>NC_140993.1:17760326-18395326 GCF_052327205.1 Somniosus microcephalus
CCACAGATGCTGCCTGACCTGAGTATTTCCAGCATTTTTTGTTTTTATTAGTAGGAATAAACTAGTCATTTTCGGGTTGGCAGGCTGTAACTAGTGGGGTACCGCAAGGATCAGTGCTTTGGCCTCAGCTATTCACAATCTATATCAATGATTTGAATGAGGGGACCAAATGTAATATATCCAAGTTTGCTGATGATACATAGCTAGGTGGGAATGTAATTTGTGAGGAGGATACAAGGAGGCTTCAAGGGGATATAGACAGGCTAAGTGAGTGGGCAAGAACATGGCAAATGGAATATCATGTGGAGAAATGTGAAGTTATCCACTTTGGTAGGAAAAATAGAAAAGCAAAGTATTTTTTAATTGGAGAGAGATTGGGAAATGTTGGTGTTCAGATGGACCTGGGTGTCCTTGTACTGTACATGAATCACTGAAAGTTAATATGCAGGTACAGCAAGCAATTTAGAAAGCAAATGGTATGTTGGCCATTATTACAAGAGGATTTGAGTATAAGAGTAAAGACGTCTTACTGCAATTATACAGGGCCCTGGTGAGACCACACCTGGAGTATTGTGTACAGTTTTGGTCTCCTTACCTAAGGATGGATATACTTGCCATAGAGGGAGTGCAATGAAGGTTCACCAGACTGATTCCTGGGATGGGGGGATTGTCCTATGAGGAGAGATTGAGTAGACTAGGCCTATATTCTCTGGGGTTTAGAAGAATGAGAGGTGATCTCATTGAAACATACAAAATTCTTACAGGGCTTGACAGGGTAGATGCAGGGAGGATGTTTCCCCTGTCTGGGGAGTCTAGAACCAGGGGTCACAGTCTCAGAATAAGGGGTCGGCCATTTAGGACTGAGATAAGGAGAAATTTCTTCACTCGGAGGGTGGTGAATCTTTGGAATTCTCTACCCCAGAGGGCTGTGGAGGCTCAGTCGTTGAGTATATTCAAGACAGAGATTGATAGATTTTTGTATATTAAGGGAATCAAGGGATATGGGGATAGGGTAGGAAAGTGGAGTTGGAAGTAGAAGATCAGCCATGATCTTGTTGAATGGCGGAGCAGGCTCGAGGGGCCAAATGGCCGACTCCTAATTCTTATGTTATTTTAAGGTTATTTTTGTGTTGCTGAAAGGGACAGAGGATATTATTATCATAAACTGCTAAGAAAAAGAAGGAAGGTTTTGGGAAGGGAAGATTTAACAAAGTACTTGTATTTTTCGCAAATACTGGATGGAAGGAGAGCAAAAAATATAAATAACTAAATTATGGGCTCTGGGAGAGAAGAACAGAAGTTTATTGGCACCTTAAATTTTGTAGAACAGTACGTAAATATATGAGGTTTGTAACTTCTCAGCATCAGCGAGCTGTGTAATAAATCTTGGGTTACTGCTTTTCGCAGCCTTGTGCAGATTCAGACATGTCATCGTAACTCTTGCTCCTAACTTTCAACATGCTGAATACCAAGTGCCATCTGATTGGTGGTTCCTTTCTCATGTGTAACCTCCAAACTCTCTCTCTTTAATACAGTAATATATTATCTCTCTCCTGCTGAATCCTGAGATATTAAACTTTAATTTTACTTTTAATTGCAAAGTTTAAATATTAATTGTTTTGGCCCCTTTTAATTCATGTGAGCTATTGCTTCAGTGTATTTGCTGCAGGAATATTTCCTCCTGAAGAGCGAAGATAACGGAGGAGGATTTCATATAGTGTCGTCCTGTAACTGAGAATGACCTTGTGCTGGATGGCAAACCTGGCTGGAGTAATTCTCAGTGCATCTGCACCCGCTGTGAACTTCTTGCAAATGACCTTGTATCTGTATCTGCATCGGAATCCGACATGGAGACGATCCAGAGTGTGCATTTATAATTGTACTTTGTTTTCTTTAGGATGTATTAACTGAGCTTCAGTTAGTCTGTCAATGTTTGGATGTCCCTTTACCTGAACCAGCTCCTAGTGAATGTAAAGCTATAACAGAAAAAGAGGCCAAAGTAGTTGGCTTGAAAAGAAAACTGCAGGATAAAGCTGGAGAGGAGGTCATTCCCGAGAAAAAGATCATAGGCGATGGTACCAGAGATCCATTGAAAACAGTGTCTTGGACATCATTAACTACCGGCATTGTCATAGAGTGAGTATCCTACCTTTTATGGAGGATGAGCACGGCTAGAAACCTATATGTTAATGACTAGTTAGATGGCATTGTTGATATTACAAGAAATGGACCAGTGCGGACTGCTTATTGCCACACCAGATGCTTCTATTATTCTGGGTCCCCAATTCAGACATCCCAAGCATGACTTCCGACATGTGACATTGGGTAACTAGGTTTGTGGGATGCTTTATTATTGCAAATAGCACAGCTGAGTTTTGCAAGCTCCATTCAGCTCAAACTCTGAAGCACTCGATTCACAGCACATTTGCTGCAATATGAAAAACAACTCCATATTCAGAGGGCCTTATGAGCTCCAAAATGCGTGGCTAAATTTGCTCTGTAGTACTAGAATTCAGCTTTTGAGTGTGCACTGAATGAAAGTTTAGATTCTTAAGATTGGCATTCTCTTGCGATCAGCGCAAATTACAGGAAACTCTCGTTTAAATGGCACCTAAATATCCAGAATTCTCTATTAACCGGCAAAATTCATACTCCGAAAACAACACCTCAATAACTGGAAATGTTGCCGAGTCCGAGTCTCCCGCGGTGGCCGAGTTAGTCAGTGGGGGTAGTTCTCCAAACTGCCACTACTCGGCTCCTTGGTGCTGTCGGAAGTCTGAACACCTCAATAACAGGATTCTGACTCTTTGTTTGTTAAAAATAGCCTCAGTAGATAACCCTCTCCGTCATCCGGAATTTTTAATCAACCGGCACCATCTCGGTCCCGTCGGTGCCGGATACCAAAGAGTTTCCTGTATAATGCCACCTCTCTCAAAGGGGCCATACGTATACATTAAGTACATTCATTCTGATCGGCCAGAATGTGCCTGAAAAATCACTGGAGCAAAGGCGTAATCTTGTATCAAGTGGCAGAAAGCTGTTGCATAAAGATTCCTGCTTTGATAACTTGGAGAACTGTGGGAATGTAACCGCAGAATAAAAATATCCTTTCTCTGATCTCTATCAGTGTAGGCTGGATTTGAATCCAGAAATGCGAGTTGGCAGAATAGTTTTCCAATCCACTTTGCCACTCCGTTTCCCAAACTCTACCACTGCAAAAGCAAAATACTGTGGGTGCTGGAAATATGAAATAAAAACAGAAAATGCTGGAAATACTCAGGTCAGGCAGCATCTGTGGAGGAAACATGGAGTTTCTGTCTCCACAGACGCTGCCTGACCTGCTGAGTATTTCCAGCATTTTCTGTTTTTATTGCATATTTCCAGCACCCGCGGTATTTTGCTTTTTTATTAGTGTTTAATTCACTGCCACTTGTCTTCTAGGAATGCCCATCTTGAAGTTCTGCTCTTCTCCGACAGGATTTCAGTTTGTCTCTTTTACCTTGTTCATCCTCATTGCTTTCTGTTTCCCTTCTCGTGTTTGATCAGGTATCTACCAAAACTCGCTTTCACAGCCGCATCTCTTTCCTCAACATCTGTCTCCAGCTCCGACATATTCCACATGGATTCCAACTGAAATTCTACCCAGGATTACAGATATCTCCGAGATATTCAGCGTTCCTCGAACCACTGCTCTCTCTTCAGCAGCACCGACTCACTCTATCTCGGAGCTGTCCTGGTCCGCAGTTCCATTTCATCCGGCACTTCAACAAAAAACTTTTTTTCGTCCTTTCAGGTGTCAAGGATCGCAAGCCTCAACAACTCTTGGACACCAACGCCCCTCCAGAATCACCTTCCCCCTCGCTTTCCCCTGACCCCATCCCTTCTTCCAATCTCACCCATTGCCGTGTTTTCACTATCCCCTTTCTGACCCTGAACGATCAGTCCTTAGCAAAGGCCTGAGCTTCATCCCATTATGCCACCACCTCAATGAATTTCGAGCTCGGCACGATGCTAAGCTCTTTTTTCCATTGACTTTGTCTCCGTGCCCATTCCTTTGGCCAGGAGTCGTCTCCCGCCCCCCCCCCCCCCCCCCCCCGCACAGCGGAACCTTCCGTTTTTCAGAATTCTCGTTCTACCTGGACCCCTCCCTCTGGCCTCTTGCCCTCTCTAGATCTTTTCATTATGAAGTGCCAGCATGACATCGGCCGTCTCAACATCTCTGCTCCCCTCACTCACTCACTCCAACCTACCTCCCCAGTTCTGACAAAATGTCATCGACCTGCAACATTTCTCTCTCGCCACAGATGCTGCCTGACCCGCTGAGTATTTCCAGCATTTTCTGTTTTTATCCCAAGCTCCACCATTGTGTTCTCATGCACCGGTGCCAGAATACTGATATTTGAGCGTTTGATCCGTGTTGGTTATCTGATGCTGTTAAGTTGTACAAAGACTTCTTATAACTCAAAGGAAGGCTGGATCAAGGTCTTTTTGCTGCTGGTTTATGGATTATCTCATTGACTTTAATCTTCCCTTTATATATCAATTCATCCTTAGTGTTGCCTCTATAGGATGCTCATGTCATAGAAGCAATGATACTTATCCGCGTACCTCAGTTTAGGTGAGCTGCTGCTGTGTTCACTTGAGTGCTGTTGCTAATCTGCAACTGAATCTTTCTTGGACTTTCTCTACCTTCATGCTCTCCTTCAGGTAAAATACTTTGTGGCATTTTCATATCGTGAAAGAACAAAAATACAAAAACAGTTAACATAGGTATTTAATTTGCACAAAAGGAATAATACCAAACAAGAGGGATACCTGTGAGGAGAAAAGTACATTACAGCAGTGACTGCACTTCAAAAAGTACCTCATTGGCTGTAAAACGCTTTAGGACGTCGTGAAAGGTGCTACATAAACGCAAGTTCATTCTTTCGTTCGATTTTCTTTTCTCTCCTTTCTTATAAATTGGTGTTGTTGAGGACGAAGGGGAGGGCTTTGCAGCATCATCTTCACATAAGTGAATAGGTTTATTGTATGCGATTGCTCTGTTTAATACTACATAACTTGTGGGATCATCTTGTTTCAGAGACCTGACCATGGAAATCCTGAGGTATCGGCTGATTGGCCCTCTATCCCACTGTGTGATAGCTGAAGCTTTGCAAGCTGCTGCTGTCCTGGAAGTGAGTCTTTTCTTTTGAGTCATCCTGTTGTGCAGTAATGAAAGATTCACCACAGCCTCAAACAGTTAAGAAGTGCATTAATTATAATTGAGTGTTTAATACTTGGCTCCGTTTTCCTGAGTACCTGTGCCACCAGTACACCTGCAGGCCCAATGCTGCTATTCACTTGCAGCTGAGCGAAATGGTTGTGCGTTACTATGCTAGTTGAGTCAGTTTTTAAGATAAACGTGTAGTGTCCCAACATGAGCATTGTGACCATGTAGCTCTTCAATAAGTTATTACAGTACAATAATAGAAGAACAAAAGAAATAGAAACATAGAAGATAGGAGCAGGAGTAGGCCATTCGGCCCCTCGAGCCTGCTCCGCCATTCAATGCGATCATGGCTGATCATCCAAATTCAGTACCCGGTCCCTGCTTTCTGCCCATACCCCTTGATCCCTTTAGCCTTAAGAAATATATCCAACTCCTTCTTGAATATATTTAATGAACTGGCCTCCACCGCCTTCTGTGGTAGTGTTCCACAGGTTCACCACTCTCTGGGTGAAGAAATTCCTCCTCATTTCTGTCTTAAATGGCCTACCCTTTATCCTTAGACTGTGTCCCCTGGTTCTGGACTCCCCGACCATCGCGAACATCTTTCCTGCATCTAGTCTGTCCAGTCCTGTCAGAATTTTATAAGTTTCAATGAGATCACCTCTCATTCTTCTAAACTCCAGTGAGTACAAGTCCAATCGACCCAATCTCTCCTCATACAGGAAACTTTCTGGTATCCGGCACCGATGGGACCGAGCTGGTGCCGTTAGATCAAAACTGCCGTAGAAACCAGCGCTAATGTTAAAACATATGGAGCTCAGAGCTCCGTGTGAAGCAACAAACCCTGTTGCTTAGCAACAGCTTCAAAACAGTCGATGCAGCTTGCAAGCGTCTAGCTGAAGCTGTTGCTTAGCTACAGAGACGCTTGCAGAGCCAGGACTGGAGAAAAGAAGCAACGAAAAGATTTTTTTTTATCTGAACCGACTCCTGAATTTTGCCGGTAGATAGAGCTTTCCGGACATTTAACCTCCGGATAGACGAAAGTTTCCTGTATGTCATTCCTGCCATCCCAGGTATCAGCCTGGTGAATCTTCGCTGAACTCCTTCCATGGCAAAAACATCCTTCCTCAGATAAGGCGACCAAAACTGCACACAATACTTAAGATGTGATCTCACCAAGGCCCTGTACAACTGCAGCAAGACATCCTTGTTCCTGTACTCAAACTCTCTCGCTACGAAGGCCAACATACCATTTGCCTTCTTAACCGCCTGCTGCACCTTCAGCGACTGGTGCACAAGGACACCCAGGTCTCGTTGCACTTCCCCTTCTCCCAATCTATTGCCATTTAAATAATAATCTGCCTTCCTGTTTTTGCCACCAAAGTGGATAACCTCACATTTATCCACGTTATATTGCATCTGCCATGTTTCTGCCCAATCACCCAACCTGTCCAAATCATACCGGAGTTTCTCGACATCCTCCTCACAGCACACACGCCCACCCAGCTTTGTGTCGTCTGCAAATTTGGAGATATTACATCTAGTTCCCTCGTCTAGATCATTAATATATATTGTGAATAGCTGGGGTCCAAGGACCGATCCCTGCGGTACCCCACTAGTCACTGCCTGCCACTCGGAAAAAGACCCGTTTATTCCAACTCTTTGCTTTCTGTCTGCCAACCAGTTCTTTATCCAAGTCAATACCTTGCCCCCAATCCCATGTGACTTAATTTTACACGCTAATCTCTTATGCGGGACCTTATCGAAGGCCTTCTGAAAGTCCAGATACACCACATCCACTGGTTCTCCCATATCTATTTTGCCAGTTACATCCTCAAAAAATTTCAGTAGATTAGTCAAGCACGATTTACCTTTTGTGAATCCATGTTGACTTTGTCCGATCCTGTCACTGTTTTCCAAGTGCTCTGCTATTACATCTTTTATAATGACCTCCAGCATTTTCCCCACTACCGATGTCAGGCTTACCGGTCTATAATTCCCCGTTTTCTCTCTCCCACCTTTTTTGAATAGTGGGTAACATTAACTACCCTCCAATCCATGGGTACTGTTCCAGATTCCATCGAATGTTGGAAGATGATCAGCAATGCATCTACTATTTCCAGGGCCACTTCCTTAAGTACCCTAGGATGTAGATTATCAGGCCCTGGGGATTTATCGGCCTTCAATCCCATCAATTTCCCCAACACCATTTCCCTACAAATACTGATTTCTTTCAGTTCCTCCCTTTCATCAGACCCTATGTTCCCCGACATCTCTGGGAGGTTATTTGTGTCCTCCTTGGCCACACGCACCTCGAGCCTGTTCCGCCATTCGATAAGAACATGGCTGATCTTCGACCTCAACTCCACTTTCCCGCCCTATCCCTTGATTCCCTTAGTGCCCAAAACTCTGACAATCTGCTTCTACATCATGATGTCTGGGGCGAAATCACACGTTGCAATATTTGAAGAAGGTACTAACCTGTTCAAAATAAACAGATGAATACTTTTGGTAAATTAGTGACCAGAGGCATTTTGTGTGAATGCTTAATTACCTCACAGCATGATTTCAATCCCTCAACAAATATTGCTGACTCTTGCTCCCACTAGTCAGCTCCTACTTGCTGTTTAGGTCCCTTGGTCCTGTCACTAGAATGTGAAATGAAAGGTACTATTTAAAAAATAATTTTGACTAGTTTTGTGCATGCAGCGTAGAATTTTTTTTTTTTTTTAAAGTGTGTTGCAGCCTTATAAATATAACACAATAGCAAAATACTGCGGATGCTGGAAATCTGAAATAAAAACAGAAAACGCTGGAAACGCGCAGCAGGTCAGGCAGCATTAAGGTTTCGGGTCAATGACCTTGCGTCAGAACTGGTAAAAGTTAGAGATATCCCTATCATTTTTCCAGTTCTGACGAAAGGCCATCGACCTGAAACTCTGTTTCTCTCTCCACAGATGCTGCCTGACCTGCTGAGCATTTCCAGCATTTTCTCTTTATTGTAAATATAACAGATTATTTCCTGGTAATCAGTTGGAAAATATTTAATGGTAATACTGAAGCGCTGAGATCCGCAAGGTGCTGGTTCCTTTCGAAGACCACTTTCTGCGTCGGGCATTACTAGTAGCACAGGCATCTGTGCTGTACCTTTTTAAAGAGGAAAGAAACTGATCCACAAAGGAAATCGTATTTGTGATTTAAAGTATAACCAGTACTAGACCGTAAGCGAAGTGGTGTAACACTATTGTGTTTTTTATGTTCTTAAATAATAATTCTAAAATTTCAGCTTTGCTCTTCTGCCTCCTGAAGCCCTGTAATACTGGACTCTGTGATGCTCTCTATCTTCAATTCCTATGTCTCGAGCAGCGGTAATAATGTAGACTGCATTATTGCCCATCTCTAGCAGACCCAGACAGCATCTGTGGAGAGAGAAACAGAGTTATCATTTCAGGTCATTGACCTTTCGTCAGAACTGGAAAAATGATAGGGATATATGTAACTTTTACCAGTTCTTACGAACGTTCATCGACCTGAAACCTTAATGCTGCCTGACCTGCTGAGTGTTTCCAGCATTTTCTGTTTTTATTTCAGATTTCCAGCATACGCAGTATTTTGCTATTATATTTAGGCCCTTAATTTGCAGTCAACAGCGAAGCAACGGTGATCACCGCTGACCTCGAAGAAAGCCGCCCACACAGATCTAGCGATCTCCGTGGTGAAAACTTTAGCTTTCTCAACCTTAATTTGATTGTAGCACCGCCAAAAGGAGATCTCCAGTGTACATCAAACTGTCTGAGCAGCCAATCACATTGAAGAATTTTCACAGATAGCAAACCTGGAAATAAAAAGCCTTATCACTCACCTTTTTAAAAATTTTACAGAGAGCGAAATAAAGATTTGGACATACATATGGGGGCTAAGGTAGAAGCTGAAATATCACAAACAAACTTTAAAAAAAATTAAAATATTTTTAAAAATCTAATCATTTTTATCATAATGGAGAAATTTGACATTCCAAAAATACAAAATTAGTTTTTCAGGGCCAGGACGGTTGTTCAGCAGTCAATAGACTGTTAAAGCCCCAGTTACACCTATTAAGGCTTAACTGTTTATGGGGTATTTAACAGTGTAATTAGACTGGAAAAGGGGAAGTTTTTGTCAGTTCAAGTGCTTTCACTGATTGCCGGCTATGGGGAGTTCCACATGCAGCCTGTGACAGTGCAGGGAATGACTGACTGGAACTTCAGGATTTCCGCGTTTATCTGCGCATGCGCTAAATCCTGAAGTGACGACAAACGCTGACCGTTTCACCGTCATTGCCATCGCAAAATCCGGGCCAATAATTCCAGTGTGTTAACTGCTTGAGCAATGGATTTTAATCCAAGAATACTGTAATTTTGCCCATGTTCCACTCATTTGAGTATATTGGTATAAATAGTGTGGCCGTTGTGCTCCTGCTCTCTGGAATTCTTGCCCATGTTCCCTCTACCTTGTTATGACCTTTGCTCTTTTCGAAACCCTCCTCTTCGAAAGTACCTTTTTGGTTACATAAGAACATAAGAAATAGGAGCAGGAGTAGGCCAATCGGCCCCTCAAGCCTGCTCCGCCATTCAATAAGATCATGGCTGATCTGATCCTAACCGCCAATCCACTATCACAGAACCATCTCCTGAATCTAACAGAATTAGACACACGAAATAGGAGCAGGATCAGGCTACACGGCCCCTGGGCCCGCTCCGCTACCCACAGGGCCTTGACCGCTCCGAACCTAGTCTCATGTCCAAATTCCTGCCCGCTCCCCGTAACCCTTAATTCCCTTTACTTCTAGGAAACTGTCTATTTCTGTTTTAAATTTATGTAATGATGTAGCTTCTACAGCTTTTTGGGGCAGCATATTCCATGGACCTACCACCCTCTGAGTGAAGTAGTTCCTCCTCATCTCAGTTTTGAAAGAGCAGCCCCTTATTCTAAGACTATGCCGCCTAGTTCTAGTTTCACCCATCATCGGGAACATCCTCCCCGCATCCACCCGATCCAACCCCTTCACAATCTTATATGTTTCAATAAGATCGCCTCTCATTCTTCTGAACTCCAATGAGTAGAGTCCCAATCTACTCATCCTCTCCTCATATGTCCATCCCCTCATCCCCGGGATTAACCGAGTGAACCTTTGTACTGACTCGAGAGCAAGTATGTCTTTTCTTAAGTATGGACACCAAAACTGTATGCAGTATTCCAGGTGCGGTCTCACCAATACCTTGTACAACTGAAGCAATACCTCCCTATTTTTATATTCTATCCCCCTAGCAATGAAAGCCAACATTCCATTGGCCTTCTTAATCACTTGCTGCACCTGCATACTAACCTTTTGAGTTTTGTGCACCAGGACCCCCTGATCCCTTTGTACTTCAGTACTTTCCAGTTTCTTGCCATTAAGATAATAACTTGCTCTACGATTTTTCCTGCCAAAGTGCATAACCTCACACTTTCCAGTATTGTATTCCATCTGCCAAATCTCTGCCCACTTACTTAGCCTGTCTATGTCCCCTTGCAGGTTTTTTATGTCCTCCTCACTCACTACATTCCCTCCCATCTTAGTATCCCCATTCCCAACCTTTCCATTCCTCTCGCCTTTTCGAAGCTCGTCTCAACTCCTGTGTTGTAACGCGCTCTGACGTCTTCCATGTGTGAGGAGTGCTATATAAATGGAAATTGTGTGGTTGAAGTGTGTTGGTCTGGGGCTGGAAAGAGGGGTGGAGGTGGCTGAACACCATCTAACTTGTTACTACAAGTGTTGCCAAATTACATCCATTCTGGGGACAATGTCTAACTTCTCCCTGTGGAATTCCATTTAAGGGGGAATTCCGATGGGGTTGACTATTATGTGTATTGCTTTTCCTTTTCTGACATGTCCTTGTTTTAAAACTGGCCTTAGAATTCTGAAGGGACAGAAGAGATGGGATTGCACTGCTGGTGGTCAGAGTATTGCAGGAGATCTGAAAACGTGGCCCTTCATAATCGCCAGGGAGACTTCCTTCTATTACTTCCTGGTGGGTTGTACAGAGCTCGGAAACAAGTGATTGTTTGATTCAGAACCAGTAACAAAAGTGTACATTGAACATTGGTAATTGTAGATTTGAGTTGGGTTGTGTCTTCGAGTGTACATCTTCTTGCTTTCCTGTGTTTATTCATGGTGAATTGACACCAAAATTAGAGTACCTGATTCTCAGCTTTGCACATGCATAATATTTAAGTTGTTAGGCCACAGTTTAATGCAATAAGAAGCATCATCAAATCACTGCATAAAACAAGTATATTTACTGGATTACGTAGTGTAGATGTCATTGTCTTAAATTGCATGGGACTAGTGTTGATGAATGCAGTGTGAATATGAATAGTTTTAGGATGTGTTTTTATGATGTAAATGTCCAATTCTTCAAATGACTGTTTTTGAAAAGAAAGTTTCCCCCTTGCCAATTTTCTCCATTTCCCCATCTCTCCTGAAGGCATTGACTCCTTTCTGAAGGAGGAGTTCAGGAGCATTGGCCTTGCTCAAGTGGACATAATTCCTATGTCAGGCTTGATGGCGAGTGTTGGCAGGGTATTCGACTGCAGAGGGCTGTCACCGCCAGGCCCAATCATGCCTTCACCCCAAACCCCCTCCACTCTCGACACTCCCAGCATTGGTCACCGGGTCAGCTATTGTAGCACGGACCAATCCAACCCGAGTCATTCCTGGTTTATGTGGATCATCTACTCGTTGGATAAACCCGCAGAACCTTCCAGAAGTGGCGTTTTTTGTATCGAGTCCTGTGAGATTTTGCTAGTGAGGAACACCGTAATCAATAGGTTGCTTGAAAGGTTTCATGGGAGACTAGCAATAACAGCCAGGTAGTAAAGAAACTAGGGTTCTGTTATTCAATAAATATATATTATGATCTTCTTTAGATGTATTCAGATTTCTAGTATATTGGCTTTTTCATCATCATTTTTCATGCCATTAAATCTTCTGTAAAGCACTTCTAGCCTGTAATCAGTGCTTTCACAATTTTGTGCTTTATTTTTTAAGGTGTTGCTTCACCAGCAGAAATTTCAGCAGGCACTGTTCTTGGACTTGCTGTGGGGGATCCTCGTCTAAACATGCCTAGAAACAGGACCATGGCTATGCCCGACCCATCACAGCCTAAAGGTAGCATCCCCCAGTGACACTGAGTATAACTTGCAAGATTCTGAATTGTTTTCTGTTTTCAGTCATTATATGGTTAGAATGTGGCACTCGCTTCCACAAGGAGTAGTTGGGGCGATGCATTGAAGGGGAAGCTCGATAAACACAAGGGAGAAAGGAATAGAAGGTTATGCTGATAGGGTGAGATGAAGAGGGGTGGGAGGAGGCTCGTGTGGAGCATAAACACAGGCACGGACCAGTTGGGCCGATTGGTCTGTTTCTATGCCGTGCATTTTATTTAATTATACATTGGATACATCTTAAAAAAGGATCTTGCATACTGAAAACTCTAAATATGATGCAGTGATGATGAGACTCATTTTGTGTATGCATTTTTTTCCATATATTAGATATAAATTGAAAAGCAAATCTGTTGTATGTAGTTTATTTATTCACCCGGTTCCAGTGGAATGAGGAATAAAGTGTGAGAATGGTTTTGAGAACATAAGAAATAGGAGCAGGCGTAGGCCGTTCGGCCCCTCGAGTCTGCTCCGTCATTCAATAAGATCGTGGCTGATCTTCTACCTCAACTCGACCTTCCCGCCCGATCCCCATATCCCTTGATTCCCTTAATAACCAAAAATCTGTCGACCTCCCTCTTGAATATACTCCACGACTGAGCATCCACAGCTCTCTTGGGGTAGAGAATTCCAAAGATTCACAACCCTTTTGAGTGAAGAAATTTCTCCTCATCTCAGTCCTAAATGACTGACCCCTGGTTCTAGACTCCCCAGCCAGGGGAAACATCCTCCCAGCATTTACCCTCTCAAGCCCTGTAAAAATTTTATACGTTTCAATGAGATCACCTGGCATGTCTATCCATCAGTCAACACTGACCTGTGCTTTCAACAGATTTTTAAACTCAAATCTTCCTTTTCCCAACCAAATAAAATGTGATGGTCTGGTTTGAAAAGTCAACTGTTCGTTAGTACAAAATCCTGACTGCATATAGCGGCACCACTATTCCTGGCCAGAATGGAGATGATTGGGTAATTTCCCTCGTCAATCATGCCTGCTGTCAGTGACTGGGATTGATTTTACGCACATCATTTGATAAGTCACGTTTGAACATCATTGCCAAAGATCTGGGTTCAGATTGCCTCCTCCTCCTTTGGGTAGCAAAAAGTGTGTGGATCTGAGACCTAATGAGAGGAGGGAAATAACCCAGGCTACCCTCGTAATGTGGAGAAACTGCTCAACACACCATCACCTTAATTTTACAACCCTTTTATCCATTGTCTTTGTATTAAAAGAAACGAGTGATTTGGGGGGAGGGTAGGCAAGAAAGAGAATTTGAGGCTTTAGATGGGGTGCAAAGGAGGGCCACACGATTAATTTCCAGTTTAAAAAGCCTTAGTTACCCAGATAAGTTCAACGAGCTGGGTCTCTACTTTACAAAAGTGTAGACTTGGGGGTGATTTGTTTGAGACTTATTAAATAATGAAGGGACTAGATTGCATTCATGTAGACCGATTATTTCAACTGAATAGGTTAGTGAAGACGAGGGGTCACTCTTCTAAGTTATGCAAATGCAGAACTAGGTTGGATGTTAGGTGGGTCTTTTCCCAGAGAACAGTCAACCTGCAGTACAGGTGCTGGCTCGGGCGATGAATACAGCGAAGCAGCGTTTCTTCAGGCGAGAGCTGGACCTGTTTCTGGCCGGGCTGGAGATCACCTTGTACACCAGGTGGGTATCCTGTAATATAAATCGGACCAGTTTGATCGCCTGAGGGTGCCGAAGAGGAATTTTGCGTGTAAGTGTTGTGATGCATAAGGCGTTGCAACTGTGGGACAGGCTGAATGGACCAGTAGGTATTTTCCTGTCTGTCATTTTCATATGTTTGTATGTAAATAGCATGCTTTTGGTTTAGAGGACAGTTTAGAGTTTTAGATTATTGCTGTGGTATTTGATTTCAATAACAGCAAATATTTAGGCACATTTTGCTGGTCTTGTGCTCAGTGAGAGCCTCTGTCTTTTCGTGCAGATGTTCCAGGTTTGAATCCTGGCAAGGCCAACTAGGTGCTGTACGGTATTTGCGACAAGAATTTACGTAGATTGATACGTTGCATAGATCTAAACTGACAGTAAGAATAACCGTATGTCCTGGGAAGATATTACAGTGCTTTACATGGCTCATTGCTTGCAGCATTTGTTCTGTTTAACATTTAGGAATATGAATCCTTTATCACATTAACCGTGAAATTTTGTGAACATTTTTTCCCTCATCACTGTGGTGTTACTTTTCATTAACTCATAGAAACATAGAAGATAGGAGCAGGAGTCGGCCATTCGGCCCCTTGAGCCTGCTCCGCCATTCAATGAGATCATGGCTGATCATCCAAATTCAGTACCCTGTCCCTGCCTTCTCCCCATATCCCTTGATCCCTTTAGCCTTAAGAAATATATCCAACTCCTTCTTGAATATATTTAATGAATTGGCCTCCACTGCCCTCTGTGCAGAGAATTCCACAGGTTCACCACTCTCTGGGTGAAGAAATTCCTCCTCATTTCAGTCCTAAATGGCTTACCCCTTATCCTTAGACTATGACCCCTGGTTCTGGACTCCCCGGCCATCAGAAACATCCTTCCTGCATCTCGTCTGTCCAGACCTGACAGAATTTTATAGGTTTCAATGAGGTCCCCTCTCATTCTTCTAAACTCCAGTGAGTATAAGCCCAGTCGACACAATCTCTCCTCATACGTCATTCCTGCCATCCCAGGTATCAGCCTGGTGAATCTTCGCTGCACTCACTCCATGGCAAGAACGTCCTTCCTCAGATAAGGCGACCAAAACTGCACACAATACTCAAGATGTGGTCTCACCAAGGCCCTGTACAACTGTAGCAAGACATCCTTGCTCCTGTACTCGAACCCTCTTGCTACGAAGGCCAACATACCATTTGCCTTCTTAACCACCTGCATGCTTACCTTCAGCGACTGGTGCACAAGGAGACCTAGGTCTCTTTGCACTTCCCCTTCTCCCAATCTATTGCCATTCAAATAATAATCTGCCTTCCTGTTTTTGCCACCAAAGTGGATAACCTCACATTTATCCACATTATAGTGCATTTGCCATCCTTCTGCCCAATCACCCAACCTGTCCAAATCGTGCTGGAGTTTCTCGACATCCTCCTCACAGCCTACCCTCCCACCCAACTCACCTAGGTTTCGCATTTTTTAGTTCGACCCATGAAATTCTCCCCCAATCCTCCTGTTTCCAAAGATTAAGCTGTTTTCTTAGGGATATTTAAATTAAATCCCTATGTGATTTATGGCTCTGCCCTTGCAACGCTGGATGGTTTCACCAAAACACAAATGCAAATTACATCGGATATACGGCACAAAAACAGGCCATTCAGAATAACCAGTCCATGCCGGCGTTTATGCTCCACACGAGCCTCCTCCCGTATTTCCTCATCTAACTCTATCAGCATAACCCTCTATTCCCTTCTCCCTCATATGCTTGTCTAGCTTCCCCTTAAATGCATCTATGCTATTCGCCTCAACCACTCCCTGTGGTAGCGAGTTCCACATTCTCACCACTCTCTGGGTAAAGAAGTTTCTCCTGAATTCCCTATTGGATTTCTTGGTGACTATCTTATGTTGATGGCCTTGAGTTATGCTCTTCCCCACAAGTGGAAATATTCTCTGTATCCACTATATCAAAACCTTTCATAATTTTAAAGACCTCTATTAGGTCACCCCTCAGACTTTTTTCAAGAGAAAAGAGATCAAGACTGTTCATCCTTGATAGAAACATAGAAGATAGGAGGAGGAGTAGGCCATTCGGCCCCTCGAGCCTGCTCCGCCATTCAATGAGATCATTGAATACGTATACCCTTGCATTTCTGGTATCGCCCTCTCCAGTGCTCCTATATCCTTTTTATAATATGGCGACCAGAACTGTACGCAGTACTCTTAAGTCTGGTCTAACCAAGGTTCGATACAGGTTTAGCATAACTTCCCTACTTTTCAATTCTATCCCTCTAGAAATAAACCCTAGTGCTTGGTTTGCTTTTTTTATGCTCACCTGTGTCGCAACTTTGTGACTTGTGTATTTGTACTTCGAGATCCCTTTGTTCCTCTACCTCACCTAGACTCGCACCCTCCAAGTGATGTGACCTCCATATTCTTCCTACCAAAATGCAATACCGCAGTTATCTGTGTTGAACATCATTTGCCAATTATATGCCCATTCTGCAAGTTTATTAATGTCCTCCTGTAATTTGTTCCAGTCCTCCTCAGTGTTGACTATCCCCCCATTTGGTGTCATCTGCAAATTTCGAAATTGTGTTTTTGATTCCCAAGTCTAAATCATTAATGTAAGTTGTGAACAGCAGTGGTCCCAGCACTGATCCTTGTGGAACACCACTACCCACCTTCTGCCACTGTGAATAGCTACCCTTTACTCCCACTCTCTGCTTTCTGTCCTGAAGCCAGCCAGCAATCCATTCTGCTACTTGTCCCCTGACTCTGCATTCTCTGACCTTGTTCATCAGTCTGTTATGGGGTACCTTATCGAAGGCCTTTTAAAAATCCAGATAAATTACATCTACTGCATTACCATTGTCTCTCTCTTGTTACCTCTTCAAAAAATTCAGTAAGGTTGCTCAAGCAAGACTTTCCCTTTTGAAACCCATGTTACATAGAAGATAGGAGCAGGAGTCGGCCATTCGGCCCCTCGAGCCTGCTCCGCCATTCAATGAGATCATGGCTGATCATCCAAACTCAGTACCCTGTCCCTGCCTTCTCCCCATATCCCTTGATCCCTTTAGCCTTAAGAAATATATCCAACTCCTTCTTGAATATATTTAATGAATTGGCCTCAACTGCCTTCTGTGGCAGAGAATTCCACAGGTTCCCCACTCTCTGGGTGAAGTAATTCCTCCTCATCATCGCTTTCCTAAATGGCTTACCCCTCCTCCTTAGACTGTGACCCCTGGTTCTGGACTCCCCGGCCATCGGGAACATCCTTCCTGCATCTAGTCTGTCTAGTCCTGTTAGAATTTTATAAGTTTCAATGAGATCCCCTCTCATTCTTCTAAACTCCAGCGAGTACAAGCCCAATCGACCCAATCTCTCCTCATACGTCATTCCTGCCATCCCAGGTATCAGTCTGGTGAATCTTCGTTGCACTCCCTCCATGGCAAGAACATCCTTCCTCAAATAAGGCGACCAAAACTGCACACAATACTCAAGGTGTGGTCTCACCAAGGCCCTGTACAACTGCATCAAGACATCCTTGTTCCTCTACTCGAACCCTCTCGCTACAAAGGCCAACATACCATTTGCCTTCTTAACTGCCTGCTGCACCTGCATGCTTACCTTCAGCGACTGGTGCACAAGGACACCCAGGTCTCATTGCACTTCCCCTTCTCCCAATCTATTGCCATTCAGATAATAATCTGCCTTCCTGTTTTTGACACCAAAGTGGATAACCTCGCATTTATCCACATTATACTGCATCTGCCATGCTTCTGCCCAATCACCCAACCTGTCCAAATCATACTGGAGTTTCTCGGCAGCCTCCTCACAGCACACACGCCCACCCAGCTTTGTGTCGTCTGCAAACTTGGACATATTACATCTAGTTCCCTCGTCTAGATCATCATTATATATATTATGAATAGCTGGGGTCCTAGGACCGATCCCTGCGGTACCCCACTAGTCACTGCCTGCCACTCGGAAAAAGACCCGTTTATTCCAACTCTTTGCTTCTTGTCTGCCAACCAGTTCTCTATTCAAGTCAGTACCTTGCCCCCAATCCGATGTGCCTTAACTTTACACGCTAATCTCTTATGCGGGACCTTATCGAAAGCCTTCTGAAAGTCCAAATACACCACATCCACTGGTTCTCCCTTATCTATTCTACCAGTTACATCCTCAAAAAATTCCAGTAGATTAGTCAAGCACGATTTACCTTTTGTAAATCCATGTTGACTTTGTCCGATCCTGTCACTGTTTTCCAAGTGCTCTGCTATTACATCTTTTATAATGGACTCTAGCATTTTCCCCACTACTGATATCAGGCTTACCAGTCTATAATTCCCCGTTTTCTCTCTACCACCTTTTTTGAATAATGGGGTAACATTAGTTACCCTCCAATCCATGGGAACTGTTCCAGAGTCTTCGAATTTTGGAAGATGACCAGCAATGCATCTACTATTTCTAGGGCCACTTCCTTAAGTACCCTAGGATGTAGATTCAGGCCCTGGGGATTTATCGGCCTTAAATCCCGTCAATTTCCCTAATACCATTTCCCTACAAATACTGATTTCTTTCAGTTCCTCCCTCTCATTAGACCCTATGTTCCCTGACATGTCTGGGAGGTTATTTGTGTCCTCCTTTGTGAAGAAAAGTATGTATTTAATTGGTCAGCCATTTCTTTGTTCCCCATTATAAATTCCCCTGATTCTGACTGCAAGGGACCTACGCTTGACTTCACCAATCTTTTTCTCTTCACATATCTATAAAAAGCTTTTACAGTCAGTTTTTATGTTCCCTAAAAGCTTACTCTCATACTCTATTTTCCCCCTCTTAATTAATCCCTTTGTCCTCCTTTGCTGAATCCTAAACTGCTCCCAATCCTCAGGTTTACTGCTTTTTCTGGCCAATTTATATGTCCTCTCCTTGGATCTTATGCTATCCCTTGTTAACCACGGTTGAGTCACCTTTTTTGTTTTATTTTTATGCCATACAGGGATGAACAAATTCTGTAGTTCATCCATGCAATCTTTGAATGTTTGCCATTGCCTATCCACCGTCAACCCTTTGAGTAACATTCCCCAATCAATCCTACCCAACTCGTGCCTCATACCATCGTAGTTTCCTTTATTTAAATTCAGGACCCTAGTCCCTGAGTCAACTACTTCACTCTCCATCTTAATGAAGAATTCTATCATATTATGATTGCTGCGACCCAAGGGGCCTCGCACAACAAGATTGCTAATTAATCCTTTCTCATTACATAATACCCAGTCTAAGATGGCCTGATCTCTAGTTGGTTCCCCCTTGGTATTTCTCAGTTCTACCCATACAGATTCCACATCATCAGAGCTGATATCCTTCCTTTCAATTGTGTTAATCCCCTCTTTAACCAGCAATGCTACCCCACCTCCTTTTCCTTTTTGTCTATCTTTCCTGAATATTGAATACCCCTGGATGTTGAGTTCCCAGCCTTGGTCACCCTGGAGCCATATTTCTGTAATCCCAATCATATCATCCATTTACCTCTATTTGTGCAGCTAATTCATCCACCTTATTACAGATGCTCCTTGCATTAAGACATAAGGCCTTCAGGCTTGTTTTTTTAACACTCTTACACCTTTTAGAATTATTATTTACTGTGGCCATGTTTGATTTAAACCCTTGATTTCTCTGACTGCCACCTTTGTTTTTCTCCTTCCTGTCTTTTGCTTCTATCCTTGTTTCCCTTTCCTCTGTCTCCCTACTCAGGTTCCCAACCCCCTGCCATTTTAGTTTAAACCCTCCCCCAGAGCACTAGCAAACACTCCCCCTAGGAAATCGGTCCCGGTCCTGCCCAGGTGCAAACCGTCCGGTTTGTACTGGTCCCACCTCCCCCAGAACCGGTTCCAGTGTCCCAGGAATTTGAATCCCTCCCCCTTGCACCATTCCTCTAGCCACGTATTCATCTGAAATATCCTTCTATTTCTACTCTGACTAGCACGTGGCACTGGTAGCAATCCTGAGATTACTACCTTTTGAGGTCCTATTTTTTAATTTACCTCCTAACTCCCTATATTCAGCTTTTAGGACCTCATCCTGTTTTTTTACCTATATCGTTGGTACCTATAGGCACCACGACAACTGGCTGTTCACCCTCCCCTTTCCAAATGTTCTGCAGCCGCTCTGAGACATCCTTGACCCTTGCACCAGGAAGGCAACATACCATCCTAGAGTCACGTTTGCGGCCGCAGAAACTCCTATCTATTCCCCTTACAATAGAATCCCCTATTACTATAGCGCTCCCACTCTTTCCTCCCGTCCTGTGCAGCAGAACCACCTACGGTGCCAGGAAGTTGGCTGCTGCTGCCTTCCTCCCCAACAATATCCAAAACGGTATATCTGTTTGAGAGGGGGATGGTCACAGGGGACCCCTGCACTACCTGCCTGCGCCTACTACTCTGCCTGGTGGTCACCCGTTCTCTTCCTGCCTGTGCAGCCTTTACCTGCGGTGTGACCAACTGATTAAACGTGATATCCACGACGTCCTCAGCATCGCAAATGCTCCAGTATGTATCCACTCGCAGCTCCAGCGCCGCAATGCGGTCTGTCAGTAGCTGTTGACTATTCATTATTATATTTTTGGTTTCTAGATGTTCTTTTATTTTCTCCTTTTAGTAGGGATTCCATTATTTTTCCTACCACCGATGTTAAGCTGACTGGTCTATAATTCCCTGGACATGTTCTATCCCCCTTCTTAAATATCGGTATTACGTTAGCCATCCGCCAGCCCTCTGGCACTACACCTTTTTCTAATGAATTATTAAATATGCAGTAATGCCTCTGCTATCTCTTCCCTATATTCTTTTAAAATGCGTGGATGCAATCCAGGGGTTTTATCCTGAGTTTGATTACTTTACCCCTTTTTTTATTTTAAATGCGCTTATCTCATTACTAATCTCATCATCCCATGTCATGTCTACCTGTTCTCTCTCCCTGGTAAATACTGAAGCAAAATAATGATTTAATATTTCTGCCATCTCTGTATCATTACCTGTGGGATCAGTGTTGGGGCCTCAGCTATTTACAATCTATATTAATGACCTAGATGAAGGGACCGAGTGTAATGTATCCAAGTTTGCTGATGATACAAAGCTAGGTGGGACAGTAAGCTGTGAGGAGAACACAGAGTCTGCAAAGGGATATAGATAGACTAAGTGAGTGGGCAGTAAGGTGGCAGGTGGAGTGTAATGTGGGGAATGTGAGGTTATTCCCTTTGGTAGGAAGAATAGAAAAACAGAATATTTTTTAAATGGTGAGAAACTTTCAAATGTTGGTGTTCAGAGAGATTTGGTGTCCTCGTGCAAGAAACACCGAAAGCTAGCATGCAGGTACAGCAAGCAGTAAGGAAGGCACATGGCATGTTTGCCTTTATTGCAAGGGGGTTTAGTATAAGAGTAAGGATGTCTTGCTACAATTGTACAGGGCTTTGGTGAGACCACACCTGGAGTACTGTACACAGTTTTGGTCTCCTTATCTAAGGAAGGCGGTGGAGGCGGTGCAATGAGGTGGGGGCATAATCTTAAAATAAGGGGCTGCTCATTCAAAACTGAGATGAGGAGAAACTTCTTCACTCAGAGGGTGGTAGGTTTGTGGAATTTGCTGCCCCAGAAAGCTGTGGAAGCTACATCATTAAATAAATTTAAAACAGAAATAGATAGTTTCCTAGAAGTAAAGGGAATTAAGGGTTACGGGGAGCGGGCAGGAAATTGGACATGAGTCTAGGTTCGGAATGGTCATGGCCCTGTGGGTAGTGGAGTGGGCCCAGGGGCCGTGTAGCCTTGTTCTGCACCTACTGTGTTCTAATTCTGTGTTAAATTTCAGGAGATGGTTTTATTCCTGTTCCTGGCTGGGGTGGAGATCGCCTTTACAGAAGGTAAGTACTGTAGAAAATATAGGGACAGAGTGATCTCCTGGAAGAATTTCGATCGCCTAGATGGGTCGGAGAGGAATTTCCCAGATTTTTTTCTCCCAAATTGGCCATTGGGTCTTTATCTGGTTTTTCGCCTCTCCCGGGAGATCACATGGGTTCGGGTGGATGGAGAGTGATAGAAGATTTGAGGTTAGGATCAGATCAGCCATGATCTTATTGAATGGTGGAGCAGGCTCGAGGGGCCGATTGGCCTACTCCTGCTCCTAGTTCTTATGTTCTTATGAAGGTTCACTAGATTGATTCCTGGGATGAGAGGGCTGTCCTATGATGAGAGATTGAGTAGATTGGGCCTATACTCTCTGGAGTTTAGAAGAATGAGAGGTGATCTCATTGAAACATACAAGATTCTGAAGGGGATTGACAGGGTAGATGCTGAGAGGTTGTTTCCCCTGGCTGGGGAGTCTAGAACTAGGGGGCATAGTCTCAGGATAAGGGGTCGGACAATTAAGACTGAGATGAGGAGGGATTTCTTCACTCACAGGGTTGTGAATCTTTGGAATTCTCTGCCCCAGAGGGCTGCGAATGCTGAGTCTTTGAGTACAGGAAACTCTCTTAACCGACACCTAAATATCCGGAAATCTCTCTTAACCGGCAAAATTCAGGAATAGGTTCAAGTAAGTTTTACTATATATTAATGGCCGTGTAACCGGGGTTTCTGCACCTGTGGCCGTGTAACTGGGGTTCCTGCACCTGTGGCCGTACAACAGGGACTCCTGCACAAGTGCCGTGTAACCGGGGCTCCTGCACCTGTGGCCGTACAACAGGGACTCCTGGATCTGTGGCCGTGTAACCGGGGCTCCTGCACCTGTGGCCGTGTACGGGGCTCTCGTACCTTGGTAAGTATACCTCTTTGTAATCCGGACTTTTTGATCAACCGGCACCACGCCGGCCCCGCCGGTGCCGGATGAAAAAAGAGTTTCCTGTATATTCAAGGCTGAGATCGATAGATTTTTGGACTCTAGGGGAATCAAGGGATATGGAGATCAGGCGGGAAAGTGGAGTTGAGGTCGATGATCAGCCATGATCTTATTGAATGGCGGAGCAGGCTCGAGGGGCCATATGGCCTACTCCTGCTCTTATTTCTTATGTTCTTATTATCCTGACTATCCCTTAATGGTCCTATTCCAATCCCAACCTTCATTTTTTTATTGATGTGCCTATAAAATATTTTACTATTTTGTTTTATGTTCCTTGATAATTTAATTTCATAGTTCCTCTTTGCCTCCCTAATTGTTTTTTTGACTTCTCTCCTAACCTTTTCGTATTCTCTCTCATCATGCACTCCCGTGCTGTCTATGTACCTCTTTCCTTACCCTCAATTGACCCCTTATGATTTTATTCATCCATGGAGTCTCATTAGTGTTTAGTTTGTTTCCTTTTAGCGGAATATGTTTTTCCTGGACTCTGTTGAACACCGTTTTAAATGTTTCCCATTGCTGTTCTACATCGTTGTTTGCCAATATTGTTGCCCTTTTTTTCCCCAAGTTCCTTTCTCAGCCCCTCAAAATCAGCTTTTCTCCAATCTATTAACCTGGTTTTCATCATACTTCTGTCTTTCTCAAATATCATCTTAGAAAAGCGTGTTATGTTATAGTCACTACTGCCTATATGTTCCCCCACCTTTACTTCTCTTGCCTGCTCTGGTTCGTTCCCCATTACTAGATCCAATAGCGAATCCTCCCTTGTTGGACTTTTAACATTCCCTTATCCCCTTTACCTACCTCTTCTCTCCAATTAATATCGGGGTCATTGAAATCCCCCATGATTATTATTCTATGTTTTTTACTCATTTCCCTAATGTGTCTGCATATTTCTTCCTCCACCTCCCTTCCACGATTAGGTGGTCTGTAGACTACGTCTATTTGTGTGATTGATCCTTTATTATCTTTCATCTCTCTCCATATGGATTCTGTTTCTGTCTTGCTGATATCTGCATCACTTGTTTCTACTGCCATTATGTTATCCCATATCCCCTTTTCCCCCTCTAGCTTTTCTAAATATGTTCTACCCTGCAATGTTTAATTCCCAGTCCTGATTTTTATTTGGAGCATTCTATTAGAAGCAGCTTTTCTGGCCACCACAAAGCCTGAAGATTTTTCCTTCAGTAAATAGTGACAGTTTTTCTCTTCTCCCCCTCTATCACGTAAAAAAAAAACTGGTTGTGTTCAACTGTATTTATAGAAAGTGCAGTAGAAACATCTGAACGGGAATGTACGTGTGATAAGCAAAGGGCTTAATTGTTGCATGGGGACTGGGTTGGGCAGTGGGTTACTTTGAATTTGGGCAGTTTCAACCCAATTTCCAGAATGTACAGGCTTATAAATTTCTGAGGAAATTTAACTGATGATTGAGCAAATGTTTCCTTTTGAAGCAGTGATCCTTCCTTGATCCGGCCCACAAAGCTCCTGCTGGTTCTATTCTTTGCACTTGCGGGGGGTTTTTTCCGCTCCCTTTTTAACTGCTGTAGGAGTTTCCACTGCCTCCCGTTAGTGGTCCGTACTTGGGTTTGTTCCCCTCTGAACAACCATTTCCTCAGTTTTTCAGGAAGAAAGTGAATTGCAAGTTTAAGTACAGTTTTTGAAACTTAATATATATTTTTATAATATAGTGAAATTTTTTTATTCATTCAAGGGACGTGGGTGTCGCTGGCCAGGCCAGCATTTATTGCCCATCCCTAATCGCCCTCGAAGGTGGTGGTGAGCCGCCGCCTTGAACCGCTGCAGTCCGTGTGGTGAAGGTACTCGCACAGTGCGGTTGGGGGGGGGGGGGGGGGAGTTCCAGGATTTTGACCCAGCGACGATGAAGGAACGACGATATACTTCCAACATTCTCTCTCTCCTGCTTTAACCACTTTGTTTTGGAGATGCCACACCATTTGGCAGCAATTTGTAAATCAAGTTTATTATTGTGATTTTTTTTCCCCCCCCCCCCCCCCCCCCCTTTCTGCTCTCCCGCCCCACAGCTTTTCTGCCCATATCCAGAAAATTACATACAGGGGCACTTGTAAATGTGCAATACGGGTGCGAACCGTATTTGCATTCTGTATATATTTATGTGACTGGCATATGTGTTTTCTGTAATTATTTTCCCCTTGCATTGTAGATCTGGAAAAAATAAGGGAGTTGTGTCTGCAAGGCGTTGGTGCAGAGTGTGCTCAAAGTCAGATCTGGGACCAGCATGTCCGCAATACTGTCACAGAAACCAAAATCTCTGAACAGGTAATTTGACTGCAATGAAAGAGCAAAATAATTGCAGTAGGAAAATATTCTTCATGGTTACATTTTTTTTCCCAAATCTCTTCCCACTCCCTTGGAAGACTTGAGTGGTGATGCTGTGCAGTTTCATTGCAGCTTTCAGCCCATCTTCTTCCTGTATGGTAGCACTCTTGTCTCTTGAGTCAGAAGGTCATGGGTTCAAGTCCTGCTGCAGAGACTTGAGCACAAAATCTAGGCCGACATTCCAGTGCAGTGCTGAGGGAGCGCCGCACTGTCGGTGGGGCGGTGCTGAGGGAGCACCGCACTGTCGGAGGGGCAGTACTGAGGGAGCGCTGCACTGACGGAGGGGCGGTGCTGAGGGAGCGCTGCACTGTCGGAGGGGCGGTGCTGAGGGAGCGCCGCACTGTCGGAGGGGCGGTGCTGAGGGAGCGCTGCACTGACGGAGGGGCGGTGCTGAGGGAGCGCCGCACTGTCGGTGGGGCGGTGCTGAGGGAGCACCGCACTGTCGGAGGGGCAGTACTGAGGGAGCGCTGCACTGACGGAGGGGCGGTGCTGAGGGAGCGCTGCACTGTCGGAGGGGCGGTGCTGAGGGAGCGCTGCACTGTCGGAGGGGCGGTGCTGAGGGAGCGCTGCACTGTTGGAGGGGCAGTGCTGAGGGAGCGCCACACTGTCGGAGGGGCAGTACTGAGGGAGCGCCGCACTGTCGGAGGGGCGGTGCTGAGGGAGCGCCGCACTGTCGGAGGGGCAGTACTGAGGGAGCGCTGCACTGTTGGAGGGGCGGTGCTGAGGGAGCGCTGCACTGTCGGAGGGGCGGTGCTGAGAGAGCGCTGCACTGTCGGAGGGGCGGTACTGAGGGAGCGCTGCACTGTTGGAGGGGCGGTGCTGAGGGAGCGCCGCACTGTCGGAGGGGCGGTGCTGAAGGAGCGCTGCACTGTCGGAGGGGCGGTGCTGAGGGAGCGCCGCACTGTGGGAGGGGCGGTGCTGAGGGAGCGCCGCACTGTGGGAGGGGCGGTGCTGAGGGAGCGCCGCACTGTCGGAGGGGCGGTGCTGAGGGAGCGCCGCACTGTCGGAGGGGCGGTGCTGAGGGAGCGCCGCACTGTCGGAGGGGCGGTGCTGAGGGAGCGCCGCACTGTCGGAGGGGCGGTGCTGAGGGAGCGCCGCACTGTCGGAGGGGCGGTGCTGAGGGAGCGCCGCACTGTCGGAGGGGCGGTGCTGAGGGAGCGCCGCACTGTCGGAGGTGCCGTCTTTCAGAAGTGGCGTTAAACAGAGGCCCCCTCAGATGGATGTAAAAGATCCCATGACACTATTTCGAAGAAGAGCAGGGGAGTTTTCCCCGGTGTCCTGGCCAATATTTATCCCTCAATCAACATAACAAAAAACATTATCTGGTCATTATCGCATTGCTGTTTGTGGGATCTTGCTGTGCGCAAATTAGCTGCCGCATTTCCTACATTACAACAGTGACTACACTTCAAAAAGTGCTTCATTGGCTTTAAGGCGCTTTGGGACGTCCTGAGGATTTGAAAGGCGCTATATATGTGCGGGTTAGGTTGATTGGCTATGATAAATTGACCCTTAGTGTTAGGGGGATTAAATACGTGGGGTTACGGGGATAGAGTGGGACATGTGTTGGTGTAGGGGTTACGGGGATCGGGTGGGATATGTGTCGGTGCAGGCTCGATGGGCCGAAATGGCCTCTATCTGCACTGTGGGGTTTCTGTGATTTCTGTGATATACTGTAAGTTCTTTCAATTCTTCATGTGTGAACATAGATGGTGAGTATCGGCTGTGCCCTTGACTGTGGCTTCATCACAGCTGAGCCTGATCCTGTCTGCACCCAGTATCCACACATGGCTGCTTCCAGCATATGCTGCTGCCTGCTGATCAGGAGTGGAGGCCCTGCCTTTTTTCCTTTACTAGAGATGCTGAGGCCAAATATAGCCCTGTCTGAGATCAGCTAATTCACTGCACACTGGAGATGAAACTTGGGGCCTTTCTGTTCCTGCATGGCTCAGCTGCCATCTGAATAATCTTGCTGTGCCATCAGAGAACCTGCATAAGAACATAAGAAATAGGAGCAGGAGTCGGCCATACAGCCCCTCGAGCCTGCTCCGCCATTCAATAAGATCATGGCTGATATTCAGCCTCAACTCCACTTTCCCGCTCGCTCTCCATACCCCTTGATTCCCCATGAGTCTCAAAATCTATCGATCTCAGCCTTGAATATACTCAAAGACTGAGCCTCCACAGCCCTCTGGGGCAGAGAATTGCAAAGATTCACAACCCTCTGAGTGAAGAAATTCCTCCTCAACTCAGTCTTAAATGGCCAACCCCTTATCCTGAGACTATGCCCCCTAGTTCTAGACTCTCCAGCCAGGGGAAACAACCTCTCAGCATCTACCCTGTCAATCCCGTTCAGAATATTATATGTTTCAATCAGATCACCTCTCATTCTTCTAAATTCCAGAGAGTATAGGTCCAATCTCCTTTAATTTAACCTTTTTTCCCCCCACCCAGTCAGATTAAATATTTTGTAAATCCAACACCGTCCAGACATAAAAACAGAAAATGCTGGAAATACTCAGCAAGTCAGGCAGCATCTGTGGAGAGAGAAACAGAGTTAACGTTTCAGGTCGATGACCCTTCGTCAGAACTGGAAAAAGCTGGAGATGGAACAGGTTTTTAAGCAAGTGCAGGGGCAGGGAAAGGGGGGAGGGGAGGAAAGAACAAAAGGGAAGGTCTGTGATAGGATGGAAGGCAGGAGAGATTAAATGACAAAAGGGATGATGGTGCGAGGCGAAAGGAGATGGTAATGGGACAAGTAAAGAAACAAAAGATGGCTCTAGAGGAGGTGTAAATGGCACTGGCAGAATGATCAACAGCTGTCATGTGAGAGAGAGAGAGAAAAAGATAGGGGCAGAGGTTATGGTCTGAAATTGTTGAACTCTATGTTGAGTCCAGAAGGCTGTAAAGTGCCTAATCGAAAGATGAGGTGCTGTTCCTCGAGCTTACGCTGAGCTTCCGTGGAACAATGCAAGAGGCCGAGGACGGTGAGGTCTGAGTGGGAGTGGAGCGGAGAATTAAAGTGACGGGCAACCGGAAGCTCGGGGTCACCCTTACGGACTGAATGGAGGTGTTCCACAAAGCGGTCACCCAATCTGCGTTTGGTCTCCCCAATGTAGAGGAGACCGCATCGTGAGCAGTGAATACAGTATACTAACTTGCAAGAAGTACAAGTAAATCGCTGTTTCACCTGGAAGGAGCGTTTGGGGCCCTGGGCAGTGGGAAGGGAGGAGGTAAAAGGGCAGGTGTTGCATCTCCTGCACTTGCACAGGAAGGTGCCGGGGGAAGGGGTGTAGGGGGTGATGGAGGAGTGGACCAGGGTGTCGCGGAGGGAGCGGTCCCTTCGGAATGCTGAAAGGGCAGGGGAAGACGTGTTTGGTGGTGGGATCACGCTGGAGGTGGTGGAAATGGCTGAGGATGATCCGTTGAATGTGGAGGCTGGTGGGGTGAAAGGTGAGGAGAAGGAATCCTATCGTGGTTCCGGGAGGGAGGGGAAGGGGTGAGAGCAGAAGTGCGGGAAATAGAACGGACACGGTCAAGGGCCATGTCAACCACAGTAGAGGGGAAATCTCGGTTGAGAAAAAAGGAAGACATGTCAGAAGCACTGGTATGGAAGGTGGCATCGTCGGAGCAAATGCAGCGGAGACAGAGAAACTGGGAGAATGGAATAGAGTCCACAGGCAGCGGGGTGGGAGGAAGTGTAGCCCAGGTAGCTGTGGGAGTCAGTGGGCTTGTAGTGAATGTTTGTCAAGAGCCTATCCCCAGAGACGGAGACAGAGAAGTCGAGGAAGGGAAGAGTCGGAGATGGACCATGTGAAGGTGAGGGAAGGGTGGAAATTGGAATCAAAGTGAATTAAATTTTCTAGTCCAGGGCGAGAGCAGGAAACGGCACCGATAGTCATCAATCTACCGGAAAAAGAGGTGAGGGAGGGGACCTGAGTAGGATTTCCAGCATCTGCAGTATTTTGCTTTTGTATTACTGTCCAGATATGTTTGTATTGCCAATTAATAATCACTGCACCAGTTTGTATTCTTTACCTCCCCCTGACTCTCTGAACTGTGCAGTTTTGTTCCTTTTAACTCTTTGTAAGCAAGACTGTCAGAAAAGTTTCTGAATTTGTAAACAGACCTATACGTGCACCTCCCATCTTAACCTTTACAGCTATACTTTATAAGGATTCATTTGCTTGTTTTTTTTTACAATGGTAACTAAGTGGAGGATGAGTTTATCTGTTTTCGTTGTGACATCACTTACTGCAGCACACATTCTCCCTATCCAGCTACCATAAGTAAATTCCACGCAGTTGCTGGTATCTTTTATGGTGAATTAATTAATGTAATAGAGGTGACCATGGCGCACATGATCCTGGAATAGTACAGCACAGAAGGAGGCCATTGAGCCTACACAAGCTTTATCGAAGAGTAATCCAGTTAATCCCACTCTTTTCCCCCCCCGGCTCTTTCCCCTTATCCCTCTAATTTTTCTCCTTTAAGTATTTATTTTTAA
This sequence comes from Somniosus microcephalus, assembly GCF_052327205.1. Classification (NCBI taxonomy): domain Eukaryota; kingdom Metazoa; phylum Chordata; class Chondrichthyes; order Squaliformes; family Somniosidae; genus Somniosus; species Somniosus microcephalus. The sequence goes on from NC_140993.1 coordinate 17,790,226, forward strand.
GGCTACTATTGATTCTGTATCCACCACCCTATCGGGCAGCGCATTCCAAATCCTAACCTCTCTTTGCATAAAGAAAGTTTCTCCTCATCTCCCCCTCTGGTTCTTTTGCCAATCGCCTTAAATCTGTGCCCTCTGGTTATCGACCCTTCAGCCACTGGAAACCGTTTCCCTTTATTTGCTCTATCTGAACCCTTCATGACTGTAGTCATTTTTAATTATTACTTTTTTATAATACAAGTTGGAACCATGTGCAATGTTGACTTTATTAATCCTTAATGGATGCATACTGTGCAATTCTTTTGACTAGATCTGATTGAGTCAGAAGTTGTGGTTTGTAAAGATAGTGGGTTTTAAAAACGTATACTGCCCCAGGAAATCTGTGGTCGTTTAGTTACTAGCTTTTTGGTTCCAATCACTGCTGTTTCGTGTATTTTTGGTATCTTTGATTTGAAATTGTGTGGGGTTTTTTCAGGGCCCTCCACAGGTTGTACGTGAAGTTTTAAACTATATTAATATAATCTCTTTGCGACATGTTTTCATAGCTGGATTATGTTGGCCTCTGTATACATTGTATCTAGTCTATTCCCAACCAGCAACACTTTATGTCACGCTCCCTTTATCAACAGCAATTTTCTTTTTATACCTCACTACAAATGACATTTTCTTGAATGCTGAATTGAATTCATTATTCTCCGTCCTGTATAGTATCATTCATGCAAATGTGATAGATTCAGCAACAAGCCAGCCCTAAGGGACAGAACTGATGCAGGGTACACAACTGAAATGTCTTAACCTGTCTTTTTCTCTTCACAGGTACTGACTGACCAGCTGTGCATTTCCAGCAATTTCTGTTTTTATTTCAGTATTGTGAAACTGTTTCTTATTCATGATCACTGAACTGTTTTGCTGCTAATTAACTGTTTAAAAATGCATGTTTTTAATGCCAGGCTTGCTAAGGGCACATACCCGAAATATGGGTATATGGAGAGTGCTTGATAGGTATTGGCCCGGGTTTTGCAGTCCACGGCAAAGGAACGGCGCTCGCCACTGACCTCGGGAAAAGCTGCCCACAAAGATTTAGCGAGCTCTAGAGAGTAGATTTCCTCTTTTCTGACGTCTATTTCAATTTGGCGCTTTCTACAGGAGATCTGTGGCGTCCAGCAACAGGGCAGGCATGCTGATCAGCCAATCAGATTGAAGAATTCTTACAGACAGCAAGGCAGGAAGTAAAAAGCAGGAAATACAAATCACATTTAAATCATTGTACAGAAAACAAAATAAAGATTGGAACATACACATGGAGTTAAAGGAGAAATGTAAATATGAGAACAAGAACTTTTAAATATATATATATATTTTATTAAAAATCTAATTTTTAAATGTTCTTCTGAGGAAATGAGACTCCACACTTGTAAAATTCGTTTTTCAGAGCCAGAGAGGTTATTCAGCAGTAATTATGACTTGGTACACTGTTTAAAAACTCAGTTACTCCTGATTGAACAAGGCTTAACATTTTCATTGGTTTTTACAGCGAGCACAGTGTGTAAATAGTTTAAGTTCAAATGAGTGATATCTAATAATTCCATCTGCGAAGTCTGCAGCAGCACACGCTGTAGAGGAACAGGTATCAGTGACTGCAATTTCTGGATTTCCACGTTTAACTGCATGCGTGCGGACGCCAGAAGTTGCTGTCAGTTTCACACAGTAATAACGGCGAGCGCTGACCGTTTCACCGTTATTACTTCCGCAAATTCCGGGCCAATATGTTTTATCTAATGAGTTCTTGAATTGTGTGGTTAGTTGAAGTGTTACACGGAATGCCTTTCCACATGGAGTAGTTAAGGCAGAGATTGCTGCATCTTCTAAGGGAAGAACAGATACATGTTAGAAGCAGAGGAAGATCTGCGGGGGAGGTAGGGCAATGGGATCGTTTTTGGATTGCTCTGGCAAAGAGTTGGTAAAGAAACGGTGAACTGAATAGGTTCCTACTTGTGCCATAAACTTCTGTGGCTCTACAAACCAAATCTGCAATGAAGCTTTAAGTGTTTCATTGGTCATCTGCATTGAAGTAAACAAAATTAGATTTTTTTTTAATTAAAAGGAAAGAAAATGTGGAGTTGACATATATCTGCTATCAAGTTAAAGATGCTGTTATTTGTATTATGTTCCAGGAACTGAACCAGATGAGAAGCAAACTCTTAGTCCCTGGGACTCGTCTGGATCTGGGGCCACAAGAATCCAAGATACCCATCCTGTTAGTGCAGCAACCTGGGAAGATGGCTGGAGAAGAGCACACTGGTTGGGGGAGTGGCTGGGATATCCTAATTCCAAAAGGATGGGGAATGGCGTTCTGGATCCCTTTGGTACTAATACATGCAGTAATACTCAATTTAAAGCCTGATACTGTATCTCTTTATATCTAAGTCCAGTATATTTAGTTCTATATTGAGAAGCCATTATTTACATCCTTCCAGTATGAAAATATCAATTAACCACTGCTGCTTTTTGTCAATCAACCAACATGCTATACATACTGTTGCACACTTTTAATACTGTATACCATAATTTTATCTATAAGCCTCCTATGCAGCACCTTATCGAATGCCTTTTGAAAATTCACTGCATTTCCTTTATCAATACACTCAAATACTTCCTCTTAATAAATGTGATACACAACTTGACTTTTATAAATCCGTGCTGGCTTGCCCTTAATTTACCCAAGTATTTTTAAGTGACTGACTGACTATTAATTTTATCTCCTAGTGCAATCTGTAGGAGCTTACCCACTACTGATGTTAGGCTGACCCGTTATAGTTACCCGGTTTATACCTTTCACCCTTTGAACGGAGGTGCTACATTAGCAACTGTTCAATACTCTTGCACAATTTCCATACCCAGAAATGTTTGAATGTGATCCGACTGCCACGTTTCCTACATTACAACAGTGACTACACTTCAAAAAGTACTTCATTGGCTGTAAAGGGCTTTGGGACGTCTTGAGGTCGTGAAAGGCGCTGGAGAAATGCAAATCTTTCTTTCCTTTTCCTTCTTTCCTCCCTTTCTGAATTATACATAGAATCATAGAATGATACAGCGTAGAAGGAGGCCATTTGGCCCATTGTGCCTGTGCTATGTAGGCATTAACAAAGAGAAATTCCTTTAAAATGGGGAGAGAGGGGGAATGTGGTATTGAGATAGAGGATCAGCCATGATCATATTGAATGGCGGAGCAGGGTCGAATGGCCGACTCCTGCTCATTTTTTTATGTTTCTAAAAAAAATAAAATAATTGGTGTCATTTTTTTGATATGAAGAAAAAATTTCTGATGAGCATCCTCACTGTAATTCCTAATTTTAAAGGACTATTAAATAATCGTAAATGCTAGAACAGGGTATTGTCCATTTCCTCTCGTGGTTTTGAATCAATGACTTGTGCATAATTTCGTGACCATTTTGTCAGATCTACAGAGGCGCTCGAGCAGGAGGTTTGCAAGAAGGAGCCAAACACACTCAGTATAAGGGAATTCCACATTTCCCAGATGATTTTCCCGACTGTCCAGCAGGCGTCCAGCACAGTGAGGAGACCGAGAAGGAGCTAATGGACAAATACAAGAGGTTAGCAGCAAGTCCGATTGCAGATAGCAACATAACAATTTAACTTGCTGTGAAATAAAAGCTGAAATCGCTCAACAACTCCATCAACATATCAATAGCGAGGTTAACACTTTGGGGCAGATTTTTCTGCCAGGCTATTGGATGGCCTAGGCACAGCAAATTCAGGCAGATCAGGTGTGGAAGAGTACGTACCCATAATGGAGCCCATCCATTAACTTAACTGGGCAGAAATTTGGATGGTCTCCCTTGTGTGCGGGTGTCCTCCTCCTTGCTCTTTTTTTCCTGTATTTGCTGCACCCGGTCTCTCCAATACGTGGCTCAAAGACTGGTGTGGGAGAAATGGGTTTTGCTTCCTGGGACACTGGCACCAGTACTGGGGCAGGAGGGAGCTGTTCCGTTGGGACGGGCTTCACTTGGCCAGTGCTGGGACTAGAGTCCTGGCGGATCATATAACTAGGGCTGTAGAGAGGGCTTTAAACTAACTAGTGGGGGGGAGGTTCCTAGAGAGCAAATAATAAAAATGACAACAGAGAAGGTCATAGACTTAGGTAGCAGTGGGGAAATTAAAAACCAGAGCGTGTCAGGAAGGGGCAGAAGGTATGGAGTAAAAGGTAAAGTAATAAAAAGGGCAAAAGCAGGAACTAAGTGTCACAAAACATCTTTGAAAGTTCTCTATCTGAATGCACGTAGCATTCGTAACAAAATAGACGAGTTAATGGCACAAATAACTACATATGGGTATGATCTTGTGGCCATTACAGAAACATGGCTGCAGGGTGACAATGCCTGGGAATTAAACATACCAGGTTATTTAACGATCAGGAAGGACAGGCAGGAAGGAAGGGGAGGTGGGGTGGCTATGTTAATAAAGGAAGGAATCACTGTAATACAGAGAAATGATATTGGGTCAAACGATCAGGATAATGAAACAGTTTGGGTGGAGGTAAGGAATAATAAGGGGAAAAAACACTAGTGGGCGTAGTCTATAGGCCTCCGAACAGTGGCAACTCTGTTGGACGGAGTATCAATCAGGAAATAGTTGAGGCTTGTAATAAGGGAACATCTATAATTATGGGGGATTTTAACTATCATATTAATTGGACAAATCAAATTGGGCAGGGCAGCCTTGAGGATGAGTTCATTGAGTGCATTAGGGATGGGTTTCTTGAGCAGTATGTAACTGAACCGACCAGGGGGCAAGCAACCTTAGATCTGGTCCTGTGTAACGAGATGGGATTAATTAAAAATGTCCTAGTAAAGGATCCCCTTGGAATGAGTGACCATAACATGGTTGAATTCCATATTCAATTAGAGGGTGAGAAGGTTGGATCTCAAACAAGCGTGCTAAGCTTGAATAAAGGAGACTATGAAGGTATGAGAGCGGAATTGAGTAGAGTGGATTGGGAAAATAGATTAAAGGGTAAGACGATACATGATTAGTGGTGTACATTTAAGGAGTTATTTTACAACTTCCAAAAAAAATATATTCCACTGAGAAGAAAAGGGTGTAAAAGAAAAGACAGCCATCCGTGGCTAAGTAAAGAAATTAAGGATAGTATTCGACTAAAAACAAGGGCATATAAGGTAGCCAAATCTAGTGGGAGGATAGAGGATTGGGAAAACTTTAAAAGACAGCAAAAAATAACAAAAAGATTGATTAAGAAAGGGAAGATAGATTATGAAAGTAAATTAGCAAAAAATATAAAAACAGATAGTAAGAGTTTTTATAGTTACATAAAAAGAAAAAGGGTGGCTAAAGTAAATGTTGGTCCCTTAGAGGATGAGACTGAGAAACTAACGGTGGGAAATATGGAGATGGCAAAAACACTGAATGAATATTTTACATCAGTCTTTACAGTAGAAGACACTAAGAATATCCCAACACTGGACAAACAGGGGGCTAAAGGGGGGGAGGAGCTAAACACGATCAAAATCACTAAGGAAGTGGTACTCGGTAAAATAATGGGACTCAAGGCGGATAAATCACCTGGACCTGATGGCTTACATCCTAGGGTCTTGAGGGAAGTGGCGGTAGGGATTGTGGATGCATTGGTAATAATTTTCCAAAACTCCCTGGACTCGGCAAAGGTCCCGACAGACTGGAAAACTGCTAATGTAACACCCTTATTTAAAAAGGGCAGTAGACAGAAGGCTGGAAACTATAGACCGGTTAGCCTAACATCTGTGGTAGGTAAAATTTTGGAGTCCATTATTAAGGAGACAGTAACAGGACATTTGGATAATCATAATTTAATAGGACAAAGTCAGCATGGTTTTATGAAGGGGAAGTCATGTTTGACAAATTTGCTGGAGTTCTTTGAGGAAGTAACGTATAGGGTGGATAAAGGGGAACCAGTGGACGTAGTGTATTTAGACTTCCAAAAGGCATTTGACAAGGTGCCACACAAAAGATTATTGCTTAAGATAAAAAATCATGGGATTGGGGGTAATATTCTGGCATGGATAGAGGATTGGCTATCTAACAGAAGGCAGAGAGTTGGGATAAATGGTTCATTCTCAGACTGGCAATCAGTAACTAGTGGTGTTCCGCAGGGGTCAGTGCTGGGTCCCCAAATCTTTACAATCTATATTAACGATTTGGAGGAGGGGACCGAGTGTAACATATCAAAGTTTGCAGATGAAACTAAGATTGGAGGGAAAGTAGTGAGTGAGGAGGACATAAAAAACCTGCAAGGGGACATCGACAGGCTAAGTAAGTGGGCAGAGATTTGGCAGATGGAATACAATACTGGAAAGTGTGAGGTTATGCACTTTGGCAGGAAAAATCGTAGAGCAAGTTATTATCTTAATGGCAAGAAACTGGAAAGTACTGAAGTACAAAGGGATCTGGGGGTCCTGGTGCACGAAACTCAAAAGGTTAGTATGCAGGTGCAGCAAGTGATTAAGAAGGCCAATGGAATGTTGGCTTTCATTGCTAGGGGGATAGAATATAAAAATAGGGAGGTATTGCTTCAGTTGTACAAGGTATTGGTGAGACCGCACCTGGAATACTGCGTACAGTTTTGGTGTCCATACTTAAGAAAGGACATACTTGCTCTCGAGTCAGTACAAAGAAGGTTCACTCGGTTAATCCCGGGGATGAGGGGATGGACATATGAGGAGCGGTTGAGTAGATTGGGACTCTACTCATTGGAGTTCAGAAGAATGAGAGGCGATCTTATTGAAACATAAGATTGTGAAGGGGTTGGATCGGGTGGATGCGGGGAAGATGTTCCTGATGATGGGTGAAACTAGAACTAGGGGGCATAGTCTTAGAATAAGGGGCTGCTCTTTCAAAACTGAGATGAGGAGGAACTACTTCACTCAGAGGGTGGTAGGTCCATGGAATATGCTGCCCCAAAAAGCTGTAGAAGCTACATCATTACATAAATTTAAAACAGAAATAGACAGTTTCCTAGAAGTAAAGGGAATTAAAGGTTACGGGGAGCGGGCAGGAATTTGGACATGAGTCTAGGTTCGGATCGGTCATGGCCCTGTGGGTAGCGGAGCGGGCCCAGGGGCCGTGTAGCCTGATCCTGCTCCTATTTCGTGTGTCTAATTCTGTTAGATTCAGGAGATGGTTCTGTGATAGTGGATTGGCGGTTAGGATCAGATCAGCCATGATCTTATTGAATGGCGGAGCAGGTTCGAGGGGCCGATTGGCCTACTCCTCCTATTTCTTATGTAATACCTTCAGGCGTAGAAACTGGAAAATCTGCCCCTTTTGCCTTCCAGTATTTGCAGTTCCTTTCTAACTGAAGTCCTATTTGTTATAAGCTTTGCGTGGGGTGAATCGAGGGCTCCTGCACAGCTGCGCTCTGTGATTCTCTGCTCAGCTGGGGCACGATCTGGTTCTGCCGGTTTTCTGTATTTCCAAGTGAAATACTCTGCTGCCAAATGTTGCCTTGCCCACCTACCTGGCTTTCCTTCATGAATGAAGACATCTAGATAAACTGTGCTTATGTCATCATTCGGGCCTGCAGCACGCTGCAGGGTTTGCAGCTTCATTATTTGCCTAGAATCATAGAATAGTACGGCACAGAAGGAGGCCATTCGGCCCATCGGGTCTGCGCCAGCTCTTTCGAGGAGCAAACCAGTTAGTTTCACTCCCGCGCTCTTTCCCCATATCCCTGCAATTTTTTCTCCTTCAAGTATTTATCCAACTCCCTTTTGAAGGCTACTATTGAATCTGTACCCACCATCCTATCGGGCAGCGCGTTCCAAATCCTAAACACTTGTTGCTTTAAAAGGTTTTTCCTCATCTCGCCTCTGGTTCTTTTGCCAATCACCTTAAATCTGTGCCCTCCGGTTATCGACCCTTCAGCCATTGGAAACGGTCCTGCTTTTCCTGAAGTTCCATCCGTGCTCTGTCTTTCTGGTGGCATCACGCGAAGCACGCATTGGAATGCAGCAGGCATGACGAGGAAATGCATGTTTCTGTGGCTTTATTTTATCTTTTAATAGCCAAAGTCAAGAGCATGCCCTTTTTAGTATTTTTTCAAATACTGATCCCTAAATCCCTTTTAAAAGATATTATTGACTACGCTTCCACCGCGGTTTCCTACGTGACAAAAAGAAACTTGACTTAACAGCTCGCATGGTTGTTGGAAACATAGGAGCAGGAGTAGGCCATTCGGCCCTTCGAGCCTGCTCCGCCATTCAATGTGATCATGGCTGATCCTCTATCTCAATACCATATTCCTGCTCTCTCCCCATACCATATTCCTGCTCTCTCCTCACCATATTCCTGCTCTCTCCCCATACCCCTTGATGCCTTTTGTGTCTAGAAATCTATCTATCTCCTTCTTAAATATATTCAGTGACTTGGCCTCCATAGCCTTCTGTGGTAGAGAATTCCACAGGTTCCCCACCCTCTGAGTGAAGAAATTTCTCCTCATCTCAGTCCCAAATGTCCTACCCCGTATCCTGAGACTGTGACCCCTCGTTCTAGAACCCCCCACCCCCAGCCAGAATTTCTTGCGCCTTTATGCACAGTTGGGCAGTGCTCTAAATGCGAATGACTTATTTCTGCCGGTTGGTAGCGAGTTTGACCTTTCGAACCACCACGGAGACAAATGCACTGGTTCATTTGTTTTAGTGTTCACGTCCCAGATTTGCGCTTCCTGTAAAGGTTTAACTTTAACGAGGTTAATGAATGAATTTAACAAATGTCTCGCCATCCCCAATACAAGACGGGTGTGTGCCATTTAAAAGTCCAACTGAACTAACAATTCATTACAAACTGGCAGATCCAAAACAAGACCATGGAGTCCTATAAGAACATAAGAAGTAGGAGCAGGAGTAGGCCATACGGCCCCTCGGGCCTGCTCCGCCATTCAATAGGATCATGGCTGATCCGAACCTAGACTCACGTCCACTTCCCTGCCCTCTCCCCGTAACCCCTAATTCCCTTATCAGCTAGGAAACTGTCTATCTCCGTTTTAAATTTATTTAATGTCGCAGCTTCCACAGCTCTCTGAGGTAGCAAATTCCATAGATTTACTACCCTCTGAGTGAAGAAGTTTCTCCTCATCTCAGTTTTGAAAGGGCAGCCCCTTATTCTAAGATTATGCCCCCTAGTTCTAGTCTCACCCATCAGTGGAAACATCCTCCCCGCATCCACCCAATCAAGCCCCCCTCACAATCTTATATGTTTCGATAAGATCACCTCTCATTCTTCTGAATTCCAATGAGTAGAGGCCCAACCTACTCAACCTTTCCTCATAAGTCAACCCCCTCATCTCCAGAATCAACCGAGTGAACCTTCTCTGAACTGCCTCGAAAGCAAGTATATCTTTTCTTAAATATGGAAACCAAAACTGCGCGCAGTATTCCAGGTGTGGCCTCACCAGTACCCTGTATAACTGAAGCAGGACTTCCCTGCTTTTATACTCCATCCCCCTTGCAATAAAAGCCAAGATTCCATTGGCTTTCCTGATCACCTGCTGTACCTGCATACTAACCTTCTGTGTTTCATGTACCAGGACCCCCAGATCCCTTTGTACTGTAGCACTTTGCAGTTTCTCTCCATTTAGATAATAACTTGCTCTTTGTTTTTTTCTGCCAAAGTGCATAACCTCACACTTTCCAACATTATATTCCATCTGCCAAATTTCTGCCCACTCACTTAGATTGTCTGAACTTTTGCAGGTTTTTTATGTCGTCCTCACTCACTGCTTTCCCTCCCATCTTTGTATCATCGGCAAACTTGGACATGTTGCACTTGGTCCCTTCCTCCAAATTGTTAATATAGATTGTAAAGATTTGGGGTCCCAGCACTGACCCCTGCGGAACACTGCTAGTTACTGATTGCCAACCTGAGAATGAACCATTTATCCCAACTCTGTTTTCTGTTAGATAGCCAATCTTCCACCCATGCCAGTATATTACCCCCAATCCTGTGATTTTTTTTATCTTGTGCAGTAATCTTTTGTGTGGCACCTTGTCAAATGCCTTTTGGAAGTCCAAATACACCACATCCACTGGTTCCCCTTTATCCACCCTGTTTGTTATGTCCTCAAAGAATTCGAGCAAATTTGTCAAACATGACTTCCCCTTCATAAAACCATGCTGACTCTGTCCGATTAAATTATGCTTATCCAAATGTCCTGTTACTGCTTCCTTAATAATGGACTCCAACATTTTACCAACCACAGATGTTAGGCTAACTGGCCTATAGTTTCCAGCCTTTTGTCTACCTCCCTTTTTAAATAAGGGCGTTACATTAAGTTTTCCAATCTGCTGGGACCTTTCCTGAATCCAGGGAGTTTGGGAAAATTACCACGAATGCATCCGCAATCCCTACCGCTACTTCTCTCAAGACCCTAGGATGTAAGCCATCAGGTCCAGGGGATTTATCCGCCTTTAGTCCCATTATCTTACCGAGTACTACCTCCTTAGAGATTTTAATCATGTTTAGCTCCTCCCCCCCCATAGCCCCCTGTTTGTCCAGTGTTGGGATATTTTTAGTGTCCTCTACTGTAAAGACTGATACAAAATATTTGTTCAGCGTTTTTGCCATCTCCATGTTCCCTACCACTAATTTCCCGGTCTCATCCTCTAAGGGACCAACATTCACTTTAGCCACCCTTTTTCTTTTTATATAACTGTAGAAACTCTTGCTATCTGTTTTTATATTTTTTGCTAGTTTACTTTCATAATCTAGCTTCCCTTTCTTAATTAATCTTTTAGTTATTCTTTGCTGGCTTTTAAATGCTTCCCAATCTTCTATCCTCCCACTAGATTTGGCTACTTTATATGTCCTTGTTTTCAGTCGGATACTATCCTTTATTATTTTACTTAGCCACGGATGGCTGTCTTTTCTTTTACGCCCCTTTTTCCTTAGTGGAATATATTTTTCTTGAAAGTTGTGAAATATCTCCTTGAATGTACACCACTGCTCATGTACCGTCTTACACCTTAATCTATTTTCCCAGTCCACTTTAATCAACTCTGCTCTCATACCTTCATAGTCTCCTTTATTTAAGCTTAGTACGCTGGTTTGAGATCCAACTCTCACCCTCCAACTGAATTTGGAATTCAACCATGTTATGGTCACTCATTCCAAGGGGATCCTTTACTAGGACATTTTTTATTAATCCTGTCTCATTATACAGGACCAGATCTAAGATTGCCTGCCCCCTGGTTGGTTCAGTAACATACTGCTCAAGGAACCCGTCCCTAATGCACTTTATGAACTCTTCCTCAAGGCTGCCCTGCCCAATTTGATTTGTCCAGTCAATAGTTAAAATCCCCCATGATTATAGCTGTTCCCTTATTACAAGCCCCAACTATTTCCTGATTTATACTCCGACCAATAGAGTTGCAACTGTTAGGAGGCCTATAGACTATGCCCACTAGTGACTTTTTCCCCTTATTATTCCTTATCTCCACCCAAACTGTTTCACTATCCTGATCCTTTGACCTAATATCATTTCTCACTATTGCAGTGATTCCATCCTTTATTAACATAGCCACCCCACCTCCCTTTCCTTCCTGTCTGTCCTTCCTAATTGTCAAATACCCCTGGATGTTTAGTTCCCAGTCATGGTCACCTTGCAGCCATGTTTCTGTAATGGCCACCAGATCATACCCATGTGTAGTTATTTGTACCGTCAACTCGTCTATTTTTTTTCGAATGCTGCGTGCATTCAGATAAAGAACTTTTAAATACGTTTTGTGACAATTTAATTCTGCTTTTACCCCCTTTACTACTTTACCTTTATCATTATACATTCTGTCCCTTCCCGACAAGCTCTGGTTTGTAATTCCCCCACTGCTACCTTGCTCTATTGCCTTCTCCGCTGACATTTTTATTTTTCACTCTCTTGAAACCTCCCCACCCCCCCACTAATTAGTCCTGGTTTATACCGTGGCCTACTGTAGTTGTATTAGAGGTTTTTTTTTAATCTGGTAAATTTGGTAATGTTGAAAGATCACGTTGAAGTTTTATATATTTCTTTTTTCTGTAGATTAAGTAACTGAATTTCTCTATAGGTACCCACCAGCCAAGAGGCCTAACTATATCCATCATGGCACCATGACTCCATTCCGTTGTCCTTGGCAACAACTTGTAGAGGAATGGGAAACCCAGAACCAAGATGGCGGTATTAAACCTGCCGGCAGCGGCAAGGAACAAGAGCTGAGGTCTGAAGTGCAGGACTCAAACGAGGAACATGTTGGGGTACATGAAAAGAAAGCTTCCGAGGACATGTCAAATGAAGGAAAACCTCCAGAGCTGGAGCAGGAAATGGAAGAGGATGCTGAACATATTACTGCTCTTGAGCCAAAGACAGGATGTGAACCTATCGAAATTCCAAGTACTAAAGACATTCCGGCAGAAAGTGGTCCTTTTTCCATATTGAGGTCTGTATATGACTTTGTTTTCTTTCTAAATTCATCAAAAGTCACTAGATGGTTTTGCTAATGAAGATATTCTTCTAAAGAGTTCTGTGGCTTTATTGAGCAGTAGAATGGATATGATTCTATCAAGTAGCACAATTTAACTGCAGGTAAAATAGCACTCTGCAAGCACCACAGTCTCGCATTGAGCAAACTGTAGCTCGTATATGTTCCTATCCACCTCCAGGATTGTTGTTTCCATTACTTCGACTAAGCAGGAGACTGGAAGCTGAGAGCAGGTGCATTAGGATGCTATTCCTTAAATATCAATTTTTAAAAATCCTTATCAGGAACTTGGTGCCTACAATTTATCTTTAGTAACAAAAAAGTGCTGCCTTCCCTTCTCTTCCACCTTTAGTTAAATCCAGAGATATGGATGCTAAATTGTCACCTCAGTTCTGCAGTTAGTGCGTTTGGAGCCTCCACCTACTTGGAAGAATGCGCCGTGGGCGTGTGCTTCTAATGGTGCTCCGCCGTAAGACTGTGGGAATCTCGGCGCAGGTGTGTTGTCACAGAGCCGGAGGAAATACCAGCTGGGGGAATGATGTCTGGTCAAAAAGACAATCAAGGAAAGGGGAGAAAGTACAATCGCACGATAATTGTGGATCAGGAAGGCTGTTCCACCTATCTCATCCGTCTATAAAGTGCCCCTTTTGCAGCATACAATTATTTTTAAAATTATTCTAGGGTTTTCACTTTATCTGGGATTCCATTTCACCTGTTGATCGCGCTTTCTTTGAAGGAGAACTCCCTGATATCAGTTCTAAATTTGCCTTGTACTATTTTGGGCCTGCGTCTCCCTTGTCCTGCTCTCTCAATTTAGGTTAAAATTGCTGTTCTTCTCCCACACTTTTTTAATTTAACATAGTATTCCTGATGACCCTTTTCAATACCATTGATGGGTGAGTGGAACTTGGTACAGGACTTGATCCACACTGGGGTATGGGCAGCAGAGTTTTTGGTGAGCTGAAGTTTGGAGGATGTGAGGCTGGCTAGGAGAGCTTTAGAATAGTCAAGACCGAAGCTAACAGAGACATGGATGAGTTTTTCAGCAGCAGGTGGGCTGAGCTGGGCGAGGTTACGGAGGTGTAAGTAGGCAGTCCTTTTGATGGAGAGGATATGGGCCAAAAGCTTCGCTTGGTGTCGAATAGGATTTGCGAGCAGTCTGGTTCAACCTGAGACTGTGGTGGAGAGGGGTGTGGAATCGTTGGAACGTGGTGGGGACTGAAAGATGATAGCTTCGGACATCCCAGTTGTTTAAATGGAGAAGAATGTGGCTCAAACAAAGCTGGATGTCAAACGAGGCACAGAGAATAGTGTAGGGGGTCGAGAGAGGTGGTGGAGGGGTAATGCTGGATCTTTGTTAGTGAGCATGTGGAAGCTGGCCCCAGGTCTTCGGGTGATGTTGCCAAGGGTCAGAATGTTGATGAAACCGATGAGGGAGTCAAGGATAGATCCTTGGGGTCTCCAGAGGTAACCGTGTGGGGGTGGGAAGAGAAGCCATTGCTGAGAATCCTCTGCATAGGTTAGGTAAAAATGGAACCTTGTGAGGGTAGTCTCACTTAGCTGGACATTGGAGCATCGGCGTTGGAGGAGGATTGTGTGGTCAACTGTCCATCAAAGTCTGCAGAGAGGATTAAGAGGAGAAAAGCACCACAGTCACAGAGCATGTCATTTGTGAATTTGATTGATTCGGGCCATTTCAGTGCCGTGGCAGGGGCGGAAACGTGATTGGCGAGATTCAAACATGGAGTTACAGGAAAGATGGGCACAGATTTGGGAAGCAACAAAATGATCCAGGACAAAAGCAAAATACTGCAGAGCTGGAAATCTGAAATAAAAACAGAAAATGATGGAAACGCTCAGCAGGTCAGGCAGCCTCTGTGGAGGGGGAAACCGAGTTAACATTTCAGATCCAGAACCTTTCATCAGAACTGGAAGATGCTAACGATGATTAGCACTTAAGCGAGTATAGAACCAGAGAAAAGGGTGGGGGGGCGGGTGCAGGGAACGAACAAAAGGGAAAGGCCTGTGATGGGGTGGAGGGCAGGAGTGATTAAATGACAAAGGGACTCTGTCATTTTCTCCACCGCCATTAAATGACAAAGGACTGGAGAGGTGCGGCAGTTTGCAAGAACAGAGGGCTTGAGGGTGTGTTTTTTGAAGTGGGGTTAATGATGGTTTTGAAAGGGATGGGGACAGTACCTGAGGAGAGGGAACAATTTCCAATGTCTGCTAGCATGGGAGCCTGGAAGGAAAGTTGGGTGGTCAGCAGTTTAGTGGGAATGGGTTCAGGAGAGCAGGAGGTGGGTCTCGTGGACAAGATTAGCTTGGGAGAGAGCATGAGATAGGAGAAAGAAAGAAAGACTTGCATTTCTATAGCGCCTTTCACGACCACCGGACGTCCCAAAGCGCTTTACAGCCAATGAAGTACTTTTTGAAGTGTAGTCACTGTTGTAATGTAGGAAACGCGGCAGCCAATTTGCGCACAGCAAGCTCCCACAAACAGCAATGTGATAATGACCAGATAATCTGTTATAGTGATGTTGGTTGAGGGATAAATATTGGCCAGGACACCGGGGAGAACTCCCCCTGCTCCTCTTCGAAATAGTGCCGTGGGAACTTTTACACCCACCTGAGAGGGCAGTTTAACGTCTCATCCGAAAGACGGCACCTCTGACAGTGCAGCACCCCCTCGGTACTGCACTGGAGTGGGACTTGAACCCACAACCTCCTGACTCAGAGGCGAGTGTGCTACCAACTGAGCTACAGCTGGAGGAGAGAAACTAGAGAAGGAAATGGGATCGGGGCTAGAGGAGATTTGTCTTGGGCAGGGGGGTGGGGAAGAAACAGCAGAGGCAGCTGAACAGATGGTCTCAGCGCCAGGGACCCGGGTTCAAATCCGGCCTCGGGTGACTGTCTGTGTGGAGTTTGCACATTCTCCCCGTGTTTGCGTGGGTTTCCTCCGGGTGCTCCGGTTTCCTCCCACAGTCCAAAGATGTGCGGGTTAGGTTGATTGGCCATGATAAAAATTGGCCCTTAGTGTTAGGGGGGATTAAATATGTGGGGTTACGGGGATAGGGCTTGGGTGGGATGGCTGTCGGTGTAGGGACCGGGTGCTAGGGTTTGGATGATCAGCCATGATCTCGTTGAATGGTGGAGCAGGCTCGAAGGGCCGAATGGCCTACTCCTGCTCCTAGTTTCTATGTTTCTTCGCACTTGTTGGAGGTGAGTGTGGAGGGGGCAGGGAAGAGGGGTTTGAGTAGATGGTTGGCAGTGGAGAAAAGTAGCTGGGGATTATCTTTGCTTTCCAACTTAATTGCATTGTGTGCTTTTATAAATTCTATTTAAAATAACAGTTTTGTTCTATTGATTCTAGGAATCGGCAAGATATTATAGACATTAAATTTTCCCTTGTGTTACAGGAGTAGAAAGTTGCTGAAGCAGATATCTGCATGGTGTCGACCTACATCCAGCAGAGGTCAGAAGACCCAACAGTGCAGACGGCCTGCGCAGCTGCAGATGACGCCAGATGCTGTGAAGTCAATCATCTGCTCCTATCCCCGGTTCCTCGTCTGGGTCAGGCTGTCATTGCTGAAAAAAGGCAGTCCCGTTGCTAATGCGACCATTTGTATTCCTTCCAAAGAGGACCTCCAGCTTTCGATGTCGGACCCTAATTGTTGTGGCCCTCAAGAACCAAAACACAGAGACCCCTTCAAACACAAGTGCAAAACCTTGAAGGGCAAGAAGAAACTGGCTTTGCCGGAGCATCTAGAAACTGGTTCTGGAGATTTGGGAATGAAGTCAGTTTCCAGTTGTAGGACGGATTTAATTCAAGGGTTATGGCCCGACCAGCTGCAAGCTGTGACGTCCCACTGCTCCAGACTTGCAATTGGATACGTGAGCCAAGGGGATTTTTCATTGACTGTGGGCTGTGGAGAAGCTCTAGGGTTTGTCAGTTTATTGGGACTTTTGCATATGGCGTCCAACCAGCCAGCAGACAAACGTGGTCTTGTACTTGTCAGGAACCCCGCTTCTCTGCAATACCGGTTAGCTAAAATAAATATTGAGGTATAAACAGACGCTAGGTTCTGATACAAATTTCAGGTAGTCTAATTTAAAAACAATATCTCGAAGCACGTACAAAGTTAAATGTTTACATTTTCTTTCAAAAGATTTAGATTTTTTTTTTAATAAGTGGTACAACCCAGCTGAATTGGGCTTGAATTCTGAAGATGAAGAACAGGGGCATCTAGAATTAGTTCTCTATCAATCAAAGATGTCTCTCCTGACCTGATTTTTTTTCTTTATTTGCTTCTTCCACCCATGCAATACTTACAAGACCACCTTTCTAGAAAAGGCAATTCCCAGTGATGGTCATTGTAAATAGATGAATTTGAAATGTAACTGCAGTATATTTTAGTGATGTTAAAATGAAGCCTTGTTTGCATAATTGTAATCAGTGTCTTTGAATATTGAGGATTTGTGATGGACTAAGTCCATGTCTTATGAACTGAACAGGAAATCAATCAGCATTGTCCTCAGATTGACTTTGTCGCGATTAAAAATAAAACGGCTGAGAGTGATGTTTGTTTTATCGTCGTGTTCAGTTTTTCTTTTAAGATTGCAGTTTATAATTGGGCTTTCAGTTTTTAATCTAGTCTTCACAACGGGGAAAATTGTAGCCTGAATAACTGGCATGTCATCTAAAGTCCTTCGAGGTGACCCCAGTTACCTGTGTCTCAGATTTGTAGCCACTTTAACTATGCAGTCCAAATAGTGATCAGCTTGATCACAGTTTTAAAATGGTGTAAAACTGAATGAGGAAAGTCTTTCTAGCTTAAAAACGTATCCTCTTCGCTACTCCAAAAGAGAGATTTACTAAACTGTAGAGATAAAAAGCAGAAAACACTCAAAGCTTGAAATCTGTAATAAAAGAATTTTATTAGTTCGTGGAATGTGGGCGTCGCTAGCAGGGCCAATGTTTATTGCCCATCCCTAGTTGTCCTTGAGATGGTGGTGGTGAGCCGTCTTCTTGAACCGCTGCAGTCCGTGTGGTGAAGGTACTCCCACAGTGCTGTTAGGGAGGGAGTTCCAGGATTTTGACCCAGCGACGATGAAGGAACGGCCGATATATTTCCAAGTCAGGATGGTGTGTGACTTGGAGGTGGTGGTGTTCCCATGCGCCTGCTGCCCTTGTCGTTCTAGGTGGAAGAGGTCGCAGGTTTGGGAGGTGCTGCCGAAGAAGCCTTGGCGAGTTGCTGCAGTACATCTTGTAGATGGTACACACTGCAGCCACGGTGCGCTGGTGGTGGAGGGAGTGAATGTTTAAGGTGGTGGATGGGGTGCCAATCAAGCGGGCTGCTTTGTACTGGATGGTGTCAAGCTTCTTGAGTGTTGCTGGAGCTGCACTCATCCAGGCAAGTGGAGAGTATTCCATCACACTCCTGACTTGTGCCTTGTAGATGGTGGAAAGGCTTTGGGGAGTCAGGAGGTGAGACACTCGCCGCAGAATACCCAGCCTCTGACCCGCTCTTGTAGCCACAGTATTTATGTGGCTGGTCCAGTTAAGTTTCTGGCCAATAGTAACCCCCAGGATGTTGATGATGGGGGATTCGGCGATGTTAATGCCGTTTAATGTCAAGGGGTGGTGGTTAGACTCTCACTTGCTGGAGATAAGTCATTGCCTGCCACTTGTGTGGCGCGAATGTTACCTGCCACTTATCAGCCCAAGCCTGAATGTCATTCAGGTCTTGTTGCATGCAGGCATGAACTGCTTCATTATCTGAGGAGTTGTGAATGGCACTGAACACTAGTCATCAGCGAACATCCCCATTTCTGACCTTATGATGGAGGGAAGGTCACTGATGAAGCAGCTGAAGATGGTTGGGCCTTGGACACTGCCCTGAGGAACTCCTGCAACGATGTCCTGGGGCTGTGATGATTAACCTCCAACCATTGCAACCATCTTCCTTTGTGCTAGGCATGACTCCAGCCAGTGGAGAGTTTTCCCCCCGATTCTCATTGACTTCAGTTTTACTAGGACTCCTTAATGCGATAGCAAAATACTGCAGATGTTGGAAATCCGAAATAACAACAGAAAATGCTGGAAAAACTCAGCAGGTCAGGCAACATCCGTGGAGAGAAATTTGAGTTGACGTTTCGGGTCGAACCCTTCTTCAAAACTGGAAAGAAAAGAAACTGGATCGAAGGCAGGGCTGCGATCGGACAAAAGAATAAAAGAAACAAAAGAAGTAAAAGAGACCACACTTGGTCAAATGCTGCCTTGATGTCAAGGGCAGTCACTCTCACCTCACCTCTGGAATTCAGCTCCTTTTGTCCATGTTTGGACCAAGGCTGTAATGAGGTCTGGAGCCGAGTGGTCTTGGCGGAAACCAAACCTGGGCATCAGTAGCAGGCTATTGGTGAGTAAGTGCCGCTTGATAGCACAGTCAACGACACCTTCTATCACTTTGCTGATGATTGAGAGTAGACTGATGGGGTGGTAATTGGCTGGATTGGATTTGTCCTTTTTGTGGACAGGAAATACCTGGGCAGTTTTCCCACATTGTCTGATGGATGCCAGTGTTGTAGCTGTACTGGAATAGCTTGGCTAAAGGTGCGGCTAGTTCTGGAGCACAAGTCTTCAGCATGACAGCCAGAATGTTGTCAGGGCCCATAGCCTTTGCTGTATCCAGTGCAATCAGCCATTTCTTGATATCACATGGAGTAACTCAAATTGGCTGAAGACTGGCTTCTGTGATGGTGGTGACCTCAGGAGGAGGCCAATATGGATCATCCACTCGCCACTTTTGGCTGAAGATGGTTGCAAATGCTTCAGCCTTGTCTTTTGCACTCACGTGCTGGGCTCCACCATCATTGAGGATGGGGATATTCATGGAGCCTTCTCCCGTTAGTTGTTTAATGGTCCACCACCATTCATGACTGGATGTGGCAAGACTGCAGAGCTTTGATCTGACCCGTTGATTGTGGGAACGCTTATCCCTGTCTATAGCATGCTGTTTCCGCTTTTTAGCATGCATGTAGTCCTGTGTTGCAGCTTCCCCAGGTTGGCACCTCATTTTAAGGTACACCTGGTGCTGCTCCTGGCATGCTCTTCTGCACTCCTTCTTGAACCAGGGTTGGTCCCCTGGCTTGATGGTAATGGTAGAGTGAGGGATATGCCGGGCCATGAGGTTACAGATTGTGGTAGAATACAATTCTGCTGCTGATGATGGCCCATAGTGCCTCATGGATGCCCAGTTTTGAGCTGCTAGATCTGTTCTGAATCTATCCCATTTAGCACGATGGAGGGTGTCCTCAGTGTGAAGATGGGACTTCGTCTCCACAAAGACTGTACAGTGGTCACTGCTACCAATGCTGTCGTGGACAAATGCATCTGCAACGGGTAGATTGGTGAGGACGAGGTCAAGTAGGTTTATCCCTCGTGTTGGTTCTGTCGCCACCACCTGTCGCAGGCCCAGACTGGCAGTTATGTCCTTCAGGAGTGTTGCTACCGAACCACTCTTGGTGATAGACATTGAAGTCCCCCACTCAGAGTACATTTTATGCCCTTGCTATTCTGAGTGCTTCTTCCAAGTGGCGTTCAACATGGAATACTGATTCATCAGCTGGGAGGGGGGCGGTATATGGTAATCAGCAGCTTGGCCTGATGCCATGAAACTTAATGGGGTTCGGAGTCAATGTTGAGGACTCCCAGGGCTACTCCTTCCCGACTGTATACCACAGTGCCGCTATCCCTGGTGGGTCAGTCCTACCGGTGGACCCGGACATACCCAGGGATGGTGATGGAGGAGTTCGGGACATTGGCTGAAAGGTATGATTCTGTGAGTATGACTATGTCAGGCTGTTGCTTGACTAGTCTGTGGGACAGCTCTCCCAATTTTGGCACAAGTCCCCAGATGTTGGTGAGGAGGACTTTGCAGGGACGACTGGGCGTGCCGTTGTCGTGTTTGTAACCAGTGCCGAGGTCGATGCCAGGTGATCCGTCCGCTTTTATTATTATTTATCGTAGCGGTTTGTTACAACTGAGTGGCTTGCTAGGGCAGTTAAGAGTCAACTACATTGCTGTGGGTCTGGAGTCACATCGGCCAGACCAGGTAAGGACGGCAGATTTCCTTCCCTCAAGGACATTAGTAAACTAGATGGGTTTTTACGACAATCCGATAGTTTCATGGTCACCATTACCGATACTAGCTTTTTATTCCAGGTAGCTTTCAAAAGGGAATTGGATAAGTACCTGAATGAAAAACATTTGCAGGGCTACGGGGAAAGGGCGGGGGAGTGGGACTAGCTGAAGTGCTCTTGCAGAGAGCCGGCACGGGCTGAATGGCGGCCTCCTCCTGTCCTGTAACCATTCTATGGGGCAGAGAAGGCTAAGGGGGACCTAATAGAGGTATTCAAAATTATGAGCGAATTTGATAGATCCAGAGGCCAGGGATTTAAAATAATTGGCAAACGAGCTAGAGGGAAATTAGGAGAATTTTTTTTACACAGAGGGTTGTTGAGATCTGGAACGCATTACCCGAAAGGGTGGTGGAGCAGATTCCATAGGAACTTTCAAAAGGTGCCTGGAAATGTACTTGAAGAGGACTAATTTGCAAGGTTATGGGGAAAAAGCTGGGGAGTGGGACTAAATTGGACAGCTCTTTCGAAGAGCCAGTACAGACATGATGGGCCAAATGGCCTCCTTCTGTGCTGTAAGATTTTATGATTCTAGAACATTCTTTCTGTAATGGGGTGCCCAAACTACACACAGTTACCAATATTGCGTACAGATTCATCATCACCACCATGTCTCTGCATTCAATATCCCCTTGCATAAAACCCAGAATCCCATTTGCCCTGTTAATGGCTTTTTTGCTTGCAATCCTGTTTTTAAAGATATGTGTAATTGCACCCTCAGATCATCTTGTTCCTTCAGGCCACGACATTTTTTGTTACATAAGACGTAGGAGCAGGAGTAGGTCATTTGGCCCCTCGAGCCCGCTCCGCCATTCAATGAGATCATGGCTGATCTGATCTTGGCCTCAACTCCACTTCGCTGCCTGCTCCCCATAACCCTTGACTCCCTTATTCAAAAATCTCTATCTCCACCATAAATATATTCAATGACCCAGCCTCCACAGCCCTCTGGGGAAGAGGATTCCAAAGATTCACCACCCTCAGAAGAAATTCCTCCCCATTTCCAATTTAAAGGGGTTTCCACTTATTCTGAAATTGTGTCCCCTAATTCTAGATTCCCCCACGAGGGGAAACATCCTCTCTGTATCTACCCTATTGAGCCCCTTCAGAATAAGATCCCCTCATTCTTCTAAACTCCAATGAGCATAGGCCCAACCTACACAACCTTTCTTCATAAGACAACCCCCTCATCCCAGGATTCAACCTCGTGAACCTTCTCTGAACTGCCTCCAATGCAAGTATATCCTTCCTTAAATAAGGAGACCAAAACTGTGTGCAGTACTCTAGGTGTGGTCTCACCAATACCTTGTACAGTTGTAACAGGACTTCCCTACTTTTATACTCCATTCCCTTTGCAATAAGGGCCAACATTCCATTTGCCTTCCTAATTATTTGCTGTACCAGTCTCTGATCTATTTCCTGAAAATGCATCGCTTCACATTTATCTTTGTTGAACTGCATTTTCCATACACCTGCCCCCCTCCCTGACCCGTTTATGCCTCTTACAATCTGTATTCTTTCTCACTTCACCATGCCCTGCAACTTGGTTTCCTTCGAAAGGATATATTGGCCTTGGAGGGAGTGCAGCGTAGATTTACCAGAATGATACCCGGACTCCAGGGGTTAAATGACAAGTCTGGATTACACATATTAGTGTTGTATTCCCTAGCATTTAGAAGGTTAAGGGGTGATTTGATCCAAGTTTTCAAGATATTAAGGGGAACAGATAGGGTGGATAAACTATTTCCGCTGGTTTGGGAGTCTAGGACTAGGGGGCAGAGTCTAAAAATTAGAACCAGACCTTTCAGTTGTGAAATTAGGAAACGCTTCTACACACAAATGTTGGTAGAAGTTTGGAACTCTCTTCCGCAAACGGCAATCGATGCTCGATCAATTGTTAATTTTAAATCTGAGATTGGTAGATTTTTGTTAATCAAAGGTATTGAGGGGTATGGGGCAAAGACAGGTATATGGAGTTTGGTTACAGACCAGCCATGGAACAGGCTCGAGGGGCTGAATGGCCTCCTCCTGTTCCTAAGTTCAGCAAATGTCTATCGTCCCATGCAATGTTCCCTTTAAATTTTTTGTTTGCGCGATCGCTGCGCATGCACGGTATCTTCCAGTGGCAGCAGCTTGTGAGTGGCCTGCGTGCGACTTTCAGATCGATGATCGCGGTGGGGGGGGGGGGGGGGCGTTGGGAGGAACATTGGTCCCATGTCCAAATCTATATGGAATGCCAGAGGTGCTGTCACAGTTTGGAGAGCATGCCATGAGCAACACCTCGCCAATCTGAAGGAAATGTCACTTGCCCCTCTGCTTTCTCTCTTTCAGCCTTGCCCCTAACCATGGCACCACGTTGCATCGGGCTTGAATATCCCCCTTGTGTCCCGGTGACCAGAAAAAGGATTCCGTACTCCAGGTGTGTGACCTGACCCAAGCAACGGTGCGGTTTGATCATGATTTCCTCTGAGTTTCGCTGACGCAGGTCAACTTTCTAAATGCTTTATAGATTGCTGCTTTGCATTGCTTGGACATTTTTCGTGAGTTCGGTCTAAGGTTCCTTGATTCACGTAGTTTGTTTCACCCTTAGTGCACCCTGCACTGTGGTCCTTAGATCTTCACTGAGGTCTCTCGGTGAAAATGCATTTTCTGAGCCGTGTCCAGCCACTCTTACCGAAAGCATTGTTTAAAAATATAAAACTTCCAAGTGTTTATGAGCTGATTTGTAACTGGCCCATTAGAGGGCACTAAAGCTTCAGTAAATGCGTTCTGTATTCCTCTACATTCTTGCCTTCAACAGTGTGCGCATGTGACTTTAATTTCCAGACACAAAAAGGCAAGGCTTACATTTATATAGCGCCTTTCACGACCTCGAGATGTCCCACAGCGCTTTACAGCCAATTAAGTCTTTTTTGAAGTGTAGTCACTGTAGACTAATGACTCTCTGACCATTAAAGCGCAGACTGAAATGGATTTAACACTCAAGCCAAGCATTAACAGAACCTTAACACCTCATCAAATTAGATATTCTGGGCCTGGTTTCCAACTGGGGCTAGAATCCCTCATTTGACAATATTGTGTCTCTGCTCTGCCCGGTTGAGCCAATTGTGGTTCAATCAAACAACTTAAGTGTTTACACTGGAAAATAACACCCTTCTTGACTGTTGCCAGCTTTAAAAAAAAATGTATAAAAAGGTCACTCTAAATGGCCTTGTTTGATATTGGGCGACTCATTTTGGACTCAAAAGGTTCCACTACTTGGGTTTTTAAAACCACTCTTGACAAACAGATGCATATTTATTCCAAGGTTTAAGCAAAGAAACAAGACGAAAATTCTTTCCATTATTTATTTTATCTGTTCTGAAAATGCATTTAAGGAGAATTCCAGCTTGGCTGCTTCGTTCAATGGAAGTGTAGAGGAAAATCACTGAAAGAAGAGGCATCTATTCTAGGGTAACTGTGTAGATTATCTTAAACAAAGAACTTCTATTGATACGGTGCCATTTACCACCCCCGGGCGTTCCAAAGCGCTTTACAGCCAATGAAGTAATTTTGTAGTCACTGTTGTAATGTAGGAAAAATGGCAGCCAGCTTTTTTTTATTCATTCACGGGATGTGGGTGTCGCTAGCAAGGCTGGCATTTATTGCCCATCCCTAATTGCCCTTGAGAAGGTGGTGGTGAGCCGCCGCCTTGAACCGCTGCAGTCCGTGTGGTGAAGGTGCTCCCACAGTGCCGTTAGGAAGTTCCAGGATTTTGACCCAGCGACGATGAAGGATCGGCGATATGCTTCTAAGTCAGGATGATGTGTGAGGGGGAGGGGAACTTGGAGGTGATGGTGTTCCCCTGCGCCTGCTGCCCTTGTCCTTCTAGGCGGTAGAGGTCGCGGGTTTGGGAGGTGCTGCCGAAGAAGCCTTGGCGAGTTGCTGCAGTGCATCTTGTAGATGGTACACGCTGCAGCCACGGTACGCCGGTGGTGGAGGGAGTGAATGTTTAAGGTGGTGGATGGGGCGCCAATCAAGCGGGCTGCTTTGTCCTGGATGGTGTCGAGCTTCTTGAGTGTTGTTGGAGCTGCACTCATCCAGGCAAGTGGCGAGTATTCCATCACACTGCTGACTAGTGCCTTGTAGATGGTGGAAAGGCTTTGGGGAGTTGGGAGGTGAGACACTCGCCGCAGAATACTTGCGCACAGCAAGCTCCCACAAACAGCAACATGGTAATGACCAGATAATCTGTTTTTAGGTATTGGTTCAGGGATAAATATTGGTCAGGACACCGGGGATAACTCCGCTGCTCTTCTTCGAAATAGTGCCGTGGGATCTTTTCTGTCCACCTGAGGGAGCAGACTGGGCCTCAGTTTAACGTTTCATTTGAAATACAGCACACCACCCCCTCAGTACTGGCATTGGAGTGTTGGCCTAGATTTTGTGCTCAAGTCCCTGGAGTCCGCATCCTTCTGACTCGAGGTGAGAGAGCTAACAACTGAGCCAAGGCTGACACCTTGGGGAGAATGTTGAGTGGGAAGAAGAAGTATTACTACCAAATGTATGATGTGATGGCTGTTTGTGCAGTACTGTTTTAAACTGTTAATGATAGCGAGAGTCTAATTTATTTTTAGTTTTTAAATAATGAATTATTCAGGCAGCAACTAAATCAAATCGCAGTGGTGTAGTTACGGCAGGTAGTTACTGGGTAGGTTGTTTAGTTAACACCCAGTACTGTGCTTACAGCCCAATTAGAAGCACCATCTTGTTCATCTCGCTGCCAACGTGTTTTTCAACATGAATGGGGCGACAGCGAGACGCAAGTTACGCCCGTGGGTCGATTTAGGCGGCCAATGCTCCCAATTGGGAGCAGGCAAGATCCTGGTGCACATAATTAAATTTGGGGGTTATAAGATTAATCAGGACCCCCCCTCCCCTCCAACCTTCGCCCAATGGAACTGAACGTAGAGCGGGCAAATCAGCGATCCTTAAAGGGACTACTGGAGACCACTTGGAAATCATGATAGCAAGCTTTTGTTTACCAATTTGTTTTGGCTGGGCGAGGAGGAGCAATCCTCACGAAAATTGACCCGCCCATCGCTGGTCCCTCCACTGCCTTATTCCACCCTCTCCCCTACTGCCCTCCACCAAGGTCTCCCTGCTGCACAGAGGAGCCACTGGATTTCCTAGGCCCCATGATCAGTGTGGTGCCTTTATCGACACTTATTTTAGTGCTGACAGCCCACCCATTATCATTTAAATGAGACCCAAATCACCAAAATCGATCAGACCTCTTGCCTGTAACACCGGGCGGGTGCTGCAATCTGGGGAAAAGTTCCATAGGTGCCAGTTGCCCTCTGGTATCTTGCCCGAGTGTCTATGTATAAAAGTGTGGCTAAACCAGCGAGTGGTGGCAGGCTACATGACGTGGCCAAGAACCCCGCCCAGTTCTGTCCTCGATGAAAGTCCACACACTGGGCTCCATCCAGTAAGGGTTACTGAGCTGCAAGCAGGAGCAGGAACCCTGGGTGAGTTAACTCTGGCATGTTGAGGCCAATTGCAACACCCGGACTGAAGCCGGCTAAATCTGCACAAACTGGGAATGGGACCCTGGATCATATGGCCTGCGTGACTCCCAATTAGGGGAGCGTAAAAGTCCAGTGTTTTTAAATAGTCCAAGTTTTTCCATTTATTGTGATGTCGAAGGTTAAAGAATGTCATCAACGGCAAAGAAAACATCAGAGCTCAAACAATGATCCTACCCATCTTGGCTACATTTAGTTTTTTTGGCTTGGCTAAAGATGACAACTATAGGAGATAGTGATCTGAATGTAATGAAATAATTGAGAACACATTTGAGAACATGTTTACACAGAATGTAAGATTTTGTTTTATACAGTTCACAGATGTTCTCAACTTTCATGGCACTTGTATTTGTTTTGCCTTTTTTTAGGTCTCTGTCATGGCTCCCACGTCTTCAGCTGTACGGGTGCAGAGTTCTGGAGTACGATGGGTTGCTCTGTCTTCCATTAATGCTGTTTTGTGAAGTGTGCCTCTTGTGGCCAAAGTTAGAACTGATCATCTCCCATTTGGTTAAGTAGATACAGTCTCAGCCGTGGGCAACACTCTCGCCTCGGAGTCAGAAGGTTCTGGGTTCAAGTCCCACTCCAGAGACTCGAGCACAAAAATCTAGGCTGACACTCCAGTGCAGTGCTGAGGGAGTGCCGCACTGTTGGAGGTGCCGTCTTTCAGATGAGACGTTAAACCGAGGCCCTGTCTGCTCTCTCGGGTGGACGTAAAAGATCCCATGGCACTATTTTGAAGAGGAGCTGGGGAGTTATCCCCGGTGTCCTGGTCAATATTTATCCCTCAACCAAAATCACAAAAACAGATTTTCTGGTCATTGTCACATTGATGTTTGTGGGAGCTTGCTGTGCACAAATTGGCTGTAAAGCGTTTTCTATATTCCAAAAATGACCACACTTCAAAAAGTACTTCATTTGCTGTAAAGCGCATTGGGACATCCTGAGGTCGTGAAAGGCGCTATAGAAATGCAGGTGGTTCTTTCTATAGTCAAAAAAGAAAGACTTGCATTTATATAGCGCCTTTCACGACTATCAGATGTCCCAAAGCTCTTTACAGCACTTTTGAAGTGGAGTCACTGTTGTAATGGAGGAAACACAGCAGCCAATTTGTGCACAGCAAGCTCCCATAAACAGCAATGTGATGATGACCAGATAATCTGTTTTAGTGATGTTGATTGAGGGATAAATATTGGCCCAGGACACCGGGGAGAACTCCCCCGCTCCTCTTCGAAACAGTGCCATGGGATCTTTTACGTCCCCCTGAGAGGATAGACAGGGCCTCGGTTTAACGTCTCATCCGAAAGACGGCATCTCTGACCGTGCAGCACTCCCTCAGTACTGCACTGGGAATGTCAGCCTAGATTTTTGTGCTCAAGTCTCTGGAGTGGGACTTGAACCCACGACCGTCTGACTCCGAGGCGAGAGTGCTACCCACTGAGCCACAGCTGACACGAAGCTACCAAATCAAGGTGATGCCCAGTGAATGGGAATTTTGCATTCTACGGTCAAAGTTATTCCTGGAGTCCTGACTGCTCTCTCTTTCAGTTCTTTAATGAGTTGAGGACAATGTTCAGAATCCCAGTATATTAGCTGCTCAATTATAATTTCATTTTTCCCCTAGCACACACTTGAGATACTTATAAATTATGCAAGATTTCATTTGACATTGTTTAGATATTTCTCATGAAATTCGCCTCCAGTCCCGTGCTGCACTGGAGGATTTCATCACGCTCACGTTTCTGGATAGCGAACTATTCAGTCGAGTGCAAAATAAACACACATCAGTGGCTTGAGGGAGGAGGATTTCCTGTCTGTTTCAGTAGCTACTCCAGTGTGTGGGACTAAATTCTTTACCCCTTGTCCCTTGATTTTTTTTTTAACTGCTTCCTACAGGTCATTCTACACTGAATATTTTTGAGGGCATGCCTGTTTGTCCTGTTTATGGCTGACTCACTCGGTCTCCATACCACATCCTGTTTTCTAGGCCTCTTCAAAATGCTGTTTTTAAGCCAATCAATAGAAGCTGCACAAAAGTGCCAGGCTGATCTTTTTCTGCTTCTCTAACATTTGCTCAGTTTCTTCTCATGGGACAATTCAAATCGTGCAGGCCGTTCGGCCCATCGTGCCTCTGCCGGCTCTTTTGAAATAGCTGTCCAATCATAGAAACATAGAAGATAGGAGCAGGAGTAGGCCATTTGGCCCCTTGAGCCTGCTCCGCCATTTAATGAGATCATGGCTGATCATCCAAATTCAGTACCCTGTCCCTGCCTTCTCCCCGTATCCCTTGATCCCTTTAGCCTTAAGAAATATATCTAACTCCTTCTTGAATATATTTAATGAATTGGCCTCCACTGCCTTCTGTGGTAGAGAATTCCACAGGTTCACCACTCTCTGGGTGAAGAAATTCCTCCTCATCTCTGTCCTAAATGGCCTACCCCTTATCCTTAGACTGTGACCCCTGGTTCTGGACTCCCCAGCCATCGGGAACATCCTTCCTGCATCTAGTCTGTCTAGTCCTGTTAGAATTTTATAAGTTTCAATGAGATCCCCTCTCATTCTTCTAAACTCCAGCGAGTATAAGCCCAATCGACCCAATCTCACCTCATACGTCATTCCTGCCATCCCAGGTATCAGTCTGGTGAATCTTCGCTGCATTCCCTCCATGGCAAGAACATCCTTCTTCAGATAAGGCGACCAAAATTGCACACAATACTCAAGGTGTGGTCTCACCAAGGCCTTGTACAACTGCAGCAAGACATCCTTGCTCCTGTACTCGAACCCTCTCGCTATGAAGGCCAACATACCATTTGCCTTCTTAACCGCCTGCTGCACCTGCATGCTTACCTTCAGCGACTGGTGCACAAGGACACCCAGGTCTCATTGCACTTCCCCTTCTCCCAATCTATTGCCGTTCAGATAATAATCTGCCTTCCTGTTTTTGCCACCAAAGTGGATAACCTCGCATTTAGCCACATTATACTGCATCTGCCATACTTTTGCCCAATCACCCAACCTGTCCAAATCATACTGGAGTTTCTCGGCATCCTCCTCACAGCACACACGCCCACCCAGCTTTGTGTCGTCTGCAAACTTGGAGATATTGCATCTAGTTCCCTCATCTAGAATATTTATATATATTGTGAATAGCTGGGGTCCTAGGACCGATCCCTGCGGTACCCCACTAGTCACTGCCTGCCACTTGGAAAAAGACCCATTTATTCCAACTCTCTGCTTCCTGTCTGCCAACCAGTTCTCTATCCAAGTCAGTACCTTGCCCCCAATCCCATGTGCCTTAACTTTACACACTAATCTCTTATGCGGGACCTTATCGAAAGCCTTCTGAAAGTCTAAATACACCACATCCACTGGTTCTCCCTTATCCTACCAGTTACATCCTCAAAAAATTTCAGTAGATACATAGATACATAGAGATAGGAACAGGAGTAGGCCATTCGGCCCTTCGAGCCTGCTCCGCCATTCAATGAGATCATGGCTGATCTTCGTCTGAGATCATAGCTGATCTTACCAGTTCAGTACCCCGTCCCCGCCTTTTCTCCGTAACCCTTAATCCCCTTAGCCTTCAGAAATATATCCAATTCTCTCTTGAAAATATTTATTGAATTAGCCTTCACAGCCCTCTGTGGCAGGGAATTCCACAGGCTCACCACTCTTTGAGTGAAGAAATTCTTCCTCATCTCTGTTTTAAATGATTTGCCCGCTATTTTTAGACTGTGGCCCCTGGTTCTGTGCTCCCCGGCCATTGGAAACATTCTCTCTGAATTCAGCCTGTCCAGGCCTGCCATAATTTTATATGTTTCGATGAGATCCCCTCTCAATCTTCTAAACTCCAGTGAGTACAAGCCCAAACTATTTAATCTCTCTTCGTAGGTCATTCCCGCCATTCCAGGTATCAGCCTGGTGAATCGCCGTTGCACTCTTTCCATGGCAAGAACATCCTTCCGCAGATGGGGCGACCAAAACTGTACACAATACTCCAGATGCGGTCTCACCAGCACCTTGTACAGCTGTAGTAAGGTATCCCTATTCCTATACTCGAACCCCCTTGATATGAAGGCCAACATACCATTTGCCTTCTTAATCGCCTGTTGCACCTGCATGCTCTCCTTCAGTGACTGGTGCACAAGAACACCCAGGTCCCTCTGCACTTCCCCATCTCCCAATCTATTGCCATTTAGATAATAATCTACCCTCCTGTTTTTACCCCCAAAGTGGATAACCTCGCATTTATCCACATTATAGTGCATCTGCCACGTATCCGCCCATTCCCCCAACCTGTCCAAATCGCACTGTAGCCTCCTGACATCCTCATCAGAGCCCACCCCTCCTCCTAGTTTAGTGTCGTCAGCGAATTTGGAAATATTGCATCCAATTCCCTGATCCAGATCATTTATATATATTGTGAACAGCTGGGGTCCCAGGACAGATCCTTGCGGCACCCCGCTGGTCACTGCCTGCCACTCCGAAAACGAGCCGTTTATTCCAACTCTCTGTTTTCTATCTGCCAGCCAGTTCTCTATCCACGTTAATACTTTGCCCCCAATCCCATGAGCCTTAATTTTGCATGATAATCTTTTGTGTGGAACCTTATCGAAGGCTTTCTGGAAGTCAAGGTACACCACATCCACTGGCTCTCCCCCATCTATTCTACCAGTTACCTCCTCAAAAAATTCCAGCAGATTAGTCAAACACGATTTACCCTTTGTAAATCCATGTTGACTCTGTCCGATCCTTTCCCCATTTGTCAAGTGCTCCGCTATTTTATCCTTAATAATGGACTCTAGCATTTTGCCCACAACCGATGTAAGGCTTACTGGTCTATAATTCCCTGCTTTCTCTCTACCCCCCTTTTTAAATATTGGGGTAACATTAGCTACCCTCCAATCCACGGGTACTGTTCCCGAGTCAATGGAGTTCCGGAAGATGATCCTTAGAGCATCTGCTATCTCCAGGGCCACCTCCTTAAGTACCCTAGGATGTAGTTTATCAGGCCCCGGGGATTTGTCGGCCTTCAGTCCCCTCAACTTACCCAACACCATATCCCTAGAGATACTAATTTCTGTCAGCTCCTCCCTCTCATTAGTCCCTATGTTTGCCGATATTCCTGGGAGGTTATTTGTGTCCTCCTTTGTGAATACAGAACCAAAGTATGAGTTTAATTGGTCTGCCATTTCCTTATTCTCCATTATATATTCTCCCGAATCGGACTGCAAGGGACCGACTTGGGATTTTACCAGTCTTTTCCTCCTGATATACCGATAAAAGCTTTTGCAGTCTGTCTTTATGTTTGCTGCAAGTTTACTTTCGTATTCTATTTTCCCCTTCCTGATTAATCCCTTTGTCCTCTTTTGCTGTATCCTGTACTGCCCCCAATCTTCCGGTCTGGTGCTTTTTTTTGCCAGTTGATATGCCCTTTTTTTTGATTTTATGCTGTCCCTAATTTCCCTCGTTATCCACGGTTGAGTCACCTTTTTAGGTTTATTTTTATGCCAAACCGGTATAAACATGTTCTGGAATTCTTCCATTCTATCTTTGAATGCTTGCCATTGTCTATCCACTGTCAATCCCCCCAGAAACACCACCCAATCAATCTTACCCAATTCCCGTCTCATACCCTCGTAATTCCCTTTATTTAAGTTCTGGACCTTAGTCTCTGATTCAATTTCCTCACTCTCCATCTCGACTGAGAGCTCGATCATATTATGATCGCTCTGACCCAAGGGGCCTCGTACAAGAAGATTGCTGATAAGTCCCTTCTCATTGCACAATACCCAGTCTAAAATGGCCTGATCTCGAGTCGGCTCCTCGACATATTGGTCCAGATAACCGTCCCGAAAACATTCCAGGAATTCCTCCTCCTCAGAATTTTTACTAATTTGGGTAGTCCAATCAATATGTAAATTAAAGTCACCCATGATGACAGCTGTGCTCTTATCGCACGCTTCTCTAATTTCCCTTTTTATGCCTTCCCTCACCTCCATATTACTATTTGGAGGCCTATATATCACACCCACTAACGTTTTCCTCCCCTTGCTATTTCTCATTTCTAGATTAGTCAAGCACGATTTACCTTTTGTAAATCCATGTTGACTTTGTCCGATCCTGTCACTGTTTTCCAAGTGCTCTGCTATTACATCTTTTATAATGGACTCTAGCATTTTCCCCACTACCGATGTCAGGCTTACCGGTCTATAATTCCCCGTTTTCTCTCTACCACCTTTTTTGAATAGTGGGATAACATTAGCTACCCTCCAATCCATGGGAACTGTTCCACAGTCTATCAAATTTTGGAAGATGACCAGCAATGCATCTACTATTTCTAGGGTCACTTCCTTAAGTACCCTAGGATATAGATTATCAGGCCCCGGGGATTTATCGGCCTTCAATCCCGTCAATTTCCCTAACACCGGCCCCACTCCGCCCCCGCTCATCCCCCATGTTAACCCAATTACACGAGAGGCACCAGTCTGGACTTTGTCAATCTTGCTTTTCTGTTTTTGCCTTTGGCTAGATTGACTATTTTCACTGGTCACTGAAGAAATATGGATTAGAAAAACTTCATTCCTGGGATGTGGGTGTCGCTGGCAAGGTCCAGCATTTATTGCCCATCCCTAGTTGCCCTCGAGAAGGTGGTGGTGGTGAGCTGCCGTCTTGAACCGCTGCAGTCCGTGTGGTGAAGGTCGTAGCGGTTGTGTACAGTTGAGCGGCTTGCTAGGCCAATGTTGTGAATTTTGAATGGTTCCATTAGCAGGGGAGTCTGATTCAGGGAGCAGCAGCCCAATCAGATACCGTTTAAATGAAGGGCAGTTTTGTGCAGCTCCATTCTCTTGAAGAAACGTCCACAACAGCGGTCAGTTTGCTGTTAGGTTAGTGACGCATTACAATGATAAAGAAAGACTTGCATTTCTATAGCGCCTTTCTCAACCACCGGACGTCTCAAAGCGCTTTACAGCCAATGAAGTACTTTTGGAGTGTAGTCGGTGTTGTAATGTGGGAAACGACTCAAATAGGGTGAGCTAGCCACTTTCTTTTGTGTGTGGCAAACCTCCAAGTAGCTCTGGCAAGAGCTTAAAAACTCACCTGACTGAAGCCTGCAACCCTGGCACTTGAACCTGTGCCACTTTAAAATGTTTGCAACATGGATTCTGCCTCGAGATTCTTCTTCAGCTCAACCAGTGTTAGTGTGCTCCTCTCACCTGGATTGCTCCCATCTCCTTTTTACTGTCCATTCCCTTGAATCCATTTAAGTTTTTTATTAATGCATTCACGGGATGTGGGCATCGCTGGCAAGGCCGGCATTTATTGCCCATCCCTAGTTGCCCTTGAGAAGGTGGTAGTGAGCCGCCTTCTTGAACCACTGCAGTCCGTGTGGTGAAGGTACTCCCACAGTGCTGTTAGGGAGGGAGTTCCAGGATTTTGACCCAGCGACGATGAAGGATCATGATATACTTCCAAGTCAGGATGGTGTGTGACTTGGAGGGGAACTTGGAGGTGGTGGAGTTCCCATGCGCCTGCTGCCCTAGTCCTAGGTGGTAAGGTCGCCGGTTTGGGAGGTGCTGCTGAAGAAGCCTTGACGAGTTGCTGCAGTGCATCTTGTAGATGGTACACACTGCAGCCATGGTGCGCCGGTGGTGGAGGGAGTGAATGTTGAAGGTGGTGGAAGGGGTGCCAATCAAGTGGGCTGCTTTGTCCTGGATCGTGTTGAGCTTAGAGTGTTGTTGGAGCTGCACTCATCCAGGCAAGTGGCGAGTATTCCATCACACTCCTGACTTCTGCTTTGTAGATGGTGGAAAGACTTTGGGGAGTCAGCAGGTGAGACACTCGCCGCAGAATACCCAGCCTCTGACCTGCTCTTGTAGCCACAGTATTTATGTGGCTGGTCCAGTTAAGTTTCTGGTCAATGATGACCCCCAGGATGTTGATGATGGGGGATTCGGTGATGATAATGCCGTTGAATGTCAAGGGGCGAT
This sequence comes from Somniosus microcephalus, assembly GCF_052327205.1. Taxonomy (NCBI): domain Eukaryota; kingdom Metazoa; phylum Chordata; class Chondrichthyes; order Squaliformes; family Somniosidae; genus Somniosus; species Somniosus microcephalus. Next base: position 17,824,501 of record NC_140993.1, read on the forward strand.
GGTTAGATTCTCTCTTGTTGGAGATGGCAATTGTGTGGCGCGAATGTTACCTGCCACTTATCAGCCCAAGCCTGAGCGTCGTCCAGGTCTTGTTACATGCGGCCATGGACTGCTTCATTATCTAAGGAGTTGTGAATGGCGCTGAATACTGTGCAGTTATCAGCCAACATCCCTACTTCTGACCTTATGATGGAGAAAAGGTCATTGATGAAGCAGCTGAAGATTGTTGGCCCAGTGACCTTGAAGGAACAGCGATATATTTTCAAGTCAGGATGGTGTGTGAATTGGAGGGGAACCTGATGGTGATGGTGTTCCCATGCACCTGATGCCCTTGTCTTTCTAGGTGGTAGAGGTTGCATGTTTGGGACGTGGTGTTGAAGAAGCCTTGGCGAGTTGCTGCAGTGCATCTTGTTGATGGTACACACTGCAGCCACGGTACGCCGGTGGTGGAGGTGAGTGGATGTTTCTGCAGCTATAGTTCCATTGGTCTTTACGGTGGTGCATCTGGCAGGATATATATGGGATCCTGGGAACTCTGGGGTGATGGTGTTTCCATGCGCCTGCTGCCCTTGCCTTTCTAAGTGACGGAGGTCACGGGTTTGGGAGGTGCTGTCGAGGACATAACACAAGCAGGCTGGGTTTTCCTTGACTTCCTCACTGAGAGATTGGGCCAGGAATCAACAGACACATGGAAGGCAGGTACTGTCCTCCTCAGTACTACTTCCCAAGTTTTCTATCATATGCAAATTTCAAAATTGCACTCCCTATACCCAAGTCCATAAAATTATGAGGGACCTAGATAGAGTGGATAGAAAGGACCTATTTCCCTTGGCAGAAGGGTCAATAACCAGGCGGCAGAGATTTTAAGTAATTGATAGGAGGTTTAGAGGGGAAATTATGCATTCACTTAGATAAAACCATTTTATCTTTTAAAATTAGTCACAGAACTGCTCATAGACTACTGGCCTAGCAAAGCGGTTTCGAAATCACCAGCATTATTTTTTTTTACAGCTCCGGCTGTGTTAGTGATTGACGGGTACTGCAATTGACCTCCGTCTCCCAATCAAATCGTTAAAAGGAACTGTCAAACTGAACAGATCACACATCATGGGTGAATTTTAAATCATTCTTCTCTCCAGCCTGTATGGGATGAAACTTGCGGTGCGTCTGTTTTCCGGGTGAGGTACGTGGCGTGCCGTGGTTGCAGTGTGTGCTATCTACAGGATCCATTGCAGCAATTCGCAAAGGCTTCTCCGCCCCCCCCCCCCCTGCTCCCCACCCCCAAACCCGCGACTTCCGCCACTTAGAAGGACAAAGCTAGCACGTGCATGGGAAAGCCCTCGCCTCCAAGTCGCACACCATCCTGGCTTGGACATACGTTCCTTCATCGTCGCCGGGTCAAAATCCTGCAATTCCCTACTTAACAACACTGTGGGAGTACCTTCACCACACGGACTGCAGCGGTTCAAGAAGGCAGCTCACCACCACCTTCTCAAGGTGACTAGGGATGGGCGATAAATATCGACCTTGCCAGCGACACCCACAGCCCGAAGAATGATTAAAAATAAAAGATGTTGGAGTGATGTTAGAATGCTTCCCTATATTTAATTTTCCTGGGCCTCAGCCTGGTAAAGGCGTAAATGCTGCAAAGCCCCCTGAAGGTGAGATGTGGAGGTTGCATCCAGTCTCATCGTATCAGAGGGAAAAGGGCTTCCTTTTCAGGGCCAGCCAGCAAGGAGGGGCAGTGCGTTTGGACAACAGCCAGCAGGCCCTGAAACCAAAAGCCACTACCAATGCTGGAAGAACTATGAGAAGTATTTTAATAGAAACACAAGATTCATACAGCACAGAAGGAGGCCATTCAGCCCATCGTGCCTGTGCCAGCTCTTTGAAAGAGCTCTCCAATTAGTCCCACTCTCCCTCTGCTCTTTTCCCCACAGCCCTGCAAAAAAAAATTTTTTTTTTACAGGTCTATGGATTGCCCGATGAGGACAGATTGAGTAGACTAGGCCTATATTCTCTCCAGTTTAGAAGAATGAGAGGTGATCTCATTGAAACATACAAAATTCTTAGAGCTTGACAGGGTCGATGCAGAGAGGAAGTTTCCCCTGGCTGGGGAATCTAGAACCAGGGGTCACAGTCTTAGAATAAGTGGTCGGCCATTTAGGACTGAGATGAGGAGAAATTTCTTCACTCAGAGGGTGGTGAATCTTTGGAATTCTCTACCCCAGAGGGCTGTGGAGGCTCAGTCGTTGAGTATATTCAAGACTGAGATCGATAGATTTTTGAATATTAAGGGAATCAAGGGATATGGGGACAGTGCAGGAAAGTGGAGATGAGGTAGAAGATCAGCCATGATCTTATTGAATGGCGGAGCAGGCTCGAAGGGCCAAATGGCCAACTCCTGCTCCTATTTCATATGTTCACGTATATAGAACCTTGGACCGTGTTTAAAGTACCATGCACAGGTGCGGTCTCCATATTACAAAAAGGATATGGAAGCACTGGCGAAAATGCAAAAAAAGAGTTACAAGGATGATGCCAGCACTGAGGGGGTACAACTAACAGGAAAGACTGAACAGACTGGGGCTCTTTTCTCTGGAAAAGACAAGACTGATAGAGGTCTTTAAAATTATGACAGGTTCGATAGAGATGTTTCCACTTGTGAGGAGTCCAAAACTAAGGACCGTCAATATAAGGTAGTCACCTAATAAATCCAATGAAGAATTCAGGAGAAACTTCTTTACCCAGAGGGTGATGAGAATGTGGAACTCGCTACCACACAAAGTGGTTGAGGCGAGTATCATAGAAGGGATTTAAGGGAAAGCTAGATAAGTACATGAGGGAGAACGGAATAGAAGTATTTGTTGCTAGGGTGAGATGAAGTAAAGAGTAGGAGGAGGCTCGTGTGGAGCATAAACACCAGCACAGACCAGTTGGGCCAAATGTCCTATTTCTGTGCTGTAAATAATATGTCATAGAATCACAGACTCTTCATAGAATCCATTCGACCCGTTGTGATTGTGCCGGCTTTTTGAAAGTGCTATCCAATTAGTCCCACTCCCCTGCACTTGCTCCATAGCCCTGCCATGTTTTCCTTTATATCCCATTTCCTTTTGAAAGTTACTATTGAATCTGCTTCCACTGCCCTTTCAGGCAGCACACTCCAGATCACAACTCGCTGTGTTTATTTAAAAAAAAAAAAATGTCCACATCTCCCCTCTGGTTCTTTTGCTAATTATCTTAAATCTGTGTACAAATTATATCTATTATATGGTAAATTCAGTATGTAAGGCACATGCATCATTGAGAACTCATAAGTATCTGAAGTACCCATTACTCGTATAGATGCCACTGTAATAGATATTTTCAAATTAAAGGTGTCACATGTGACTCACCATAATTGCTATTTTACAGTTAGTGTGCTAGTCTGAGATTACACAATCTGGCAACTGGATTCCCACAAATCACTCAAAACACTTTCTGAAGTTTTTTTTTAATCCACCATTCTTTTCTGAAGCAAATAAAGCTTATCCAAGGGAAACAATTAGGAAGAGAGGGTAGGAAATGGGTTGAGGGCGAAGAGTCCCTTGACCTCTTGGCACCCACCCTTGGAGGATAGTGGATGTGGGGTTAAGGCTGAGGTGAATGACTGTGGAGCAAGGGGGAGGAGAGGAGACAGGGATGTGCGTCGGCGGGAATCTCGAGCGGCAGAGCGGGGCTATAAAAGTCCCAGAGACCAGGTAAGGCCTCACAGCGTCAGCGGGAATCCTGAGCGGCAGAGCGGGGCTATAAAAGCCCCAGAGACCAGGTAAGGCCTCACAGCGTCGGCGGGAATCTCAAGCGGCAGAGCGGGGCTATAAAAGTCCCAGAGCCCAGGTAAGGCCTCACAGCGTCGGCGGGAATCTCGAGCGGCAGAGCGGGGCTATAAAAGCCCCAGAGACCAGGTAAGGCCTCACAACGTCGGCGGGAATCTCGAGCGGCAGAGCGGGGCTATAAAAGCCCCAGAGACCAGGTAAGGCCTCACAGCGTCGGCGGGAATCCTGAGCGGCAGAGCGGGGCTATAAAAGCCCCAGAGACCAGGTAAGGCCTCACAGCGTCGGCGGGAATCCTGAGCGGCAGAGCGGGGCTATAAAAGCCCCAGAGACCAGGTAAGGCCTCACAGCGTCGGCGGGAATCTCGAGCGGCAGAGCGGGGCTATAAAAGCCCCAGAGACCAGGTAAGGCCTCACAGCGTCGGCGGGAATCTCGAGCGGCAGAGCGGGGCTATAAAAGCCCCAGAGACCAGGTAAGGCCTCACAGCGTCGGCGGGAATCTCGAGCGGCAGAGCGGGGCTATAAAAGCCCCAGAGACCAGGTAAGGCCTCACAGCGTCGGCAGGAATCTCGAGCGGCAGCAGCGGGGCTATAAAAGCCCCAGAGACCAGGTAAGGCCTCACAGCGTCGGCGGGAATCCTGAGCGGCAGAGCGGGGCTATAAAAGCCCCAGAGACCAGGTAAGGCCTCACAGCGTCGGCGGGAATCCTGAGCGGCAGAGCGGGGCTATAAAAGCCCCAGAGACCAGGTAAGGCGTACCAGTCTCCAGTCTGGAAGGAGAGAGGTAAAAAGTAATCCAAGTGTGACGTCACCAGAAAGCGGGAAAGTGATTGGTTGGTAAGTATTTCTCCCTTTTAAGCTTAAATCTCTTTGGTTTATAGTTTCTAAGGTGTGATATTCACCATCTAGAATCGGGGCAGAGGATATTTAAGAATAATAATAAATTTAATTAATGACATAGAATGGGAGATCAGGCGATGTGTTGCTGCTGCAATATGTGGGAGCTGGTGAACACCATTGATGCTCACAGTGATCACATTTGCAGTAAGTGCTGGCTGCTCGAGGAACTCCGGCTCTGTGTTGAAGAGCTGGAGTCCGAGCTTCAAACACTGAGACACATCAGGGAGGGGGAGAGTTACCTGGACTCTGTGTATCACGAGGTAGTCACACCAATTAGATTAATTAATTCAGATGTAGTCCATGGCCAGGGTCAGGATGGTGTGACTAGAAGTGAGGCAGGTACGGGGATCCAGGAGGTAGTGTTGGAGGAGCCGCAGCCCTTGCACTTGTCCAACAGGTTCGAGGCTCTTACTCCCTGTGGGGACAGGAGCAGGGACTGCAGGGAGGATGAGCAACCTGGCCACAGCACCGTGGAGCAGGGGGCCATTCAAGTGGGGGGAGTTAAAAGAAATGTTGTAGTGGTAGGGGATAGTATCGTTAGGGGGATAGATAGAGTTCTTTGCAGCCGAGAGCGAGAGTCCCGAAGGCTGTGTTGCCTGCCCGGTGCCAGGGTTAAGGACATCTCCTCTGGACTGGAGAGAAACTTGGAGTGGGAGGGGGAGGATCCAGTTGTCGTGGTCCATGTTGGTACCAATGACATAGATAGGACAAGGAAGGAGGTTCTGCTGAGCGAGTTTGAGCAGCTAGGGGCCAAATTAAAAAGCAGAACCACAAGGGTAATAATCTCTGGATTATTACCTGAGCCACGAGCGAATTTGGCTAGGACAAATAAAATTAGAGAGTTAAATGCGTGGCTGAAAGACTGGTGTGGGAGAAATGGGTTTTGCTTCCTGGGACACTGGCACCAGTACTGGGGCAGGAGGGAGCTGTTCCGTTGGGACGGGCTTCACTTGGCCAGTGCTGGGACTAGAGTCCTGGCGGATCATATAACTAGGGCTGTAGAGAGGGCTTTAAACTAACTAGTGGGGGGGAGGTTCCTAGAGAGCAAATAATAAAAATGACAACAGAGAAGGTCATAGACTTAGGTAGCAGTGGGGAAGTTAAAAACCAGAGCGTGTCAGGAAGGGGCAGAAGGTATGGAGTAAAAGGTAAAGTAATAAAAAGGGCAAAAGCAGGAACTAAGTGTCACAAAACATCTTTGAAAGTTCTCTATCTGAATGCATGTAGCATTCGTAACAAAATAGACGAGTTAATGGCACAAATAACTACATATGGGTATGATCTTGTGGCCATTACAGAAACATGGCTGCAGGGTGACAATGCCTGGGAATTAAACATACCAGGTTATTTAACGATCAGGAAGGACAGGCAGGAAGGAAAGGGAGGTGGGTGGCTATGTTAATAAAGGAAGGAATCACTAATACAGAGAAATGATATTGGGTCAAAAGATCAGGATAATGAAACAGTTTGGGTGGAGGTAAGGAATAATAAGGGGAAAAAAACACTAGTGGGCGTAGTCTATAGGCCTCCGAACAGTGGCAACTCTGTTGGACGGAGTATCAATCAGGAAATAGTTGAGGCTTGTAATAAGGGAACATCTATAATTATGGGGGATTTTAACTATCATATTAATTGGACAAATCAAATTGGGCAGGGCAGCCTTGAGGATGAGTTCATTGAGTGTATTAGGGATGGGTTTCTTGAGCAGTATGTAACTGAACCGACCAGGGGGCAAGCAACCTTAGATCTGGTCCTGTGTAACGAGATGGGATTAATTAAAAATGTCCTAGTAAAGGATCCCCTTGGAATGAGTGACCATAACATGGTTGAATTCCATATTCAATTAGAGGGTGAGAAGGTTGGATCTCAAACAAGCATGCTAAGCTTGAATAAAGGAGACTATGAAGGTATGAGAGCGGAATTGAGTAGAGTGGATTGGGAAAATAGATTAAAGGGTAAGACGATACATGATCAGTGGTGTACATTTAAGGAGTTATTTTACAACTTCCAAAAAATATATATTCCACTGAGAAGAAAAGGGTGTAAAAAAAAAGACAGCCATCTGTGGCTAAGTAAAGAAATTAAGGATAGTATTCGACTAAAAACAAGGGCATATAAGGTAGCCAAATCTAGTGGGAGGATAGAGGATTGGGAAAACTTTAAAAGACAGCAAAAAATAACAAAAAGATTGATTAAGAAAGGGAAGATAGATTATGAAAGTAAATTAGCAAAAAATATAAAAACAGATAGTAAGAGTTTTTATAGTTACATAAAAAGAAAAAGGGTGGCTAAAGTAAATGTTGGTCCCTTAGAGGATGAGACCGGGAAATTAATGGTGGGAAATATGGAGATGGCAAAAACACTGAATATTTTACATCAGTCTTTACAGTAGAAGACACTAAGAATATCCCAACACTGGACAAACAGGGGGCTAAAGGGGGGGAGGAGCTAAACACGATCAAAATCACTAAGGAAGTGGTACTCGGTAAAATAATGGGACTCAAGGCGGATAAATCACCTGGACCTGATGGCTTACATCCTAGGGTCTTGAGGGAAGTGGCGGTAGGGATTGTGGATGCATTGGTAGTAATTTTCCAAAACTCCCTGGACTCGGCAAAGGTCCCGGCAGACTGGAAAACTGCTAATGTAACACCCTTATTTAAAAAGGGCAGTAGACAGAAGGCTGGAAACTATAGACCGGTTAGCCTAACATCTGTGGTAGGTAAAATTTTGGAGTCCATTATTAAGCAGACAGTAACAGGACATTTGGATAATCATAATTTAATAGGACAAAGTCAGCATGGTTTTATGAAGGGGAAGTCATGTTTGACAAATTTGCTGGAGTTCTTTGAGGAAGTAACGTATAGGGTGGATAAAGGGGAACCAGTGGACGTAGTGTATTTAGACTTCCAAAAGGCATTTGACCAGGTGCCACACAAGATTATTGCTTAAGATAAAAAATCACAGGATTGGGGGTAATATTCTGGCATGGATAGAGGATTGGCTATCTAACAGAAGGCAGAGAGTTGGGATAAATGGTTCATTCTCAGACTGGCAATCAGTAACTAGTGGTGTTCCGCAGGGGTCAGTGCTGGGTCCCCAACTCTTTACAATCTATATTAACGATTTGGAGGAGGGGACCGAGTGTAACATATCAAAGTTTGCAGATGATACTAAGATGGGAGGGAAAGTAGTGTGTGAGGAGGACATAAAAAACCTGCAAGGGGACATCGACAGGCTAAGTAAGTGGGCAGAGATTTGGCAGATGGAATACAATACTGGAAAGTGTGAGGTTATGCACTTTGGCAGGAAAAATCGTAGAGCAAGTTATTATCTTAATGGCAAGAAACTGGAAAGTACTGAAGTACAAAGGGATCTGGGGGTCCTGGTGCACGAAACTCAAAAGGTTAGTATGCAGGTGCAGCAAGTGATTAAGAAGGCCAATGGAATGTTGGCTTTCATTGCTAGGGGGATAGAATATAAAAATAGGGCGGTATTGCTTCAGTTGTACAAGGTATTGGTGAGACCGCACCTGGAATATTGCGTACAGTTTTGGTGTCCATACTTAAGAAAGGACATACTTGCTCTCGAGTCAGTACAAAGAAGGTTCACTCGGTTAATCCCGGGGATGAGGGGATGGACATATGAGGAGAGGTTGAGTAGATTGGGACTCTACTCATTGGAGTTCAGAAGAATGAGAGGCGATCTTATTGAAACATATAAGATTGTGAAGGGGTTGGATCGGGTGGATGGGGGGAAGATGTTCCCGATGATGGGTGAACCTAGAACTAGGGGGCATAGTCTTAGAATAAGGGGCTGCTCTTTCAAAACTGAGATGAGGAGGAACTACTTCACTCAGAGGGTGGTAGGTCCATGGAATATGCTGCCCCAAAAAGCTGTAGAAGCTACATCATTACATAAATTTAAAACAGAAATAGACAGTTTCCTAGAAGTAAAGGGAATTAAAGGTTACGGGGAGCGGGCAGGAATTTGGACATGAGTCTAGGTTCGGATCGGTCATGGCCCTGTGGGTAGCGGAGCGGGCCCAGGGGCCGTGTAGCCTGATCCTGCTCCTATTTCATGTGTCTAATTCTGTTAGATTCAGGAGATGGTTCTGTGATAGTGGATTGGCGGTTAGGATCAGATCAGCCATGATCTTATTGAATGGCGGAGCAGGCTCGAGGGGCCGATTGGCCTACTCCTGCTCCTATTTCTTATGTTCTTATGTGTGGGTCCTTCAAAGGGGAAGAGTTAGGGATAAGAGTCATAGTCATGTAGTCATAACTGCACAGGAGGCCTTTCGGCCCATCGAGTCCGTGCCGGCTCTCTGTAGAGCAATCCAGTCAGTCCCATTCCCCCGCTCTATCCCCGTAGCCCTGCAAGTTTGTTTCCCTCAAGTGCCTATCCAGTCTCCCCTTGAAAACATTGAGTGTCTCCGCTTCCACCACGTCCGTCGGCAGCGAATTCCAGGTCCTCACCACTCGCTGCGTATAAAAGTTTTTCCTCACATCCCCCCCTGTATCTCTTGCCCAAAACCTTAAATCTGTGTCCCCCTAGTCCTTGTACCATCAACTAGTGGGAACAGCCTTTCCCCATCTAGCCTATCCAAACCCGTCATAATCTTGTACACCTCTATCAAATCACCCCGCAACCTCCTTTGCTCTAATGAAAACAGATCCAGCTTCTCCAACCTGTCTTTGTAGGGCATTGCTTCAACCAGCAGGCACTGTACTTGGACTAATTGTGGGGGATCCTTGTCTAAACATGCCTAAAAACAAGACCACAACTACACCGGACCCATCACAGCCGAAAGGTAGCATCCCCCAGTGACACTGCTGAGTATAACTTGGGAGATTCTGAATTATTTTCTGTTTTCAGTCATTATATGGTTAGAATGTGGCACTCGCTTCCAGAAGGAGTGGCTGAGGCGAATCGCAGAGATGCATTTAAGGGGAAGCTGGATAAGCACATGAGGGAGAAAGGAATAGGAGGATATGTTGATGGGGTGAGATGAAGAGGGGTGGGAGGAGGCTCGTGTGGAGTGTAAACACCGGCATGGACCAGTTGGGCTGAATGGCCTGTTTCTGTGCTGTACATTCTATGTAAATAAAAAGGATAGGAGTGAGTGATCGTGGGAAGGGGAGGAGGATCGTGGGAAGGGTGAAGGGGCAGAGGATGTAATGGTAACGATAGGGTGGAAGGGTGGGGGTTGGGATCGGGAATTGCTGAGGGCAACATTTGTTCTGCAACCCCCGCACCCCAAATGCAGCCTACAGCCATTGGTGTCTCCTTTCCCCATTGCACAATGTCAAAACCGTCCCAACCACCTCCAACCCAAGACAGGCAGAGATGAAGAGGACAGCGAGAGAAACAAAAAAGAGTGAAGGAGAATCAGCAGAAGAGAGAAAGAGACAGACAGAAGCAGAAATGAGAGAGAGAGAGCAACCATATTCTGGCTTACCATGTGCAATGCTACAGAAGATCAACTAGTTGTTTTAATATATCTTGACCAGTTAGAAATAAGTTTTGAACAGGAAACCATTTTATTCGCAATGACAACGGAACTTTAACATTTGAAAAATACTTGCAAGTAACTAAAAAATAAATATTCTATCCTGTAGATTAAAATAATAAATGACTGAACTTTGTAATTACAGTACTTAAGGTTGTGGGTTCAAGTCCCACTCCAGAGACTTGAGCACAAAAATCTAGGCTGACACTCCCAGTGCCAGTACTGAGGGAGTGCTGCATTGTCAGAGGTGCCATTGTTCAAATGAGACGTTAAACCGAGGCCCCGTCTGCCCTCTCAGGTGTGCGTAAAAGATCCCACGGCCGCTATTTCGAAGAAGAGCAGGGGAGTTCTCCCCAGTGTCCTGGCCAATATTTATCCTTCAATCACCATCACTAAAGCAGATGATCTGGTCATCATCACATTGCTGTTTGTGGGATCTTGTGCGCAAACTGACTGCCGCGTTTCCTACAACAGTGACTACACTTCAAAAAGTACTTCATTGGCTGTAAAGCACTTTGGGACGTCCTGAGGTCATGAAAGGTGCTATAGAAATGCAAGTTCTTTGTTTAAGATAATCTACACAGTTACCCTAGAATAAATGCCACTACTTTCAGTGATTTTCCTCTACACTTCCATTGAGTGAAGCAGCCAAGCTGGCCTTCTCCTCAAATGCAATTTCAGAACAGATAAAATAAATAATGGAAAGAATTTTTGTCTTGTTTCTTTGCTTAAACCTTGAAATAAATATGCATCTGTTTGTCAAGATGTAATTTTCACAACCTAAGTAGTGGAACCTTTTGAGTCCAAAGCGAGTTGCCCAATATCAAACAAGGCCATTTAGAGTGACCTTTTTATACATTTCTTTTAAAAAAAGCTGGCAACAGTCAAGAAGGGTGTTATTTTCCAGTGTAAACATTTAAGTTGTCTGATTGAACCACAATTGGCTCAACTGGGCAGAGCAGAGACACAATATTGTCAAATGAGGGATTCTAGCCCCAGTTGGAAGCCAGGCCCAGAATATCTAATTTGATGAGGTGTTAAGGTTCCGTTAATGCTTGGCTTGAGTGTTAAATCCATTTCAATCTGCGCTTTAATGGTTATTTTGTATCTTCACTCGGAGAGTCATTTGTCCGTTCTTCACTGTGTACAGTCCCATAAGAATTGATGTTACTCAGCCCCGGCTGGACTTTGTCTGTGTTTCGTTGCTCTGCCGAAAAAAGAAAAAAATGTAGTTAAGTATATATATTTTTTCAACGTTTAATTGCTTCTTTAAGATGGAATTAACATCAAACCTGTCATGTCCACTGATAACATTGCTGCTCTTATTATTTTCTCTCGTCAGGCTCGAGGGGCCAAGTGGCCTATTCCTGCTCCTATTTCTAATGAAAATGGTCAAGGTGGCTGTACCTCTGAATCCATTTAGTGCTATCTGGACTTTCGAGAAATGTAATAGTGCTTCTGAGAGGCTGGAATTTAATTTTCTACAGTGGATTATCACCAGTTATGCCATTGCGCTACAGTAACAGAAAATGCTGGAGAGACTCAGCAGGTCGGGCAGCATCGTTGAGCGAGAGGAAACGGAGTCAACGTTTCGACAGAGGGTCACCGCCCTGAAATGTTAACTTTCTTCCTCGTTCCACGGATGCTGCCTGACCTGCTGAGCGTTTCCAGTATTTTCTGCTGCTGTTTCAGATTTCCAGCCGCCGCAGTATTTTGTGATGTATTGTGCTCTCTGCCTTCTGCACTGTAACTTGTGCCAAAATACAGTACTAGAAGTAAACACAAAAAACAGGTTAATCAGAAATGAAGGAGTTACTTTGCGAGATGACCTACTGAAACAGAGTTACTTGAACATATATTTCCATTGGTTCTCGAGCCATGGGATGTGTGAGCCAAGGGGTGTTGTCAGGGAACATTGGGAGAGAGTGGGACTGTTTCCAATGACAACACTCCAAGCAAACCATTCCAGTGCACTAAGAGATGGGTTAGGAATGACAGTACATCTACAAACGTAATGGAAACATTTTTGTCGGACAAAACTTTGAAAGATTTAGTAAGTTAAATGAAGGGACAGTTCTAAAATTCCAAGTTTCGGCGGCAGATGGGTTGAGGTGGAATGGAAGCGTGTGATTTTACTGAGGTGTATTAGGCAGTCTTTGTGTGGAGAGGATACAGTTTTGGAAGCTTAGCTTGAAAGGGTTGTGTATTTAAATTATGGGCGTATGCTAGTTATTACGGATGTTGTATAGTTATAATAGGATCAGACGTTACTGAAAGTCTCTCTGATGAGTTTGTCTTGCAGCTGACTCACAGGTTAGTCACCCTGCTTTGTTCTCCTCATGTTTGCCTTAAGGGTTTCAGCTTCTGGCTCGGTTTCCTCCTCAGGATTCTCAATTTCCAGGCCTCGTTGACGAGTAGAAATTGTGAAGGGCCCACAATTCATGAAATAACATTGGGAGCATACTGGAGATAGTCCCAGGTCTGGCTTAGGCATCTAAATCTTCCTTCAGCATGTGAATTGCCTGTTCAATTTGACTTCAAGTGCAGATGTGAGCCTCGTTTGTAGCATTCCTCCACTTCACTGCTGGTCCTTCTCAATAGTGTTAGAAGCCACGGTCGTCTTCCATACACTTATCTCCAAAAATCCCACCCTTGTTTCTGTAATATTGCAAGTAGACTGCCCTGCCAAAGGATGAATGAATCATAGCAACTCCCTGCATACTGCCACAAATCTGTGGTGGAAACTGTCCCTGTATTTTCTCACTTTTTTTTCTTTATTCATTCACAGGATGTGGGCGTCGCTGGCTGGCTCCCTAGAAGTAAAGGGAATTAAGGGTTACGGGGAGCGGGCAGGAATTTGGACATGAGTTTAGGTTCGGATCGGTCATGGCCCTGTGGGGAGCGGAGCGGGCCCAGGGGCCGTGTAGCCTGATCCTGCTTCTATTTTGTGTGTCTAATTCTGTTAGATTCAGGAGATGGTTCTGTGATAGTGGATTGGCGGTTAGGATCAGATCAGCCATGATCTTATTGAATGGCGGAGCAGGCTCGAGGGGCCGATTGGCCTACTCCTGCTTATATTTCTTATGTTCTTATCCCTAATTGCCCTTGAGAAGGTGGTGGTGAGCCGCCTTCTTGAACCGCTGCAGTCTGTGTGGTGAAGGTTCTCCCACAGTGCTGTTGGGGAGGGAGTTCCAGAATTTTGACTCAGCGATGACGAAGGAACGACCAATATATTTCCAAGTGAGGATGGTGTGTATGACTTGGAGGGGAACTTGGAGGTAGTGGTGTTATTAAGCTACTGATCTAAGTTACCCCTGTTTTAAAGTGACAGTTCCGAGGACCGAACTGACAGAACCTAAGATAGACAACATCATCCATTCTAAACCCTTCGTGTGCATGGCTGCGCTCTTGCTAGGGCTGGTGCATCTTCCTCCAGCCCTCAACTCCGACAGGATTTATAACGCCACTTAAATGGGGATAAACACGGCAAATCCAGGCTACGTCCCAAATTCCACCCCGCACCCCTCCACCCCCACCCCCCACCCCCAACTCCAACTCCCAAGTAGGTTTGTTGGGTTTCTGCCCTACAAAACCATCCGCATTTCGGGTCCACAGCAACACTCACTCTGTTGGTGAAATGGAAGATGCGGTTCTAGGGATTGTCAACGAATGGTGATTTGTTTTATTATTCATTCTCGGGATGTCGGCATTGCTGGCAAATCTGGCGTTTAGTGTCCATCCCTGGATGCTCTAGAGAAAGTGGTGGAGGTGGGCCTTCTTTTGGAACGGTTATAATTTTCACAATATTATAAATGATATTTCATTTGTGATGTGAAAATTAACTCGACTCAATTTAAAAAATATATCAGAAATTACAATGCAACTTCAATTCAATTTGGCACCAATTACTGCCAGTAGTGCAAATGAAACACTTTCATCCATCATCTCAGCCATGTGAGTGCCTATATCTGATGAAGCGGTAACTGAGTCCATGTTCTTTGCATATGCCTATACTGTGCCAAGTTGATTCTGCACACTTCTCCAATGAACCTTTGAAATAGAAATGGAATGGCTCCTTTCTTTCTGCAAGTATAGAAATTTATAATAAAAAAAACAAAAAGAGCCGCCTTCTTGAACCGCTGCAGTCCGTGTGGTGAAGGTGCTCCCACAGCGCTGTTAGGGAGGGAGTTCCAGGATTTTGACCCAGCGATGATGAAGGAACAGTGATATATTTCTAAGTCAGGATGGTGTGTGACTTGGAGGGGAACTTGGAGGTGGTGGTGTTCCCATACGCCTGCTGCCCTTGTCTTTCTAGGTGGAAGAGGTCGCAGGTTTGGGAGTTGCTGCAGTGCATCGTGTAGATGGTACACACTGCAGCCACGGTACGCCGGTGGTGGAGGGAGTGAATGTTTAAGGTGGTGGATGGGGTGCTGATCAAACGGGCTGCCACAGTGCTGTTAGGGAGGAAGTTCCAGGATTTTGATCCAGCGACGATGAAGGAATGCCGATATGTTTCCAAATCAGGATGGTGTGTGACTTGGAGGGGAACTGGCAAAGCATCTGGACAGCCCTGGCCCCAGTAGATCCTTGTCAGATCATTTCTGATGTATCCTTGCAGCCTTTGTGTTTGGAAAGGCCAACGTTCACACATTGTATGTTCAATTAGAATTATGAACATAATACACAATTAGAGCAATGTTTTAAAAGTGTTTGAAGTATTATTGCATGATAGTAAACACCATAAAGCCATTACATTCAAAATCAGAAATATATTTGATACTGTGATTGTGCCCACAATGGACTGCAAAGCCCTGAAATGTGGTTATAAAGTAGATCTGTCTCTTGAGCAATGATGGCCTTTGTAAGTTTATTCGCAGTGTACCAAACACCTCAGTGAACTGAGCTGGTTTGATACCTTTTGCATTAGCGTTTTTAACACAAACCATTGGTTTTTTTCCCTGAGGTTATATCTGTGCCAATTGGTAAAGTTTAAAAGGTGATGTGGTTTACAGGCTGGACAATGTATGTCCCACAAAGGGTCAAGCTGCATAAATCGCTTTCCTCTGCTGCCTTTAACTGTCGGTATTGAGGGCTCCCACTACAGCAGACACTGCAAGTATCAGATGGAAATACAATCCAAAGGATCTTCCTCATGCTTACTCTTGGATCCCTGCTTATGACTGAAAATAGATATGGTTTCAATGGTCTTAGGGCACATGATCACAAACCTTCACCCAGTTGAAGATGTTATTGATTATCTGCTGCTTGTCAGTTCGAAATCCTGGAATCCTAGAATAGCACAACACAGGAGGAGGCCACTCGGCCCATCGAGTCTGCGCCGGCTCTTTCGAAGAGCAATCCAGTTAGTCCCGCTCTTTCCCCATATCCCTGCAAATTTATTCTCCATCAAGTATTTATCCAATTCCCTTTTGCAGGCTGCTGTTGAATCTGTGCCCACCGCCCTCTCAGGCAGCGCATTCCAAATCCTAACCACTCGTTGCGTAAAAAAGTTTTTCCTCATGTTGCATCTGGCTCTTTTGCCAATCACCTTAAATCTGTGCCTCTGGTTAGCAACCCTTCAGCCACTGGAAACAGTTTCTCTTTATTTACTCTCTCTAAACCCTTCATGATTTTGAACACCTCTATCAAATCTCCTCTTAACCTTCTCTGTTCCAAGGAGAACAACCCCAGCTTCTCCAGTCTATCCATGTAACTGAAGTCCCTCATCCCTGGAACCATTCTAGTAAATCTCTTCTGTATCCCCTCCAAAGCCTTTACGTACTTCCTAAAGTGTGGTGCTCAGAACTGGACACAATACTCCAGCTGGGGCCATCTAAACAGTACTGAGGGGAGAATATTACAACTTAAAAGTTTTCTAACTTTTAACAACAGTTTTCTACTACAGGGCCTTGGTGAGACTACACCTGGAGTACTGTGTGCAGTTTTGGTCTCCTTACCTAAGAAAGGATATACTTGCCATAGAGGGAGTGCAGCGAAGGTTCACCAGACTGATTCCTGGGATGGCAGGACTGTCGTATGAGAAGAGATTGGGTCGACTAGGCCTGTATTCACTAGAGTTTAGAAGAATGAGAGGGGATCTCATTGAAACGTATAAAATTCTGACAGGGCTAGACAGACTGGATGCAGGGAGGATGTTTCCCCTGGCTGGGGGGTCTAGAACGAGGGGTCACAGTCTCAGGATACGGGGTAGGACATTTAGGACTGAGATGAGGAGAAACTTCTTCACTCAGAGGGTGGTGAACCTGTGGAATTCTCTACCGCAGAAGGCTGTAGCAGCCAAGTCACTGAATATATTTAAGAAGGAGATAGATTTCTAGGTGCAAAAGGCATCAAGGGGTATGGGGAGAGAGCGGGAATATAGTATTGAGATAGAGGATCAGCCATGATCATATTGAATGGCAGAGCAGGCTCAAAGGGCCGAATGGCTTTCTCCTACTCCTATTTTTCTATGTTTTTAACTAAGATCTGACTTGGATGATAACTTAACAATACCCAAGAAACCTCTTTCTTTATAACTCAGTTACACTGAGGCATCACCACAATAGGTGCATGTGTTATGAATGATTTGAACCATGTTGTCTTAGGTCCAGATTTGCTTCACATTGGTCCTATATTTAACTAATAAATCATAGAATGGTTACAGCACAGAAGGAGGCCATGCGGCCCATCGAGCCCGTGCCGGCTCTCTGCAAGAGCGCTTCAATGGCTCTTCCATGGTTTTTACAAGTGATACGTTGTCAAAGATACTGGGCACAGAATCGGATCAATTTTAATTGACATTGATAAGAGACAATTTGGCAATAGGATTGTATCCTTGTAATATGATTTATGATATATAAAGGTGAAACTAGAAATTGTGCTCAATTTTTGGTACTTTTATCAACCTGATCCTTTGATATAGTCAATTAGAAAAAAAAAAAACCCTGACATCGCTAAAATCTGGCCCCTCAGATGGCCTCTGAATGTGTTAGATCATGAGGCATCACCAACCACAGGCTCATAGTGTTTGCACACCTGACAATGGTGTTTCCCAGACCCTATTGTGGGATTGGCAATGCTCTGGCCTTGTCATAGCCAGGAACTGCCTGCACTTGTGGTCAACCTAATCATTGTGAATTTCATCAATGCTCCAAACTAAACAAAAACCACCAAAATGTAGTTTTGTTTGACTTTTTGCCATATTTCTGTGTCCTATGTTGTATTTAATTGCTGCCAGTTTTTTTTTGTTTTATCGACTATGTTTTGTAAATTGACCAGGACTGACAAACATAATAACCAAATTAAAAAGTTCATACTTGGAATGGTGCCCAAGTCAATATACGGGACTTCAGATGTCTGTTTTTCTCTGTTCTTGGCTATCAGAAAAACTCCAAGGAATGACAGCATACACCTAGGAATAGTGAAACAAGACATTACAGAACGACTGAAGACAAAACATGCCCTCCACACAGTACGACATCTCAATACAGTCTTTTTTACACTATTCAATGTGTAACAAAACAGTTTTAACTTTGCAAAAATTGTTCATGCATGAAATCACTCCTTGGGATGTACTGTGTGAAGCAGCAATTGCGCCAAATGCTGTGAGACCAAGACACAAAGCCTGAACATGGAAAATGAGAAGCAGAATGAGAGGAGTGAGGGACGTTGCTGACCACGGGCTGGTTTCATCACTTACCCAAACAAGAACATAAACACATTAAGTAAGGCAGCACCGTGGAACTCCTGATAAAATATCACTCCTGCAGTTAAACAAAGAAAAGACTGAAACACAGAGCCATGGTTAGAATAACACATTCAATCTTCTAACTGTTTAAATACCGATGAAGCAGTGACTCGTTGCACGTTCTCAGATTTGGTCTCCAAACTTTTTATAGGAACTTGTACTTAGGCTGTAATATATATCATTCCACGTGTTCCCTTTAAACTTTTTTTGGGTGCGCGGCCCATTCAAATTTACGCCCGTGCGCGGTTTTTCCCACTGTAAAGCCGGCCAGCCAGAAACTTAACTTGACCAGCCACATAAATACTGTGGCTACAAGAGCAGGTCAGAGGCTGGGTATTCTGCGGCGAGTGTCTCACCTCCTGACTCCCCAAAGCCTTTCCACCATCTACAAGGCACAAGTCAGGAGTGTGATGGAATACTCTCCACTTGCCTGGATGAGTGCAGCTCCAACAATACTCAAGAAGCTCGACACCATCCAGGACAAAGCAGCCCGCTTGATTGGCACCCCATCCACCACCTTCAACATTCACTCCCTCCACCACCGGCGCACCGTGGCTGCAGTGTGTACCATCTACAAGATGCACTGCAGCAACTTGCCAAGGCTTCTTCGGCAGCACCTCCCAAACCCACGACCACTTCCACCTAAAAGGAGAAGGGCAGCAGGCACATGGGAACACCACCGCCTCCAAATTCCCCTCCAAGTCATACACACCATCCTCACTTGGAAATATATCGCCGTTCCTTCATCGTCGCTAGGTCAAAATCCTGGAACTCCCTCCCTAACAGTACTGTGGGAGTACCTTCACCACACGGACTGCAGCGGTTCAAGAAGGCGGCTCACCACCACCTTCTCGAGGGCAATTAGGGATGGGCAATAAATGCTGGCCTGGCCAGCGACGCCCACATCCCATAAATGAATAAAAGTGGCCTGAGCGGGACCTCCAGACCGCTACACGGCCACACAGCTTAACGGAACATTGGTGAAGTGTATTATGTGTTACACATAATACAATACATTTTGGTAGGAAGAATGAGGAGAGGCAATATGAACTAAGTGGTACAATTTTAAAGGGGGTGCAGGAACAGAGAGACCTGAGGGTGTACGTACACAAATCTTTGAAGATGGTAGGACAAGTTGAGAAGGTTGTTAAAAAGCATATGGGATCCTGGGCTTTATTAATAGAGGAATCCAAAAGCAAGGAATTTATGCTAAACCTTTATAAATCTCTGGTTAGGCCTCGGCTGGAGTATTGTGTTCAATTCTGGGCACTGCACTTTAGGAAGGATGTCAAGACCTTGGAGAGGGTGCAGAGGAGATTTACATGAATGGTACCAGGATGAGGGACTTCAGTTATGTGGAGAGACTGGAGAAGCTGGGGTTGTTCTCCTTGGAGCAGGGAAGGTTAAGAGGAGATTTGATAGAGGTGTTCAAAATCATGAAGGGTTTTGATAGAGTAAATAAGAATAAGCTGTTTGCGGTGGCAGAAGAGTCGGTAACCAGAGGACAGAGATTTAAGGTGATTGGCAAAAGAACTAGAGGCAACATGAGGAAACTTTTTTTACACAGCGAGTTGTTGTGATCTGGAACGCGCTGCCTGAAAGGACGGTGGAAGCAGATTCAATAGTAACTTTCAAAAGAGAATTAGATAAATACTTGAAGGGAACAAACTATAGGGAAAGAGCAAGGGGGAGTGGGACTAATGGGACAGCTCTACCAACAGCCGGCACAGGCACAATGGGCCGAATGGCCTCTTTCTGTGCTGTATCATTCTATGATTTTACAATATTATGAATTAAGTGTGTTGTGATAGTACCTCATATTCAGTTGTATCTTTACATCAATAGGAAACTCTGATTAAGACAATACTAGTACAAAATAATTACAGTGAATAATTATATACTGCCCCGGTGCTGAAGGGATCAAGGGATGTGGGGAGAAAGCAGGGACAGGGTACTGAATTTGGATGATCAGCCATGATCTCATTGAATGGCGGAGCAGGCTCGAGGGGCCGAATGGCCTACTCCTGCTCCTATCTTCTATGTTTCTATGACCTTCACGCCATTGGATAAAATCAGTGATCCAAGTTCTTGACAGGGAGACCTTGCTTAAAGGGAGTGTAGGTCACAAGTAAAGCCACAGCACTGTAGCCCTGGTTCTGTGACCTGCACTCCCTTTGAGCACGGTCCCCCGGCTAGGGGCACAGAGTCACTGAACTTACACTCATACCAATGAATCATCGAATCGTACGGCTCGGAAGGAGGCCATTCGGCCCATCGTGCCTGTGCCGGCTCTTTGAAAGAGCTCTCCAATTAGTCCCACTCCCCCTGCCCTTCCCCATAGCCATGCAAAAATGTTTTCCTTTTCAAGTAATTTATCCAATTCCCTTTTGAAAGTTACTATTGAATCTGCTTCCGCTGCCCTTTCAGGCAGCGCGTTCCAGATCACAACAACTCGCTGCGTAAAAGAATCCTCCTCATCTCCCCGCCGGCTCGTTTGCCAATCACCTTCAATCTGTGTCCTCTGGTTACCGACCCTCCTGCCACTGGAAACAGTTTCTCCTTATTTACTCTATCACAACCCTTCATGATTTTGAACATCTCTGTCAATTCTCCCCTTAACCTTCCCTGCTCTAAGGAGAACAGACCCCTCATAATTTTGAATGATAAAACTTTGTACTTTACCTTTCTCCTTAATACATGGTGAATGATTTACTGAATCATTACCTATGTTCCAGTTATCCTTCAAATTTTCTTCTAAATTCAAAACACTAGCTGGCATTGTGTGCTATGGGCCACCGAGTAATAATTCATCACAAAGAACGTCTATTTCCATCTCTGTAACATCGCCCGACTCTGCCCCGCCTCAACTGAACTGCTGCTAAAACCCTCATCCATGCCTCTGTTGTCTCTAGACTTGGCAATTCCAACGCACTCCTGGCCGGCCTCCCACGTTCTACCCTCTGTAAACGGGAGCATCGGTCATCACCCATGGCAACCCCCATCTGGTGGTGCAGGGACGTAGGGATTTCAGACCCCTTTGTTTCTGGTTTTTATGGAGCGAGTCTCGTACCCTGACAGGAACTAGAAAGTCAACCTAATCACGTTCAATTTTCCTTCCTGGTAGTATTTTTTGTGCTTTACTGGTTAATAAAACTTGATGCAAAAAGACAACAAAATAAAACATCTCTGACTGCCAATGATACCAGCGAGGTTTGTAAGCCCCTTTTTAACACTTTAGCAGAAACTCAGTCTGGCTCCACTGGTATTAATTTATTATACACACTTGCTCAATCTTATTGGAATCACATCATTGCAAATTTACTGACATGACATGCTTCTGCCCAAAAATCAGAAACATAATAGCTTTTAATCCCCAGACAAAACTTTATTTGATTAGTTCAGCCTGATAGAAGCCGCACTGCTGACAGTTGTGTATGTGGAGAGATCAGAGCTGTTAGTTCACAGATTAGAGCTGTGACCTCACTGCTATAAAGAAAGACTTGCATTTCTATAGCGCCTTTCACAACCTCAGGACATCTCAAAGCACTTTACAGCCAATGAAGTACTTTTGAAGTGTAGTCACTGGTGTAATGCGGGAAACGCAGCAGCCAATTTGCACATAGCAAGCTCCCACAAACAGCAATGACGTGTAATCATCAGAGAATCTGTTTTAATGATGTTGATTGAGGGATAAATATTGGCCAGAACACCGGGGAGAACTCCCCTGCTCTTCTTCGAAATCGTGCCACGGGATCTTTTACGTCCACCTGAGAGAACAGAGGGGGCCTTGGTTTAACATCTCATCCGAAAGACGGCACCTCCGACAGTGCGGCACTCCCTCAGCACCGAACTGGAGTGTCAGCCTAGCTTTATGTGCTCGAGTCTCTGGAGTGGGACTTGAATCCACAACTTACTGACTCCGAGGCAAGGGTGCGGCCCACTGAGCCACGGCTGACACACTAACCCATAATTTGCGGCCACTACAGGAACATACAAGGTGCGTACACGCCCGTAGGGGCCGCGCAAGTTCCGGATTTTTGCACGCGAAGTGCATGCGCGAAAACCCGGAACTTGCGATCTGTCAAGAGCGTTCCTGACAGATGGTCCTCATCCCCGGGGAGAAGGGCCTCCGCGGGCGGAGAGTTGGTCCATTCTGCCCAGCGATGCCTGCGAAATTCTTACGCCTGGTAAAAGCAGACGTAAGGTTTGTTTTCACCAGCGTAAGAGTTTAAAAAACAGAAAAATAAAAAATTTTCAATAATTTATACATTTAAAAACCTGTGAAATAAGGTAAGGTTATTTTTAGCCCCTTTAATACATTTTAATTTATTTTTCAAAAAATTTAATTTTTGTTTTAAATATTTAATTAAATGGCATTTTAATTAATTTTAAATATGTGATTTTTTTTTAATTTGATGTCTAGGTGTATTTTTTGGTGGTATTCCCATTCATGGGGTTTCTGTACATACGGAATCTCCATCAGTATGAATGGAGATTCCCTTCTGTCATTGGTTGGGCCGGCCCACGTGATCCCAGGGATCCCTCACGAACCGCCTGCGCCCCCCCTGGGAGACGTGGGCCTCTACCCGCGGGTACCCGGAGAGGCCCAGGACCACGAGTCTCCGTACCTCCCGGACCACCAGGTACCCGGGCATTTTATTTGCGGATCGGAGGCATCTCCCCTCAGGAAGTCTCCGCCCGCAAATTCAGGGCCACTGTGTATAAGTCGGATCGTGTGTCTGCTCACTAATGATCCGTTTTCACTATAGTACTCTTTCAGGAATTTTTACATTCCTTTGTACAACATACAAGTATGAACGTAAATAGGAACAGGAGGAGGCCATTCAGCCCCTCGACTCTGTTCCGCCATTCAATTAGATCATGGCTGATCGATATGTTAAATCTGTGCAAACTATAAAAAAAAGCTAGTAGTAAATAAAATTAGGTGTAAAATGCCAATTTGGAAATCGTGGAAATTATTACCTGTGCGCTTTAAAGAACTTTATCGTGGGAGCGTGTAGTAAACTGCCTGACTGGTGAAATTCTCAAGCTGCTGTTAAATTACAGCACTGTCACTGAACAAAGCACTGTCATATAAATGTGATGACAGGACTTTGGTGAGACCACACCTGGAGTACTGTGCACAGCTTTGGTCTCCTTATCTAAGGAAGGATATACTTGCCTTAGAGGTGGTGCAATGAAGGTTCACTAGATTGATTCCTGGGATGAGAGGGCTGTCCTATGATGAGAGATTGAGTAGCTTGGGCCTATACTCTCTGGAGTTTAGAAGAATGAGAGGTGATCTCATTGAAACATACAAGATTCTGAGGGGGATTGAGAGGGTAGATGCTGAGAGGTTGTTTCTCCTGGCTGGAGAGTCTAGAACCAGGGGGCATAGTCTCAGGATAAGGGGTCGGCCATTTAAGACTGAGATGAGGAGGAATTTCTTCACTCAGAGGATGGTGAACCTTTGGAACACTCTACCCCAAAGCACTGTGAATGCTCAGTCGTTGAGTATATTCAAGGCTGAGACTCTAGGGGAATCAAGGGATGTGGGGATCGGGTGGGAAAGTGGAGTTGAGGTCGAAGGTCAGCCATGATCTTATTGAATGGCGGAGCAGGCTCGAGGGGCCGAATGGCCTACTCCTGCTCCTATTTGTTATGTTCTTATGTGACACTAGTGCCTCTGGTGACACAAAATTCCAGCTCAAGAGGCGTTTTTTCCCAACGCCACTGAAGACAAGACACTGCCAGTGGGAAACATAAACAGGCATTAATTTACTCTGGTCATGGGCAGGCTCAGCAGGACAACACTGTGCCCAGCTTCCTGTGACATCTGGGAAGGTTCGATGTCCAGAAACAAAAGTGACAATTCCTGCTGGACCATGATCCAGGCTCCAATATTGCTGTAATCTCTGCCCCATTTTGTAAACATTCTGAAAATCAGAGCCCGAGCTGAGCCACGTCAAGCAGGTTTGCAATATCAATATAATTAACCCATCAGAATAAATCAAAAAGCAAAATCTGCATTTGCTGTAAATCTGAAGCAAAAGCAGAAAATGCGGGAGACCCTTTGCAGGTCAGGCAGCGTCTGTGGAGAGAACTCAAGTCAGTCGCTATTTGGGTGTGGAACCTTTCCTCAGAACCAGAAGATGTTACAGATGAACAGCCTTGGGATGTTTCCACCTCCGTAACATCGCCCGTCTTCGCCCCCGCCTCAGCTCATCTGCTGCTGAAACCCTCATCCATGCCTTTGTTACCTCTAGACTTGACTATTCCAACACACTCCTGGCCGGCCTCCCACATTCCACCCTACATAAACTTAAGCTCACCCAAAACTCGGCTGCACGTGTCCTAACTCGCCCCAGGTCCCGTTCACCCATCACCCCTGTGCTCACTGAACTACATTGGCTCCTGCTTAAACAACGCCTCGATTTAAAAATTCTCATCCTTGTTTTCAAATCCCTCCATGGCCTCGCCCCTCCCTATCTTTGTAATCTCCTTCAACCCCACAACCCCCCCGAGATCTCTGTGCTCCTCCAATTCTGGCCTCTTGAGCATCCCCGATTTGAATCACTCCACCATTGGCGGCCGTGTCTTCAGCTGCCTGGGCCCTAAGCTCTGGAATTCCCTCCCTAAACCTCTCCGCCTCTTTAAGACACCCCTTAAAACCTACCTCCATCTGCCCTAATATCTCCTTATGTGTCTCGGTGTCAAATTTTGTTTGATAATCGCTCCTGTGAAGCGCCTTGGGACGTTCACTATGTTAAAGGCGCTATATAAATACACGTTGTTGTAGTTCGTATTGTCTTGGTTTGGATTGGAATTTATGCTGGCACTAGAATTTTATGGACATTAACCGCCAAACAATTTCTTGATAAACCATTCATTTGATAAATGATGCTACAATCATTAATCATTCATCGTGCACGAAGTGACATACTGGCTGACAGAATCCCTACTGACGCTTGATGCTGACACACAGTTCAGTCTAGTTCTGAATAACAGAACACGTAAAGGCCACAGTGTGTTTTACAAATAACTTACAGACACCCTGGAGTGATTTCAAGGCTGTAATTTAATCTCGGGGCTTGGCATACAGCTTGAAATATGTTCTCATGATAAATACAATGTGTGAATCTTTTACCTAGCTAGCTAGGCCACAGCTAGAGTACAGCGTGCAGTTCTGGTCACCACATTACAGGAAGGGTGTGATTGCACTAGAGAGGGTACAGAGGAGATTTACGAGGATGTTGCCAGGACTGGAGAATTTTAATTATGAGAAAAGATTGGATAGGCTGGGGTTGTTTTCTTTAGCACAGAGGTGGCGGAGGGGAGACTTTTAGGGGGTGATTTTGCCAATGGGGAGCTTTTGGAGGTGGGACTCCCACTTGTCGGGTTTCAGTCCCGCCTCCATCAACTTCTGGCCAACCCACGCTATTTTCCCTTGATTGACCTTGTTAAGCCCGCCCAGCGGGTTTAGCAGGCCAATTAAGGGAAAGCCGGTTGCAGAGAATGTCAATGTATGACGTTTCATCTGTCAAAAATTTTTGACAGATGAATTGTCATCGTTCGACAGCTCTGTGAAGCTGTCAAACAGTGACATTATCTGTAGTTTGATGAGGTCTTGAATTCAAGAGTTGGAGAGTGGGATTAGGATAGCTCTTTTTTCCAGCCGGCACAGATACGATGGGCTGAATGGCCTCCTTCTGTGCCGTGAATTTCTATGATTCTATCTCTATTGAGTAGTTATTTCCCAAATCAATAATCGCTATTGATTATTGTGTCACCTAACCAGCAGCGCCCCATCAGGAACACTTTCCAATGACATTGTGAACGGAAATATTATTCGCTCAAAACTTGGAATTAAATTATAGAAATTTCCAGAATGAAGTAACAATTCCCTTCTTTGGAAACTTTAAACAAAGTACAATAACAGCTTACAGACAGAGGAATATTCACGACTGTGGCAATCACTGTGAAATCACAGGCTGTGTTTATGACTATTTCCTCTGGTAGGGGGAGTCTAGAACAAGGGGGCTTAACTTTAAAATTAGAGCCAGGCCGTTCAGGGGTGATGTCAGGAAGCACTTCTTCACACAAAGGGTGGTGGAAATCTGGAACTCTCTCCCCCCAAAAAGCTACTGAGGCTGGGGGGTTAATTGAAAATTTTAAAACCGATAGATTTTTGTTAGGCAAGAGTGTTAAGGGTTAGGGAACCACATAGGGTAAGTGGAGTTAAGATACAGATCAGCCGTGATCTAGTTGAATGGCGGAACAGGCTCGAGGGGCTGAATGGTCCACTCCTGGTCCTGTGAGACTGCAGTACTTCAGGACCCATGTTCCCGCTAAGCTGCGTGGCCGCGCAGCGTTCTGGAGGTCCCGCGCATGCATGGAAATCTGAATGGGCCGTGCTGCCAGTTAAAGGGTCCGCGCATGAAAAGAATAAACTAGAGGGAACATCGCTCAGGGTCAACGCTTCCTCTAAGTAACCTGCGAGGTCCCGCACGGGCCGCTCGCAAGCTTTTCCACTGTAAATGCTGCGCAGGAGCAGAAATTTAAAGGGACCGCGCATTGAAGAAAACAGGCCTCGTACAATGAAGACAATTTAGAGGGAACGTTGCTCAGGATGCATCTATAAAGGACTGCGGTATCGCAAGATACACCTGTAAAGAACTGTGACACAGCAGGGCTGAAATTTACACGATGCGTACCAAAGCGAATAGTCCAATACAAGCAGGTGCACTTTTTCTGTTCTTGGCAAGTGTGGGGACAGAATTCGAGCAAAGTGCCAAATTCCTTTCCTAATAAAGTGAAAAGAAAGCTGCTGGAAGTATCGCTACAGTAATCGCTCTTATTCATCAGCCTGGATGGTGTTTGATTCTCCAGCAGAGATATCTAATCATACCTGCTATGATGGCACTAGTTGTAAAGAAAACAAAGTTGATTGGCACCACTTCTGTTGCATTATAGAGTTGCATGGCTTGGTTCAAGAATCTGCAAGAAAACATCATTCTTTAGTATAAGTAGCAAGTTCCAAATTCAGCTCACACAATCCAAGCATCTTTTCATTTCGTGACCTACAAAGTTTCATTCAAGAGCTCCACAACACAATAAAGAAAGACTTGCATTTATATGTCGACCTCAGGATGTCCCAAAGCACTTTACAGCCAATGAAGTATTTTTTGAAATGCAGTCATGTATTTGTCATGTAGGAAACGCGGCAGCCAATTGTGCACACAGGAAAGTCACACAAACAGCAATGTGATAAAGAGAGGTTGGTTGAGAGAAAAATATTTTCCAGGACACTGGGGATAATTTCCCTGCTCTTCTTCGAACTAGTGCCGTGGGATCTTTTACGTCCACCTGAGAGAGCAGATGGGTTTAACTTGGTTTAACGTCTCATCCGAAAGACGGCACCTCCGACAATGCAGCACTCCCTCAGCCCTGCATTGGGAGTGTCAGCCTATGTTTTTGTGCACAAGTCCCTGGAGTGAAACTTGAACCCACAACCTTCTGACTCCGAGGCGAGAGTGCTGCCCACTGAGCCACGGCTGATACTACAGCAGTGCAGTACTGAGGGAGTGCTACACTGTCAGATGCACTGGGCGCATCAGCCCTCAAGAGCAAACACTCAGGGATTGGAGCAACAGTACAACCAGGAACAGGGTTCTCGTGAGAAGGGGAGAAGTGCTAAGGAAGGTGAAGGAAAAGGGGAAGAAGAAGAATGAGAGGTGATCTTATTGAAACGTATTAGATTCTGAAGGGGCTTGACAAGGTAGATACAGAGAGGGTGTTTCCCTTCATGGGGGAATCTAGAACGCGGGGGCATAGTTTCAGAATAAGGGGGCACCCATTTAAAATGGAAATGAGGACGAATTTCTTCTCTCAGAGGGTCGTGAATCTTTGGAATTCTCTACCCCAGAGAGCTGTGGAGGCGGAGTCATTGAATATATTCAAGGCAGAGATAGACAGATATTTGAAAAACAGGGGAGTCGAGGGTTATGGGGAGCGGGCAGGGAAGTGGTGTTGAGGCCAAGATCAGATCAGCCATGATCTTATTGAATGGCGGAGCAGGCTCGAGGGGCCGAATGGCCGACTCCTGCTCCTATTTCTTATGTGGGACACTATGGCTGGATTTTGGCGGGTAAAAGAAGCAAGAAAGGTCGAAAACCATGGGAACTACCCAAGAGATAATAGCAAAACAATACGGCAGAAGGTAATAAGGTCCTGGAAGAAAATGATGTCATCAAACCAGAGAGGGCAGCCGTGCCAAGAATGCAGGTCATGGGGAGATTGTATCCCTAAGTGATTCTTTGCTCAGGGAAGTGGATCGCCTTGTTGGCGTAAGGACAATAGGTACAAGGTGGTGAGTGTTAGATCCGTGATTCTGAGAGTATGATGTTTTTCAATAACCACACGGATGCTGTAACTTAACAATCAACAGGTATTTACTGGAGTAGGGCAGTCTCAAGACTGGGGTACAGAGGCATGCTCAAGGCTTATATACAGGTGTGGTCACTGCCGGTACTACAGTATACAGGAGCTGTAAAAGTGGTTGGCCTAGAAATTGAGTTTGCGCTGCGCCAGGGCTTTAGCGCCGGAAGTTAGCGCCGGCGCTAAGTCCCTTTGCGCGCGCCAAAAATTCAGTAGCGCTGCGCCCAAACGGCTGCCAGCGCTACTGAAGGATTTTAGCACCTGAAAACTGGCGCAACGCGCCGCATTGCGGCGCTATTCCGGCGCTGCGGCACCCGCTGCGGTGCGGCAGGCTCGGGAAGTGCAGGCCTCCTCCTTCCGTTAAGGAGGAGCTGCCTGCACCCGGCCGCGGCCCGCGCAAATCTCATCAAAAATGAGCCCGGCACCTCGGACAAGTGCCGGGCTTGCATCTGTTCCGGGGGGGTGGGGGGAGAAGTCCGGGGAGGGAGCTGCGGGCAGGCGGCCGGCGGGAAAGCGGCCGGCCGCCGCGCCTCCTTAAAGCGCCGGCGCAGACTCCGGCAACACTCGTTTGCCGGAGTCTTAGTTGCGGCTGCCACTGGCGAGGCGGCCGCAACTGAATTTCGGCTTGGGGCCGGGTTACCACGGCAACCGGGACGCTGCGCACACCGATGACGTCATCGGTGCCGGCGCAGCGCTACCGGTCTACCGCCGCGGAAGGGCGCCAGGCAATTTAGGAACCGGCGCCAATTGCAGCACTAGGCCCTCTAGCGCCGCAAAATCGGTGCTAAGGGCACTGAATTTCTAGGCCGTTCTCTCTTAAAGGTACATACACTACAATTCCTCCCCTTTTAGATTAGTAGTACCCATAATATTCAAATAACAATTAACACTTTAACATGTACATTAAACAACAATAGTCCATTTATAGATTCAGTCTTTGGGGCGGCTTCCTGATCCTTTCAGGATAGCGCCTTTCCTGAGGTTCTTGTTCTTGGTGCGGAGGCGATTCTGGCCCCTTTTCATCGGTTAGTTCATCGGGTTCCACTGCTACTGGTTCGGAGGTAGATGCTACCGGTGTGTCGGGTTCATCCCCAGGTACGCAAGACATGGGGTTGACTCGTTCCTGTGACGCTAAGATCTGATCAACGTGGCGTCTCACAATGTTCTCCCCGACATCCACTGTGTACATTAATGGCCCCTGCCGTGTGCATATCGTTCCGGGTTGCCATTTCTCTGTTCGGTAGTCACGGGCCAAGACTGGTTGTCCTACATTGAAGCTCCTTGTCGGCTTCTCGTTGATGTGCTGGAATTGTTTATCCTCAACATTTCTTCGCACATTTGGTCTAAGCAAGTCCAGACGAGATCGCAACCTTCGGTTAAAGAACATCATGGCCGGGGTCTGGTTGGTAACTGCATGTGTCGCGTTTCGGTAGGCTAATAAGAAATTGTCCACCTTATGCTGTAGTGGAATTTCATCGTCGCACATGGCCTTTATCACCTTCTTAAAGGTTTGTACGAACCTCTCAGCCAATCCATTTGTGGCTGGATGATACGGGGCGGATGTGTAATGCCTTACCCCATTCCTTCTCATAAATTTTCGAAACTCTTCGGACACAAACTGTGGTCCATTATCAGAGCAAATCTGCTCTGGCAAGCCGTTTCTGGCAAATATGGTCCGTAGGACTGCAATCGTTTTCTCTGTAGTGGTTGAGGACATTTTTATCACCTCAGGCCACTTCGAATGAGCATCCACTGCTATTAAGAACATTGAGTCCATGAATGGACCAGCGAAATCAATATGCACCCATTGCCATGGAGAGGAGGGCCACTCCCATGGGTGTAGAGGGGCATGTGGTGGTGCATTTTGGACCTTCTGGCATCCTGAGCAGCTCTTGGTTAGGTCTTCGATTTGTTGATCGATTCCCGGCCACCACACATAAGCCCTAGCAAGGCTTTTCATTTTCACTCCCCCCAGATGACCTTCATGTAGCTCATTTAGCACTGTCTCCCTTAACTTGGGTGGAATCACCACTCTGGATCCACACATCACTGTCCCCTGGCATACTGACAGCTGTTCTCTTCTGGATGAGAATGCTGGCAACAGTGAGTCGCCATGTGTTGGCCATCCCATCCTTGTCGCCACTGTTAGATCCGTGATTCTGAGAGTATGATGTTTTTCAATAACCACACGGATGCTGTAACTTAACAATCAACAGGTATTTACTGGAGTAGGGTAGTCTCAAGACTGGGGTACAGAGGCATGCTCAAGGCTTATATACAGGTGTGGTCACTGCCGGTACTACAGTATACAGGAGCTGTAAAAGTAGTTCTCTCTTAAAGGTACATACACTACAATTAGCTGTGTACCTGGAGCTGGAGCAGTTCATGTTAACAACAGTCAGCATGGATTCAGAAGGGGAAGATCCTGCCCGAACAAACTCCTCAAATTCTTTGAGGGACTTACAAACCAAATGGACAATGGGAAGTTGTGTGGCAAGGTGTAGCTCAGGGCTTGGAAGATCGCTATAAATATGTTCTCAACTCTTCAACAGAACTCTATGCCTGAACTCTTTAATAGAAACCCTCAAAATGGGAGACTAGAACTCGAGCTCTCCTGCTTGCTAACCTCCTTTGTGTTTTCTATATTGGACGTTCCTGCTGAGGACGATCTTTGCAGGGAGCACTGGTCAGATCGCGGGCTCCACATCTCTTCATTTTCTACCCAATTAAATGAACGGGGAACAAGTTCAAACTAGTAAAAGGTTATTTTAGTATTGATATCAGGAAATTCTTCTTCACACGCAGAGTGAGCAGATCATGGCATAAACTCCAGCACAGAACAGTGGAGGCCAAGACCCAGGAATCATTCAAAAAACAGAAAACAATTAGATGCGACAATGGGAGAGTGTTCGGATCAGCAGGAAGGGATGAGTTAGGATGAGCCGAATGGTCTTTCCCATCTGTAATGCTCTTGTGAAAGAGTGGATCAGTTCCCCATGCACTGGGACAGTGAAGTTCTTTATGTCAGTTGTCCTCCTGTGAGGAACGGCTGGTGGAGATCAGGTACCTGCCTGTGGAGGACACCAGAGGGAGAAATGTCCTCAGGCTGCTGTCATTGGTCAGCTCACAGGCATGCCATTATACATCGGGTAAGACGTTAAACCGAGGCCCCGTCTGCTCTCTCAGGTGGACGTAAATGATCCCATGGCCACTATTTCGAAGAAGAACAGGGGAGTTATCCCCAGTGTCCTGGCCAATATTTATCCCTCTGTGATGAAATATTCCATTCATCACTGCCTGTGACTGTGGTTGGTTTCAGTTTCATTTCCCTTACCTCTGTTCCGTTTCCTCACCATTGTATTGTACTATGTGTAGGGCTCCGCCCATACCTGGCCCATTGTATTGTACTATGTGTAGGGCTCCGCCCATACCTGGCCCCTATGTAAGCTGGCCCAGCCTGCAGCACATCCAGTATGGCAGAGCTCTGGATGGAAGATACCTCTCTCCTGTGTGTTACCTTCTAAGTCAATAAAAGCCTTGTTTTGTTTCGCTAACATCGAGTCTCGGATTTATTGAGGCACATCACCCTCAACCAACATCGCATTAAAAGGTATGATGGTAGACAAGCAATGGCTAGCATTTGAAGAATTAATACATAATTTACAACAAATATACATTCCTTTAAGGCACAAAAACCCCACAGGAAAAGTGGTCCAACCGTGGCAATCGGGCTGGCAGGCTGTAACAAGGATCAGTGCTTGGGCCTCAGCTATTCACAATCTACATCAATGATTTGGATTGAGTTGAGGCCCAAGCATTGATCCTTGTGGTACCCCACTAGTTACAACCTGCCAATCCTCAATCCATGCTAGTATATTATCCCTAATCCCATGAGCCCTAACTTTGTTTAATAATTCTTGTGTGGCACCTTATCGAATGCCTTCTGAAAATCCAAATACATCACATCCACTGGTTCCCCCTTATCCTATTAGTTACAACCTCAAAAAACTAACAGATTTGTCAAACACAATTTCCCTTTCATAAATCCGTGTTGCTCTGCCCAATCCTATTATTATTTAAGTGCCCTGTTACCATGTCCTTAATAAAAGATTCTAGCATTTTCCCTACTACGGATGTCAGGCTAACTGGTCTGTCGTTCCCCGTTTTCTCTCTCCCTCCTTTCTTAAATAGTGGGGTTACATTTGCTACCTTCTAATCCGCGGGCTAATCCGTTCTAGAATCTACGGAATTTTGGAAAATGACAACCAATGCATCCACTATCTCTAGAGCCACCTCTTTCAAAACCCTAGGATGTAGGCCATCAGCTTTCAGTGCCATTAATTCTCCTGAACTCCCCTGCTCTTCTTTGAAAAAGTGCCACAGGATCTTTTACGTCCACTTGAGAGAGCCTTGATTTGACATCTCATGCGAAAGACGGCACCTCCGACAGTGCAGCACTCCCTCAGCACTGCACTGGGAGTGTTGGCCTAGATTTTTGTGCTCAAGTCTCTGGAGTGGGACTTGAACCCACAACCTTCTGACTCAGAGGCGAGTGTGCTGCCCACTTTTTTTAAAATATACTTTATTGAACATTACGAACATTTACAACATCGTGATCATTTCATTGTATCATAGAAGTCAATTCCGCCGCTCTGCACAGCCATTCCGCCACCACATTTTAACATCAAAACCTGACGCTTAATTTGTCTCCTGTAACATATATTAATCGATTGTACTTTAAAAATTGATTGTAAAATACTATCTTTAAATTCCTTTCTGAATAAAACATCCACAGAGCCTTATCTTTTAGCTTATATTTAAAGTACTCTTAGATTCTCTTCCCCTTAAAAAATAGAGCATACCTTCTTTGCACAATCACGAATCTAGCCAAACTGAACATTAAATTAATTGCCGCTCCGCTAGACTCGGGCAGACTCTCCTGCAATCCCCATCTCAAAATGAGTCCCACGGGATTCCCATTCTCGCTCTTCGGTCCCCACCCAGCAAAAGAACTTCACACAACTGTTGAACATAGTACTTAAAATCATTTATCTGTGGACATAACACCAGTAAATGGGACAGAGTCTCATCCCGTGTCCCACACACTGGGCAAGTTGCCCCCTCCACTCATCCAATCTTGCACAAGACTGTCATGGTAAAAATCCGGTTATGAGCCAATTTGAAATCCAGTTCAATCCACTCTGGACATTTAAAATCCACCCACACTCCCTTCCAAATCCTGTTGAAGTCCAGCTGTGGGTATATACTCTGCCAAAACTCCTGACCAGCAGGTGTCTTGAATCTCCATTCTCTAAATACCTCATAGAAATCTCAAGTATTACAGTTGTCAAATTGGACCAACTCTCCCCCTTTCTCCAGCAGAAAGCTTGGAAAAGCGGGACGCATTTTACTTCCTTTGGAGATTTCGCATTTATTTCTTCCATCCAATCCTGTGGCATTGCCCTCACAATCTTCTCATACATGATACCTATTGCTTTTTCCTCTACCTCCTGATCCTCCTCCCACACCATGTCCCTCACTATCGCTTCCGGCAAGCAACCTGGAATTACCTCGTATAATACATCTTTCACACTTATAATACCAGCTTTTATAAAAGCTTGATTAAATAATACCTCTCCTTCAATGTTGACCCACCTGTTCAAAAATAAGGGCTGTTCTAAAAATTCCTCAGCCCCCTTGGGCATAAACTGCACACTTTTAAAAAAATTGGGCCCAAGTCTCTACAACCACCTTATAAAACCTAGGGAGAAGTTTAATTGATTTCAAAAACATATTACAGGTTATTAATCCCTTATCCGAAACCCTTGGGGCCAGATGTGTTTTGGAATTAGAAATTTTTCGGATTTCAGAACAGTAGGGGTATCTGCAGCTCTTTTTGACATTTTCACAGTGAAATTAAACTCAAAATCACAAAATAACCAAAAATATCAGCGAGCAGCAGACGCACGTGTGACTGGTAGCAGCGCTGAGACACAACTGATGCCTCACACCTGCGTGGGTCAAGCATCGGCCGCGTTGGGTCATGTTTGGCGCCACTCGGGTCATGTCGTGCACACGAGTGACGCTCCACGAAAAAACTTTCGGTTTTCAGGGATTTTCTAATTTTGGAATTGCGGATAAGGGATTGTGGACCTGTATTGTATTCCATATACAATATCCCCTGCCCTCCTATCCCACTTTGTTTTAAAAAATACTCAAAACTCTTCCAAAAACTTGTATTTGACTTCTGAAGAAATCTCTTCACCCTTTTGATTCTAAAGGATTTTTTCTTCAAATCAATATCTGGGAAATTGAGTCCTCCCTGATTTCTCCGTCCAATGATGGTATTGTAAGCCACCAAGGCTGGTTTCCCTTCCCATAAAAACCTCACACAAGCCTCTCAGATGGACTTTTCCGCCCAACTCAGGAATATCCTCCACCATCAATAAGTACCATAGCTTAGATAGCAGGAGAGCAGATACCACTGTCACTCTTCCTTGCACTTTCAACCACCTTCTTTCCCATCTTCCCAAAATCTTTTTAATTTTCATAACCTTCGGTTCCCAATTTAATCGATCCACTTCATCCCTGTCTTTCTTGCACCCCATATGCACCCCAGAACTTCCAAAACCTCCACCACCTTAAAGGGACTTTCCCCCAACCATTCCCCCCTACCCCTTCCTGCAACCAGGCATTGGGACTTACTATGGGCCAGAAATTGGTGAACGGGGCTTGCCGCGCGTGCAAGCCCCGTATATGCACTTACCCCGCACTACTGCCGATCAGCTCCAGGGACGCCTGGACTTGGTGTTTGAAAAAGAAGAATCCCGGGCAGCGTATGACGTCACGCCGCCCAGGAGTGCAGCCAGCGCGAAGCCAGGAGCGTGCAGTGCAAGTGAGACACGCCCCTTGAGGTCTCAGTTTCACTGGACACGCCCCCAATGTTTCTGTCAAGCTGCTAAGCATTTTTACATGCAAAGCAGCAGTTTAAATAGGTTTTTGGAAGTTTTTTGAAGATTTTGGTAACTTTTATAAACTTTTTAAAATGTTTACATTATTTTGAGTAATCTGAAGTAGTTTTAAAGAGAATTAAAGCAATTTAAAGACTTTTAAAAGCCCTAAAAGAATTTTTTAAATTCCATTTATTTATTTAGCAATGTCGTCGTCATACGTGTCTTCACACTGTTCCCTTTGGGGAACTGTATGAAGTGGTGGAAGGATTTATGGCCATGATTAGCGCTCATTCCGTGACCGTAACCATCTTTGAACCAGCCATTAGGGCGGTTAGTCCTATGGCAGGAGGGTTTTACGGGCTCCCACAAGCTATACAAGGAGGGGGGGCCACCCACACCCACGGACGCAAATGTCCCACTGGATGTCAACCCAGAATTTAGAGCCGGAGCTCCGACTCCACTTGCCGGGACTGTCTGGAGCGGGGTTCGAAACCCTACCCTGATCTGGCCCAGCGGCGGGGATCCTACCGCTATGACAAAGGCCCAATCCGATTAGCAACGTGAAATGGCAGCATAGGGCTCCAGTCACGGGGAGGGAAAAGGCACAGGAAACGTATGGGTGTCACCTTTTGTGCGGAGTGGGCCTTTTGCGTAGCAGTAAGCATCCCCGCCGCTGGGCCAGAAGGAGTAGGGTTTTGAACCCCACTCCAGACAGTCCCGGCAAGTGGAGTCGGAGCTCCAACTTTAAATTCTGGGTGGACATCCAGCGGGATACTTGCGTCCGTGGGTGTTGGTGGCCCCCCCCCCCTCAGATGGGTTGTGGGAGCCCGTAAAACCCTCCCGCCATAGGACTAACCACCCTAATGGCTGGTTCAAAGATGGTTACGGTCACGGAATGAGCGTTAATCACGGCCATAAATCCTTCCACCACTTCATACAGTTCCCCAAAGGGAACAGTGTGAGGATACGTACGATGATGACCTCTTGCGCAATGCACCTCCTTGGACCCTCAGTCGCAGATGCGAGGGGGCAAGTTGTGCAATTGTTAAATTTTTCATTTTACTGACATGTAAAATGTTGGCCCAGTAATTCCTTTCCAAATGCGCGAGTACGGTCGGGGTACTTACGCATCTGGCCGGATGAAATGCCGGTTTTCAGCATGCACAGTGCATGTGGGGAAAACCGGCATTTCCTGTCCTCTGAACGAAGGGGTTCAGAGGCAGAACGCGTGCGACTGCACAGGCAGCACGTGCGCAGTATAATTCGCCGCTTTCATTAATGCTTTCAGTGA
Source organism: Somniosus microcephalus (assembly GCF_052327205.1). Lineage (NCBI taxonomy): Eukaryota > Metazoa > Chordata > Chondrichthyes > Squaliformes > Somniosidae > Somniosus > Somniosus microcephalus. The sequence continues at coordinate 17,861,153 of NC_140993.1, forward strand.
GGTCAAGTCATTACAACTTACACATGAAAAAAGCATGGGTACAGTTGCTCCAGAGGCTGCGGAGGAAGATATTTATTATCGTGGAGCTTCTGAAAGTATGTATGTCTGTATATATTCCTTTGCGTGTTATGTATATATTCCTTTACTTATGTGTATGAATGTATTATTTAATTATGACTTTCAGAGAAAGTAACTTATTGGAAAATCATAATTAAAAACATATTCATACACATTAGTAAAGGAATATATGTGGACATACATACATAACTCATTCTCACATTCCATTCACACAGCCACAATTGCTCCTTCTACCTACTGTTCTGAAAACCCTTTAAAAAAAAAATTTAAACTTTAAAACTTACTTAAAATTTCTTAAAATAACTTCCCTCCCTTTCCCAAACAAAAATATTGCATTTCAGAAGCTCCACGATAAAATATATCTTCCTCCGCAGCCAATGAACAACTTTACACTTGCTTTTTTCAAGTGTAACTTCTAAGGACTTACCCTCACTGAATCCATCATTGAAATCCACAAAGTTCACTGCGCAAGCGCTGCCTGTGCAGTCGCACGCGCTGTGAATAGACCTCGGGTCTGAAAATGCCGGCGTTCCCCGCATGCGCTGTTCCTGCTGAACGCCGGCATTTCCAACGGCCAAATGCGTGAGTACTCCGACCGTACTCACGCTTCTGGCTGCGAATTTCTGGCCCAATAATTCACTCTGGCTCCTGAAGCTCTACAATACTCCTCCACTACATCCATAGCTTTCCTCACTGACTCCCCATTTCTCAATTTTAAGGTTGTGTCATCTGCATATTGGTGTATCACCGACACCAGCCCAGAACTGGGAACCACAATCCCAACTAAACCTTGTTTCTTTCGCATCATGTAACCTAATGGTTCTGCTACCAATGTGTACAACAATGGGGACAGGGGACAACCCTGTCTCACTGATCTCTGTATCGGAAAATACTTGGATTAAAAAACCATTACATTTAACACAGCTAAATATGTTTGAATAAAAAAATCCTTATCCACTCAATGAAATTTCCCCCGAAACCAAATGCTTCCAAAACCTTCAATAAAATCTATGAGACCCCCTATCAAAGGCTTTCTCTTGATCTATCTTTAATACATAAGCCTCCCTCCTACTCTCTTCCATGAGCTCTATCGCATCTCGGATTGAGACCACAGAGTCTGCGACCACAGACTCCATAGGCCTGAGAGGGCAAAACTATCTGCGGCAACACCTCCTTCATATGATTTGCCATAACCCTCGCCAAGATCTTATAATCCACATTTAATAATGTGATGGGCCTCCAATTCTTCAGATCCCTTCTATCCCCTTTATTTTTATATAAGCTAAGCTTATCATACCTCTCCTCATAGATGGGGCCAGGCTTCCCTCAATTTTAATTTCCTTAAAAACTTCTAAGAGTAATGGACTTAAAACCTCAAAAAATTCTTTGTAAAATTCTGCGACGCTTGCAATGGTCGTTCAGTGCATAGGTATTAAAGAGATCGCAATTAAATTCCTCCATTTTTACCCTTAGCAGTAAAAATCTCCCCTCAGCGTCCTTGTCCATCAAGCCAACGTTCTCTTTTAATAGCGGACTCACCAAAACAGCCACCCCTCTACGGTTATTGTTTGCCCAACTCGCAAACACCTCTCCCTTCCAAACCTTCTGAACTCTTTCTAGGATATCCTCATCCCAAAAGGTTTCTTGCAGACACAAGTCCATGCCTTTAAAACCCTGCAACAACTGCTGCAATTTCTTCTCACCCCTCAGTCCGTTCATATTAATCGAGACCAATGGAATCATGGCTCCGAAGAAGGGAAGTATGCCTGATAATCTCCCCATCATTTAATCTCTGGCTCTTCTTGTAGTGTATGTACCCGTCTACCTTTAAGGGAACTATTGTATGTAACCGTCCACCTTTAAGAGAACTACTTTAGGTGTTGCACTACTTTGTTGGCTTCTGTATACTGTAATACCGACGGTGACCACACCGGTATATAAGTGCTGTGTCAGGATTTATTGGGCAGATTCGCCCGGACCTTCGAATAGTAAAGTCCTGTTTTAAGTTACTCTGGTAGTCTGTGTATTAATTAACTAAACAACCCACAGACTTTACACTTCTCATGCTCCTTCCCAACTTTTCGGGCAGCTGTTGCTTTTTCCTGCAGCCTCCGACTCTTTTTCACCTCCTGTTTGAACCTTCCCTGCTGTTTCAGCCTCTTCCTTGCATTAAGTTTGGGCCAAGGAGCTGCCCCTTTCTCCCTCCTTCTGCCCCTCACTAACCTTTCCCTTTCCACATGATGCCACCCCACCCCCCACTTCCATGTCTCTATCCCCCTCTAATTCCTCACTCTCAAGCTATTCTGTAACCCTCTGTGTCTGCTCCCCATCAGATACATAATCCTGCTCCCCGTCAGATACATCATCTCCCATAGAGAGTCTTCCTGCCATCGTGGTTTCTCCAACAGTGCCGCTCCCTTCAACCTCCTCTCCACCTCTGACCCTTGCTCCCTGATCCTTCTCTCTCTGGGACAATGGCGCACCTATATTGCTCCCTTCTGGCGTCTTTGTCTCGCCGCTCCCATCCTGCTGCCCCTTTATGGCTCCTGCCTCTTGCACCCTCTCCTTGTCTTGCCCCCTCCTGCTCACTGAGATGTCCGACTCCCAGTCTTTCTTTGGAGTACTTACATTTACCACACACCCCGCTCCTGCCTCCTCTCCCCCCGCGGACACCAGATTCTTTAGGGAGAGCTGAACTGTATTAAGGCTCGACTCTGCACTCGACCCTTGCTGTCCTCTGCTGTCTTTGTTCTTTTCCACTGTACTTGGTTTGTTTTCCACCATCTCCATCCTGTTCTCTGCCTCTTCCTGTGCTCTTTTCTCCTTCAATTTACCAGCTGTGTCCTCCGACTGCTCCACTCCTCCGGCCATTCCACTCACACCTTCTGCTCCTTCTCCCATCTCCTCGTCACTCAAGGGGCTTCCTTCTGCCTCACACTCACAGCAGTTGGGGCCTTTGTGACACATCCCACAGCTCTCTGCCTTGCAGCTCTGAGCGATGTGTCCAGACTCGTCGCAGTTATAACAGTACAAGTCTGGACAGTTTCTTACAAGATGGCCGTGTTCAAGACAATAATAACAAACCTTCACTTGGTTATCATGCAGTACTCGGAAGTACTGCACTCCTTCCATTGTCTCGGATTTCATGCTGTACGGTAATGACTTCACCCCCTCTGGGAACCGCACCTTTACGTAACGGGTTCCATCTGCTACCCGTGTTCCTGGATAGTATCTCCTCTTTATTGCTGAGCAAATTTTAATGTCCCACGACACCAACTTTTTGATTAGCACATCGTCCTCAATATAAACTGGCAAGTTTAAGAATGAGACCACCACCTCTTCTGAATATAGCAGAGATACCTCCAAGAACTTATCGCCAACTTTCAAACTGAGTAAAAGCCTTTCCACCTCCTCTTGGCCACTGACCGTCACCTCGAACCCAACATTCGGCTTTGGTCGGCAGGCAAAGCAGCTTCCCTCGCCACAGTCCGCATGTACCGCTTGGATAATATCCCAAGCTCATATCTCCTTATCATCGCACTGAACCACCACCGTGTTTTTTTCCCCAAAACCTCCTGGGGTCCTGGCCCAAATCTTTGGGCCTTTTTCTTTCTGTTGCAACCACAGTTTCTCCCCTAATTAAATTAATCTTGGGAACATTGTCCTCTGAGGGGCCTGGCACTCCGGACCCCTCAGCAGCCATCTGGCTGTTGTTTATGGGCCAAAAAGGCCCTAAAACCTGTAAAAAAAACACCACCACCTTTTTACAAACTCACTCCAACTCCCTGCAGCAATCAGGCAACCAGTAACACCTGCTCACTCCTAGCCCCTCCCACCTAGAGAGTGCTACCCACTGAGCCACAGCTGACACATTTGGCTGGGAAATGCAGAAAGCTTGCACTTGTTCACTTCGCCGTGTCAAACTGTTCTGCTTAATTTATAATCTGAAGTACTTCTGAAGCAGTCATACTTTCCCAGAGACACTGATGCGGTGGAAATGCTTTTTCGTTCCTTCACTGAAACACAGACTAGAACAAAAGATTCGCGTTAGCCATCTTTCCAAACTGTTTTCGAGTAACACTTACTGTACTTGGAAAATACAAGATGCGATCATAACAATAAGCATTACGTAGAATATGGGGTACAGGATCTGAAGCTCCCCCTTAATGGAACTCGCCACCATCCCAGACACGGCCTTTACTGAGATCACAGTCAATGAGGCTGAAAAACACACAATCAATGAGGATTATTAGACTTGAGTCTGCAAAAGTAAAACAAAAACAAAAGGCATTTCACTTTCAGAATAAGAGAAATAGAAAGACTGGAATTAAACAGCTCCTTTCACAACCTCAGGACGTCCCAAAGCGCTTTACCGCCAATGAAGGACTTTTTTTGAAGTGTGGTCACTGTTTTAATGTAGGAAACGTGGCAGCCAATTTGCGCACAGCAAGCTCCCACAAACAGCAATGTAATAATGACCAGATAATCTTATTTTTAGTGATGCTGCTTGAGCGATAAATATTGGCCCAGGACATCGGGGAGAACTCCCCTGAAAGACTTGCACTAACCTTGGGCTGCAACTGGACCTGTGCCCAGTATTCTGAAGCAGCAAGACAGAGCATGATAGGTGGCATCACACCCCTCTTACACTTGTGTGGGAGTGGGGTGGTGGGGGGGTGGGGGAGGCGGGAGTGGGGAAGTGGGGGGGGGGTAGTGGGGAGTGGGGGAGTGGGAGAGTGGGGGTGGAGGGAGTGGGAGAGTGGGAGATTGGCATAAAAGATAACCAAAACCCGCTAGACTCCACAATAACAGAAAAAGAACTTTCTGAAAAACTCAAGGACCTGCGACCAGGAAAAGCTTGCGGGACAGACGGCATACTAAACGAGATGATTAAACACACAGACGACAAAATGAAACTGGCTATCCTAAAACTCTTCAACTTGGTTCTGAGTGTTGGTTACTTCCCTGATATCTGGAACAAAGGACTCATAACGCCCATATACAAAAGTGGGGACAAAGTCGACCCAAATAACTATCGAGGCATCTGTGTAAACAGTAACCTGGGGAAGGTATTCTGTAGCATCATAAACAAAAGACTTATAAACTTCCTTGAGGAGCACAATGTCTTGAGTAAAAGCCAAATTGGATTCCTGCCAAACTATAGAACATCAGATCATATCTTCACCCTACAGACCCTAATTGACAAACACGTTCACCATAACAAAAGCAAAATCTACGCATGCTTTATAGATTTCCAGAAGGCTTTCGACTCCATCTGGCATGACGGTTTATTCCTGAAACTTATCGAAAGCAGGGTAGGGGGAAAAACATATGATGTAATTAAATCAATGTATACAAACAACAAATGTGCAGTTAAAATTGGAGACAAACGAACAAAATACTTCCCACAGGGGGCGGGGGGTGACGCAGGGCTCGCCAATCTCACTGACACTCTTGAATATTTACATAAATGAATTGGCAAAACTACTTGAACAATCTACAACACCCGGCCTCACCCTATATAAATCCAAGGTTAAATTCCTCCTCTATGCAGACGACCTGGTTCTGCTGTCACCAACTAAGGAGGGTCTACAGCAGAACCTGGATCTGCTGGAGTCGTACTGCCAGACTTGGGCCCTGACAATAAATCCCAAAAAAAACAAAGTCCTTGTGTTCCAGCAAAGATCCAGACCTCAGGGACCCAAAATAAATTTCACAATAGGAACAACCAAAATTGAACAAACCACTAACTACACATACTTGGGCTTAAAAATCAGTTCTACGGGAAACTTCAAACTGGCTGTGAATGAACTGAAAGAGAAAGCAAGAAGGGCTTTCTATGCCATCAAAAAATCAATCCAAATAGAAATCCCAATTAGCATTTGGCTAAAAATGTTCAAATCAGTAATTGAACCAATTGCACTCTATGGCAGTGAGGTATGGGGACCGCTAACACAACAAGAATTTGCAAAATGGGACAAACACCCAATTGAGATCCTACATGCAGAATTCTGTAAAAGTATCCTCCGGACTCAAAGGAAAACAGTAAACAATGCATGCAGGGCGGAACTAGGCCAATATCCATTAATAATCACTATCCAAAAAAGAGCCACCAAATTTTGGAATCACCTACAAATGAGCAACCCCCAATGCTATCACTACGACGCCCTGAAATGCCAAGAGCTGACCATAAAGAAGAATACCCTCAGTCAACTAGTCCTGGGACTCAGTGAAGTAACTACTAACACTACTAACAATAACCAGCCACAGGACAGTGACAGCGTAACACAAAGAATTCGACCCAACACAATCGTCGCTAAGCAAAAGGAAAAATATCTGACATACTGGGCAGAAACAACAAAAACCCAAAGCAAACTCAATTGCTACTTGGCCCTAAACAGACAATACAACATAGCTGATTACCTGACCATGGTAAAGGACAGCAAACTGAGAAAAATCCTGACAATGTACAGACTTAGTGAACATAGCCTGGCGATCGAAAAAGGTAGACACAGACAGACCCGGCTACCAAGGGAGGACAGGATATACTCTCACTGTAGTCAGGGAATGGTGGAGACAGAGATGCACTTCCTCACAGCTTGTAGAAAATATCAGGGCATAAGGGAGAATTTCTACCCAAAATTTACAAAAATATGCCCGGAATTCAGAAAATTGAATGACGACCAAAAACTCCCATACCTACTAGGGGAAGAGAGAAGTTGCATAACACTGGCGGCACACTATGTTACAGCTTGCCATAAACAGAGGGACAACCACTAAAGTTAAGATAAGAGTATACATAAATTATATGAAAGTATATTTATACACTCAGGGATATATCTGTTTATACACTGTATGGATAGATCTGTATTTTTGTGAACAAACATGAATGTTTTCCAATGCTTTGGCAACATAAGATGTAACTTGTCATGCCAATAAAGCGATTTGAATTGAATTGAATTGAATTGAGTGGGGGAGTGGGAGAGTGGGGGGGAGTGGGGGTGGAGGGAGTGGGAGAGTGGGGGGGAGTGGGGGTGGAGGGAGTGGGAGAGTGGGGGGGAGTGGGGGTGGAGGGAGTGGGGGAGTGGGAGAGTGGGGGGTGGGGAGTGGGAGAGTGGGGGTGGGGGAGTGGGGGGAATGGGGTGGGGGAGTGGGAGTGGGGGTGGGGGGAGTGGGAGAGTGGGGGTGAGGGAGTGGGGGGAGTGGGGGAGTGGGGAGAGTGGGAGAGTGGGGGTGGGGGAGTGGGGGGAGTGGTGGTGGGGGAGTGGGAGAGTGGGGGTGGGGAGAGTGGGAGTGGGGGGTGGGGGGGAGTGGGAGAGTGGGGGTGGGGGGAGTGGGAGAGTGGGAGTGGGGGGAGTGGGAGAGTGGGAGTGGGGGAGTGGGGAGTGGGGGTGGGGAGTGGGAGAGTGGGGGAGTGGGAGAGTGGGGGTGGGGAGTGGGGGAGTGGGGGTGGGAGGAGTGGGGGTGGGGAGTGGGAGAGTGGGGGTGAGGGAGTGGGGGGAGTGGGGAGTGGGGGGAGTGGGAGAGTGGGGGTGGGGGAGTGGGGGGAGTGGGGGTGGGGGGAGTGGGAGTGGGGGAGTGGGGAGAGTGGGAGTGGGGGAGTGGGGGTGGGGGGGAGTGCGAGAGTGGGGGTGGGGGGAGTGGGAGAGTGGGAGTGGGGGGAGTGGGGGAGTGGGGGTGGGGGGAGTGGGGGTGGGGAGTTGGGGAGTGGGAGAGTGGGGGTGGGGAGTGGGGGTGGGGAGTGGGGGAGTGGGAGAGTGGGGGGAGTGGGAGAGTGGGAGTGGGGGGAGTGGGAGAGTGGGGGTGGGGGGTGGGGAGTGGTGGGGAGTGGGGGAGTGGGAGAGTGGGGGGAGTGGGAGAGTGGGGGTGGGGGAGTGGGGGGAGTGGGGGTGGGGAGTGGGGGAGTGGGGAGAGTGGGAGTGGGGGAGTGGGGGTGGGGGGGAGTGCGAGAGTGGGGGTGGGGGGGAGTGGGAGAGTGGGAGTGGGGGGAGTGGGAGAGTGGGAGTGGGGGGAGTGGGAGAGTGGGAGTGGGGGAGTGGGGGTGGGGGGAGTGGGGGTGGGGAGTGGGAGAGTGGGGGAGTGGGAGAGTGGGGGAGTGGGAGAGTGGGGGTGGGGCGTGGGAGAGTGGGGGGGAGTGGGAGAGTGGGAGTGGGGGAGTGGGAGTGGGGGTGGGGGGAGTGGGGGTGGGGAGTGGGAGAGTGGGGGAGTGGGAGAGTGGGGGGTGGGGAGTGGGAGAGTGGGGGAGTGGGGGGTGGGGAGTGGGAGGTGGGGGTGGGGGAGTGGGGGGAGTGGGGGTGGGGGAGTGGGGGTGGGGAGTGGGAGAGTGGGGGTGGGGGGAGTGGGAGAGTGGGGGTGGGGAGAGTGGGAGTGGGGGAGTGGGGGTGGGGAGTGGGGGGTGGGGAGTGGGAGAGTGGGAGAGTGGGGGTGGGGAGAGTGGGAGTGGGGGAGTGGGGGTGGGGGAGTGGGGGGTGGGGAGTGGAGAGTGGGAGAGTGGGGGTGGGGAGAGTGGGAGTGGGGGAGTGGGGGGTGGGGAGTGGGAGAGTGGGGGTGAGGAGTGGGGGGAGTGGGGAGTGGGGGGAGTGGGGAGTGGGGGGAGTGGGGAGTGGGGGGAGTGGGAGAGTGGGGGGAGTGGGGGTGGGGAGAGTGGGAGTGGGGGAGTGGGGGTGGGGGGAGTGGGGGTGGGGGGGAGGTGGGGGTGGGGGGAGTGGGAGAGTGGGAGTGGGGGGAGTGGGAGTGGGGGGAGTGGGGGAGTGGGAGAGTGGGGGTGGGGGAGTGGGGAGTGGGGGTGGGAGGAGTGGGGGTGGGGAGTGGGAGAGTGGGGGTGGGGGGAGTGGGAGAGTGGGAGTGGGGGTGGGGGGGAGTGGGAGAGTGGGAGTGGGGGTGGGGGGAGTGGGGGAGTGGAGAGTGGGGGTGGGAGAGTGGGGGAGTGGGGGTGGGGGGAGTGGGAGAGTGGGGGTGGGGGGAGTGGGAGAGTGGGAGTGGGGGAGTGGGGGTGGGGGGAGTGGGGGAGTGGGAGAGTGGGGGTGGGGAGTGGGAGAGTGGGGGTGGGAGAGTGGGGGAGTGGGGTGGGGGGAGTGGGAGAGTGGGGGTGGGGGGAGTGGAGAGTGGAGTGGGTGGGGGTGGGGGGAGTGGGGGAGTGGGAGAGTGGGAGAGTGGGGGTGGGGAGTGGGAGAGTGGGGGAGTGGGGGAGTGGGAGAGTGGGGGTGGGGAGTGGGAGAGTGGGGGAGTGGGGGTGGGGGAGTGGGAGAGTGGGAGTGGGGGAGTGGGGTGGGGGGGAGTGGGAGAGTGGGAGTGGGAGTGGGGGTGGGGGGGAGTGGGGGAGTGGGAGAGTGGGGGTGGGGAGTGGGAGAGTGGGGGAGTGGGGGAGTGGGAGAGTGGGGGTGGGGAGTGGGGGAGTGGGGGTGGGGGGAGTGGGAGAGTGGGAGTGGGGGAGTGGGGGTGGGGGAGTGGGGGAGGGAGTGGGAGAGTGGGGAGTGGGAGAGTGGGGGTGGGGAGTGGGAGAGTGGGGGTGGGGTGGGAGTGGGAGTGGGGGAGTGGGGAGTGGGAGAGTGGGGTGGGGAGTGGGAGAGTGGGGGAGTGGGGGGAGTGGGAGAGTGGGAGTGGGAGTGGGGGTGGGGGGAGTGGGAGAGTGGGAGTGGGGGGAGTGGGAGAGTGGGAGTGGGGGAGTGGGGGTGGGGGGAGTGGGGGAGTGGGAGAGTGGGGGTGGGGAGTGGGAGAGTGGGGAGTGGGGGGAGTGGGAGAGTGGGAGTGGGGAGTGGGGGTGGGGGGGAGTGGGAGAGTGGGAGTGGGGGGAGTGGGAGTGGGGGAGTGGGGGTGGGGGGAGTGGGGGAGTGGGAGAGTGGGGGTGGGGAGTGGGAGAGTGGGGGAGTGGGAGAGTGGGGTGGGAGTGGGAGAGTGGGGGAGTGGGGGTTGGGGGGTGGGAGAGTGAAGGGGAGTGGGGGTGGTGGGGTGGAAGGAGTTGGTCCCATTGGAACTTTTCTCCAAGGTAAGCATGGAAAGAGTATTAAAGGGAAGCTGTGGCTATTCCTCCTGGGTGTTGGCTCTTACCAAGTATTGAGGACATCAGCAGAAGGATCACGATGTGTTTCAGGCCTCTCCTTTTATAGAGATACAGCAAAATACAGAACAATGTCAGTTCCAACGCCTGCAAGAAAGCAGAAACCAGATGGTGCGGTTATAACGCTGCACAGTTGAAATTCTACCTCAAACATTGAGAATTTGGCTTGGATTAAAAAAATAAGAAAAATGTCTCCAGGAAATATTTCTCTCAGGCACGAAATGGGGACAAAAAGATTCGATTTTGTGGGCTGCGATCCACGCCTAGAATATGCCAGATGCCGTATCGGCTCGACCTTAAAGCAATGCAGCCTCTTAAAGGTAACTTTTTATTCGTTCATGGGATATGGGCGTCGCTGGCAAGGCCGGCATTTATTGCTCATCCCTCGGTGACCTCGAGAAGGTGGTGGTGAGCCGCCTTCTTGAACCACTGCAGTCTGTGAGGTGAAGGTACTCCCGCAGTGTGGTATACTTGCTTGTAGCGGTTTGGTACAACTGAGTGTCTTGCTGGGCCATTTCACAGGGCAGTTAAAGGTCAACCACTTTGCTGTGGGTCTGGAGTCACATATAGGCCAGACCGGGTAAGGACGGCAGATTTCCTTCCCTAAAGGACATTAGTGAACCAGATGGGTTTTTATGACAATCCAGTAGTTTCATGGATCACCATTACCGACGCTAGCTTATTGTTCCAAATTTAATTAATTAACTGAATCTAAATTCCCCAGCTGCCATGGTTGGGATTTGAATGCATGTCTTACACAAATTATTAGTCTGGGCCCAGATGGATTAACTAGTCCAGTAATATAACCACTATGCTTCCGTACCACTATAACCTTAAGGGGAGGGTAGCCTGGAAGGACAGTCAGGGCAAGCCTCCTAATGCCCATTCACTTCACCAACCATGAAACAGAAGATCAGAGGCTGCACCTACTCATCTAAATTCTCCCAACAGAACAACCCAAAATGGCTGCTGAAGCAGGTAAAGACTTTTGAAATGTCAATTTTGTTCAGTGTTGTGCTCGCAAGGAAAATGGCATTGTAACTATTACTTTTTAAAGATGTTTCGCTTCATTTTTGTTAGCAATACAATTCGACACCATCCAGGACAAAGCAGCCCGCTTGATTGGCACCCCATCCACCACCTTAAACATTCACTCCCTCCACCACCGGCGTACCGTGGCTGCAGTGTGTACCGTCTACAAGATGCACTGCAGCAACTCGCCAAAGCTTCTTCGGCAGCACCTCCCAAACTCGCGACCTCTTCTACCTAGAAGGACAAGGGCAGCAGGCGCATGGGAACACCACCACCTCCAAGTTCCCCTCCAAGTCACACACCATCCTGACTTGGAAATATATCGGCCGATCCTTCATCGTCGCTGGGTCAAAATCCTGGAACTCCCTCCCTAACAGCACTGTGGGAGTACCTTCACCACACGGACTGCAGCGGTTCAAGAAGGAGGTTCACCACCACCTTCTCGAGGGCAATTAGGGATGGGCAATAAATGCCGGCCTTGCCAGCAACGCCCACATCCCGTGAAATAATTTTTTTTTTAAGTTTCAAAAAACAATGGTACCATTTCAATAAGTCCTTATTATTCCACTAATAGTCCCGACTATCCCTGAGGTCTTTAATATTATGAATGGATTGGACAGGGTAAGTGTGGAGAGAATGTTTCCACTTGTGGGAGAATCTAAAACTAGGGCCCATAAATACAAGATAGTTACTAATAAATCCAACAGAGAAATAAGGAGAAAATTCTTTGCTCAGAGTGGTGAGAATGTGGAACTTGCTACCACAGGAAGTGGATGAGGCAAATAGCTTAGATGCTTTCCAAATTAAACTAGACGAGTACATGAGCAAAAAGGGAATGGGAAGATATGCTGAAAGGCTGAGACGAGGTCGATGGAATGGGAGGAGACTGGTGTGGAGTGTAAACCAGCACTGACTAGTTGGGCCGAATGGCCTGTCTCTGCTGTATATTCTATGTAATCTAAGTAAGTATGGGAGACAGACTTTCCACATGGCGTTGTCCCTTGGTGCGGCCAGAAGGAGGCGCACACGTGCAGTGAGCTTAGCTGTGAGGGAGCTGAAGAGAAGCATCCGGAGATAAGAGTTCAAATCCCACCACGGCAGCTGGGGAATTTAAATTCAGTTAATTAAATAAATCTGCAATAAAAAGCTAGTATTGGTAATGGTGACCATGAAACTACCGGATTGTCGTAACAACCCACCTGGTTCACTAATGTCCTTTAGGGAAGGAAATCTGCCGTCCTTACCCGGTCTGGCCTACATGTGACTCCAGACCCACAGCAACGTGGTTGACTCTTAACTGCCTCTCTGAACTGGCCTAGCAAGACACTCAGTTGTCAAGAAGGTGGCTCACCACCACCTTCTCGAGGGCAATTAGGGATGGGCAATAAAGGCTGGCCTTGCCAACAATGCCCACATCCCGTGAATGACTAAAAAAAAGCATTAATCGAGCCAAACCCAACGCACAAGGCAGTTGAGTTCTTTCAAGCTGACGGATTCAATATCTCCTCCAAGCCAAGTTCTTCTGTGAGCCATGAGGACTCACCATTAGAACAAAACCAAAGGGGGAAAACAGCGACGGTAGAGTTAATCCTATAATTCATCATCAGTTTGATACATAAGAACATAAGATCAGGAGTCGGCCACACGGCCCCTCGAGCCTGCTCCGCCACACGGCCCCTCCAGCCTGCTCCGCCACACGGCCCCTCGAGCCTGCTCCGCCACACGGCCCCTCCAGCCTGCTCCGTCACACGGCCCCTCGAGCCTGCTCCGCCACACGGCCCCTCCAGCCTGCTCCGCCACACGGCCCCTCGAGCCTGCTCCGCCACACGGCCCCTCGAGCCTGCTCCGCCACACGGCCCCTCGAGCCTGCTCCGCCACCCGATCCCTCGAGCCTGCTCCGCCACACGGCCCCTCAAGCCTGCTCCGCCACCCGATCCCTCCAGCCTGCTCCGCCACACGGCCCCTCCAGCCTGCTCCGCCACACGGCCCCTCCAGCCTGCTCCGCCACACGGCCCCTCGAGCCTGCTCCGCCACACGGCCCCTCGAGCCTGCTCCGCCACACGGCCCCTCGAGCCTGCTCCGCCACACGGCCCCTCGAGCCTGCTCCGCCACATGGCCCCTCGAGCCTGCTCCGCCACCCGATCCCTCCAGCCTGCTCCGCCACACGGCCCCTCCAGCCTGCTCCGCCACACGGCCCCTCGAGCCTGCTCCGCCACACGGCCCCTCGAGCCTGCTCCGCCACACGGCCCCTCGAGCCTGCTCCGCCACACGGCCCCTCGAGCCTGCTCCGCCACACGGCCCCTCGAGCCTGCTCCGCCACACGGCCCCTCGAGCCTGCTCCGCCACCCGATCCCTCGAGCCTGCTCCGCCACCCGATCCCTCGAGCCTGCTCCGCCACACGACCCCTCGAGCCTGCTCCGTCACACGGCCCCTCGAGCCTGCTCCGTCACACGGCCCCTCGAGCCTGCTCCGCCACCCGATCCCTCCAGCCTGCTCCGCCACACGGCCCCTCGAGCCTGCTCCGTCACACGGCCCCTCGAGCCTGCTCCGTCACACGGCCCCTCGAGCCTGCTCCGCCACCCGATCCCTCCAGCCTGCTCCGCCACACGGCCCCTCAAGCCTGCTCCGTCATTCAATAAAATCATGGCTGATCACCGACCTCAACTCCACTTTCCCGCCCGATCTCCATATCCCTTGATTCCCCTAGAGTCCAAAAATCTATCGATCTCAGCCTTGAATATACTCAAAGACTCAGCATCCACAGCCCTCTGGGGCAGAGAATTCCAAAGATTCACAACCCTCTGAGTGAAGAAATTCCTCCTCATCTCAGACTTAAATGGCCGACCCCTTATCCTAAGACTATGCCCCCTAGTTCTAGACTCTCCAGCCAGGGGAAACAACCTCTCAGCATCTACCCTGTCAATCCCCCTCAGAATCTTGTATGTTTCAAAGAAATCACCGCTCATTCTTCTAAACTCCAGGAAGTGTAGGCCCATTCTACACAATCTCTCGTCATAGGACAGCCCTCTCATCACAGGAATCAATCTAGTGAACCTTCGTTGCACCGCCTCCAAGGCAAGTAAATCCTTTCTTAGACAAGGAGACCAAAACTGTGCACAGTACTCCAGGTGTGGTCTCACCAAGGCCCTGTACAATTGTAGCAAGACTTCCTCACTCTTATACTCCAACCCCCTTGCAATAAAGGCCAACATGCCATTTGCCTTCCTTATTGCTTGCTGTACCTGCATGCTAGCTTTCTGTGTTTCTTGCACGAGGATACCCAAATCTCTCTGAACACCAACATTTGAAAGTTTCTCACCATTTAAAAAATGTTGGCCCAAAAACTTGGGTCGGGGGCTTCCCGCGGGTGCAAGCCCCCGACCTACACTTACCTAGCACGCCGGCAGTTGACCTCTTGGCCTGCGTGGAATTCCTCTCCGAGGCCTGTCCCAGAGGCCGGTGCGCTATGCTGGCGTATCCCAGGGGCGTAGTTAGTGCGAAGCGTCCCCTGGGATCACGTGAGCAACAGGCAGCCAATCGGAGCAGGGAATGCTCCATTCATAAGTCTTGACAGATAGACCTGTCAAAACATATAAATGCTGAGGCTGTAAAACTGTACTTTACCTTCAAATACATTTAAAAAAAAATCACACTTTGTAAATAAACTATAAATGACATTAAATAACTATTTTAAACAAAAATTTAAATTTTTGTAAAAAATAATTTAATAAAAAAAACGGGGCTAAAAATAAACTTACCTTGCTTTAAAGTATTTAAAAGTAAAAAACCTGTGGAAAAAATGTTTTAATTTTAAATAATTGACCACTTACCTTTGAAAATGAAGTCCTTACGGCTGCTTTTTACATTTCTAAAATGTACAGACTTACCCGCACGTTAAAACCTGTAAAAAAAAAAGGAAGTTCAACGCGCACGCGCAGACTCCCGCGCGCACGCGTTCGACCTCTGAACCCCTTGGTTCAGAGGATTGGAAGTGCTGGTTTCCCGCGCATGTGTAGTGCATGCAAGATTCCGGCACTTCCATCGGGTCCACGCGTGAGTACTCCGTCCGTACTCACGCGTTGGGACCCGAATTTCTGGGCCGTTCTGTTTTTCTATTCTTCCTACCAAAGTGAATAACCTCACATTTCCCCACATTATACTCCATCTGCCACCTTACTGCCTACTCACTCAGTCTATCTATATCCCTTTGCAGACTCTTCTCCTCACAGCTTACTCCCACCTAGCTTACAATATCCCTTCGCAGACTCCTTGAGAGAGAGAGAGAGCTCCTTCCTACTCTCATCCCACTAGCGGAAGGGATTTAAGAAGAGGCTGAAAGCAGGCGGAAGTAAAAATTTCATGGAAAGTAACTAAAAAGTTAAGAAGGAGCTTGTGATCTGCTTTTAAAATAAAAACTCGCCTGGACGAACAGGACAAGATGTGTAAGGACAGTCAGTGTTAGGGGAGTCTCCGATTGCTACAGTGTCAACTAAATAATCAAATGACTCATCCAAAACTTCTATCAGTGAAACATGCTTTAGAAAAAATTTAAAACAACTTTAAAAAAAGCATGTTTTACACAGCCTCTTGTTGTATCTTATTTTATAGATGCATGTTTATTATGCATCGTTGGATTATGAAAATTAAGTTTCTTTAGAAATGGAACTACACGGAAAGGGTTAAATACCATGCCAATTACAAAAAGGGTGTTTGCCACCACTGGCGGCCGTGCCTTCAGCTGCCCGGGCCCTGAGCTCTGGAATTCCCTCCCTAAACCTCTCCGCCTCTCTCTCCTCCTTTAAGTTGCTCCTTAAAACCTACCTCTGCGACCAAGCTTTTGGTCACCTGCCCTAGTATCTCCTGATGTGGCTCGGTGTCAAATTTTGTTTGATAATCGCTCCTGTGAAGCACCTTGGGACGTTTTACTACGCTAAAGGTGCTATATAAATACAAGTTGTTGTTGTTGACTGCAGAGGAATGTGGGTCGCAGGTGTAACGGCTTCAATAAGATTGAAAATAATGAGCTGTTGAAAAGTAGTAAGTAAAAGAATCTTGAGAATAATTAAAAATATGATATAAAAAAAACTTTTGAAACCGCTTAAAAATAAGATCATAGAATCATAGAATCAGAGAAGTTTACAGCACCGAAGGAGGCCATTCGGCCCATCTTGTCCGTGCCGGCCGATAAAGAGCTCTCCAGCCTAATCCCACTTTCCAGCTCTTGGTCCGTAGCCCTGTCGGTTACGGCACTTCAAGTGCATATCCAAGTACTTTTTAAATGTGATGAGGGTTTCTGCCTCTATCACCCTTTCAGGCAGCGAGTTCCAGACCCCCACCACCCTCTGGGTGAAAAAAGTTCTCCTCAACTCCCCTCTGAACGTCCAACCAATTCTTTAAATCTCTACCTCCTGGTTATTGACCTCTCTGCTAAGGGAAATAGGTCCTTCCTATCCACTCTATCGAGGCCCCTCATCATTTTACACACCTCGATTAAGTCTCCCCTCAGCCTCCTCTGTTCCAAAGAAAACAACCCCAGCCTATCCAGTCTTTCCTCATAGCTAAAATTCCCCAGCCCAGGCAACATCCTCGTAAATCTCCTCTGCACCCTCTCTAGTGCAATCACATCTTTCCTGTAATGTGGTGACCAGAACTGCACGCAGTATTCTAGCTGAGGCCTAACTAGTGTTTTATACAGTTCAAGCATAACCTCCCTGCTCTTATATTCTATGCCTCGGCTAATAAGGAAGAAAATTGGTAGTAAACGAGACGGTTATAAAAGTTCAAAGGAAACCGGGAAACTTACTGTCGTCGGACAAGAGCAGACCAGGAACATCATAGATGGCTTAAACTGAGCGGGGGATAGAAGAGCTAACAGATCGATTGGGCAGAAAGACCCAGGCACTCTCGGCGGGAAAGCAAACGGGAAGTTACTGAGAATTATAGAATTTTACAGCACAGAAACAGGCCATTCGGCCCAACTGATCCACATGAGCCACCTCCCACCCTACTTCATCTCACCCCCCATCAGCATAACCCTTCTATTCCTTTCTTCCTCATGTGCTTATCCTGCTTCCCCTTAAATGCACCTCTGCTATTCGCCTCAACCACTCCCTGTGGTAGCGAGTTCCACATTCTCTGGGTTGTACTTCATACTTATGCTGAGATATTCAATGATTATAAATAAACTCAGAAGTAAAAGAAACATGAGGAAGAAAGAAATGGCTGGATGTGTCGATAGTTTGGGAGGATGTTCATGTGGTGCACAAACACCTGTAGACCTATTCCTGCACTGTAAACTCCTCGTAGTTCTCTGTAAACTCGAGTCTCCCTTTGATCCTGTGTCACATTGAAACCAAATAAACGCCACAGACAAGCCTGTAATTGGTTTGGGAGATGTAAGATACGTGAACTGTCACAGACTGATTTGTTGTAATTACACAACACTACTTTAACATTATGTTACTGTAATACGCAGCTGTGTTTGTGCAGATCAGATTTGCTAAAATTCTAGTTTCTGGCCGCAATTATTTTCAACTTAAAAGAAACACAGCTCCCAAGGGATGAGGAGCCACACAGAGTTAAATCAGTCAGCACAGAGTTTGTAATCGGTTCGCTGGAAATGAAGAGAGCTTCCACCGAGAGCAGCACAGCTGTTATTGAGATCACAGGTACACGTGTTGTATTCATCACTCACTCACTCACCCCCGCACCCACTCACTCACCCACACACACACCCACTCACCCCCGCACCCACTCACTCACCCACACACACACCCACTCACTCACCCACACACACACCCACTCACCCCCGCACCCACTCACTCACCCACACACACCCGCACCCACTCACTCACCCACACACACCCGCACCCACTCACTCACCCACACACACCCGCACCCACTCACTCACCCACACACACCCGCACCCACTCACTCACCCACACACACACCCACTCACACCCGCACCCACTCACTCACCCACACACACCCGCACCCACTCACTCACTCACCCCCGCACCCACTCACTCACTCACCCCCGCACCCACTCACTCACCCACACACACACCCACTCACCCCCGCACCCACTCACTCACCCACACACACACCCACTCACACCCGCACCCACTCACTCACTCACACACACCCGCACCCACTCACTCACCCACACACACCCGCACCCACTCACTCACCCACACACACACCCACTCACACCCGCACCCACTCACTCACCCACACACACCCGCACCCACTCACTCACTCACCCCCGCACCCACTCACTCACCCACACACACCCGCACCCACTCACTCACACACACACACACCCACTCACCCCCGCACCCACTCACTCACCCACACACACCCGCACCCACTCACTCACACACACACACACCCACTCACTCACCCACTCACACCCGCACCCACTCACTCACCCACACACACCCGCACCCACTCACTCACTCACACACACCCGCACCCACTCACTCACTCACCCCCGCACCCACTCACTCACTCACACACACACCCACTCACACCCGCTCACTCACTCACTCACCCACACACACCCGCACTCACTCACTCACTCACTCACCCACTCACACCCGCACCCACTCACTCACTCACCCACTCACCCACTCACCCCCGCACCCACTCACTCACTCACCCACTCACACCCGCACCCACTCACTCACTCACACACACACCTGCACTCGCTCACTCACTCACTCACCCACTCACACCCGCACCCACTCACTCACTCACCCACTCACCCCTGCACCCACTCACTCACTCACTCACCCACTCACACCCGCACCCACTCACTCACTCACACACACACCCGCACTCGCTCACTCACTCACTCACCCACTCACACCCGCACCCACTCACTCACTCACACACACACCCGCACTCGCTCACTCACTCACTCACCCACTCACACCCGCACCCACTCGCTCACTCACTCACCCACTCACACCCGCACCCGCTCACTCACTCACTCACCCACACACACCCGCACTCGCTCACTCACTCACTCACCCACTCACACCCGCACCCACTCACTCACCCACTCACACCCGCACCCACTCACTCACCCACTCACACCCGCACTCGCTCACTCACTCACCCACACACACCCGCACTCACTCACTCACCCACTCACACCCGCACCCGCTCACTCACTCACCCACTCACCCCCGCACCCACTCACTCACTCACTCACACACCCGCACTCGCTCACTCACTCACTCACCCACTCACACCCACTCACTCACCCACTCACACCCGCACTCGCTCACTCACTCACCCACTCGCACCCGCACCCACTCACTCACTCACTCACACACACCCGCACTCGCTCACTCACTCACTCACTCACACACACCCGCACTCGCTCACTCACTCACACACACACACCCGCACTCGCTCACTCACTCACTCACCCACACACACCCGCACTCGCTCACTCACTCACTCACACACACCCGCACTCGCTCACTCACTCACTCACTCACACACACCCGCACTCGCTCACTCACTCACTCACACACACCCGCACTCGCTCACTCACTCACTCACACACACCCGCACTCGCTCACTCACTCACTCACACACACCCGCACTCGCTCACTCACTCATTCACACCCGCACCCGCTCACTCACTCACTCACACACACCCGCACTCACTCACTCACACACACCCGCTCTCGCTCACTCACTCACTCACACACGCACCCACTCACTCACTCACACACACCCGCACTCACTCACTCACTCACCCACACACACCCGCACTCACACACTCACACCCGCACTCACTCACACACACCCGCACTCACTCACTCACACCCGCACTCACTCACTCACACCCGCACTCACACACTCACACCCGCACTCACTCACACACACCCGCACTCACTCACTCACTCACACCTGCACTCACTCATTCACTCACACCCGCACTCACTCACTCGCACCCGCACTCACTCACTCGCACCCGCACTCACTCACTCACACCCGCACTCACACACTCACACCCGCACTCACTCACTCACACCCGCACTCACACACTCACACCCGCACTCACTCACTCACACCCGCACTCACACACTCACACCCGCACTCACTCACTCACTCACACCTGCACTCACTCATTCACTCACACCCGCACTCACTCACTCACACCCGCACTCACACACTCACACCCGCACTCACACACTCACACCCGCACTCACTCACTCACACCCGCACTCACTCGCTCACACACACACCTCACTCACTCACACACAACCGCACTCACTCACACTCACATTCACTCACTCACACCCGCACTCACTCACACCCGCACTCACTCACACCCGCACTCACTCACTCACACCCGCACTCACTCACTCCCGCACTCACTCACTCACACCCGCACTCACTCACTCACACCCACACTCACTCACTCCCTCACTCATTCGCTCACTCACACACAGCTCACTCACTCGCTCACACACACACACCCTCACTCACTCACACACAACCGCACTCACTCACTCACACACAACCGCACTCACTCACTCACCCACACCCGCACTCACTCACTCACTCGCTCACTCACGCCACACCCGCACTTACTCACTCACACCCGCACTCACTCACACCCGCACTCACTCACTCACACCCGCACTCACACACTCACACCCGCACTCACTCACACCCACACTCACTCACTCACACCCGCACTCACTCACTCACACCCGCACTCACTCACTCACACCCGCACTCACTCACTCACACCCGCACTCACTCACTCACACCCGCACTCACTCACACCCGCACTCACTCACTCACACCCGCACTTACTCACTCACACCCGCACTCACTCACACCCGCACTCACTCACTCACTCACACCCGCACTCACTCACTCACACCTGCACTCACTCACACGCGCACTCACTCACACCCGCACTCACTCACTCACTCAGACCCGCACTCACACACTCACTCACACCCGCACTCACTCACACCTGCACTCACTCACTCACTCACACCCGCACTCACTCACACCCGCACTCACTCACTCACACACTCACACACACTCACTCACTCACGTTCACTCATGCACTCACTCACTCACACCCGCACTCACTCACTCACACCCGCACTCACTCACTCACACCCGCACTCACTCACTCCCTCACTCACTCGCTCACTCACACACACACGTCACTCACTCGTCACACACACACAACCTCACTCACTCACTCACCCACACAGACCCGCACTCGCTCACTCACTCACTCACACCCGCACCCACTCACTCACTCACAACGCACCCACTCACTCACTCACACCCGCACTCACTCACTCACACCCGCACTCACTCACTCACACCCGCACTCACTCACTCACACCCGCACTCACTCACTCCCGCACCCTCTCACTCACACCCGCACTCACTCACTCACACCCACACTCACTCACTCCCTCACTCACTCGCTCACTCACACACACCTCACTCACTCGCTCACACACACACACCCTCACTCACTCACACACAACCGCACTCACTCACCCACACCCGCACTCACTCACTCCCTCACTCACTCACACACAACCGCACTCCCTCACTCACACACACACACAACCGCACTCACTCACTCACTCGCTCACTCACACACACCCGCACTCACTCACACCCACACTCACTCACACCCGCACTCACTCACTCACACCCGCACTCACTCACACCCGCACTCACTCACTCACACCTGCACTCACTCATTCACTCACACCTGCACTCACTCACTCACACCCGCACTCACACACTCACACCCGCACTCACACACTCACACCCGCACTCACTCACTCACACCCGCACTCACTCACTCGCTCACACACACACCTCACTCACTCACTCACACACAACCGCACTCACTCACACTCACATTCACTCACTCACACCCGCACTCACTCACACCCGCACTCACTCACACCCGCACTCACTCACTCACACCCGCACTCACTCACTCCCGCACTCACTCACTCACACCCGCACTCACTCACTCACACCCACACTCACTCACTCCCTCACTCACTCGCTCACACACACACACCCTCACTCACTCACACACAACCGCACTCACTCACTCACACACAACCGCACTCACTCACTCACCCACACCCGCACTCACTCACTCACTCGCTCACTCACACACACCCGCACTTACTCACTCACACCCGCACTCACTCACACCCGCACTCACTCACTCACACCCGCACTTACTCACTCACACCCGCACTTACTCACTCACACCCGCACTCACTCACACCCGCACTCACTCACTCACACCCGCACTCACTCACTCACACCCGCACTCACTCACTCACACCCGCACTCACTCACTCACACCCGCACTCACTCACTCACACCCGCACTCACTCACACCCGCACTCACTCACTCACACCCGCACTCACTCACACCCGCACTCACTCACTTACACCCGCACTCACTCACACCCGCACTCACTCACACTCACACCCGCACTCACTCACTCACACCTGCACTCACTCACACGCGCACTCACTCACACCCGCACTCACTCACTCACTCAGACCCGCACTCACACACTCACTCACACCCGCACTCACTCACACCCGCACTCACTCACTCACACCCGCACTCACTCACTCACACCCGCACTCACTCACTCCCTCACTCACTCGCTCACTCACACACACACGTCACTCACTCGTCACACACACACAACCTCACTCACTCACTCACCCACACAGACCCACACTCGCTCACTCACTCACCCACTCACTCACACCCGCACCCACTCACTCACTCACAACGCACCCACTCACTCACTCACACCCGCACTCACTCACTCACACCCGCACTCACTCACTCACACCCGCACTCACTCACTCACACCCGCACTCACTCACTCACACCCGCACTCACTCACTCCCGCACTCACTCACTCACACCCGCACTCACTCACTCACACCCGCACTCACTCACTCCCTCACTCACTCGCTCACTCACACACCTCACTCACTCGCTCACACACACACACCCTCACTCACTCACACACAACCGCACTCACTCACTCACACACAACCGCACTCACTCACTCACCCACACCCGCACTCACTCACTCCCTCACTCACTCACACACAACCGCACTCACTCACTCCCTCACTCACACACACACACAACCGCACTCACTCACTCACTCGCTCACTCACACACACCCGCACTCACTCACACCCGCACTCACTCACACCCGCACTCACTCACTCACACCCGCACTCACTCACACCCGCACTCACTCACTCACACCCGCACTCACTCACTCACACCCGCACTCACTCACTCACACCCGCACTCACTCACTCACTCAGACCCGCACTCACACACCCACTCACACCCGCACTCACTCACACCTGCACTCACTCACTCACTCACACCCACACTCACTCACTCACACCCGCACTCACTCACACCCACACCCGCACTCACTCACTCACACCCGCACACACTCACTCACGCACTCACTCACTCACACTCACTCATGCACTCACACACTCACTCACACCCGCACTCGCTCACTCACACCCGCACTCACTCACACCCGCACTCACTCACTCACGCCCGCACTCACTCACACCCGCACTCACTCACACCCGCACTCACTCACTCACACCCGCACTCACTCACTCACACCCGCACTCACTCACACCCGCACTCACTCACTCACACCTGCACTCACTCACTCCCGCACTCACTTACTCACTCACACCCGCACTCACTCACACCCGCACTCACTCACTCACACCCGCACTCACTCACTCCCGCACTCACTTACTCACTCACACCCGCACTCACTCACTCATGCACTCACTCACACACTCACGTACACACTCACTGACACATGCACTCATTCACACACTCACGTACACACTCACTCACTTACATCCGCACACACTTACACTCACACACACACTCATTCACTCACTCATGCAGTCACTCATACACTCACGTACACACTCACTCACGCACTCATTCATGCACGCACAGACACACTCACTCACTCAAAGGCAATGCAGACACACAGACAGCTGCATATGTGTGCTGAAACATGCGCTCCTACACAGGCTCACACACGCAGGTATACTCTCACACCCTTGCTAACAGGATGTCAAACAGCTGTTCAAACATACCATGATTAGAAGAATGTCACACTAATGGTGCTGGCATTTGGCCAAGACACACAAGATTGATCAGCAGCAAAGAGCACGCTAATGTTAGAATAATTACCCACCCAACCTTGAGGGGTTGGCTGGAATCTCAGAACTATCGATTGTGGTTCTGTGGCCTGTGACCAGAAGCTAGAAGTACCAGGGAAAAAAAGGTAGAAGCACAGGAACTTGCATATAGAGGCTGGTAAATCAACATTAGATGGGCGAGAATGACAGAATATTGTAATGTCTGATTGAAAACCAGAACAGTGGCTGAAGACAGCATAGAAGTAGGGAAGGCTGAAGAGCATTGACTTTTTTGCCTTACCCAGAGTAGCATTACATTCGGCAATGAGGTGAGCAGCATCCAGCAGACCATTTCATCCCTGTCCCCAAATAGGGTTTTTTTTCCCCCTTCAGTTATCTGCCCCCCTGTCCTGAAGGCATGACCCATGGTGTGAGCTGGCGCTAAAAGCACCTGTGATCCCTCTGATACCTCACACAGTGTCAGCCCAAAGTCCTGATACTACCCTTGTAAATCTTTTTGGCACTTTCTCCAGTACTTCTATGTCCTTTTTGTTATGTTCATTAATAAATAGACATTCTTATTATGAACACAGCTAGCTTTTGCTAGACACTTTTATTGAGCACATGTGGACTTGTACAGCATCTTGTAGAGGCTTCCATCTTGACTGCTGCCTTGTGGGTAGCCTAGCCTCATGGGTAATGTAGTCTTAATATATATATAGCTGGGTAGTGTAGTCTTATACATACAGCTATATACAGCTCTACGGCTCCACCTAGTGTCCACTATAGAATGGCATGCTATTGATCACTACATCCCCCTTTCTTTGAGGTTTAACAAAATCAATATCAATCAACTTTCAAGAAAACAATAAAGGTAATATCAGTAACACTTTTGTTAGTGCTCTATAAACATAAACATTTTCAAAACAGTCAACACATTTTCAAAGCTTTACATTGTACTCAAAGATTAAGTCTATCAGGCTTTTTTACTTCACGTGTGGATCTTCTCAACACGGGTAAGTCTGATGTGTCTTCATGAGATTGTTCTGGCGGTGAATGACAAGATGCAGTTGCGGCATTGTCATCAATCTGCTCTTGTATAGATCGAGGTCTCCTTGCGATCTTTGCTTGGAGAGGGTTTCAGTGTTTCCTTCACTCTTCATGCCATAACTCTCAATGTAGTCAATGCACTCTCGAAAAACTGCTGGCAGCTGGATCCCATCATACAGCATAGTCCTCTCAGCAGCCTCGGCTAATGGAACACCAAAGATTGGCCTGAGGGAAGAAGGAGTATCCACCAGAACTGCTTCCTGCTCTGGTGCAGGCTTCTTCTTTTTCTTTTTCTCTTTCCACTGCTTAACAACATCTGCTGCGGTTATATCTTTGGACTTTTTCTCCTTGTGTTTTTCCTCTTTGTGCTTTTCTTCCTTTGGCTTCTCTTTGACCTTAAAGTCTTTTTCTTTCTTCTTGGAGAAACTAGGCTTTTTGAGGACATGGATACCCTTTGGCCTTTTCATCCTTGATGGGCTCTCTGCTTCATCACCTGAGTCATCTGGTCTGCTTATGGCACAGTTTATACGGTAGACTCTCTTGACCAGTTCTAAGTCTTCACAAGCTTTTTCACCTAGTATCGAATCAAGTCTTTCAGCCACAACAGAAAACATGAGATGATGCACTTTGTCTTTGACTGTCACTTTAAGTCTGCATACACCTAAGCTATCTATTTTCTGTCCATTATAGTTCTTCAGTAGTACTGACTTTTTTTGTATTTTGGGCTTTTCTTTCATATTGTTAATGTCACTCATACTGATTAAGTTTGCTTTTGCCCCAGTGTCTAGTTTCAAGGTAACTAATGCTCCATTTACCTGCAGTGGGATCATCCATTTGTCCACTTTTACTGCATTGACTTTATGTTCAGCATTGTCCATTTCTGAGGGCTGCACATTTTCTGTATCTTTTTTGATATCGTCACATGACACCATTCCTACAAAAAATGTCTCACTTAAATCAGTGTCCTCAATCACATTAACTTGTTGCCCTTTCGTCGTTTTTACTTTTGAAAAGCATTGTTTGGCAATGTGATTCTTTCCATTACACTTTGTGCACATTTTTCCAAACGCTGGGCATTGTCTTAACTGGTGTTTGTAACCACAGCATTTACAATTAAAAATTTCATCCTCCGATTGCTTTTCATTTCTGTTCTGCCCACGTTTCTTCCCCTTGTAGGACACAGCACCGACAGCAGCACTTACTACAATCGCATCATTATTGATTTCACTGAAAGTCTTCGCATGCTTTTGAGCTAGCTCGCTGGCTTTGCATATTGTCACAGCATTTTCCAATGTTAGTTCGGTTTCTCTCAACAGACGTTCCCTGTCTTTTTTATCATGAATACCAAACACAATCTGGTCACGAATCATGGATGCTTTGAGCTCAGAGAAATTACATGTCTGTGCTTTCAGTTTCAGATCAGTTATAAAGCTATCAAAAGTCTCATTTTGTTGCTGTGTCCGAGAACAGAAGATGTATCTTTCATACGTCTCATTCTTTTTGGGAGAGCAATGTGCATCAAATTTTTTTAGCACATCTTCTAATTTTTCTCTGTTCTCCGCTGGATTAAATACAAATGTATTAAATACCTCTATCGCCTGTGGGCCTGCAACCGTAAGCAGCAACGCTATCTTCCTTGCGTCTGGCTTCGTACCGAATCCGATGGCTGCAATGTAGAGTTCGAATTGTTGTTTAAAAATCCGCCAGTTGTAGTCGACATTTCCCTCGAGATTCAAACGCTCTGGTGGCTTCAAATTCTCCATGTCGCTTTTCACAATTTTCAGCAGATCTTCACCACCCTGGTACCATGTTATGTTCATTAATAAATAGACATTCTTATTATGAACACAGCTAGCTTTTGCTAGACACTTTTATTGAGCACATGTGGACTTGTACAGCATCTTGTAGAGGCTTCCATCTTGACTGCTGCCTTATGGGTAGCCTAGCCTCATGGGTAATGTAGTCTTAATATATATATAGCTGGGTAGTGTAGTCTTATACATACAGCTATATACAGCTCTACGGCTCCACCTAGTGTCCACTATAGAATGACATGCTATTGATCACTACACTTTTTAAAGTATGGAGACCAGAACTGTGCACAGTACTCTAAGTGCAGCCTCACCAGGGTCCTACACAAGTTTAACATAACTTCAAAAAAGGCTAATGGAATGTTGGCCTTTATCTCAAGAGGGTGGGAATACAAAGGGGTGGAAGTTATGTTACAGTTACACAAAGCTCTGGTTAGACCCCGTTTAGAGTACAGTGTTCAGTTCTGGGCACCGTACCTCAGGAAGGATATATTGGCCTTGGAGGGGGAGCAGCGCAGATTCCTCCTTCTTCTTAGGCAGTCCCTCGGAACCGAGGATGACTTGCTTCCACATTAAAAATGAGCTCACAGGTGACTGATGAGTCCAATGCGGGACCTACAGTCTCTGTCACAGCTGGGGCAGACGGTGGTTGAAGGGACGGGTGGATGGGGTGCTTGGGTTGACGTGCGCTCCTTGCGCTGCCTGCGCTTGGCTTCCGCTTGTGAAGAGACTCGAGGTGTTCGGCGCCTTCCCGGATGCTTCTCCTCCACTTTGTGCGGTCTTGGGCCAGGGATTCCCAGGTGTCGGTGGGGATGTTACACTTTTTCAAGGAGGCTTTGAGGGTGTCCTTGAAGCGTTTCCTCTGCCCACCTGGGGCTCTCGTGCCGTGCCGGAGCTCCAAGTAGAGCGCTTGCTTTGGGAGTCTCGTATCGGGCATGCGGATGATGTAACCCGTTCATCAGAGCTGATCGAGCATGGTCAAAGCTTCGATGCTGGGGATGTTGGCCTGAGCAAGAACACTGACGTTGGTGCGCCTATCCTGCCAATGGATTTGCAGGCTCTTGCGGAGGCAGCGTTGGTGGTACCTCTCCAGTGCTTTGAGGTGCCTGCTGTACATGGTCCATGTCTCTGAGGCATACAGCAGGGTGGGTATCACTGCTGCTCTGTAGGCCATGAGCTTAGTGCCGGGCTTGAGATCCTGGTCTTCAAACACACTCTTCCTCAGGCGACTGAAGGCTGCACTGGCACACTGAAGGCGGTGTTGGACTTCGTCGTCGACATCTGCCCTTGTTGAAAGTAGGCTTCCGTGGTATGGAAAGTGGTCCACGTTGTCCAAGGCTTTGTCGTGGATTTTGATAATCGGGGTTCCATTGAGATTCACCAGAATGATAGCGGGGCTAAAAGGGTTAAATTATGAGGACAGGTTGCATAGACTAAGGCTTGTATTCCCTCGAGTAAGGTAGAAAGAAACTATTTGCTCTGGTGGGGGAGCCCAGAACAATGGGGCATAACCTTAAAATTAGAGCCAGGCCATTCAGGGGTGATGTCAGGAAACACTTCTTCACACAAAGGGTGGTGGAAATCTGGAACTCTCTCCCGTTAAAAAGTTGTTGAGGATGGGGGGGTCCACTGAAATTTCAAAACTGAGATTGAGCTATTTTTGATAGGCAAGAGATCTGGAACCATGGTGGGTAGATGGAGTTAAGATACAGACCAGCCATGACCTAGTTGAATGGCGGAATAGGCTCGAGGGGCTGGATGGTCTGCTCCTGTTCCTATGTTGTCATGTTAATTGACTGTGAAGGCATCACAGGCCAACCTGACCCTTTCCTCACCCAACGTCCAAGAGTACATTTTCCGGCAGGCTTCAGTGAATATTTGTATTTCCTCCCAACCTCCCAAACTGAAGGATGCGGAGTCCAATTTTAGCACTTACGCCGCTATCCTAACTGAGATCATCTAGCGGCCCAGACCAGAGATGGAATCATAGAACTCGACAGCACCAAAGGAGGCCATTCAGTCCACCATGCTTGTGCCGGCTCTTTGAATGAGCTGTCCCATCAGTCCCACTCCCCACTCTTTCCCCATAGCCCTGCAAATGTCTTCTTTTCAAGTATTGCCTTTTGTAAGTCACTATTGAATCTGCTTCCACCACCACTTTTAGGCAGCACCTTCCAGATCACAACAACTTGCTGTGTGAAAAAAATTCCCCTCAGCTCCCCTCTGGAATCCGGGATCTTCCTGTTCTCTCTGGCACAGTGCAACAGGTCATGTCATTTGCCCAGTGAACCTTCCAAACATGGTGCCCAAGCATTGTTGGTTTACGAGTCTCTGGTTTAAATGGAAGGCCAAACAGGAATGCACTAGTGGGTCTGTAACAAAGAGCAGTGGGTAGGAATTTGGCTGCACTGCAAAGCCACATAAATACTGTGGCAACAAGTGCAGGTCAGAGGCTGGGTATTCTGCGGCGAGTGTCTCGTCTCCTGACTCCCCAAAGCCTTTCCACCATTTACAAGGCACAAGTCAGGAGTGTGATGGAATACTCTCCACTTGCCTGGATGAGTGCAGCTCCAACAACACTCAAGAAGCTCGACACCATCCAGGACAAAGCAGCCCGCTTGATCGGCACCCCATCCACCACCTTAAACATTCACTACCTCCACCACCGGCGCACCGTGGCTGCAGTGTGTACCATCTACAAGATGCACTGCAGCAACTCGCCAAGGCTTCTTCGGCAGCACCTCTCAAACCCGCGACCTCTTCCACCTAGAAGGACAAGGGCAGCAGCCGCATGGGAACACCACCACCTCCAAGTTCCCCTCCAAGTCACACACCATCCTGACTTGGAAATATATCGCCAATCCTTCATCGTCGCTGGAACTCCCTCCCTAACAGCACTGTGGGAGTACCTTCACCACACGGACTGCAGCGGTTCAAGAAGGCGGCTCACCACCACCTTCTCAAGGGCAACTAGAGATGGGCAATAAAAATGCTGGCCTTGCCAGTGACACCCAGATCCCATGAACAAATAAAAAAAAATTAAAATACGCCTTATTCCAGAATCTCTTACCAAGTAGACCAAAAACTGCCAACTGATGATATATCTGTGGATTTTAACGGCTGTGACCTCTTGCTGGACGTTGATGGCAAAGGTCACCAGAAGATACGTTCCCAGTACGGCCAATGATCCTCCTAACAGAAAAAGCAAAGACAAAGCAGCTTTAAAACGGTCCAATCAGATACCGCATTACTGGCCAATATGGATTTGGTCATGGTTAATCCCCAATTCTCTGTGACGACCACTGCCATGTTGGACAGAGAGGTTCTCCACGGCGGTTTCCAGGAGATCGCATGGTGTCGGGTGGGGTAGGGAGTCTATTTATTGTGATGCACAGGATATTGCAATTGTGGGGGTCGGGCTGGATGGAGTAGAAGGTCTTTTCCTGTCTGTCATTGTTCGTATGCGCTCAAATCCCTCCATGGCCTCGCCCCCTCCCAATCTCTCCGAGATCTCTGCACTCCTCCAATTACAGCTCTTGCGCACCCCTGGTTTCCTTCGCCCCACCATTGGCGGCCGTGCCATCAGCTACCTGGACCCTCAGCTCTGGAATTCCCTCCTTAAATACTCTCTCTCCTCCATTAAGGCGCTCCTTTAAAGCTATTTCTTTGACTAAGTTTTTGGTCACCTGTCCTAATATCTCCTGATGTAGCCCGGTGTCAATTTCTTGATCTGATTATGCGCTAGAAGTGCCGTGGGATGTTTTACTACGTTAAAGCACTATATAAATGCAAGTTGTTGTTGCTGTTGTGTTAGAGGTCGGAAACTTCAAGAAGGACAGTGTGAACTACTGTGGAGAGCAGCAGTAAAAACAAAACTAAGTTTAAAAGATAATGATTAAGTCTGTGTCCGTGTTCTCCTCTGCGTGAGTCACCCTCGCTGCTGCTGAAACCCCATGCCTTTGTTACCTCTAGACTTGACTATTCCAATACTCTCCTGGCCAGCATCCCATTTTCTACCCTACAGAAACCTGAGCTCATCCAAAACTCTGCTACCCGTGTCCTAACTCGCACCAAGTCCCGTTCGATCCATCATCCCTGTGCTCGCTGACCTACAGTGGCACCTGGTCCACCAACGCCTTAATTAAAACATTTCTCATCCTTTTTTTCAAATCCCTCCATGGCCTCGCTCCCTCCTTATCTCTGTAACCTCTTCCAGCCCTACAACCCCCCCGAGATCTCTGCGCTCCTCTAATTCTGGTCTCTTGCGCAACCCTGATTATAATCGCTCAACCATTGGTGGCCGTGCCTTCAACTGCCAAGGCCCTAAGCTCTGGAATTCCCTCCCTAAACCTCTCTGCCTCTCTACCTCTCTCTCCTCCTTTAAGACGCTCCTTAAAACCTACCTCTTTGACCAAGCTTTTGGTCACCTGCCCTGATATCTCCTTATGTGGCTCGGTGTCAAATTTTGCTTGATAATCGCTCCTGTGAAGCGCCTTGGGACGATTTACTACATTAAAGGTGCTACATAAATACGAGTTGTTGTTGTTGCTTGACGCGCACACCCTTCAGCAGTCCTGTTTTTGAAGCGACTCTCTTTTGAAAGAATCTATGGACTCTGCTTGGTTTGTGGATGAGAATTCCACAATCTCACCAGCCAGTACGGGATGAAACGATTTCTAACCTCCCACAGGGAACAGGGAGAGACAATATACACTTGATGGCACAGTTTTAAAGAGTGTGCAGGGACAGAAGGACCTGGGAGTTAATGTGCATAGGTCACTGAAGGTGGCGGGACATATTGAGAATGATTCCTGCAGATTGGAGGATAGCAAATGTAACCCTGCTATTTAAGAAAGGAGGGAGAGAGAAAACGGGGAACTACAGACCTGTTAGCCTCACATCAGTAGTTGGGAAAATGCTGGAATCTATTATAAAGGATGCAGTAACTGGGCACTTAGAAACTAATAGTAAGATTGGGCAGAGTCAACATGGATTTATGAAAGGGAAATCCTGTTTAACAAACCTATTGGAGTTCTTTGAGGATGTAACTAGTGGAGTAGACAAAGGGGAACCGGTAGATGTGGTGTATTTGGATTTTCAGAAGGCCTTTGATAAGGTCCCACACAAGAGGTTGGTGAACAAAATTAGGGCACATGGAATTGGGGGTAATATACTAGCATGGATTGAGAATTGGTTAACAGACAGAAAACAAAGAGTAGGGATAAATTTCAGGATGGCAGGCTGTGACTAGTGGGGTACCGCAAGGATCAGTGCTTGGGCCCCAGCTATTCACAATCTATATCAATGATTTGGATGAGGGGGCTAAATGTAACACTTCCAAATTTGCTGATGATACAAAGCTAGGTGGCAGTGTCAGTTGTGAAGAGGATGTGAAGCGGCTTCAAGGGGATCTCGACAGGCTCAGTGAGTGGGCGAGAACATGGCAGATGGAATATAATGTGGATAAATGTAAAGTTATCCACTTTGGTAGATAAAACAGGAAGGCAGAGTATTTCCTAAATGGTGAAAGATTGGGGAATGCAGATGCTCAAAGGGACTTGGGTGTCCTTGTACATGAGTCACTGAAAGTGAATGTGCAGGTGCAGCAAGCCATTAGGAAGGCAAATGGTATGCTGGCCTTCATTACAAGAGGATTTGAGTACAGGAGTAAATAAGTCTTACTCCAATTATATAGGGCCTTGGTGAGACCACACCTGGAGTACTGTGTACAATTTTGGTCTCCTTACCTAAGGAAGGATATACTTACCATAGAGGGAGTGCAACGAAGGTTCACGAGATTGATTCCTGGGATGGCGGGACTGTCGTATGAGAGGAGATTGAGTAAACTAAGCTTGTAGTCTCTTGAATTCAGAAGAATGAGAGGGATCTCATTGAAGCATACAAAATTATTACAGGGCTTGATAGGGTGGATGCTGGGAGAATGTTTCCCTTGGCTGGGGAGTCTAGAACCAGGGGCCACAGCCTCAGGATAAAGGGTAGGCCATTCAGGACTGAGATGAGAAGAAATTTCTTCACACAGAGGGTGGTGAATCTTTGGAATTCTCTACCCCAGAGGGCTGTGGAGGCTCAGTCATTGGGTACATTCAAAACAGAAGTCGATAGATTTCTGACTAGTAAGGGCATCAAGGGATATGGTGATAGGGCCGGTGAATGGAGTTGAGGCAGAAGATCAGCCATGATCTCATTGGATGGCGGAGCAGGCTTGAAGGGCCGAATGGCTGACTCCTGCTCCTATTTCTTATGTGCTTATGTTCTTATGAGTGGTTAGCAAAGCACACGGAATCTTGGGCTTCATAATTAGAGGTATTGAGTACAAAAGTAGAGAAGTTATGCTGAACCTTTATAAAGCGCTGGATAGGCCACAACTGGAGTATTGCGTCCAGTTCTGGTCACCACACTTTAGGAAGGATGTGAAGGCCCTCGAGAGGGTGCCGAGGAGATTTACCAGAATGGTTCCGGGGATGGGGGATCTTAGCTACAAGGACAGGTTGGAGAAGCTGGATTTGTTTTCATTAGAGCAAAGGAGGTTGAGGGGTGATTTGATCGAGGTGCACAAGATTATGACAGGTTTGGATAGGCTAGACGGGGAAATGCTGTTCCCACTAGTTGATGGAACAAGGACTAGGGGACACAGATTTAAGGTTTTGGGCAAGAGATACAGCGGGGGATGTGAGGAAAAATGCTTTTATGCAGTGAGTGGTGAGGACCTGGAACTTGCTGCCGACAGAAGTGGTGGAAGCGGAGACACTCAATGTTTTCAAGGGGAGACTGGATAGGCACTTGAGGGAAATAAACTTGCAGGGCTACGGGGATAGAGCGGGGGAATGGGACTGACTGGATTGCTCTACAGAGAGCCGGCACGGACTCAATGGGCCGAATGGCCTCCTTCTGTGCCATTATGACTCTATGGCCTAGAAATTCAGTATAGCCACGTTTGGGGCGCTACAGCCGGGCGGCCGCTAAAGTTTGCGCCCGACGCAACTTCGCGCCACCTTCGCCGATATTCAGTGGCATCGCCCCAAGAGGTTGCTGCTGCGCTAAAACAGGCGATGCACGACTATCATTAGGCGCTAAGCCGGCGGCCCGGGGCGATACCCCCGAGGGCGGGCACAGCGCAGTTTCGGCGAGTTGCTGATTGACGGCAGACACTCTGGCGCCGGTAAGCTCTTAAAGGGGGAGGGTGGATTTGTTTGCCTGCCACGCCCTGCACACTGCAGCCCTGAAGCAAGGCTTGACCACTGCTGCTTGATCTGTACAATGCCCAGGACTATGGAGAAGGCCAACGTTTGCACCCATTGCAGCCCCCATTATATGTTTCCAATCAATGCTATGGCTCTGAAGTTAAAGACAAGTGCAAAGCTGTGGCCTGAAGCCACAAGTACCTGTGCGAGTGTTGAGCCAAACCAGAAAGCTCTCTGCCTTTGTCTCTCTGCAAAGATCCGTCTCTCACAAAGAAGGAGTGTTGCAAAATGGCTGCCATTTCTACTGCAGGAGGAGTGCCCTTTAATTTGCGCCCCCCTCGCCCCGCAGCGACTGGGAACCGTTCCCCTCTACCAGTCACTAGGGGCGCCAGGCGCACAATAGGCCGGCGCCACTGAATTTCCGGTTTGGGGCGCACAAAGGGCGTTGCACGATGAAATGACGTCAGGATCTGCGCGCGCAGCTGAGCGCGCGCAAAGGCTTTGCGCCGCCGCTAAATCTTTACTGAAGTTGGGGAGAGGCGCAGATCGCGCTGCGCCCGGCCGCTAGCCGCCTAGCGCCCCACATCTCCTCCTCCTAAGGCGCTAGCGGCTGGCGCAAACAACTGAATTTCTAGGCCTATGACTCCCCCTTTCATTCTTTTTATGATTATTTTAGGCAGACTCATTCACTGTGAACTAAAGATACAGAACAACAAATGATTAAGTGATCATGAAAGCGGCAGAAACACATTTGCTGCAGTAGTTTGTAATTGGATTCCTCTCGGTCAATTCATTTTAAAAAAAAGAATTATGTTGTGTCAAGTACGTTCATATCGTAAATTGGAATCATTTTCAATTTTAGGCAGCAGAATATCAGCAGTAAACACTGTCACGTCAGGAACACATGGATAAGGACGAACAGAAGGACATGAAGGCTTTGGAGCGTGCATAGAAGAGATTTACTGGAATGGTTCCAGGGCTGAGGGACTTCAGTTACGGGGAGAGACTGGAGAAGCTGGGGCTGTTCCCCTTGGAGCAGAGAAGGCTGAGAGGAGATTTGATAGAGGCGTTTAAAATCATGAAGGTTTAGACAGAGTAGATAGAAACTGTTTCCATTGGCAGAAGGGTCGGTAACCAGAGGACACAGATTTAAGGTGATTGGCAAAAGAACCAGAGACGACATGAGGAAAAACTTTTTTACGCCACGAGTGGTTAGGATTTGGAACGCACTGCCTGGTAGGGTGGTGGAAACAGATTCAATAGTAGCCTTCAAAAGGGAATTGGATAAATACTCATAGGAGAAAAATTACAGCGATATGGGGAAAGAGCCGGGGGGGAGGGGGGGGAACTAACTGGATTGCTCTTCGAAAGAGCCGGCACAGGCTCGATGGGCCAAACGGCCTCCTTCTGTGCTGTACTATTCTATGGTTCTATGATAGAGAGTAAAGTTCTCCTTACTGTATCCCAACAATGTACCCTAAGCGATAAGTGTCCCAGACTCTTGGCCTGAAATTTCCTCCTCTGGGCGGAGTTTCATCAGGGGTTTACTTCAACCCTACCCTCCGTGTGCGCCCTAATCCGGGCGCATTTTCCCAGGCCGAGATCGAGGCCTTCAGCAGGTGAGCCTCTGGAGGGAGAGCAGACCATTGCAAGGCCCTCTCTCTCCATTCGAGTATTCGCCATTGCTTCCCACGGTTTGCCATCACCTCCCACATGGTGGCGCTGGGAAGTGGCAGCAAGTGTTGGCGGACAGCAGCGAAATCCACCAGGACCCCAGGCCCCCCCCCCCCCGCGCCCCCACCCACTGTCATTTACATGTGGCGGGCAGGAAGGAGTAGGCAGTGGCAGTGGCAGTGGGGCAGGGGTGTGGGCGGATGGAAATCTCGGTCAGGCAGTGAGATGGCGGTGGGCCCCACTGCCCCAGTTGTCCGACATTCCCCCGAAATCGGATGGGATTACAGAGAAGAATCCCTCCCTCCCCCATCGTATCGATATGCCGTTGACAATAAACTATCACTATTCTCTGCACGTGCGGTATATGACTTAAAAGGCGGCGTATTACAGCTATCGGGAAAGGCTGAACAGGTTGGGGCTTTTTTCTTTAGAAAAGAGAAGACGTAGAGGAGACCTGATGGAGATCTTTAAAATTATGAATGGGTTGGACAGGGTAGATGTGGAGAGAATGTGGGAGAATCCAAAAACTAGGGGCCATAAATACAGGATAGTTACTAAAAAAATGCAATAGAGAAATAAGGAGAAACGTCTTCACCCAGAGAGTGGTGAGAATGTGGAACTCGCTGCCACAGGAAGTGGTTGAGGCGAATAGTTTAGATGCTTTCAACAGGAAACTAGACGAGTACACGAGAGAAAAATAGAAAGATATGCTGAAAGGCTGAGATGAGGGAGATGGAATGGGAGGAGACTCGTGTGAAGTGTAAACTAATAGTCCTGACTATTCCTGAGGACTTAAAAATGATGGGTGGGTTGGACAGGGTAGATGTGGAGAGAATGTTTCCACTTGTGGGAGAATCTAAAACTAGGGGCCCATAAATACAAGATAGTTACGAATAAATCTAATAGAGAAATAAGGAAAAACTTCTTCACCCAGAGAGTGGTGAGAATGTGGAACTCGCTATCACAGGAAGTGGTTGAGGCAAATAGCTTAGATGCTTTCCAAATTAAACTAGACGAGTGCACGAGCAAAAAGGGAATGGGAAGATATGCTGAAAGGCTGAGATGAGGGAGATGGAATGGGAGGAGACTGGTGTGGAGTGTAGACACCAGCACTGACTAGTTGGGCCGAATGGCCTGTTTCTGTGCTGTATATTCCATGTAATTCAGTCTAGAATAAAAAGTCTGCTTCCCATTTGACCACCTAACCCTGTGAATCTGGACTGCTCAGTTTTGTAACCCAAAATGTTACTTCATTATGTCAGTGCTCCAATTTCAGAACATGTGTATGGACCACCATGGTATAACATTTATCTTTCTTTTACGGCCAATTATTTATAACGTTTTAAGATAAGGGCACCCTTGGGGCAACAGGGAAAGAACGCAGATCTCTAGATAAATCAAGGGGTTGGCTGTTATAATGCAGCATTAATATTCAGTAATCAGCCACGTAACTCAAACTGAAGAGGTACGGAAGGTATGACTTACCCAGGATATCTGAAGAACGTAGAGTCTCCTTCAGGAACACCACAGAAATGGCTGCACTCGCTAAATAAAAAATGATATTTTTGGCATTATTGCATGGTACTCGCAATTATCAATGTTTTGCATTAAAACAGAAAATCATAAACCAATGCGATAAATATCTAATATTGCTGGAACACTGATCATAGTCAGCAAAAGCTCCATGGGTACTCTTGCATGTGCAGCAGGAGGGAGAAAGGAGAGCAAGGGATCAAACAGGCTAACTTTCTCCCATTCTTCCCTCAAAGCTTTGACTCCTTGCTGTGGTATGTTTCCACGGTCACCAATGCTCCTATGTCAGCCAGTGGCTCAGTGGGCCTCTGAGTCAGAAGGTTGTGGGTTCAAGTCCCACTCCAGGGACTTGAGCACAAAAATCTAGGCTGACACTCCAGTACAGCACTGAGGGAGTGCTGCACTGTCGGAGGTGCCGTCTTTCGGATGAGGCATTAAACCAAGGCCCCGTCTGCTCTCTCAGATGGACGTAAACTAGTTCTGCCTGGTATCCTGGCCAGTATTTATCTTTCAACCAACATCACCAAATGAGATTATCTGGTCATTATCACACTGTTGTTTGTGGGAGCTTGCTGTATGCAATTGGCTGCTGTGTTTCCCACATTACAACAGTGACTACACTTCAAAATTGGCTGTGAAGCACTTTGTGGTGTCCTGAGGCTGTGAGAGGTGCAATATAAATGCAAGTTCTTTCTTTACCTCACCAAGTTGACTATTATTCATATGTGGCTGAGTGGCAGCACTCTCCCATTGAGTCAGAAAGTCATAGGTTTAAGCCCCACTCCAGGACTTCAACACTTAACTTAGGCTGACACTTCAGTGCAGTACTGAGGGATTGCTACACTGTCAGAGGTCCCATCTTTCGGATGAGGGCCTGCTTAGGTGGATGTAAATATCCCATGGCACTTCATGAAGGGAGATATCCTTGGCAACATTTATCCCTCAACCAAAATAGATTTGCTGGTCATTTAGCTCAGTGTTGTTTGTGGGATCTTGCTGTGCCCAAATTGGTTTCTTCATTTGACTGCAAAACAACAGTGACTACACTTCAAAAGCGGTTCTTTGTCTGTAAAGCGCTTTGGGACATCCTGGGGACATGAAAGGCGCTATGTAAATGCAAGTTCTTTGTCTTTATAAACCTCGAGAGCGAGTGTCAGCAGGCTATTCAAACATGGTCGACTCACTAAATTATTTGCTAAACCGTTGAGGGAGACCAATTCAGATTTTTGAAGCCACTTTCTATGGTGGTATCTGAAAGCCCCTGTGCTCGCTGACCTACATTGGCTCCAGGTCCAGCAATGCCTCGATTTTAAAATTCTCATCCTTCTTTTCAAATCCCTCCATGGCCTCTCCCCTCCCTATCTCTGTAAACTCCTCCAGCCCCACAACCCTCCAAGAGCTCTGCACTCCTCCAATTCTGGCCTGATTTCCCTGAAATCCCTGATTTCCGTCGCCCCACCATTGGCTGCCCAAGTCCCAAGCTCGGGAACTCTCTCCCTGAACCTCCCTGCCTCTCTGCCTCGCTACCTCTCTCTCTCCTTCTTTAAGACGCTGGTGAATCTGCGCGGCACTGCTTCCAAGGCCAATATATCCTTTCTAAGGTGCGGTGCCCAGAACTGTGGTCTAACCAGGGCTTTGTATAGCTGGAGCAAAACTTCCTCCCCTTTAATGTATTTGCCTGTACCCTTTAATATTTTTGTTCTTTGAGTGTTTATTCAATTCTTTCTTTAAAGCAAGGATTGAGGTGGATACAATTGCCACTTGTGGTAACACATCCTATATTCGAATAACCCTTTGTGTGAAAATATTTCCTTTATGCTATTAGTACTAATCCAAAATTCATACCGAATTAGCATGGAGGGAGAGATGGTATTCTGAGTGGGTAGCACTCTCGCCTCTGAGTCACTCCAGAGACTTGAGCACAAAAATCTAGGCTGACACTCCAGTGCAGTGCTGAGGCAGCGCTGCACCATCTGAGGTGCCGTCTTTCTGATGAGACATTAAACCGAGCCCCGTCTGCTCCCTCAGGTGGACGTAAACGATCCCATGGCACTATTTCAAAGAAGAGCAGGGGAGTTCTCCCCAGTGTCCTGGCCAATATTTATCCCTCAACCAACATCACCAGAACAGATTACTTGGTCTTTTTCACATTTCTGTTTGTGGGAGCTTGCTGTGTGCAGATTGATGGCCGCGTTTCCTACATTACAACAGTAACTGCACTTCAAAAAGTACCTCATTGGCTGTAAAGCGCTTTGGGACGTCCTGAAGTCGTGAAAGACTTACATTTCTATTGTGCAATCAGAAAGGGTTAATTAATCACTTTGTAGTAAAGGGGCCTTTAGGGAAGAGTGACCATAATATGATATAATTTTATATTGATTTTGAAAGTGATTTAGTTAAATCGAAACTAGGGTCTTAAATCTAAACAAAGCAAACTACGTAGGTATGAAGGGTGAGTGTGCTATGGTAGATTGGGAAACTACATTAAAAGGTATGATGGTAGACAAGCAATGGCTAGCATTTAAAGAATTAATACATAATTTACAACAAATATATATTCCTTTAAGGCACAAAAACCCCTACGGAAAAGGGGTCCAACAGTGGCTAACAAGAGAAGTTAAAGATAGTATTAGATCAAAAGACGAGGCTTATAATGTTGCCAGAAAGAATAGTAAGGCTGAGGATTAGGAGAATTTTAGAATTCAGCAAAGGAGGACCAAGAAATAGATAAAGAAAGGGAAAATAGAATATGAGAGTAAACTAGCGAGAGACATAAAAACAGACTGTAAAAGCTTCTATAGGTATGTAAAAAGGAAAAGATTAGTGAAAGTAAATGTGGGTCCCTTACAGGCTGAGACAGGAGAAATTATAATGGGGAATAAGGAAATGGCAGAGAAATTAAACAAATACTTTGTGTCTGCCTTCACGGAAAAAGATGCAAAAAACTTCCCGGAAATAGTGGATTACCAAGGGTCTAGCGAGAATGAGGAACTCAAAGAAATTAGTATTAGTAACAAAATAGTACTGGAGAAATTAATGGGACGGAAAGCCGATAAATCCCCTGAGTCTGATGGCCTACATCCTAGGGTTTTGAAAGAGGTGGCTATAGAGATAGTTGATGGTTATAATTTTCCAAAATTCCATAGATTCTAGAACAGTTCCCGTGGATTGGAAGTTGGCAAATGTAACCCCGTTATTTAAGAAAGGAGGGAGAGAGAAAACAGAGAACTACAGACCAGTTAGTCAACACAAATTTATAAAAGGGAAATCGTGTTTGACGAATCTTTTTGAGGTTGTAACTAGCAGAATAGATAAGGGGGAACCAGTGGATGTGGTGTATTTGGATTTTCAGAAGATATTCGATAAGGTGCGACACAAGAGGTTTTTAAACAAAATTAGGGCTCACGGGATTGGGGGTAATATACTAGCATGGATTGAGGATTGGTTAACGGACAGAAAACAGAGAGTAGGAATAAACTAGTTATTTTCGGGTTGGCAGGCTCTACATCAATGATTTGGATGAGGGGGCCAAATGTAATATATCCACATTTGCTGATGATACAAAGCTGGGTGTGAATGTAAGTTGTGAGGAGGATGCAAGGAGGCTTCTTCTTCTCTTCTTAGGCAGTCCCTCGGAACCGAGGATGACTTGCTTCCACACTAAAAATGAGTTCTCAGGTGACTAATGAGTCCAATGTGGGACCTACAGTCTCTGTCACAAGTGGGGCAGACGGTTGTTGAAGGGGCGGGTGGGTGGGGTGCTTGGGTTGACGTGTGCTCCTTCCGCTGTTTGTGCTTGGCTACCACTTGCTCCCGGCGAAGAGACTCGAGGTGTTCGGCGCCTTCTCAGATGCTTCTCCTCCACTTTGTGTGGTCTTGGGCCAGGGATTCCCAGGTGTCGGTGGGGGTGTTGCACTTTTTCAAGGAGGCTTTGAGGGTGTCCTTGAAGCATTTCCTCTGCCCACCTAGGGCTCTCGTGCCATGTCGGAGCTCCGAGTAGAGTGCTTGTTTTGGGAGTCTCGTATCGGGCATGCGGACGATGTGGCCCGTCCACCGGAGCTGATTGAGCGTGGTCAAAGCTTCGATGCTGGGGATGTTGGCCTAAGCGAGAACATTGACGTTGGTGTGCCTATCCTGCCAATGGATTTGCAGGATCTTGCAGAGGACGCATTGGTGGTACCTCTCCAGCGTTTGAGGTGCCTGCTGTACATGGTCCACGTCTCTGAAGCGTACAGCGGGGTGGGTATCACTACTGCTCTGTGGACCATGAGCTTGGTGCTGGGTTTGAGGTCCTGGTCTTCAAACACTCTCTTCCTCAGGCTATAGACAGGCTAAGTGAGTGGGCAAGAACATGGCAAATGGAATATAATGTGGAGAAATGTGAAGTTATTCACTTTGGTAGGAAAAATAGAAAAGCAGAGTATTTTTTAAATGGTGAGAGATTGGGAAACGTTGGTGTTCAGAGGAACTTGGGTGTCCCTGTATATAAATCACTGAAAGTTAACATGCAGGTACAGCAAGCAATTAGGAAAGCAAATGGTATGTTGGCCTTTATTACAAGAGGATTTGCGTATAAGTCTTACTGCAATTATATAGGGCCCTGGTGAGACCACACCTGGAGTATTGTGTACAGTTTTGGTCTCCTTACCTAAGGAAGGATATACTTGCCATAGAGGAAGTGCAATGAAGGTTCTCCAGAATGATTCCTGGGATGGGGGGATTGTCCCATGAGGAGAGATTGAGTAGACTAGGCCGATATTCTCTGGGGTTTAGAAGAATGAGAGGTGATCTCATTGAAACATACAAAATTCTTACAGGGCTTGACAGGGTAGATGCAGGGAGGATGTTTCCCCTGGCTGGGGAGTCTAGAACCAGGGGTCATGGTCTCAGAATAAGGGGTCGGCCATTTAGGACTGAGATGAGGAGAAATTTCTTCACTCAGAGGGTGGTGAATCTTTGGAATTCTCTGCCCCAGAGGGCTGTGGAGGCCCAGTCGTTGAGTATATTCAAGACAGAGATCGATAGATTTTTGAATATTAAGGGAATCAAGGGATATGGGGATAGTGCAGGAAATTGGAGATGAGGTAGAAGATTAGCCATGATCTTATTGAATGGTGGAGCAGGCTGGAGGGGCCGAATGGCTTACTCCTACTCCTAATTCTTATGTTCTTATTGTATAGAATTACAGGAAACTTTGGTTTATCCGGAGGTTGTATGTCCGGAAACCTCGATCTAACAGCAGAAATCAGCAGCCGTTTTGGTTAGGTTTTTTTTCTTCTCCTAGCATTTGTTTTCTTCTCCTAGCATTTTTTTAACAGTCAGGCTTTGGAAAGTGTCTCTGTAGCTTAGCAACAGCTTCAGAGACGCTTCCAAGGTACGGGCCGAGTGTTTACAAGCTGTTGCTAAGCAACAGTGTTTGTTGTCAGATACGGAGATGAAAACCTCCGTATCCTTCAACATTAGCGCTGGTTTATCTGGAAGTTTTGATAGATCGGCAGCAGCTCGGTCCCGTCGGTGCCGGATATCGCAAAGTTTCCTGTAGTAGGGAGGGAAAAGCAAAGATGAATTTCTAAACAGATGCTTTCTGGCGGACTGACAGCTGACAGACTAAAAGCAAATCCTAAATCTGAACAAATTGCACCTGCCAACATAATGAACCAGAAGTGAAATATTGAATCAACCTTGCATGTTATTGTGTGGGCGTTAAGAAGATTTCACTGACTTGAATGTGAGAACAAGCTGCAGGAAAAATAAAATGTCATCGAACTGCAGTTAGACATGAAGGAACCTCATGTGGTGCTTGAGATGGAATTGAGAGAGTCATCTGTGCAAAAAACAGAACGCTGTGCCGCCTAACTGAGCATTGCAACCTGTGGAAATGCCACCGAGTTATTGGACATTTGTGCTTCTAATAGGACTATCATGTGCTATTAGCTATGTGATAACCTAAGGGCATTGTGCAGTTATACTTGTGTTGAACATCTGATAATAAAAGAAAACAAAGAAAGACTTGCGTTTTCACAACCACAGAGATGTTCCAAAGTGCTTTACAGCCAATTACAGCTACTTTGGAAGTGTAGTCACTGTTGTAATGTAGGAAACGCAGCAGCCAATTTGCGCACAGCAAGCTCCCACAAACAGCAATGTGATAATGACCAGGTTATCTGTTTTTGTTATGCTGATTGAGGGATAAATATTGGCCAGGACACCGGGGAGAACTCCCCTGCTCTTCTTTAAAATAGTGCCATGCGATCTTTTACATCCACCTGAGAGGGCAGATGGGGCGTCGGTTTAACATCTCATCCAAAAGACGGCACCTCTGACAGTGCAGCACTCCCTCAGCACTGCACAGGAGTGTCAGCCTGGATTTATTGTGCTCAAGTCTCTGGAGTGGGACTTGAACCCACAACCTTCTGACCCAGAGGCGAGGGTGCTACCCACTGAGCCACGGCTGACACACAATAGCTTTGTGTTTGTTAACCTTTTATTGTATCGTTTTAAAGAGGCCACATCTCACGTGTTTTTAGTTGCAGTCTATTAAGGGCCTGATTTTAACTCCTGCTGAGAGTAGTGTGGGCGACAGAAAACTGTCCGGGCCTCTTGCAGCCTGTTATTTCAACTCCCGGGCCCCGGCCCAGGCACCAGGCAGTCTCCCAGCCCAAGCCATTTCCGCGGGAAGCACTAGCTGGCCGGCGGGGGCGGGAGAGTGGGATTTCGGGCAGCAGGAGGCCCAAAGGAATGGTCCCAGGTGTTATGTTCATTAATAACTAGACATTCTTATTATGAACAGCTAGCTTCTAGCTAGTCATTTATTCAGTGCATGTTCTCTAGGTACAGCATCTG
This sequence comes from Somniosus microcephalus, assembly GCF_052327205.1. Classification (NCBI taxonomy): domain Eukaryota; kingdom Metazoa; phylum Chordata; class Chondrichthyes; order Squaliformes; family Somniosidae; genus Somniosus; species Somniosus microcephalus. The sequence continues at coordinate 17,905,693 of NC_140993.1, forward strand.
TAGAGATTCAGCATGTGTACTTCTGTGTGCAGGCAGCCATCTTGACTACTGCCTTCTGGGTAGCCTAGTGCATCGTGGGTAGTGTAGTCTTAAACACATACAACTATATACACAGCAATACAGCTCTACGGCTCCATCTAGTGTACCACTCTAGAATGACATGTTATTGATCATTACATCCCCCTTTCTTTGAGGTTAAACAAAATCAATATCAATCAACTTACCAGAAACATGATAAAGAAGATATCAGTAACACTTTTGTTAGTGCTCTATAAACATAAACATTTTCACAACAGTCAACACATTTTCAGAGCTTTACTTTATACTCAAAGATTAAGTTTATCAGGCTTTTTTACTTCACGTGTGGATCTTCTCAGCACGGGTAAGTCTGATGTGTTTTCATGAGATTGTTCTGGTGGTGTTTCTGACATGTCTCACATTTGCCTATCATGTTCTCAATGTCCTTATTTATGCCAGGCCAATAAACAGTGTCTCTTGCTCTCCTTTTGCATTTTTCCGAGGTGTCCCTCATGAATCCTTTTGAGCATGTCTTGACGTAGAGCCTGTGGAGTGACTATTCTGTTCTGTTTTAGTAATAGTCCACTTGCGACACTCAACTCTGACCTGATGTGAAAGTATTTTGGACAGGAACCTTTTGGTCAACCATGATGAATGTTCTCTATTACTGTTTGTAACCCTGTATCCTTTACTGTTTCTTTTGCTATTTGCTTTGATTTTGTGTCTGACACGGGCAGCGCAGCAGTGACCATACTCACATGACCATCCATGTCTTCTTCAGTAGAGCTCACTTGACTCATTGTGGGTGCTTGGGATAGTGCATCTGCTAACACTATGTATTTACCTGGTGTGTAGATCAGTTCAAAGTCATATCTTTGCAGCTTCATCATGAGTCGTTGAATCCTTGGAGACATCTCATTCAGATTTTTTTTTATGATGGCAACCAGTGGGCTGTGGTCTGTCTCAACTGTGAAGGTGGGAAGTCCATATATGTAGCCATGGAACTTTTCTAATCCAAATACCACGCCTAGACATTCCTTTTCAATCTGGGCGTATTGACACTCAGTATCAGTCATAGACCTGGAGGCATAGGCAACAGGCTTCCAATCTTCACCCTCTGCTTGTAGCAAGACCGCGCCTAGGCCATCCTTTGATGCATCCGTTGACACTTTGATTCTCTTTGTCGGGTCAAAGAAAGTGAGTACAGGTGTGGTTGTCAGCACTGTTTTGAGGTTCATCCACTCTTGTTCATGTCTTTCTGTCCATGCGAACTCATTTGTTTTATGTAGCAGGTCTCGCAGACAGGCTGTCTTGGCTGACAAGTTAGGAATGAACTTTCCAATGAAGTTTATCATCCCCATGATGCGTAGCACTCCTTTTTTGTCAGTGGGTCGGGGCATGTTGAGTATGGCGTTTACTTTTTCCATATCTGGCTCTATTCCTTTACCAGATAGATTATCTCCTAGGAAATGCTCCTATGGGCAGCATGGTGGCATAGTGGTTAGCACTGTTGCCTCACAGCGCCAGGGACCCGGGTTCAAATCCGGCCTCGGGTGACTGTCTGTGTGGAGTTTGCACATTCTCCCCGTGTTTGCGTGGGTTTTCTCCGGGTGCTCCGGTTTCCTCCCAGAGTCCAAAGATGTGCGGGTTAGGTTGATTGGCCATGATAAAAATTGTCCCTTAGTGTTAGGGGGGATTAAATACGCGGGGATAGGGCTTGGGTGGGATGGCTGTCGGTGTAGGGACCGGGTGCTAGGGTTTGGATGATCAGCCATGATCTCGTTGAATGGCGGAGCAGGCTCGAAGGGCCGAATGGCCTACTCCTGCTCCTATCTTCTATGTTTCTATGAAAGTGACTTCCTGGACGCCAAACTGACACTTGGCTTTGTTGAGCTTCAGTCCATTCCGGCGTATGCTCTGTAGCACTTTAGTCAGTCTCTCATTGTGTTCTTTCAGTGTGGAGCCCCAGATGATGATGTCATCAACATAGACCCGAACTCCTTCCAGACCTTCAATTATGTGTTCCATCGCTCTATGAAAGATTTCAGATGCAGATATTATCCCGAAAGGCATTCTGAGGAAACAATACCTGTTCTGTCCTCCTCACGACTATGATTCGACAGACAGCGAAACCCTCATCACCAAACAGGAGGCGTTGTTACTTTTAATCCAGTTTAATGACACAGGGTGAAACTACAAAGAGAGCAAGAAATTACAACATCAAATAAGGCCGATTGATATTACAATCACGATCTGAATACACAAAATAAACCTAGGATAGTAGAACGAAACGTTACCACTATAACTCAACAGTTCTATTACAATTTGAGGTAAATCTGATACAACAATCAAAGGTCTAACACATGAATGCCAGGAGAAAGACTAATAGCCAGCCACATGGAAACTCCACAAAGTGCAATATTTTAACTCATCTGGCCACTGTAGTGTATGTGCCTTTAAGTCAGAACTACTTTTACAGCTCCTGTATACTGTAGTACCGGCAGTGACCATACCGGTATATAAGCTTTGCGCATGCCTCTGTACCCCCAGTCTAGAGACTACCCTGCTCCAGTAAAGACCTGTTTATTGTTAATGTACAGCATCCGCGTGATTATTTAATAACAGCATATTCTCTGAATCACGGATCCAACAGTGGCGACGAGTGTCGATTCGAATCTACCTGCAACATAAAAAAAATAAAAAAAATAGTCGAGGCCAGGAACACGGGCGTCGACCACGAGCAACCGCCCAGCCGTCAGGCAGAGATTGAACTTCGCAGGGGAGGCTGTGGAGAGCCGGGCTTGGTTCCCCAGCCACGACGAGCAGCAAGAGACCGACGACAGGTCCAGCGCAGACCCTTCCCGAGCAGCGGCGGCTGGAGCCAACCGACGGCGGAGAGAAAGCCGAGCAGCGTCGATGGGGTAAGACAGAGGGTGAAGAGCGCAGGGTGCAGCCGGGGGTTGAACACCGAGGGGCGTCGAGAAAAAGAAAACAAACCGGAGAGAGAGAGGGTAAAGAAACAGCCGGGTTCTAGACTGAGTGGCGTCGAAAAATATAAAAAGAAGAACGCGCAGAGCACAGCCAGGGCTCACGGGCTGAACAGGGTCCACGGGGCGAAGAAAGGGGAGTGCGGGAGACGCCATTGAGCCGCGGAGATGGAAGAGCGCGGGAGACGCCATTTTTAGAAGCCGCAGCGGAGAAGAAGGGCGAGCGCGGGAAGGAAGAAAAGCGCGGGAGACGCCATTTTGTGCCAGCGGAGAAGAAGGGGAAGCGCGGGAGGCGCCATTTTTGACAGTTAACTCACACCCAAGGATGCCGAAGAGTTGCAGTATCTCTACGTTCGACAATGAAGTCGAAGATTGGGCAACATATGTGGAATGTATTGAGGTGTACTGCAGGGCAAATGAAGTGCCAGATGCTAATAAAGCACTGGTTCTGTTAAATTCCATGGGTGCAAAAACTTATGGGTTACTGCGAAATCTAATAACCCCAGAGAAGCCGGTAAACAAGAATTTTGAAAGCATAGTAGAAACCCTACAGGACCACTTAAACCCCACACCGCTGCTGATAGCAGAACAATTTAAGTTCCATAAAAGGAACCAACACAAAGATGAAAGCAATGCTGAGTACCTAACGGAACTGCGCAAGCTATCGAAACACTGCCAGTTTGGAGCGGGGCTAGCAGATACGTTAAGGGACAAGTTTGTGTGTGGGCTACAGAGTGAAGGAACCCAGAAACGGCTTCTGTTGGAAAAGGATCTTACGCTGGACAAAGCTTTCAGTATGGCAGTATCACACGAAGCAGCCGCAAGGGGCGCTGCAGAGATACAACGGAGACCGCAAGAATATGGCACCAATGAAATGTCCTATGGAACAGGGAAGTGCTATCGCTGCGGCAGAACAACACATGACCAGAAAGATTGTTGGTTCAAGGACCAAGTGTGCAGACAGTGTGGGAAAGCAGGACACATAGCAAGAGTCTGCGGCCTAGAAATTCAGTCACGCCACTTTTGGGGCGCTAAAGTCGGGCGGGCGCTAAAGTTAGCGCCCGCCGGAAAGTGTAGGCCACTTCGCCGAAATTCAGTAGATTTGTCCAAGGAGTTTGGGCGAGCGCTGAAACTGGCGTTGCACTCCTATCTTTAGGCGCTAAGCCGGCGGTGCGGACTGATAACGCCGAGGCCGGGCGCAGCGCAGGTGCGGTCATGTTTTGATTGACAGCAGACACCCTGACGCCGGCCAGCTCTTAAAGGGGGAAGGGTCGACTTGGTCTGCTGCCACGCCCTGGATAGTGGAGCCCTGCAGCTAGGCCTGAACACTGCTGGTGGACCCAAATAGCGCCTGAAGCCATGCAGAAGGCCCGTGAACGAGCGCAGCGCTCCTCAGAGCATGCTTTGAGGGTGCTGCTTAAGGCTTTTGAAAAGAGAAGAGAGATCTTGTGCCCGGACAGTGGCAAGAAGGCTCCCAGGAGGCAATACAGGAGAGCCTGGAGGGAAATCGCCCACAGGGTGTCATCCACCAGCGATGTCCCGAGGAGTGCGGAACAATGCCGCAAGAAGTACAACGACCTCACTCGGATGGTCAGGGTGAGTACCATTTCCAGTGTCCTCCTCATCCTTGCATGTGCACCTCACATTATGGGCAAAGGGACCTCAAAGGCCTAATGGCCAGCCCTCCTCCAGCAGCTATGGCACTGGCATGATCATCAATAGCACTTTCTGCACTTTACACACTGGCCAAGCTATTCGACCATGGGAGGCAGTGCACACAACAGGGCAACACACTGGCCAAGCTATTCGACCATGGGAGGCAGTGCGCACAACAACAGGGCAACACACTGTACTTAGAGGCCGTCCTTTCTCTTGCAGGCCAAGCTGGCGAAGAATATGAAGAGCCGGAATGTCACCGGGGGAGGCCGTGGCCAGTTCCAGGAGCTCAGCGACCTGGAGGAGCGCGTGGCTCGACTCATGCGTGGCCGGGTGGTTGGCCCCGTTGCTGTTGGAGATGCCGACCCTGTGCTGGGCCCCAATGGTAAGGACATGACCGTTTGGACCTCTTTCGTTCCTCTTGCGCTTCAGATCTACATCCTTTGCCACTGTCCGACCAATGCGCATAATGCCACCACTCATGCCTCCCTCGCTGACGCCCTGTCCTCACTCTAAAGCTACTCTTGTGCCTTCCTGCTTTCAGCTGGTGAGGAGGAGGTCCATGAAGCTGAGTGTGCCAGTCCCTTGGAAGAGGAGGACGTCGAGGGCCAAGAGGAAGGCGGCACATCGGGGGAACCCTCATCCGCGCCAGGGGATGGCAATGGAGGGGACACGTCTTGCCTGGAGGAGAGCCAGGGGGAAGTGTTGCAGGGGGGTGCAGCTCCTGGGCCCAGTGGCGTCCAGGCACGCGGGAAGGGTCGGGCAGCACGGCGGCCTTCACCCCAGAGGGGGGAAGTGTTGCAGGGGGGCGCAGCTCCTGGGCCCAGTGGCGTCCAGGCACGCGGGAAGGGTCGGGCAGCACGGCGGCCTTCACCCCAGAGGGGGGAAGTGTTGCAGGGGGGCGCAGCTCCTGGGCCCAGTAGCGTCCAGGCACGCGGGAAGGGTCGGGCAGCTCGGCGGCATTCTCCCCAGATGGAGAGTCCGCCCTCCAGTCCGGAGACGGTCCTCGCCCAGGAGGTGCGCCTCCTTGATGAAATGTCCGCGGCCTCCGAGCGGCGCCACAACGAGTTCATGGGGGTTGTGGGACAGTTGCCTCAGGCCATTGAGTCCCTGGCTCATAGTGTGGCCGCTTTCGGGGACTCACAGGCCAGGGGTGTGGAACAACTCGCGGCAGCACAGGCCAGGGGTGTGGAACAACTCGCGGCAGCACAGGCCAGGGGTGTGGAACAACTCGTTGCAGCACAGGCCAGGGGTGTCGACCAACTTGCGGCAGCACAGGACGCGAGTCGCGAGTTCATGAGTGGTGCCGTGCAGACACTGGCTGATCTGATGCGGGCACAGAACAGGGCAGTTCGGGCACTCACTTCTGCCACACTCGCTGTGATACGGAAGCATCGACAGGGCACCCGCCGCCCTGCTGCAGCACAGCGGTCTGGCCTCCACCAGATTGCTGCGCTTGCTGCAGTGCCAGCCCGGCCGAGTGCCTGTGCCTCTGGCGACCAGCGAGCGCCTGGCATCAGCCAGCTTGCCCCCATTGCTGCAGTCGCCACTGCCACTCCCCCAGCCAAGGTGCGACAAGCTGCTGCAGAGACTGATGCTGCCCAGCCACAGCTGCAGCAGTCAGCAGCCGGCCCCTCCAGGGCCGGACCTCATCTAGGCCGACCCCCAAGGGCATCTGCCGATACGCTTGGTGCCCCTCAGGAGCCTTCCCCCAGCCTTCCAACACCCACAGGGCCCAGGTTGAGGCGGTGCAACAGGTCGGGCAGGGGCCGGAGAAGCCTGCACAAGGACTCGCCCTCTCGGCACACCAAGTAGAGGGTGTGGCCAACTGTTTTTTTTATATGGGGGTGTTTGTGTTCTGGAGGGGGGGGGCTTATTTTGGAAAGGCCGAAGATGAAGGCCAATTGGATTGACAAGTTTTGTTATTCCTCCCCAGGTTGTGGGAGTGAGATATGTTTTTCACTGTTTTTTGGGGGTCTTGTCTGTTTTTCTGTTTCATGTGGGAAGGGCCCTGAGTTTGTTAAATAAAGCTTTTTATTTATTCAGCTTGTCCAGGTGTCATGTTTCAAGTGGTTGTTGCGTTAACCAGCTGAGGGCTTGCGGAGCGGCTGCATTCAGGTGTGTTCATTGCCACAAGCCATTCCCTGACAGGGGGCCTAGAAGTGTCGTTCAATAAGCCGCCGGCGGACGGCCCTTGGACCTTGTGGCTCCCTTCTGGGCTGGTACTCCTCATCCTCCTCCTCCTCCTCCTCATGGTCCTCGTGCTCGTCCTCCTGAGGTGGTGGCCCAACGTGAGGTGGCAGTGCCTGAGTCCTGCGGATAGCCAGGTTGTGCAGCATGCAGCAAACGACAACGAACTGGGAGACTCTATCCGGCGAATACTGTAGAGATTCGCCGGATCGATCCAGGCAGCGGAACCGTTGCTTCAGGACGCCAATCGTTTGCTCTATGATGTTCCTTGTGGCTTGATGGCTTTTGTTGTATGCCTCCTCCGCAGGGGTCCTGGGCGCGCGGAGCGGGGTCATGAGCCATGTACACAAAGGGTAGCCCTTGTCCCCAATAAGCCATCCCCTTGGTGGAGGCTGTGCCTCGAACATGTCAGCCACAGTAGTCTGGCGCAGGATAAATGCATCGTGGCTGCTTCCTGGAAAGCGGGCATTGACAGCTAGGATGCGCTGCCTGTGGTCACACACCAGCTGTACATTAAGGGAATGGTAGCCCTTCCGGTTGCGGTAATCCTCGGCATTGTCGATAGGTGCCCGCATAGCCACATGCGTGCAGTCAATGGCGCCCTGCACCATGGGGAAGTCGGCGATCCTGGCAAATCCGACTGCACGCTGCTCCTGCCTCTCTAGGGTCATGGGGAAGGAGATGAATTGGTCTCTCCTTGCGAAAAGGGCATCGGTGACCTGCCGGATGCAGCGATGCACGGCGAACTGGGAGATGTTCGCTATGTCCCCAGCAGCGGCTTGGAAGGAGCCGCTTGCATAAAAGTTCAGAGCCACCGTGACCTTCACTTCCACCGACAGAGAGGTCCTGCACATCAGCTGTGGACGCAGATCTCTGTGAAGCAGCTGGCAGATCTCTGCAACCACCTCCCTTCTGAAGCGCAGCCTCTTAACACAATGCGCGGCAGTCATGGTGAGATAGGACACCTGCTGCCGGTATTCCCTGAGTGGGTAAGGCCTACGTTGCCTGATGGCCCCTCTGCGTCTAGGCATGGCTGGCCCTCTCACACAGCGTCTGCGAGCCCTTCGCACATAATGCTGGAACTGAGGGTTGGAGCCCCATGCAGCCCCCATAATGAACTTGCAAACAGTGAAATCACAAAGAGTCAAATTTCCAAGCTCTGGCCAGAAGCCAAAAATACCTCTCCTATGTTGTCCCAAATCAGTAAGGTCTGTTCCTTGGTCTGTGTCCAGAAATCCAAAGCACTAAAGTCATTGCAGCAAAATGGCTGGCCTTTATAGTTCAGTGAAAGTGCCCTTTAATTAGCGCTCCCCGAGGCCCGCAGGGCCTCTGCTGCGTTCCACTTCACAGTTCTTAACAGCGCCACGCCCACATTGGGCGGGCGCCACTGAATTTCCGGTTTGGGGCGCACAAACAGCGTTGCACGACGAAATGACGTCATAAGCTGCGCGCGCAGCTGAGCGGGCGCTAACACTTTGCGCCGGCGCTAAATGTCAACTGAAGTTGGGGCGAGGCGCAGATCGCACTGCGCCCGGGCGCTAAGCGCCTAGCGCTGGAAATCTACCCCTCTTATGGCGTTAACAACTGGCGAATGCAACTGAATTTCTAGGCCTGCAGGTCTGGGAAGGAAACCAACAGTAAGAAATCTCCACAGGAGAAGTACAAAAAGGTACACCAGGTGATGGACAGTGGTTCAGACAAACAGAAAAGTGACACAGACTCCGGAAGCAAGGAGCTGGGTTGTCTGAAACTACATAAGGTAACCGAAATGGAGGATCATCAGACTATCTGAGTTACACTCAAGATAGACGGAGTCCAAGTGAAAATGGAATTGGACACAGGGTCAGCTCTAACAGTCATAAATCAAAGAGACTACAAGCGGCTATTTTCACACATACCCTTGAAAGCTACAGAGATTGTCTTGAAGACGTATACGGGGCAAAAAGTCTACCCCAAAGGAAAAATAAGGGTGAAAGTGACATATAAAGGCCAGGAAATACCTAAAATGGATATATATGTATTGCCAGATGGAGGACCACCACTGCTAGGACGTGAATGGATCCGGGAGATACAATTAGATTGGCATTCCATACAGGCACTGAAGGTTGAGGCCAAAAAGGATGACGACGTCACACCTGGACGACTGTCAAAAATGCTAACTGACGCAAAAGAAGTGTTCCAGGAGGGACTAGGAACACTAAAAGGAATAACAGCAACGATTAAAATAGAGGAAAATGCAAGCCCAAAGTTTCTGAAGGCCAGACCAGTGCCTTATGCGATCAGACCAGCTGTTGAAGCAGAGCTGGAAGGGTTGGAACGTTCAGGAGTACTGTCCAAAGTGGACTGGAGCGAGTGGGCTACACCCATCGTTCCTGTAATGAAGAGGTCGTTGAGTAATACACCTGGGGAACCAAAGAAGGTCCGCATCTGTGGGGATTTTAAGGTGACAGTGAACCCAGTCCTTCACACGGCACAATATCCGCTTCCACGAATTGAGGATATTTTCGCCTCGCTATCTGGAGGTAAACGCTTCACCAAAATTGATCTAGCCCAGGCTTACTTGCAAATGGAGGTAGAAGAAGCTTCGAAACAATACCTTACGATCAACACTCATAAAGGTCTCTATCAATACAACCGGCTGGTGTTTGGAGTAGCATCAGCTCCGGCTATTTGGCAAAGGGCAATGGATCAAGTCCTGCAAGGGATTCCAGGGACCCAGTGCTATTTGGACGACATCTTGGTCACAGGCGAAAATGACGGTGATCACCTCGCCAACTTGGAGAAGGTGCTCACCAGATTGAAGGAGTATGGGCTACGAGCTAATCGCCACAAGTGCGAGTTTTTCCAGAAACAGATCTCGTATTGTGGCCACGTCATCGATGAAGAGGGGTTACATAAGTCCCCTGACAAGATTGAGGCAGTAGTCAAGGCTCCAGCACCGGAAAATGTGTCACAATTGAGGTCGTTCCTCGGGCTGGTAAACTACTACCACAAGTTCTTACCAAATTTGTCGACGGTATTACACCCACTGAACACCCTACTGCAAACAGGGGTACCATGGAAGTGGGATGACGAACGTAGACTAGCTTTCCAGAAGTGTAAAGAATTGATCACATCAAAAGAGGTGTTGGCCCATTTCAACCCAGCACTACCAATTCGTTTGGCATGTGATGCATCACCCTATGGTATTGGAGCGGTGCTGTCGCACAAATTCCCAGACGGGTTGGAGAGGCCAGTAGCCTTTGCGTCTCGGTCACTAACCTCAGCCGAGCGCAACTACGCCCAGATTGACAGGGAGGCCCTCAGCCTAGTATGGGGAGTAAAAAAATTCAACCACTATCTGCATCGGCAGAAGTTCACCTTGATGGCTGACCACCAACCACTTGTCTCCATCTTTAATCCTAAGAAGGGCGTTCCAGTGATGACTGCACAGCGGTTACAAAGATGGTCCCTGTTTCTAGGGGCGAATCAATATGAAATAGAATATAAAGGCACGAAACAGCATGGGAACGCTGATGGGCTATCGCGCCTGCCACTGCCTACTGTGGAGGAAGCACCAGCAGTGGACCCTATCGAGATATTTTATTCGTCAATAATTGAACGATTGCCAGTAACAAACGCGGATATAGAGAAGGAGACCCGCAATGATCCGACGCTGTCGCGGGTATATGAATTGACGGTGAGGGGATGGCCAACACATGGCGACTCACTGTTGCCAGCATTCTCATCCAGAAGAGAACAGCTGTCAATATGCCAGGGGACAGTGATGTGTGGATCCAGAGTGGTGATTCCACCCAAGTTAAGGGAGAGAGTGCTAAATGAGCTACATGAAGGTCATCTGGGGGGAGTGAAAATGAAAAGCCTAGCTAGGGCTTATGTGTGGTGGCCGGGAATCGATCAACAAATCGAAGACCTAACTAAGAGCTGCTTAGGATGCCAGAAGGTCCAAAATGCACCAGCACATGCCCCTCTACACCCATGGGAGTGGCCCTCCTCTCCATGGCAACGGGTGCATATTGATTTCACTGGTCCATTCATGGACTCAATGTTCTTAATAGCAGTGGATGCTCATTCAAAGTGGCCTGAGGTGATAAAAATGTCTTCAACCACTAGAGAAAACCATTGCAGTCCTACGGACCATATTTGCCAGAAATGGGTTGCCAGAGCAGATTTGCTCTGATAATGGACCACAGTTTGTGTCCGACGAGTTCCAAAAATTTATGAGAAGGAATGGGGTAAGGCATTACACATCCGCCCCGTATCATCCAGCCACAAATGGATTGGCTGAGAGGTTCGTACAAACCTTTAAGAAGGCGATAAAGGCCATGTGCGACGATGAAATTCCACTACAGCATAAGATGGACAATTTCTTATTAGCCTACCGAAACGCGACACATGCAGTTACCAACCAGACCCCGGCCATGATGTTCTTTAACCGAAGGTTGAGATCTCGTCTGGACTTGCTCAGACCAAATGTGCGAAGAAATGTTGAGGACAAACAATTCCAGCACATCAATGAGAAGCCGACAAGGAGCTTCAATGTAGGGCAACCAGTCTTGGCCCGTGACTATCGAACAGAGAAATGGCAACCCGGAACGATATGTACAAGGCAGGGGCCATTAATGTACACAGTGGGTGTCGGGGAGGCCATTGTGAGATGCCACGTCGATCAGATCTTAGCGTCGCAGGAACGCGTCAACCCCATGTCTCTAGTACCTGGGGATGAACCCGACATACCGGTAGCATCTACTTCAGACCCAGTAGCAGTGGAACCCGATGAAAAGGGGTCAGAATCGCCGCTGCACCAAGAACAAGAACCTCCGGAAAGGGGCTATCCCGAAAGGGTCAGGAAGCCGCCCCAAAGACTGAATCTATAAATGGACTTTTGTTGTTTAATGTACATGTTGAAATGTTAATTGTTATTTGAATATTAGGGGTACTACTAATCTAAAAGGGGAGGAATTGTAGTGTATGTGCCTTTAAGTCAGAACTACTTTTACAGCTCCTGTATACTGTAGTACCGGCAGTGACCACACCGGTATATAAGCTTTGCGCATGCCTCTGTACCCCCAGTCTAGAGACTACCCTCCTCCAGTAAAGACCTGTTTATTGTTAATGTACAGCATCTGTGTGATTATTTAATAACAGCATATCCTGTGAATCACGGATCCAACAGCCACAAATATCAAGAAATGGTGACATAGATCAAACATAAAGACATCTGATAAAAGGCTACTTACAGACAATGCCAGTCAAAGGGGGAAACTGGGAAGGATGGCGTTAGATACTGTATACATCGCCAGCCATGAATTCTGGGCTCCCTTGTGGTTGTGTTTTACTTTCACTTTCTCATCATGTCACATGACATAAATCAACAATAAGGAGGTAAGTAGTAAAACCACTAGGGGGAGACAAAACACAATACTAAAAGTCTCATGGGGACATAACACTCCCCGTCTGGTATCTCTAAGATGCCACATAATAAAGAAAATACAACTTATCAGGGAGCAACCGTCTGGTCTTCCTTGGAGAGAAGAAGCACGATCTCTGTGATTGGCCTGTAGAAGAGCTTTGTCCCATCACCGATTGGGATCTTGACCTCTACCTTCCGAACTCTACCATCTTTGCTGGGGAAAACCTTTGAGATGATCCCCATCGGCCATTCACTTCTTTTGTTCTGACTGTCCTTCATTAAAACTATGTTCCCCGTCTGGACGTTGGTCTTTGATGACTGCCATTTGCTGCGTGCTTGGAGAGTTGACAGGTACTCGCGTCTCCAACGGCTCCAGTAGGTGTTGGCCAGACTCTGTACCTGCTTCCACTGACGTCTGTAGAGGTCCTTGCTGCCGAACTCTCCTGGAGGTGTAGGAATGGCTTCTCCTTTCTGAGTGAGGAGAGTGGCCGGTGTCAGGATGAGTGGGAACTCTGCATCTGATGACGGAGGGACGAGTGGTCTTGCATTGATGATGGCTACCACTTCAGCCATGAATGTGGTGAGGACTTCATGAGTGAGTCTGGAAAATCCATGTTCCAGAAGCATTGCATCCAATATGCGGCGTGTGATGCCGATCATTCGTTCCCATGAACCTCCCATATGTGAGGAATGTGGCGGATTGAAGATCCAGGTGCAACCTTGGTCTGCGAGGTATCTCTTAACTGTGTTGTCATCGTTAGAAGAAGGAATGTCGAGCTCCTTGCAGGCTCCGATGAAGTTGGTACCACAGTTAGATCGAAGCTGCTTGGCCGGTCCACGTATGGAGAAGAATGACACTTCTGTGACTTTCTGCTGGGGACGACACAGGAATTCAGGTCCTATAAGCCATGTGGTATCCCTTAAGCGAGCTGCAGTGACAGATCTGGTGGCGTGATCGGCTGGATTCAGGTGAGTAGGCACGTAATGCCATTGTTCAGGTTGTGTTGACCTTCTGCTGCGTTGGACTCTGTTATTGACGTACACATAAAACCTTCTAGTCTGGTTGCATATGTAGCCCAGCACCACCTTACTGTCTGTGTAGAACTGGATAGAGTCAGGCTTGAGACCAATCTCGGAGGTGATCAGTTCTGCCATCTCTACAGCCAGAACGGCAGCACAGAGCTCCAGTCGTGGGATGCTGTGTTCGGGACGTGGTGTTAACCTTGCCTTGCCGAGGATGAAGCCTGCTTCACAATCTCCATTGGGGTTTGTGACCTTGAGGTAGGCAACTGCAGCTATGGCATTGTTTGAAGCATCAGAAAAGACACATATTTCTTTGTGTTGAGCTTCAGAGGGAAAGATGAGAGTACAGGGTCTTGGAATTTGAAGCTTTCTGAGGTCTTGGAGAGAGTTTCTCCAAGTGTGCCAAGATCCCTCCTTTTCTCGAGGTAGTGGTGAATCGCAATCGTTTGTGTCTGCCGTGAGGTCTCTAAGCAGAGCTTTTCCTTGGATGATGACTGGTGCCACAAACCCAAGGGGGTCGAACGGGCCATTCACTGTAGAAAGGACACTGCGACGAGTGAAGGGCTTTTCGCTGTCTTCAACTTGGAAGGTAAAGGTATCCGTATTCAGGTCCCAACTGAGCCCAAGGCTGCGCTGTAGAGGAGGTAAGTCAACTCCAAGGTCCAGGTCCTTTAGGTCATTGGCGTGGTCTTCTGAGGCAAAGGCTTTCTGCATGAATGAAATGAAGTGGTCCTTTGTATCCGGCTTTCTTTCCAGCGTGCGGCGGAGAGAGATGAGTCGATTGAGTGCCTGTCTTCGATTGTTAGGAAGCTGTCGTCTTGGAGTTCTGAATGGTAGAGGAGCGACCCAGCTATTGCTACTGTCCATGAAGACCTCTTCATCCATGTTCTTTATAAAGTGTTTGTCCTCAATGGAAGGAGCTAACTTGTCATCATCACTCATCCCTTTGAAGGCTGCCTGGCCAAGACGATCCTCTTGCTTTCCGTGTTCTGGTTGCTCAGTAGGATCATCAGAGAGAGAGCTTGGAACCTGTATGCCGTATCTTTCTTTCACTTGAAAGCTGTTGGGGCACGGATCAAAGAGTGAGGGGCGACTATTCTCCAGCACATTTGTATGGAATGTGTTCACTTTGGCAGGTCTGTGGGCGTTTCCCAGACAAACATCACCGATGATGACCCACCCTAGGTCAAGTCTCTGAGCATAAGGTGAGTCGTGTGGACCATTTATCTGTTCACGTACCTTGTGGATTCTCAATATGTCTCTGCCTAGTAGAAGCAGGATGGGAGCTTGAGGGTTCAACGGTGGAATCTGGTAAGCCACTGGTTTGAGATGAGCATGATGAAGCGTTGCTTCAGGTGTAGGGATCTCTGACCTGTTATCAGGCACCTGGTTACACTCTATTAGTGTGGGCAGAGGCAGACTCGTCTTTCCATCAAGGGTCTCCACTACGAAACCACTGGCCCTCCTTCCTGATGTCGCCACTAGGCCGGCACAAGTTTTCAGTGAATATGGGGAGCTGTTTCCTTCTATGTTAAAGTGGTCAAAGAACTGAGACTTGGTGAGTGATCTGTTACTCTGATCATCCAGCATGGCGTATATCTTTATGGCTTTCTCTTGCTGTCCTTCAGGGTAGACCGTCACAAGACAGATTTTGGAACAGGATTTGCCGCTGATGTGTGCTCCGCAGACCTTGGTGCAATGTGAGGCTACTTCAGGTGTCAGAATGTCTTCCTCTTCCTCTTCCTCCCCGCCGTGCTCTGCTGCAGCGGTAGAGGCCGTTGAGACCCAGGGGGCTGGACCTGGGTGGAGTGCTGTGTTGTGGCCTTCGCTATTGCATTCTGCACATTTGACGGCCGTGATACAGTCCCGTGCCAGGTGAGTTGAAGAGGAACAGCATTTATAACAGATGCCACGTTCCTTTAAGAACGATTTGTGATCCTCCAAAGTCCGTTCTCTGAAGCTCCGACACCTCCTGAGCTGGTGCGGCTTGTTGTGAATGGGGCATTGCTTGACGGGGTCGTCCGTTTTCCCATCTGCATCGTCGCTGGAGGAGGTGGTAGACGGTGACATTTCAGTTTTATGAACTGACACTGGAGTTCTCTGGTTGTAGCTTGTAGCAGACTGTGCTGTCTTCGGTGGCCCAGGGCTTTGAGTGGAGAAGAAGGAGCTTGGGTCGTTTCTTATTTTAGCCTGCTGGCAGATAAACTTAGCAAAAAAGGAGAAAGGTGGGAAGGGAACGTTGTGATCTTCCTTATACTTTGATCCCTGAGTTATCCATCTTTCCTGCAAGTTGAATGGTAACTTTTCAACAATGGGATTTATCCCACGCGCCGTGTCAAGGTACAGAAGACCTGGCAGACATCCCTCAGTTTTGGCTGAGTCAATTTCCATTAGGATGTCACCTAACTCTCTGAGCTTCAGGCGGTCTCGATTGAGGATCTTGGGAAAGTTCTCCAGCTTCTTAAACAGTGCATTCTCAACCACCTCCGGGGAGCCATAGCTCTCGTCCAGACGATCCCATATCATCTTCAACCCCCTTTCCGGGAGGTTAATGTGCACAGGTCGAATTCTCTTGGCGTGCTCAGAGGATTCCTTACCCAGCCATTTAGCGAGTAGGTCGATTTCTTCGCTTGCTGACAGGTCTAACCCTCTTATGGTGTTCCGAAAAGTAGACCTCCATGCTCTGTAGTCTTCAGGTTGGTCATTGAACTGTAGCAACCCGGTGGTGACGAGTTCACGATGTGCGAAGAACCTCACGAAATCTGACATACCTTGGGTCTGTTCGTAGTGAGGTAGAGCAGCTGGACTGCGATAGGTCTGCAGATATTGTGAACGATAATGATGGGTTAGCCTTTGGTCTTCTGGTTGGAACTTGTGTTCATCCTCTTCCACAGTGTTTTTGTTGAGCTCACAACGGCACTGAGATGTATGGCCAGGCTCCTCCTGTTCGTGTATTAACTCTGGAACAGGCTCTATGTTGGGCATTGAAGAGTTAACAGTTTGTGACCTGGAGTGGCTTTGTATGTATTCTGTGGTGCGTTGCACTGGATCTTGGTGAGGGAGATGGAGGTTAAGGTTGCTGCCTGTTGCTTCACCTTCAACAGCTGCTTCAAGGACTTCTGCCTCCGCGAGAGCTGCTGCTGCCTCTTTTTCCATATCCAATACGGCTAATGTTGCTTCAATACGTGCCTTTTCCATTTTTATGTCCATTTCCCTTTGAGCAAAGGATATCTTTGCTTTGGCTGCTTCGGCCTTGGCTCTGGCCATCGCTGCTGCTGCACCAGTAACAGACCTACTTGAATGCCTGGAGGAGCCAGAACAGTGAGATCTGGTCTCCTCTGCTTGTTCCAATGGTGACTGTTCCTCCATTTCAGCTTTTGTGACTGGTGTCTGGAATGTGTGGCTTCGGAGATGCATTGAATCGTGTTGGTGTTGAGTATCTGTACCTTTAGTAGATTCGCCCATGGGAAAGGTGTCTTTTCACTGTTCTGTCCTCCTCACGACTATGATTCGACAGACAGCTAAACCCTCATCACCAAACAGGAGGCGTTGTTACTTTTAATCCAGTTTAATGACACAGGGTGAAACTACAAAGAGAGAGAGAAGTTACAACATCAAATAAGGCCGATTGATATTACAATCACGATCTGAATACACAAAATAAACCTAGGATAGTAGAATGAAACGTTACCACTATAACTCGACGGTTCTATTACAATTTGAGGTAAATCTGATACAACAATCAAAGGTCTAACACATGAATGCCAGGAGAAAGACTAATAGCCAGCCACATGGAAACTCCACAAAGTGCAATATTTTAACTCATTTGGCCACAAATATCAAGAAATGGTGACATAGATCAAACATAAAGACATCTGATAAAAGGCTACTTACAGACAATGCCAGTCAAAGGGGGAAACTGGGAAGGATGGCGTTAGATACTGTATACATCGCCAGCCATGAATTCTGGGCTCCCTCGTGGTTGTGTTTTACTTTCACTTTCTCATCATGTCACATGACATAAATCAACAATAAGGAGGTAAGTAGTAAAACCACTAGGGGGAGACAAAACACAATACTAAAAGTCTCATGGGGACATAACAATACCTGCCAAATGGTGTGTTGAAGGTACAGTATTTGGTGCTCTCTTCATCCAGTTTTAGTTGCCAAAATCCTTGTGAGGCATCGAGCTTTGTAAAGTATCTGGCACCTGACATTTCACTGGTGATTTCTTCTCACTTGGTAATCTGGTAGTGTTCACGTTTTATGTTTGCATTTAAGTCCTTTGGATCCATGCATATTCTTAGATCATTGTTCTTTTTCTTTACACATACCATGGAGTTAACCCAGTCTGTTGGCTCTTTGACTTTCCTGATGACTCCTAGTGTGGTCATTCTGTCCAGTTCTTCCTTGAGCCGGTCACGCAGGGGTGCTGGAACTCTTCGTGGAGCATGTACCACTGGCTGAGCATTCTCCTTTAGCTGGATCTTGTAAGTGAATGGTAGAACTCCAAATCCTTTGAACACATCCTGGAAATTATTTACTACAGAATCCACTGAGTCATCTGGTCTGTTTATGGCACAGTTTATACGGTATACTCTCTTGACCAGTTCTAAGTCCTCACAAGCTTTGTCACCCAGTAGTGAATCAAGTCCTTCAGCCACAACAGAAAACATGAGATGATGCACTTTGTCTTTGACTGTTACTTTAAGTCTGCATACACCTAAGCTATCTATTTTCTGTCCAGTATAGTCCTTCAGTAGTACTGACTTTTTCTGTATTTTGGGCTTTTCTTTCATATTTTTAATGTCACTCATACTGATTAAGTTTGCTTTTGCCCCAGTGTCTAGTTTCAATGTAACTAATGCTCCATTTACCTGCAGTGGGATCATCCATTTGTCCTCTTTTACTGCATTAATTTTATGTTCAGCATTGTCCATATCTGAGGGCTGCACATTTTCTGTATCATTTTTGACATTGTCACATGACACCATTCGTACAAAAAATATCTCACTTAAATCAGTGTCCTCAATCATATTGACTTGTTGCCCTTTCTTTGTTGTTACTTTTGAAAGGCATTGTTTGGCAAAGTGATTCTTTCCATGACATTTTGTGCACATTTTTCCAAACACTGGGCATTGTCTTAACTGGTGTTTGTAACCACAGCGTTTACAATTAAAATTTCCTTCCTCTGATTGCTTTTGATTTCTGTTCTGCCCATGTTTCTTCCCCTTGTAGGACACAACACCGACAGCAGCACTTACTACAATCGCCTCTCTGTAATCTCCTCCAGCCCTACAACCCTCCCTATCTCTGTAATCTCCTCCAGCCCTACAACCCTTTGAGATCTCTGCGCTCCTCCAATTCTGGCCTCTTGAGCATCCCTGATTTTAATCGCTCCACCATTGGCGGCCGCGGATTCAGCCGCCTAGGCACTAAACTCTCGAATCCCCTCCCTAAACCTCTCCTCCGCTCTACCTCTCTCACCTTTAATGCAATGATTGAGGTGGTTACAATAGTCACTTGTGGTCACTCATTCCATATTCGAATAACCCTTTGTATGAAAATATTTCCTTTAACTAATCTAAAATTCATAGCGAATTGGCACGGAGGAAGAGAGGAGAGGTGGTATTCTGAACAATAAGCCCCTTGTATCGAATTAGTAAGGAGGAAGATGAGTTTCAATCAATGGAAATCTTCTGCCTCAATACAGTGGCACTGAATCATACTAAGTCAAAAATACCAACATAAAATTGACAAGTTTTCACTTTATGCGGCTTGGTGTCAAATTTTGTTTGATAACGCTCCTGTGAAGTGCCTTGGGATGTTTTACTACATGAAAGGCGCTATATAAATGCAGGTTGTTTAGGCACCCTTTTAATGGTGAATAGCAGCCCATCGGAGCTGCCTCCTGCTCCTCCCCCCAGAGAATTGTGCTGTTGACCAGTTTCCCTGAACCCCTTTCCATGTACAAGAAACCTGTGAAAGTTTGGCAGAGTGACGAGCTTTGCATCAGCTGGTGAGACCGTCCATCTTCCTTGCTGGCACAGGCTGCTTTGTGGTTAGACCGGTGCAGTCCCAGTCATGCTGACATTGCAAAATCCCAGCTTTTTTTGCAATCTCCAAACAAACCTCAATTTGCACATAAAAAGTTGATGCTACATTGTTCTGAGGTATTTACATAGAATTACACAGAATGTACGGCGCAGAAAGGGGCCATTCGACCCAACTGGTCCATGCTGGTGTCTATGCTCCACATGAACCTCCTCCCTCCCCTCCATCAGCATACCCTTCTATTGCTTTCACCCTCATGTGCTTATCAAGCATCCCCTTCAGTGCATCAATTTAGTAGCAAACAGCATAAAGACTATCCCTGGCATCTCCATTGGGAGCCATGAGCCACATAATACCAGACTGCCAGCATTGACGGGCCTGCATGCTCCCTCCATTGGAACATAGGAACAGGAGGCCATTCAGCCCCGCGAGCCTGATCCGCCATTCAATCAGATCATCGCTGATCTGGATCTTAACTTAACCGCCTTGGTTCCGTAACCCGTAATACCCATGCCTAACAAAAATCTATCAATCTCAGTTTTACAATTTTCAATTGACCCCCCCAGCCTCAGCAGCTTTTTTTTGCGGTGGGGGGGGGGGAATTGTGTTGATGCTAATTTGTTTCATAAGAACTAGGAGCAGGAGTAGGCCATACGGCCCCTTGAGCCTGCTCCGCCATTCAATAAAATCATGGCTGATCTTCGACCTCAACTCCATTTTCCCGCCCGATCTCCATATCCCTTGATTCCCCTGCAGTCCAAAAATCTATCTATCACAGTCCTGAATATACTCAACGACTCAGCATTCACAGCCCTCTGGGGCAGAGAATTCCAAAGATTCACAACCCTCTGAGTGAAGAAATTCCTCCTCATCTCAGTCTTAAATGGCCGAATCCATATCCTGAGACTATGCCCCCCTGGGTCCAGCCGGGGGGAAACAGACTCTTTGCTTTCAACGTTGCTTCTTGGCTTTCCAGGCCCCTGTTGATTTCTCTCCACTTTCTGGACTCCCAAACTGGCAGCATCTTATTCCCAGCTCTGCCGGCAGTGACCCTGCTGCCCGAAAGGGGACAATCTCCTGCCGTGATAAGTTCTAGTTCCTGCGGTCTGAATGTTCGCAGCTTGAGCTGCGAGAGCACAGGCATCTATTCAGTAACTGGTTGCTGCAAACTGCAAATTTAATCCATCCAAGACAACACAGCAGGGGAGTTGGAAAAAAAAATTGTCACTTCTTTTTTTATATAATGGGTAGCCATGGAAACAAGGGTCTGAAGCTTGACATGGTGATCACATCAGGTCAACTTGCTTGTCATTGAATTAGTCACTGCCCTAGCCTCAGGCTTCCTGTATACACCTGCACAAAAACGTGTTCATCGGTACAAGTAATTGAGTCAAATGAGCTCTGATCCCACTTCAACACCTACAGGAATACCGAGCCAATTGTTGGGGGTGATTTTAACCCCTACTCGCTCAGCAGAAACCTGGCGGGCGGACCGTTAAAATCGCCCCGGCTCTTAGCTGCCCGAAAGCCGCCTCGATCGCAACACCTGCGATTTTAACCTGCTCTCCTGAACAGGCAGCAAGGGGACACCCGCCCGGAGCCAACAGGATCCTTCTTTACATATGCATGTTGCGGCCCGATGACATCATTGAGACCCGGCTGTAATTTTAACTCGGGCCTGAGCGGGGAATCCACCTGGAGTTAAAATCGGGGTCTTGTTTCCAGTTCACTGGATTCTTTAAATACTTGTTCATACCACAGAGAATTTTACTATCACCTGTTAACTCACGTTTCTTTTTTGATTTAGTCTGTTTGAATCACTCAATTAGCAGCACCTTCTCTTTGTTTCAATTTTCACTGCTTAAATCAGTTGGCCATCTATCACTGGCTTCTCTGGCTCATGGTGGTGCCATCTTGCACACCATTCTTTCCATACTCTCTCCCTTCTCCAGTCTGGCCCTGCTTGACTGGCAGGCCCTGGGTCCAAGGGTTGATACCAATGGAAACTGCAGCTCACCACAGCCACAAAGAGACGCCAACTAAAATGTTGATGATTACCAGGTTGGCACACTGCAAGCTTCCTTCCTGTTCAGATCTGCCATTTAAAGGTGGACAAGGTTTTACTGAAGCCATTACACAGTCCTCACATACACAATGGTAATAGGTCTGCCTGTGTCAGCCAGTGGCTCAGTGGGTAGCACTCTCGCCTCTGAGTCAGAAAGCTGTGGGTTCACAGTCCCACTCCAGGGATGTGAGCACATAGTCTAGGCTGACACTCCAGTACAGTGCTGAGGGACTGCTGTCTGTCAGATGAGATCTTAAACCGAAGCTTCGTGTGGACATAAAAGATCCCACAGCACTATTTTGCGGGAGGAGTTCTCCCCAGTGTCCTGCTCAACATTTATCTCTCAACCAACATCGCAAAAAAAAACAGATTGTCTGGTCTTTTATCTGATTGCTATTTGTGGGAGCTTGCTGTGCACAATTTGGCTGCTGCGTTTCCTACATTACAACAGTGACTACACTTCAAAAAGTACTTCATTGGCTGTAAAGCACTTTGGAATGTCTTGGGGTCGCGAAAGGTGCAATAGAAATGCAAGACTTACCTTTTTCTTTTTATTTTATATTATCTACTCTGTGTGTAGTATTTTGAAACATGATCCACTTCTCTTCCATACCTTTCCCCTCTAATATTTCTGTCCAGTACAGGTTCCTTGGCACAACCCTCATTCCCTAAAAATCTGCCTTTCTAAAATTGATCTTTTCTAAGCCTAACCTCAAGCTTCGCCCTATTGTGGTCACTGTTGCTGAGGTGCTCCATGACTGGAACCTATTCTAATATCTCCTGGTGGCTACTTAATATCAAGTCCAACAATACTCCTGCTCAAAAGAGTTCCTTGACTAATTGTTCCCCATAATAATCCAACACTGTATTTGGGCTCATTTTGACTCCTATTGCACCCTTTACATTGTAAGAACATAAGAATTAGGAGCGGGAGTAGGCCATTCGGCCCCTCAAGCCTGCTCCGCCATTCAATAAGATCATGGCTGATCTTCTACCTCAACTCCACTTTCCCGCCCGATTCCCATATCCCTCGATTCCCCATGAGTCCAAAAATCTATCGATCTCAGCCTTGAATATACTCAACGACTGAGCCTCCACAGCTCTCTGGGGTACAGAATTCCAAAGATTCACAACCCGCTGAGTGAAGAAATTCCTCCTCATCTCAGTCTTAAATGGCCGACCCCTTATCCTGAGACTATGTCCCCTAGTTCTAGACTCTCCAGCCAGGGGGAAACAACCTCTCAGCATCTACCCTGTCAATCCCCCTCAGAATCTCATATGTTTCAATGAGATCACCTCTCATTCTTCTAATCTCCAGAGAGTATAGGCCCAATCTACTCAATCTCTCCTCATAGGACAACCCTCTCATCCCAGGGATCAATCTAGTGAACCTTCGTTGCACCGCCTCTAAGGCAAGTATATCCTTCCTCAGATAAGGAGACCAAAACTGTGCACAGTACTCCAGGTGTGGTCTCACCAAGGCCCTGTACAATTGTAGCAAGACTTCCTTACTCTTATACTCCAACCCCCTTGTAATAAAGGCCAACATGCCATTTGCCTTCCCAATTGCTTGCTGTACCTACATGCTAACTTTCTGTGTTTCCTATACTAGGACACCAACATTTAATAGTTTCTCACCATTTAAAAAATATTCTGTTTTTCTATTCTTCCTACCAAATTGAATAACCTCACATTTCCCCACATTATACTCCATCTAACGCCTTATTGCCCACTCACTTAACCTGTCTATATCCCTTTGCAGGCTCTTTGTGTCCTGGTAACAGCTTACTTTGGGGGTTTTACTCCAAATATTTCTCTCAGTTTCAGTGTCTTAGACCATTCCTGACTCCCTATGAACTGAAGTGTGCCTTATACCTGCCTGATATTTAGATAACTTGCATCGAGTTCAGGGCTCAACAAGAAAACCATTATCACTCTGTTTCAGTTTACTGAGTAAATCACATGTCCTCACGAATCTCCCTTGACTTTGGGAGCTGGTTGAACAGTCAAACCGTTAAACCATAGTTTAGGCAATAAAATATCAAATAGATACATTCAACAGTGAATGGGTAAGCGAATATTAGCAATGAACACACTCAACAGAAGCTCGAGGAACAGCACCTCATCTTTCGATCAAGCACTTTACAGCTTTCCGGCCTCAACATTGAGTTCAACTTCAGAATCATAACCACCGCTTTCATTTTCTCAGACAGCGGGTGCTGGTAATGGTTCTGCTGTTGCTATCCACTTTGGAACTAAAAAGGATAGAACAGGGTACTTTCTAAATGGTAAGAAGCTAAAAACAGTGGAGGTCCAAAGAGACTTGGGGATCCAGGTACATAGATCATTAAAATTTCAAGAACAGGTACAGAAAATAATCAAAAAGGCTAATGGAATGCTGGCCTTTATATCTAGAGGACTAGAATACAAGGGGGTAGAAGTTATGCTGCAACTATACAAAACCCTGGTTAGACCACACCTGGAGCACTGTGAGCAGTTCTGGGCACCACACCTTAGGAAGGATATATTGGCCTTGGAGGGAGTGCAGCCTATGTTTAGCACAATGATGCCCAGACTTCCAGGGTTAAGTTACGAGGAGAGATTACACAAATTAGGGTTGTATTCCCTAGAATTTAGAAGGATAAGAGGTGATTTGATCCAAGTTTTCAGGATATTAAGGGGAACTGATAGGGTAGATAGAGAGAGACTATTTCCGCTGGTTGGGGATTCCAGGACTAGGGGGGCATAGTCTAAAAATTAGGGCCAGACCTTTCAGGAGTGAAATTAGGAAACACTTCTACACACAAAGGGTGGTAGAAGTTTGGAACTCTCTTCCACAAATGGCGATTGATGCTCGATCAATTGTTAATTTTAAATCGGAGATTGATAGATTTTTGTTAACCAAAGGTATTAAGGGATATGGGGCAAAGGCGGGTATATGGAGTTAGGTCGCAAATCAGCCATGATCTCATTGAATGGCGGAGCAGGCTCGAGGGGCTAAATGGCCTCCTCCTGCTCCTATGTTGCTATTCCTATTTACACCTCCTCTGGACCCATCTTTTGTTTCTTGTGTAATGTCTGTTCTTGGGGCATTGTGTGTCAAAACCAGCTGGGCCATGTTCTGTGCGTAAAGTTTGTGAACCATGACAGAAATAAAGAAGCTAATGACAAGATACACCATGGACAAAAATGCACGCTTCCTGTCAGATACTCTTCATAGATTTCCCAATCTACCTGCGATGAATTGAAGTCATCCGTAAGATTAAATTGGGAACTGGGCATGTGGAGAATCTTGGGTATTGGTTACATGAGCAGAGGCAATATTGGCCCCGATTTTAACTGCGGGTGGATTCCCCGCTCAGGCCCTGAGTTAAAATCACAGTCGGGCCTCAATGACGTCATCGGGCCGAAACATGCATATGTAAAGAAGGACCCCTGTTGGCTCCGGGCGCCTGTCTTGGCCGCCTGCTCAGGAAAGCAGGTTAAAATCGCAGGTATTGCGATCGTGGCGGCTTTCGGACAGCTAAGAGTCAGGGCGATTCTAACGGTCCGCATGCCAGCTTTCTACTGAGCGAGTAAGGGTTAGTTCAGTAGCACACCAATAGCTGCATTTACCCAGAGCATCAAAAAATCTAGCTGTTGCTGAATTGAATGAAGCCCAATTAAAAGTGTAGACTTTACTTCTTGAAGGTGAAACCAATGCGCAAAAAAAAATATGTGGCAGGCTTCCCAGAAGGTTAAATAAATTGTCCCAGCTCAGAGCTGACACATACAGAACAAGTAGGTGCCAGGTGTGATCACTCGTCTGTGCTGTTAGTGTTGGCTAGTCTCAGCCAGAGTCACGGCACAGGCACTTCTGATTGACAAGAGTGCCTCTAAATTAGGGAAGGAAAAACACGTTTGCAGCTCCAGCTCTGGGTTGTTAGCCAGTGACTCCTGCTAGAGGTGAAAATGTGTGGACATTGAATGGGCTTGGCTCCGACGCCTTTGCAGCCAACTAGTCTGCCAACACCCACTGCCAAGGCTCCCGTGCGCATGAGAGCCATTTGGACAAGGTACCAGAGGCTGGCTGATGTCTATGGAACTGTTCTCCAGCAAGGAATCAATGCTTTTAAAAGAAGGGAGAGTGGAGGGGGGGTGAGGGCGTGGGATGGGAGCGGGGGCGGGGGGGGGTGGGTGTGGGATGGGAGCGGGGAAGTGGGGGGGGGGCGGAAGGAGGACTGGCTATGAAAAATTGGCGAGAAAAATACTAGGAGCTGTCTGCCAGGGAAGGAGCGACTGCAAATCCCATGCACCGCCATTGGAGGTCATGTCAGTTCCACGAGCTTGAACTGGTTCAGTCTGTTGCAGTTCAGGACATTTTGCAGAAGTAGATTTCATCATTTGGATCTGACTGGACTGAGCAATCCATTGGAAAGTTCAGACATCCAGTAACCTCGGTAACGCTGTTTCAAGTCACACGTCAAATGTTACTGGATAATAGACGGGCTGATTTTAATCCCCTTCATCCGCTGGGAACTGTGCGGGCGGGAGGTTAAAATGGCGGTTGGACAGCTCCTGCTGCGTTTGTGACCAGCGCCATTTTAACGGGGCTGAGTTTGGTGTCGGGGAAGGCGCCTGACAATGGGCAGGCATGGCCCAGTCCAGGGACGTCCCTCCCGCTTGCCTGCAATCCCCTCCGGACTACCTTCCCCCTGACCACTTCGCTTAGTACCGGGGACCAATCCCCCACAAGCGGTCTCCTGCCATGCAAAGTCCTGCTCCCTAATTCGTGCAATATGACATCATAAATGAGCCAAGACAAATAAATACCATCACTGTCAAGGTACAATCTGTATTATAAAGGGTGCGCACATACCAGAGATCAAAAGAAGTTATTTTACAGAAGTTGGTTGACATTTCCACCTAATTTTATTTGTATATTGCTCCTGTGAGAACATCAGTCTTGTCCCTCATTCATTCTACCTTCCTCTGACCCACTTACAGTAAACTTCGTAATTGTTTTTTTTTCAGTATTTATAATATCAGGTTCACTCCCGTCAGCTGTGGCTCAGTGGGTAGCACTCTCGCCTCTGATTCAGAGGGCTGTGTGGGTTCAAGGTCCACTCCAGGGACTTGACCACAAAAATCTAGGCTAACAATTCAGTGCACCACTGTCGAAGGTGCCGTCTTTCAGATGAGACGTTAAACCGAGGCCCCGTCTGCCCTCTCAGGTGGACGTAAATGATCCCAGGGCCACTATTTCGAAGAAGAGCAGGGGAGTTATCCCCGGTGTTCTGGCCAATATTTATCCCTCAACCTACATAACAAAAAACAATTATCTGGTCATGATCACATTGCTGTTTGTGGGAGCTTGCTATGCGCAAATTGTCTGCCGGGTTTCCTACATTATAACAGTGACTACACTTCAAAAGTACTTATTTCATTGGCTGTAAAGTGCTTTGGTGTGTTGTGAAAGGCGCCATAGAAATGCAGGTTTTTCTTACGAGTGCACATGTTCATATTAGTGCAGAGACCCAAATCTACTTCTAAATTATTACACACAGTAATGCAGTGAAGTAGTTTTAAGGTCATTACACATCACCGACAATTCCAAATAATAATTGGGACATTATTTTTTAAATATTGGCTCCAGGGGAGACCATGCACTGAATCCTCGTTACACATCAAGTTGTCACATCTCAGGATAAGGGGTCGGCCAATTAAGACTGAGATGAGGAGGAATGTCTTCACTCGGAGGGTGGTGAATCTTTGGAATTCTCTACCCCAGAGGGCTGTGGATGCTCAGTCGTTGAGTATATTCAAGACTGAGATTGATAGATTTTTGGATACTAAGGGAATCAAGGGATATGGGGATTGGTTGGGAAAGTGGAGTTGAGGTCGAAGATCAGTCATGATCTTATTGAATTGCGGAGCAGGCTCGAAGGGCCGTATGGCCGACTCCTGCTCCTATTTCTTATGTTCTTATGTTGACCTCAGTCCTGACACTGTAGGGAAGAACCAGACAGAGGGAGACAGAAGGGAACGTCACCCCAGTCACTCTCGCATACCTCTGTTGGTTGAGGGATAAATATTGGCCAGGACACCAGGGAGAACTCCCCTGCTCTTCTTCGAAATAGTGGCCATGGGATCTTTTACATCCACCTGAGAGAGTAGACGGGGCCTCGGTTGAACGTCTCATCTGAAAGACCTCCGAGTGGACAGTGTCAGAGCAACACTGCTGTACCTTGGAGCGATTACCTTAGCCTCTTAACCAGCCTGATGCATGGCACAGGGAGATGAAGAAAGAGATGAACTACCTCAAAAGAGGGAATCTCACCCATGACAAGCAAAGACTTGTATTCTCATGTGTGCTGCCTTCCTATCGCCACGCTCACCTTGTTCAGCCACACTCTTTTCATGGCGGACACCTACACTACACCGTGTTGTCAGCCGTGGCTCAGTGGGCGGCACTCCTGCCTCTGAAATCAGAAGGTTGTGGGTTCATAATCCCACTACCAGAGGCTTAGAATCATAGAAATTTATAGCACAGGAGGCCATTCGGCCCATCTTGTCCGCGCCGAGCTATCCGGCCTAATCCCACTTTCCAGCTCTTGGTCCATAGCCTTGTAGGTTACAGCACTTTAAGTGCATATCCAAGCACTTTTTAAATGTGATGAGGGTCTCTGCCTCTCCCACCCTTTCAGGCCGTGAGTTCCAGACCCCCACCACCCTCTGGGTGAAAACATTTCTCCTCAACTCCCCTCTAAACCTCCGACCAATTACTTTAAATCTATGCCCCCTGGTTATTGACTCTTCTGCTAAGGGAAATAGGTCCTTCCTATCCACTCTATCTAGACCCCTCATAATTTTACACACCTCAATTAGGTCTCCCCTCAGCCTCCTCTGTTCCAAAGAAAACAACCCCAGCCTGTCCAATCTTTCCTCGTAGCTAAAATTCCCCAGCCCAGGCAACATCCTCGTAAATCTCCTCTGCACCCCCTCTAGTGCAATCACATCCTTCCTGTAATGTGGTGACCAGAACTGCACGCAGTATTCTAACTAAGGCCTAACTAGTGTTTTATACAGTTCAAGCATAACCTCCCTACTCTTATATTCTATCCCGTATGCCCTCTTAACCACCATATCTATCTGTCCTGCTACCTTCAGGGATCTGCGGAGATGCACTCTAAGGTCACAGATAGCCACAGATACCCCACAGCGCAGATAGAGGCCATTTCGGCCCATCGAGCCTGCACCGACACATATCCCACCCGATCCCCGTAATCCCTACACCAACACATATCCCACCCACCCTATCAGAGGTCCCTCTGATCTTCTGTACATCTCACTGTCCTACCATTTATAGTGTAGTCCCTTGCCTTGTTAGCCCTCCCCAAATGCATTACCTCACACTTCTCCAGATTGAATTCCATTTGCCACTGTTCTGTCCACCTGACTGGTCCACCTGAGCACAGAATTCTAGGCTGACACTCCCTGTGCAGGGCTGAGGGAGTGCTGCACTGTCGGAGGTGCCGTCTTTCGGATGAGACATTAAGCCGAGGCCCCGTCTGCTCTCTCGGGTGGATGTAAAAGATCCAATGGCACTATTTCGAAGAAGAGTAGGGGAGTTATCCCTGGTGTCCTGGGCAATACTTATCCCTCAACCATCATCGCTAAAAACAGATAATCTGGCCCTTAGCTCATTGCTGTTTGTGGGAGCTTGCTGTGCACAAATTGGCTGACAAGTTTCCTACATTACAACAGTGACTACACTTCAAAAAAAAAGTACTTCATTGGCCGTTAAGCGCGTTGGTCCTGAGATTGTGTAGGGCGCTGTATAAATGCATGTCTATCTGTCTTTATCTTACTAACTTTTTGTGATGCCTGCACAGAAACAAATACTAATCCAAGGAATGACGACAGTAATGTATTTGCTGAGCTGGAGGTTAACAAGAAAAAAACTACAGCCTTTTTTAACTGGGAGTGGGATTCAGGCAGACGGGGTTGGGGAGTGGGGGGGGGGGGAGCGGGATGAGTGCCAGAACCGCCCCTCCCCCACCAAATTGGGCCTCATCCCACCAGTCAGTTGACCGCCCGAAATGAGCTGCAGACGACCGCTGGCCAAAGGAAGGCCCGCACTCGAGAAGGTCATTCAGGGGGATGGAGGGAGGGGGGGTTTGGAGAGGGTCTCGCAAGAGCGAAGTTGGGGGGGGAGGTGTGGTGGGAACGGAGGCCTAAACTTTCCTTGTGGGGCCTGGAGAAATAGTCCTTGCTCCTCCTGGCCCCACAAGGGAAGTAACACAAACTGACCGGAAATGGCCCCTTCTGGTCTCAGATCCTCTTCACCTGGAGGGCAAGTCATGGATTTCCCCACTCAGGCCACGGTTACAATTGCAGTCAGATCTCAATAATGTAATTGGGCCCGATCTGCATATTTAAAGGACCCCGCCGGCTTCGGGTGCATGCCATTGCCGCCTGCTCAGAAGAGCAGGTTAAAATTGAGTGGTTTCAAGATCCAGGCTGGAAATGAGGGCTAAGATTTTAACTGCCTACTTGCGCAGTTGAGGGATAAATACTGACTAGGACACAGCAAGCTCTCACAAACAGCAATGTGATAGTGACCAGATAATCTGTTTTAGTGATATTGATTGAGAGATAAATATTGGCCCAGGACACCGGGGAGAACTCCCCTGCTCTTCTTCGAAACAGTGGCGACGGGATCATTTACATCCACCTGGCAGGGCAGACGGGGCCTTGATTTAATGGCTTGTATTTTCCGATCCCTACAAGCTGTGTACACACCCGTAGGGGCCTCGCAAGTGCCGGTTTCAGGCATGCAAAGCACATGCGCTGAAAACCGGCACTTCCGATCTGTCAAAAATGCTCCAAGGACGCCTGCCCTGGAGAAGGGCCTCTGTGGGTGGAGAGTTCCGCTTTCTGCAGAACCTCCGCCCGCAGAAAACCTTTAAAAATCTTATGTCAGGCCTGCTTTTACCAGCATAAGAGTTTAAAAAAGTAAAAAATATTTTTTTTTCACTCATATCATAATTTAAAAATACTTTTAAAAAAGGCAAGTTTATTTTTAGCCCCATAAAAAACTTTAATTATTTTTTTCAAAAAATTAAATTTTTGTTTAAAATATTAATTTAATGTCATTTTAACTCATTTTAAAAATGTGATTTAAAAAAAAATATTTATTTAATGTGTTTTTTGAGTGATCCCCATTCATACATTTGATGGGTCTAAGCTGAGAGACCTGTCAAAAGTGTGAAGGGGGATTCCCTTCTTCCATTGGTTCAGCATGGCCCACGTGATCCCAGGGACACTTGCGAACCGCCTGCGCCCCTGGGATACCTGGGCCCTGCGCCCGCACACCAGGAGAGGCCCAGGAGCGGAAGAGTCCGGACCTCCGGAGCCCTCAGGTAAGGGCGTAGATTTTTTCCAGATCGGAGGCACCTCTGGCAGTGTGGCACGCCCTCGCTACTAGCTCTGGAGTGTCAGTGTGGATTACATGCTGCAGGTATTCTGGAGCGGGACCTGAACCTCAACAACCTTCTTCAGCTCACGAGAGTCAAGAGGGCTACCATACTGAGCTACGGCTCCATGCTGTGAGCCCATTCCCGTAACCAGTAGACTACCATTCCCTAATGTCCCACACTGCCTTCAAGCATAGCTCCCCGCTTATAGTGCGGGATCGTGGGATCACTCGACATGCAAAAATAAATTGACATTTAGTCTAGTTTATATAGGCACACGGCCTACTGTGGTCGGCACCTCCACAAGTTTAACACTTCTGCTTTGGAATTAGCGTTTTATTTTTATTGGCTACCTCTCTCGTACGTACGCTGAATTTTAAAAAGCACACGTCCCTTATTTGCAGACTTCAAAAGATCTTTGATGGCAAGGAGACATTTCATTTACTTTTTTGATGTGTGAGATTAGCAAGAGCTTAACTGTTGGTTGTCAGTCATATGCTGAAATGTATTTATTTTTTTGAGCTCATTGACATGTGGAGATTGGCTAACTTTATACAATGCAACTCCTCTGTGGGGACGGGTGGTGTAATGGTTATATTACTGGACTAGTAAGCAAGTAGAATGTGAGTTTTTTTTAAATCCGTTTTTATGGGGTGTGGGTGTCGCTGGCAAGGCCCAGCATTTATTGCCTGTCCCTAGTTGCCCTTGAGAAGGTGGTGGTGAGTCGCCTTCTTGAACCGCTGCAGTCCGTGTGGTGAAGGTGCTCCCACAGTGCTGTTGGGGAGTGTGTTCCAGGATTTTGACCCAGCGACGATGAAGGATTGGCTGATATACTTCTAAGTCAGGATGATGTGTGACTTGGAGGGGAACTTGGAGGTGGTGGTGTTCCCATGCGCCTGCTGTCCTTGTCAAATTCCAACCACTGCAGTTTGGAAATTCTAATTCAAATTTTTTTTTTTAATCTGGAAAGAAACAACTGGTCCCGGTAAAAGTGACCATGAAACTACCGGATTGTCCTAAAAACCCAACTGGTTCACTAATGCCCTTTGGGGAAGGAAACCTGCCGCCTTTACCCGGTCTGGCCTCTCTGTGACTCCAGCCCCACAGCAATGCTCCGACATTACAACAGCGACTACACTTCAAGAGTACTTCATTGGCTGTAAAGCGCTGTGGGGCGTCCTGTGGTTGTGAAAGGCGCTATAGAAATGCAAGACTGTGGCGGTACCATCGGTTGTACCTTACATAAAGACACATAATTCCCTTTAACTTACCTTACTGTATGTTTAACTTACCTTTTGGGGCCGTTGCCCTTTTAACTTACCTGTTGGGACCATTGCCCCTTTAAGACGCGCCCTAGCGTGCTGACGTCACGTCACGTACGACGTGACGTGCGTGCGGCGGCTGCCGGCCCGACTCGGCCTTCCAGGACGGCTGCTGGCACAGCCTGGCCTAGCGTCTTCGGCCGCATCGGCCAGCCGACGGGAGTGACGCGGTCTTCCGCTCCCGCGGCAAGCACCGGCTCAGCCTGGCCTCCAGCTCCCGCTCCCGACTTCGGCCTCAATGGCCAGCGACGCAACGACGCACATCACGTGACGCCCTAAGCGCGGGAAACGTGAACAACGTGATGACGTCACAACACAAACGTGATGACGTTATCACGCTCCCCACAGGACTGCGAACTCAGTCCTCGTGGAGTCCCCGCTGGGACAAGACCTATACCACGGTGCTCCTACAGTCAGCCATCTTACCTGCCATCTTACCTGATGTAATTAGCCTGTTCCTGTAAATAAACAACTTGTTGATGTGCCTCAATAAATCCGAGACTCAATGTTAGCGGAACAAAACAAGGATTTTATTAACTTAGAAGGTAACACACAGTGGAGAGGTGTCTTCCATCCAGAGGTCTGCAGTACTGGATGTGAGGCACGCTGAGCCTGCTTACATAGGGGCCAGGTATGGGCGGAGCCCTACACACAATACAATACAATACAAGGTGAGGAAACGGAACTGAGGTAAGGGAAATGAAACTGAAACTAAACCACAGTCACAGGCACAATCACACAGAGAATACAGATGAGTGATGAATGGCATATTTCATCACATTCACCCCTTCTATAGATTTAGTCTGTTCGGGGGTTTGATAGTCCTCTGTGACCGACGTGGCTGTTGTGGTGCCGCGGGTGTCGGCTGGGTGTCCCTGGTGGCCTCCTGGGTCTCTGCCGGGGGCGCCGCCAGGGTTGCTGAAGGGGTAGTTGGTGGGGATACTGTTGGTCGATGTTCTTCCGGGGGTGATGAAAGAGTAGTGGGCGGGTAAGAGTTGCTGTGATCGTTGTTGCTGCTGTTGTCGTGGTTGTTGTCGTTACCGGCTGGGGCGACGTCTTTTATGGACACGGTGTCCTCCCTTCCGTCGGCGTGCCGGACATACGCGTATTGGGGGTTGGCGTGGAGTAGGTGCACTGACTCCACGAGAGGGTCCGTCTTGTGGCCCCTCACATGCCTTCGCACGAATACCGGACCTGGGGTGGAGAGCCATGACGGCATGGATACGCCTGAGGTGGATTTCCGGGGAAAGACAAACATTCGTTCATGAGGCGTGGCATTAGTGGCAGTACACAATAGCGACCGTATCGAATGGAGCACATCTGAGAGGACTTCCTGCCAGCGGGAGATAGGGAGGCCCTTGGTCCTTAGAGCTAGAGTGACTGCTTTCCATACTGTCCCGTTCTCTCGCTCCACTTGACCATTACCCCGGGGGTTGTAGCTGGTGGTACGGCTCGTGGCGATCCCCCTGGACAGCATGTACTGGCGTAGCTCTTCACTCATGAAGGACGCCCCCCTATCCGTATGGATGTAGCTCGGCATACCGAACAGGCAGAACAGGCTGTTGAGGCATTTAATGACCGTGGCGCTGGTCATGTCTGGGCAGGGGAAGGCGAATGGGAAACGGGAGTATTTGTCCACAATGTTCAGGAAGTAAACATTGCGGTCGACGGACGGGAGGGGGCCCTTGAAGTCTAAGCTGAGCCGCTCAAAGGGCCGTGTAGCTTTGATGAAGTGGGCTCTATCTGGGCGGTAGAACCGAGGCTTGCACTCAGCGCAAGTGCGGCAGTTCCTGGTCAGAGACCGAACTTCTTCAATCGAGTAGGGTAAGTTACGGGACTTTATGAAGTGGAACAGCCGCGTGACCCCTGGGTGGCAGAGGTCGTTGTGGAGGGTCTGTAGCCAATCCCCGGTGGCGCTGGCACACATCCCTCGTGAGAGGGCGTCGGGGGATTCGTTAAGGGCCCCTGGCCGGTAAATGATGTCATAATCGAAGGTGGAGAGCTCGATCCGCCACCTAAGAATCTTATCATTTTTAATCTTCCCCCTCTGTTTATTACTGAACATAAACGCTACCGACCGCTGGTCGGTAAGTAGGGTGAAGCGTTTGCCGGCTAGGTAGTGGCGCCAGTGGCGCACTGCCTCCACGATGGCTTGGGCCTCCTTTTCCACGGAGGAGTGTCTGATCTCGGGCCCTTGGAGGGTCCTCGAGAAGAAAGCTACGGGCCGCCCCGCCTGGTTGAGGGTGGCCGCCAAGGCAAAGTCAGACGCATCACTTTCCACTTGAAAGGGAGTGTTCTCGTCCACTGCCTGTAGCGTGGCCCGCTCAA
Source organism: Somniosus microcephalus (assembly GCF_052327205.1). NCBI lineage: Eukaryota > Metazoa > Chordata > Chondrichthyes > Squaliformes > Somniosidae > Somniosus > Somniosus microcephalus. The sequence continues at coordinate 17,940,207 of NC_140993.1, forward strand.
TATCCCGCTTAATGCTTTTGAAGGCGGCGTGGACCTCAGCAGAGAGCGGAAAAGAGGATGCTTTCAAGAGGGGGCGGGCTTTGTCGGAGTAGTTGGGGACCCATTGGGAATAATAAGAAAATAACCCCAGGCACCTTTTCAGGGCTTTGGGAGTGTTGGGCAGGGGCAGCTCCCGTAGGGGGCTCAATCGGTCGGGGTCTGGTCCGATTTCCCCATTCTCCACCACGCTGCCTAGTATGCAGAGGCGCGTGGTGTTGTAAACGCACTTGTCCTCGTTGTAAGTGAGGTTGAGTTTTTGTGCGGTTTTCAGGAACCTCTCGAGGTTCGAGTCGTGATCCTGCTGGTTGTGACCGCAGATGGTGACGTTGTCGAGGTAGGGGAAGGTTGCCTGCAAGTGGTGGTCATCGACCATGCGATCCATCTCCCTCTGGAAGACCGAGACCCCATTCGTCACCCCAGAGGGGACTCTGAGGAATTGGTAGAGGCGTCCGTTCGCCTCGAAGGCGGTGTACGGGCGGTCCTCTGGTCTGATAGGGAGCTGGTGGTACGCTGACTTGAGGTCGATGGTGGAGAACACCCGGTATTGGGCGATTTGGTTCACCATTTCTGATATGCGGGGTAGCGGGTAGGCGTCTAGTTGGGTGTACCTGTTGATCATTTGGCTATAGTCGATCACCATCCGTTTCTTCTCGCTACCCCTTACCACCACCACTTGGGCGCGCCACGGGCTGTTGCTGCGTTCAATAATGTGCTCCTTCAGGAGCCTGTCTACCTCGGTCGCGATAAACCGCCTGTCCTCCCAGCTGTACCTCCTGCTTTTGGTCGCTATTGGCCGGCAGTTAGGGGTAAGGTTCGCGAATAGCGAAGGCGGCTTTACCTTCAGGGTAGCCAGACCGCACACTGTGAGGGGCGGCTGGGACCCACCGTAATTGAGCGTGATGCTTTGGTGGTGGCACTGGAAATCCAGGCCCAAGATCACGCTCGCACATAGATTCTTCATGATTAGTACTTTAAAATTATCGTATACAGTTCCGTTAACGGACAATTGTACCATGCAGTAACCCATAATGGTCGATGTCTGGGTTTTATCAGCCATAGAGATGGTACCCCGAGTAGGGACCACCTTTAGGGAGAGTTGTGCTAGTTCAGGGTGGATAAAACTCTCCGTGCTTCCACTGTCAATTAAACATTTAACCCCGCACCCGTTTACCTCGATGTCCACCATTGATTTGGATAGCGGGTGCGGCCTGGTCTGGTTCACTGTGACCGATGCCACTGTAGGGCCCTGATCGAGACAAGATGGCGTCCACGCTGTCTGCTCACAAGATGGCGGACCCCACGAGGTCGGGCAAGATGGCGTCCAAGATGGCCGCTCCCACGGCGCACACGCGGCGGTGGCGGGTTTTCCGGCGGGGTTCCCTCTGCACACCTTCCCGAAGTGCCCCTTCTTACCGCACTTAAAGCAGGTGGTGCCTTTCGCCGGGCACAGGTTTCTGGTGTGCTTCGACTGCCCGCAGAAGTAGCAGTTGGGTCCCCGACGCGTCGCGGCTGTCGTAGGGCTTCTGGGGGGAGAGCGGGGCCCCGACGGTGTCGGGCTGCCGGGCGGGGAAGATGCCTTCCAAGATGGCGGCGCCCTTGGTGCACACGTGGCGGCGTGGGCGGCGCGGGCTGAAGAGTAGGCGTCCGAGTTTCTCTGGGCCACATCCAGGGATCGCGCTGTGTCCACAGCCTGTTTCAGGTCCAATCCCGTTTTTTCCAGCAGTCTCTGCCGGATGTAAGTGGAGCTGAGGCCTGTGATGAAGGCATCGCGAACAAGCTCGTCAGTGTACACTGCGGCTTTTACATCTTGGCACTTGCAGTCTTTGCCAAGCGTTTTCAGGGTGACTAGGAACTCATCCAGCGATTCCCCAGGTCGCTGTGCGCGAGTAGCAAGCAGATGCCTAGCATACACCTCATTCCTAGGCTGCTGGTAATGCGCCTTTAAGATGTCGCAGGCGGCCGGGTACGTGTCGGCGTCTTGGATGAGGGGGTAAACCCTGTGGCTTACCCAATTCCGCAGGATTCCGAGTTTCATACTTTCAGCGTCCGTAGCGCCTGTGACGGCTGCGGAATTGTCCAGGAAGAATTCCATACACATAAACCAGTGTCCGAAGCGTGCCGATGCGTCCGAAGCATGCTGGGCCAAATCCAAACGTTCGGGTTTCAAGAGTTGATCCATTGTGTTGAAAAGTAAGTTAATAAAATTGATGTGCCTCAATAAATCCGAGACTCAATGTTAGCGGAACAAAACAAGGCTTTTATTAACTTAGAAGGTAACACACAGTGGAGAGGTGTCTTCCATCCAGAGGTCTGCAGTACTGGATGTGAGGCACGCTGAGCCTGCTTACATAGGGGCCAGGTATGGGCGGAGCCCTACACACAATACAATACAAGGTGAGGAAACGGAACTGAGGTAAGGGAAATGAAACTGAAACTAAACCACAGTCACAGGCACAATCACACAGAGAATACAGATGAGTGATGAATGGCATATTTCATCACACTTGTTAATAGTTCATCGAAGTCAAACTCTCTTATTTAGTGGCGATCTACACGAACCGCTACAAGACTATCTTTCTTTCAATGTGGTTGACTCTTAACTACCCTCTGAAGTGGTCCAGTGAGCCTCACGGTTGTGCTAGTGATGGGAAATAAATGCCAGCTTTGCAAGCGACACCCACATCTCCAGAACTAATAATATATATTTTTTAAATATCCCTGGCACGAACATCCAGTGCTACTGTTACTATCACCTTTCAAGTGGTTTGCTTGAGGCAATCCATGATTAAAAATGACGGCAGAATTTTTTTTTAAACAGCAGCGCAGATTAGGGAGCAATATCACTGCTTAAACTGTGTCTTCAGCTCCCAAATTCACTCTCACCATAGCAACCGCCAGAGCAAAGTACTTTTCAATTTAATTTGGAGCAGTGGTTATTAACTTAGCAATTCAATGAAAAAAAGTTAATCTTATCTTCAGGAAATCGGTTTGACCCATGTCATTTAAAAAAAATGGTTATTTTACTCAGAAAATTGAATTGGTTTAAAACCATGGCCTGGATGTTTCTCGGCGTTCACTCCCACTCTGGCACCATAACTTCACTGGAAGCGTTGACGGTAAACGCCGCTTATGCGCCTAAACTGTGTTTCAGGTCACGCCTTCTGGCAAAGTTACATCGGTGGAGTAGGGGCAGATCTGTGGAAAGTCCGGGCTCTTGTGTGAAAGAAAGAAAGATTTGCATTTATACAGTAGAATAGAGTTTCCGCTTTGGGTTTGCGCTTTCAGCTCAAGAGGCCAGAATTAGAGGAGCGCAGATATCTCAGGGGCTGGGGGAGATTACAGAGATGGGGGGGGAGCCAGGGAGGGATTTGAAAACAAGGATGAGAATTTTAAAATCGAGGCGTTGCTCAAACGGGAGTCAATGTAGGTCAGCGAGCACAGGGGTGATGGGCGAACGGGACTCGGTGTGAGTCAGGACACGGGCAGCCGAGTTTTGGATCACCTCAAGTTTACGACGGGTGGAAGATGGGAGGCCGGCAGGAGTGCGTCGGATTCATTGAGTCCAGAGGTAACAAAGGCACAGATCATTCAAAATCCCATTCTCTTTCCACTCAATATAATGTAGCTACTTAGTTTGTTTTTGATTGGCTTGGAGAAGTGCATCGAGCAGAAACCTGGGGGGTGGGGGTAAAAATTTATCGGCGCCCGAATTTGGCCGCGAAAGCAGCCGCAGTGCGCCCCCGAACCGGGAGCCCCGAGGCTGGGGTGAAATTGGGCCTGTTAAGTCCATGAATGATTGAGACACGGACCAGCAGGAGTGAAAACAAACAAGTCTTTACTGGTGGAAGTCAATAGTGAAACTAGCAAACAGAGGCTCCTAGTGCCTTTTATACAGGGGTGGTCACTGCCGGTACTGCAGTCTGAGACCAGTTATTCCCTTAAAGGTACATACACAACAATTCCTCCCCTTTTAGATAAACAGTACATAACATTCATTTAACAACTAAATGATAACTAATTACAATCACAATTACAGTTGCTAGATACATTGGTTAAGTTTAAGCAATTATAAGTTCAGTCTTTGAGGAGGCTTCCTGATTCTGTCTGGATAACGCCTCTTTGGGGTATCAGGTTCTTCTGGCAATGTTGAGTCGAGATCAATGTCGTTGTTTGGTTCATCTGCTTCCAATATCACCGATTCTGCGGTAGCTGCAATTGGTACGTCGATTTCATTGCCAGGTGTATCAGATCGTGGTGTGGAGTTGACGTTTTCCAGTGACTCTAGAATCTGGTCAGCATGGCGTCTTACAATGCTCTCTCCAACGTCCACAGTATACATGAGAGGTCCTTGCCGTGTACAAATCGTTCCTGGCTGCCATTTCTCAGTGCGGTAGTCCCGGGCCAAAACTGGTTGACCTATCTTAAAACTCCTGGTCGGCCTTTCATTCATATTCTGAAATTGCCTGTTCTCCACATCTCTTCGGACGTTTGGCTTAACCAAATCCAAGCGGCATCGTAGTCTTCGATTGAAGAACACCATGGCTGGGGTTTGGTTGATAACCGCATGTGTCGCATTCCGGTAGGCAAACAAGAAGTTGTCCACCTTGTGTTGTAGGGGTATATCTTCATTACACATTGCCTTGATAGCCTTCTTGAATGTTTGGACAAACCTCTCGGCCAATCCATTAGTGGCTGGATGATATGGGGCAGATGTGTAGTGCTTAACGCCATTGTTCTTTAAGAACCTCCGGAACTCTTCAGACACAAACTGTGGTCCATTGTCAGAGCAAATCTGTTCAGGCAGCCCATTCCTGGCGAATATGTTTCGCAAAGCTGTGATAGTTTTTTCCGTGGTGGTTGAGGACATTTTTATTACCTCTGGCCACTTTGAATGTGCATCCACCGCAATTAAAAACATCGAGTCCATGAAGGGACCAGCAAAATCAATGTGCACCCGTTGCCATGGAGATGAGGGCCACTCCCATGGATGCAGAGGAGCTTGTGGTGGGGCGTTTTGGACCTTCTGGCATCCTGCACAGCTCTTGGTCATCTCTTCGATTTCTCTATCGATTCCCGGCCACCACACAAACGCTCTGGCGATGTTCTTCATTTTTACCCCACCCAGATGACCCTCATGAAGCTCATTGTGTACTCTATCCGTCAACTTAGATGGAATTACTACTCTGGATCCACACATCAAGGTTCCTCTGCACACTGACAGCTGTTCTCTTCTCGGCGAGAATGCTGGCAGCAGTGGTTCGCCATGTGCTGGCCATCCCTTCACCGTTAAATCATAGACCCGTGATAGTGTCGGGTCATTCCGTGTTTCCTTTTCTATGTTTGCATTCGTCACAGGGAGACATTCGACTATGGTCGAGTGGAACAACTCCATTGGATCCACTGCAAGGTCTTCTTCTTCCACCGTCGGCAACGGTAGGCGTGACAATCCATCAGCATTTCCATGCTGTTTAGTTCCTTTGTACTCGATGTCATGTTGGTGTGCCCCTAGGAAAAGGGACCATCTCTGCAGCTGTTGTGCCGTCATTATCGGTACGCCCTTCTGAGGGTTGAAAATGGAGAAAAGAGGTTGATGATCGGTTAGTAGAGTAAATTTTTGACCGTGCAGATAGTGATTGAACTTCTTCACCCCCCACACTAGGGTGAGGGCCTCTCTGTCAATCTGGGCGTAGTTACGCTCGGCAGAAGTTAACGAGCGTGACGCAAAAGCTATCGGCCTCTCTAAACCATCAAGGAATTTATGTGACAGTACCGCCCCAATGCCGTAGGGAGATGCATCACACGCCGGCCTGATTGGCAGTGCTGGGTTGTAGTGAGCCAATACTTCCCGTGAAGTGATTAAGTCCTTACTCTTCTGAAAAGCACGCTTACAATCATCGCTCCATTTCCATGCTACCCCCGTTCGTAGCAGGGCATTCAGTGGGTGCAAAATTGTCGACAAATTCGGCAAAAACTTATGATAGTAATTCACCAACCCGAGGAATGACCTCAGTTGCGACACATTTTCAGGCGCTGGGGCCTTAACAACCGCTTCAATTTTGTCAGGGGACTTATGTAACCCCTCTTCATCAATCACGTGGCCACAATATGATATCTGTTTCTTAAAAAATTCGCACTTGGGGCGGTTGGCTCGCAGCCCATGTTCCCGTAGTCTAGTGAGCACCTGTTCTAGGTTGTTAAGGTGTTCACTGTCATCTTCACCTGTTACAAGGATGTTGTCCAAGTAACACTGAGTCCCCGGAATCCCTTGCAGGACTTGTTCCATCGCTCTTTGCCATATCGCCGGAGCCGATGCTACTCCGAATACCAATCGATGATACTGGTAAAGACCTTTGTGAGTGTTTATCGTGAGATACTTCCTAGAGGACTCTTCAACCTCCATCTGCAAATATGCTTGTGCTAGGTCAATTTTTGTAAAACGCTTCCCTCCAGACAGTGAGGCGAAGATGTCTTCTTTCCTTGGAAGAGGATATTGTACTGTGTGAAGGACAGGGTTCACCGTCACCTTGAAATCCCCACAGATGCGAATCTTCCTTGGCTCTCCGGACTTATTGCTTAACGTTTTCTTCATGACAGGAACGATGGGTGTCGCCCACTCGCTCCAGTCGACCTTAGACAACACGCCCGCCTTCTCCAGATTCTCCAGCTCTGCCTCGACGGCTGGGCGAATTGCATATGGTACCGGTCTTGCTTTGAAAAACTTGGGAACTGCATTCTCTTCTATTTTTATCGAGGCGGTTACACCTTTAAGCGTGCCCAGTTCTTGTTGAAATACCTCTTTGGCGTTAGCTAAGATTGTTGACAATCGTCCAGGAGTGATGTCTTCATCTTTTTTACCGTCCACCGTCATTGCATGAATGGAATGCCAATCTAAGTTTATCTTCCTGATCCATTCCCGTCCCAATAACGGTGGTCCACCATTTGGCAGTATGTAGAGATACAATTTCCGTATTTTCTTGCCATTGTATTCGACAGGCACCCTTATTTTTCCTCTGGGGTATACTTTTTGCCCCGTATACGTCGTCAAGACGATGGATGTCTCTCTCAAGGGTATGTGTGAAAATAGCCGCTCGTAGTCTCGTTGATTCATGATGGTTAGCGCTGATCCTGTATCCAATTCCATTTTAACTTGGGACCCTGCTATCGTGAGGGTGACCCAAATGGTTCAGTGATCCTCTTTTGCGATTACATTGTGAAGTTTGAGACAGCTTAGTCTCCTGTTTCCGGATTCACTATCGCTCATCTGGTCTTCGGAACTACTGTCCGTCATCTTTTGTACTTTCTTGTATGGTTCCTTAGTAGCCTTTTTGTTGTCGCTGGTCTTCTTCCCAGACCTGCAAACTCGTGCAATGTGTCCAATCTTCCCGCATTGTCTGCATATTTTGTCTTTGGACCAGCAGTCCTTCTGGTCATGGTTAGTTCTGCCGCAGCGATAACATAGAAACATAGAAACATAGAGATAGGAACAGGAGTAGGCCATTCGGCCCTTCGAGCCTGCTCCGCCATTCAATGAGATCATGGCTGGTCTTCGTCTGAGATCATAGCTGATCTTACCAGTTCAGTACCCCGTCCCCGCCTTTTCTCCGTAACCCTTAATCCCCTTAGCCTTCAGAAATATATCCAATTCTCTCTTGAAAATATTTATTGAATTAGCCTTCACAGCCCTCTGTGGCAGGGAATTCCACAGGCTCACCACTCTTTGAGTGAAGAAATTCTTCCTCATCTCTGTTTTAAATGATTTGCCCGCTATTTTTAGACTGTGGCCCCTGGTTCTGTGCTCCCCGGCCATTGGAAACATTCTCTCTGAATTCAGCCTGTCCAGGCCTGCCATAATTTTATATGTTTCGATGAGATCCCCTCTCAATCTTCTAAACTCCAGTGAGTACAAGCCCAAACTATTTAATCTCTCTTCGTAGGTCATTCCCGCCATTCCAGGTATCAGCCTGGTGAATCGCCGTTGCACTCTTTCCATGGCAAGAACATCCTTCCCCGTGTCATTTCATGGGTGCCGTATTCCTGTGGTTTTTGTTGAATTTCTGCAGCTCCCCTGGCTGCTGCTTCATACGATACTGCCATGCTGAAAGCCTTATCTAGCGTCAGCTCTTTTTCTGAGAGTAACGTCTTCTGTGTTCCTTCACTCAGGAGTCCACAGACAAATTTGTCTCGTAGGGTATCTGCCAGTCCTGCTCCGAACTGGCAGTGCTTTGATAGCTTGCGTAGTTCCGTAAGATACTCAGCATTGCTCTCATCTTTGTGCTGAGTTCTCCTGTGGAATTTAAATCTTTCTGCTATCAACAGCGGTGCAGGGTTTAAGTGTTCCTGTAGGACAGCAACAATTTCGTTAAAACTCTTCGCCTTCGGTTTGGCTGGAGTAATCAGGTCCCGCAATAGGCCGTACGTTCTGGCGCCCATTAAGTTTAGCAATATCGATGCCTTTTTCCCCTCCGCTATTTCGTTTGCCTCGAAATATACCTCGACTCTTTCCACATACGTGGTCCAGTCCTCTAATGTATTATCAAAAGCAGTGGTACAGCCAGTCTTCGGCATCTTGCAAATCTAAAATGGCGCCTCCCGCGCTTTGCCTTCTTCCCCGATTTAACAAAATGGCGCCTCCTGCGTTTTGCCTTCTTCCCCGCTGTTGTTAGCGCTGCTTTCCACGGTTTCTTGCACGTTAAATATTGATTCTTTTTCTTTTATTATTTTCCCGTCGTGGAGCGGACCCTCTGGGACACTTCCCTCCCTCTTCTTAGGTCCAAACGCTGCCCGGCTTCGAAGCACCGGCCGCGCCCTGTGTGCTCCACCCTCTCTCTCTCTCTTTGCTTCCCGACTCGCTGACCGGCCCCGTTGAAAAGCCACCCGATCGAGCTTCAGCCCGCCGCAGCCCAGGAAGGATCAGAGCACTACCTGCCACCAGCCCGATTAGCTGGGAAACCACAGACCGAGGAATCCAGCCTGGCTCTGGACAGTCTCTCCTGCAAGTTTTCAAACCGATGATTGACGGTCGACGCCCGTTTCCCGAGTTTCTTTGGACTCTATTTTTTTTTTCTTTCTTCTGGCTCCAACCTTCAACAACGTCGTCTGAGGTGCTGCCGGGTTGCAGGTGAGTTCGTTTCTTACTCGTCGCCAGTGTTAAGTCCGTGAATAATTGAGACACCGACCAGCAGGAGTGAAAACAAACAAGTCTTTACTGGTGGAAGTCAATAGTGAAACTAGCAAACAGAGGCTCTCTAGTGCCTTTTATACAGGGGTGGTCACTGCTGGTACTGCAGTCTGAGACCAGTTATTCTCTTAAAGGTGCATACACAACAGGGCCTAGTCTAAATGATGTGGTCGAGCCGTCGGTGCCTGTCACGCCTCCCCAGGCAGCTCACACCAACTCATTTAGGGCCTCAGGTTAGTGTTGGAGTCGGGGGGCTGGGGAGGGGGGAGATAAGAGCGCTGTAGTGTTGGGATGAGCACCCCCTGCTTAGGCTTCCCAACTCTGGTTGGATGCATTCCTGGAGGGTTCATGACTTGGCCTCCCGCCTCCAACCGTACAACCTTTCACCCCCACCTCCCCATCTCCGATATTTTTTCAGCTAATAAACAAAAGAGGAGATCCTTTAGAAACATATATGATTCTGAAGGGGCTTGACAGGGTAGATGCAGGGAGGATGTTTCCCCTCGTGGGGGAATCTAGAACTAGGGGGCACAATTTCAGAATAAGGGGCCACCCATTTAAAACGGAGATGAGGAGGAATTTCTTCTCTCAGAGGGTTGTGAATCTTTGGAATTCTCTACCCCAGAGAGCTGTGGAGGCGGAGTCATTGAATATATTCAAGGTGGAGATAGACAGATTTTTGAATGGTAAGGGAATCAAGGGTTATGGGGAGCGGGCAGGGAAGTGGAGTTGAGGCCAAGATCAGATCAGCCATGATCTTATTGAATGGCGGAGCAGGCTCGAGGGGCCGAATGGCCTGCTCCTGCTCCTACGTCTTATGTTCTTATGTAAAAGTGTTGAAAGATATTTTATTCTCCCGGGTTGATGCTGACAGCAGTGTCCAGGAGATTAATCTGTAATTGCTGGAGACTCCAGGGCAATCCGGGAGGGTTGGCGACTCCTACCCCTGCTCCGGGTGGCCGGTTGCTAGGCTGCAGCCACGTAAGGTGGAGGCGGGCGGAGCCCCTTATTCTGAAATTGTGCCCCCTAGTTCTAGATTCCCCCACGAGGGGAAACATCCTCCCTGCATCTACCCTGTCAAGCCCCTTCAGAATCATATATGTTTCTAAAGGATCTCCTCTTTTGTTTATTAGCTGAAACAGGGAGGAGCGACAGGATTCGATTTCTACTCGGAGGGTTGTGGGGCTGGAGGAGATTACAGAGATAGGGAGGGGGCGAGGCCGTGAAGCGATTTGAAAACAAGGATGAGAATTTTAAAATCGAGGCATTGCTCAAGCTCTCTATCTCTCTCCTTCCTCCTTTAAGACGCTCCTTAAAACCTACCTCTTTGACTAAGCTTTTGGCCGCCTGTCCTAATATCTCCTTATGTGGCTCGGTGTCGAATTCTGTTTGATAATCGCTCCTGTGAAGCGCCTTGGGATGATTTACTGCGTTAATGGCGCAAGTTGTTGTTGCTCGATGTACTTCCCCTGCTAACAGCTTTTAGACAAGTCAATCGAAAACAAGTAGCTACGTGACATTGAGTGGCAAGAGAAAGGCAACGTGATTTTGAATGATCTACTTCACCCAATGTATTGGAAGCTCAGCACCATGAAACCCACGGACACCTGGGCGACGGGCACCAGCTGTTGGTGTCCGTGTTTTAAGAAGGACCGTGGCGCCACCAGTAACTGATCCTAAAATGCGAGCCACAAGGTGACTCCCGGGGGGTGTTCCAGCCAATCCGCTGCACACAGAGCCTGGGACCGTAGTATGGAATCTCAGGACACCGGATATAATCAGCCGCTTTACCCGCGCTCTCGTTTATAGCGTAAACCACGGGTTGATGGAGCACTTAGTCTCCCATTTTGTAACTTGGGCTTGGGCTGATAAGTGACAGGTAACATCCACGCCACAGAAGTATCAGGCAATGACCATCTCCAACAAGGGAGAGTCTAACCACAGCCCCTTGACATTCAACGGCATTACCATTGCCGAATCCCCCACCATCAATATCCTGGGGGTCACCATTGACCAGAAACTTAACTGGACCAGCCACATAACTACTGTGGCTACAAGAGCAGGTCAGAGGCTGGGTATTCTGCAGCGAGTGTCTCACCTCCTGACTCCCCAAAGCTTTTCCACCATCTACAAGGCACAAGTCAGGAGTGTGATGGAATGTTCTCCACTTGCCTGGATGAGTGCAGCTCCAACAACACTCAAGAAGCTCGACACCATCCAGGACAAAGCAGCCCGCTTGATCGGCACCCCATCCACCACCTTAAACATTCACTCCCTCCACCATCGGCGTACCGTGGCTGCAGTGTGTACCATCTACAAGATGCACTGCAGCAACTCGCCAAGGCTTCTTCAGCAGCACTTTCCAAACCCGCGACCTCTTCCACCTAGAAGGACAAGGGCAGCAGGCGCATGGGAACACCACCACCTCCAAGTTCCCCTCCAAGTCACACACCATCCTGATTTAGAAGAATATCGCCGATCCTTCATCGTCGCTGGGTCAAAATCCTGGAACTCCCTCCCCAACAACACTGTGGAAGTACCTTCCCCACACGGACTGCAGCGGTTCAAGAAGGCGGCTCACCACCACCTTCTCAAGGGTAACTAGGGATGGGCAATAAATGCTGGCATTGCCAGCGACGCCCACATCCCATGAATGAATAAAAAAAACCTCTAGGAAATGGTGCGAGAGCTCAATACCTTGGCAAGAGTATCTATTGGATCCTGGGCTCACTACAAGTCACCCAGACATCAAGTATGTGGGAGGTGAGACTCACTGAGGGGGCAAGAGGAGACGGTCGAGGCAAAAGTGCAAATTGTAGCAGCCAATGTGTCCTAAATGGTGATTCCACAGGGCAGGCGGGGGGCTAAAGGAACCAAGGAAGTCCGATTTAGAAATAGAAAAAAAGTCATTGAGAGCTCACTCAGAAAATGATCGAAAGCCTGTCGGGATATTGTTTTTTTTTTACACAAGTAGTTTTGCTGCAGTCGCACTGGTCTGACTTCATTTGAAGCCCTATGTTCAGTTTTGAGCCCATCACCTTAGGAAAGATGCACCGTCCCACGTTGTATGGTGTGAAATACACTGAAGAAATAGGATTTGTTACAGAAATCAGTTTAAGTAAAGACATAGTTCTGGAGAAATTAATGGGACTAAGTGGCGACAAATTCCCTGGACCGGACGACCTGCATCCTAGGGTTTTAAAAGAGGTAGCTGCAGAGATCGTGGATGCACTGGTATTAATCTTCCAGAATTCCCTAGATTCTAGAACAGTCCCCAAGGATTGGAAGGTAGCAAACATAACCCCACTATTTAAGAAAGGAGGAAGAGAAAACACAGGGAACTATTGGCCAGTTAGCCTGACATCAAAATGTTAGAATCTATTACAGGTAGACTATCCTTTATCCGAAAACCTCGGGACCAGCCGAGTTTCGGATAAAGGAGAATTTCGGATTTCGGAAGGTGGGTCGGCGGGGGTCCGCGGGGGGGTCGGCGGGGGGTCGTGCGCACGACTTACGCTGACGGTCAGCGTAAGTCAGTCGGGGTCGGCGGGGGTCGGGGCCGGCGGGGTACGCGGGGGGGGTCGGCGGTTGTCGGGGCAGGCGGGGTCCGCGGGGGGGTCGGCGGTTGTCGGGGCTGGCGGGGTCGGCGGTTGTCGGGGCTGGCGGGGTCCGCGGGGGGGTCGGCGGTTGTTGGGGCTGGCGGGGTCGGCGGTTGTCGGGGCCGGCGGGGTCCGCGGGGGGGTCGGCGGTTGTCGGGGCTGGCGGGGTCGGCGGTTGTCGGGGCTGGCGGGGTCGGCGGTTGTCGGGGCTGGCGGGGTCAGCGATTGTCGGGGTCGGCGGGGGGGTCGGTGGGGGGTCGTGCGCACGACTTACCCTTTATCTGAACTTCCGCAACCGGAACCCTCTAAAAACCAAAGGTTTTTTCGTTCAGCGTAAGTCGTACGCATGACTTACGCTGAACGAAAAAACCTTCGGTTTTTAGAGGGTTTCGGTTTTCGGAAGTCCGGATAAAGGGTAGTCTACCTGTATTAGGGACGTTGTTGTATCCGTGTGTTAATAGAGACACTGAAGGCAGGAGTTGGTTTCACAGGTGTTTACTGAACAAAGTCTGGAGGTGAACTAACTGATACAACACAATATACAGGCTTATATAGCCCGAGTGGCCATTACCGGCATTACAGTACACAGGGGGCTCTTAAAGGCACATACACTACAATTCCTCCCCTTTTAGCCAACCAGTACATAATATTTTAAGTAATCATTAATTACATGTTACAAGAACAATAATCTACACATTGCTGCAGTTAATCAATTATAAGTCAGTCTCTCTGGAGGCTTCCTGACTCGGTCCGGATAACGCCTCGGTGGTGCAGTAGTTTCTGGTGGTGTAGTAGGTTCTTTTGGCAAGGCTGATTCGGCTTGAATGCCAGTGTCAGGTTCATCTGGTTCCAGTATCACCGGATCGGAGGTAGATACTATGGGTATCTCTACTTCATCATAAGGCGTATAGAGTTGTGGTGTAGGTTGTCCCTTTTCGGATGACTATGATCTGGTCAGCATGGCGCCTTATTATGCTTTCTCCAATGTCCACGGTATACATCAGCGGTCCTAGTCGTGTGCAAATAGTTCCAGGCTGCCATTTCTCGGTACGGTAGTCCCGGGCCAAAACTTGTTGACCTATCTGGAAGGTTCTAGTTGGCCTTTCATTCATGCCTTGAAATTGTCGGTTCTCCACGTCCCTTCTGATGTTTGGCTTGATCAAATCCAGCCAGCATCTTAGGCTTCTATTGAAGAACATCATAGCGGGAGTTTGGTTTGTAACCATATGTGTTGCATTCCTGTATGCAAACAAGAAGTTATCTACCTTCTGCTGAAGTTTTATGTCTTCATTACCCATGGCCTTTATGGCCTTCTTGAAGGTCTGGACAAACCTTTCAGCCAATCCATTGGTGGCGGGATGGTATGGGGCGGACGTGTAGTGCTTAACCCCATTGTTTTTTAAGAACTTCCTGAATTCTTCGGACACAAATTGCGGTCCATTATCAGAACAGATCTGTTCAGGCAGCCCATTCCTAGCAAATATGGTCCTTAATACTGTGATGGTTTTTTCCGTGGTGGTGGAGGACATCTTTATTACCTCCGGCCACTTGGCGTGTGCATCAACCGCAATTAAGAACATTGAGTCCATAAATGGACCAGCAAAGTCGATGTGTACCCTTTGCCATGGAGATGAGGGCCACTCCCATGGATGTAGAGGGGCTTGTGGTGGAGCGTTTTGGACCTTCTGGCATCCTAGGCAGCTCCTGGTCATTTCTTCGATGTCTCCATCGATACCTGGCCACCATACAAACGCCCTGGCTAGGTTCTTCATTTTCACTCCACCCAGATGCCCCTCGTGAAGCTCCTTTAGCACCTTATCCTGGAGTTTGGGTGGAATCACCACTCTGGATCCACACATCAAGGTTCCTCGGCACACTGACAGCTGTTCTCTTCTTTGCGAGAATGCTGGCAACAGTGGTTCGCCATGTGCTGGCCATCCCTTCACTTTTAAATCGTAGACTCGTGAGAGAGTCGGGTCATTTCTCATTTCCCTTTCAATGGCAGAATTTGTTACTGGTAGACATTCGACTATGGTAGAGTGGAACATCTCCACTGGGTCTACTGTAGGTGCCTCTTCTACCGTTGGCAACGGTAGGCGCGATAAACCGTCAGCATTCCCATGCTGTTTTGATCCTTTGTATTCTATGTCATATTGGTGTGCCCCTAGAAAAAGGGACCACCTCTGTAGCCTTTGCGCTGTCATAATGGGAACACCCTTTTTAGGGTTGAATATGGAGATGAGGGGTTGATGGTCAGTCAACAAGGTAAATTTTTGTCCGTGTAGGTAATGGTTGAATTTCTTCACTCCCCATGCCAGGCTGAGTGCTTCCCTGTCGATTTGGGCATAGTTACGCTCAGCTGAGTTCAATGAGCGTGACGCAAAAGCTATCGGCCGTTCCGAGCCATCAG
The DNA here is from genome assembly GCF_052327205.1 of Somniosus microcephalus. Classification (NCBI taxonomy): domain Eukaryota; kingdom Metazoa; phylum Chordata; class Chondrichthyes; order Squaliformes; family Somniosidae; genus Somniosus; species Somniosus microcephalus. Next base: position 17,955,433 of record NC_140993.1, read on the forward strand.
GGAATCTATGCGATAATACCGCTCCTACGCCGTAAGGGGATGCAACGCACGCCAGTCTGATTGGCAGTGATGGGTTGTAATGAGCCAAAACTTCCTTGGACGTGATTAAGTCTTTGCATTTATGGAAGGCACGTTTACAGTCTTCGCTCCATTTCCAAATTACTCCTGTTTGTAGCAGTTCATTAAGAGGGTGCAGAAGAGTTGATAAGTTCGGTAAAAATTTATGATAGTAATTTATCAATCCCAGGAACGACCTTAATTGTGAAACATTTTCAGGTGCTGGGGCTTTTATGACCGCTTCAATTTTTTTCAGGTGACTTATGCAACCCTTCCTTATTAATTATGTGGCCACAATATGATATTTGTTTCTGGAAAAATTCGCACTTGGGGTGATTTGCTCGTAGGCCCCGTTCTCTCAGCCTAGTGAGCACCTGCTCCAAATTGGCAAGGTGCTCGTTGTCATTTTCTCCTGTTACAAGGATGTCGTCTAGGTAGCATTGAGTCCCCGGAATCCCTTGGAGGACTTGCTCCATAGCTCTTTGCCAGATAGCTGGAGCTGATGCTACTCCGAAAACCAGAAGAGCGATAGCGACTCCGGAAACAAGAGACTAAGCTGTCTCAAATTACATAATGTAATTGCCAAAGAAGATTACCAGACCATTTGGGTTACCCTCACGATAGCAAGGTCCCCAGTTAAAATGGAGCTAGATACAGGATCAGCTCTGACCGTCATAAATCGACGGGATTACGAGCGGCTATTTCCGCATATACCTTTAAAAGACACATCCATTATCTTGAAAACATATACGGGGCAGAAAGTATACCCCAAAGGAAAAATAAGGGTGCCTGTTGTATACAACGGCAAGGAAATATAGAAGTTGTATTTATACGTTCTACAAGATGGTGGTCCACCGCTGTTGGGGCGTGAATGGATCAGGAAGATACGTTTAGACTGGCACTCCATTCAGGCACTGACGGTGACCAGTAAGAAAAAAAATGATGATGGCGTCATACCTGAACGATTAAAAGACATCTTGGCCAACGCCAAGGAAGTGTTTCAAGAGAAACTAGGAACCTTGAAAGGCATCACCGCCTCAATAAAAGTGGAAGATGCGGCAATTCCCAAGTTTTTTAAGGCAAGGCCGGTGCCATACGCAATTCGTCCAGCAGTCGAGGCAGAGTTGGAGAATTTGGAAAAGGCAGGCGTATTATCCAAGATAGATTGGAGCGAGTGGGCAACACCCATCATCCCGGTCATGAAGAAAACGTTGAATAATGATAAATCTGAAGAACAGAGAAAAATTTGCATCTGTGGAGACTTCAAGGTGACTGTAAACCCGGTCCTTCACATGGTACAGTATCCTCTTCCGAGGATAGAAGATATTTTCGCCTCACTATCCGGAGGGAAACGTTTCACCAAAATTGACTTGGCACAGGCATATCTACAGATGAAGGTTGAAGAGGCCTCTAGAAAGTATCTCACGATAAATACACACAAAGGCCTGTACCAGTACAACCGACCAGTACAGGGCACTTAGAAAATCATAATATGATTAGGCAGAGTAAACATGGTTTTATGAAAGGGAAATCATGTTTGACAAATCTGTTAGAGTTTTTTGAAGATGTAACTAGTAGGATGGATATGGGGGAACCAGTGGATGTAGCGTATTTGGATTTTCAAAAAGCATTCGATAAGGTGCCACACAAGAGGTTACTACACAAAATTAGGACTCGTGGGATTGGGGGTAATATATTAGCATGGATTGAGGATTGGTTATTGGACAGAAAACAGAGAGTAGGAATAAACTGGACTGTTTCGGGTTGGCAGGCTGTAACTAGCGGGGTACCGCAAGGATCAGTGCTTGGGCCTCAGCTATTTACAATTTATATTAATGACTTAGATGAAGGGACTGAGTGTAACATATCCAAGTTTGCTGATGATACAAAGTTAGGTGGGAAAGTAATCTGTGAGGAGGACGCAAAGAGGCTGCAGAGAGATATAGACAGATAGACTGAGTGGGCAAGAACATGGTAAATGGAATACAATGTGGGGAAGTGTGAAGTTATCCACTTTGGTAAGAAAAACAAAAAAGCAGAATATTTTTTGAATGGTGAGAGACTGGGAAATGTTTGCATTCAGAGGGACCTGGGTGTCCATGTACATGAATCACAGAAAGTTAACATGCAGGTACAGCAAGCAATTAGGAAAGCAAATGGTATGTTAGCTTTTGTTACAAAGGGATTAGAGTATAAGAGTAAAGGAGTCTTACTACAATTATACAGGGCATTGGTGAGGTCACACCTGGAGTACAGTGTACAATTCTGGTCTCCTTAACTAAGGAAAGACATACATGCCTTAGAGGGAGTGCAGCGAAGGTTCACCAGACTGGTTCCTGGGATGAGGGGATTGCCCTATGAGGAGAGATTGAGTAGACTAGGCCTATATTCCCTAGAGTTTAGAAGATTGAGAGGTGATCCAATTGAAACATATAAAATTATTAAGGGGCTTGACAGGGTTAATGCTGGGAAAATGTTTCCCCTGGCTGGGGAATCTAGAACACGGGGTCACAGTCTCAGAATAAGGGGTCGGCCATTTAGGACTGAGATGACTCTTTGGAATTCTCTACCCCAGAGAGCTGTGGATGCTCAGTCGTTGAGTATATTCAAGACAGAGGTCGATAAATTTTTGGGAACGAAGGGAATTAAGGGATATGGGGATAGTGCGAGAAGGTGGAGTTGAGGTAGAAGGTCAGCCGTGATCTTGTTGAATGGTGGAGCAGGCTCGAAGGGCCAAGTGGTCTACTCCTGCTCCTAATACTTATGTTCTTATGTGTCCGTCGTTTCAGAGTGCCTCTTGTATCTGAGGGAGCGCTGCACGGTCGGAGGTGCCGTCTTTCAGATGAGTCGTTAACCGAGGCTCATCTGCTCTCTCAGGTGGACGTAAAAGATCCCGCGGCACTATTTCGAATAAGAGCAGGGGAGTTCTCCCCAGTGTCCTGGCCAATATTTATCCCTCAATCAACATCACTAAAAACAGATTATCTGGTCACTATCATATTGCTGTTTGTGGGAGCTTGCTGTGCGCAAATTGGCTGCTGCGTTTCCTACATTACAACAGTGACCACACTTCAAAAAGTACTTCATTGGCTGTAAAGCACTTTGGGACATCCTGAGGTTGTGAAAGGCGCTATAGAAATGCAAGTCTTTCTTTTCTTTTTCTTTTATAATGTAAAATATCTGGGAACTGTCGCGCGAAGTGTCGGTATTTTACGGTTATCGTCGTTTGGGAGTCTCTGCAGGACCAGGTTTCACTGTATACCGATCACTGTTCATTTGGACATTGTCGCGCTCCAATATAAACCTTGAGCGATACAATGGTGGGGTGGCAGGGAGGGGAGGATTTAAATGGTTAGTTCATCCTTACCAATAACAGACACACATCCCAAAGGAGCGACCAGCGTGGCTGGGGCGAAACCATAGGCTGCAAAGTTCCCCAGCTCACCCACTCCCATCAAGAGGATTCCACACCACCAAAGCTTGCTCTTGTAATAGGGTGTTGGGCTTTCTTGACATAATAGTCGAACATGCGTAAATTTCTGTGACAGAGGAAACAAAAATTTGGGAATTACTATCAATAAAACACATTATTACCACCATCAAGGCGTTTAGATCTTAAACCACAAGACTGTCAGTAAATTAAAAACTGTTTTGGCCACTTTCAAATATACAGCTAAAAAGTTCTTTTGTAAGTTTTCAATTAAAAATTAAAATGCCGACATAGTTTTATAACGCAATTAAACTTCTCAGAACTTCTTCCAACAGCAGTGTAGCAATCACGGGATAGGGTAGCGTCTCACAGTAATATAAACTCCCACCCACCCCACATCCCTCCAAAACAAAATCACTGCTTCTGTCCACTCTCGGTTTAGGTGGATCTGATCATCAAGGCACCATTTCGCTTGTCTTACTTTAGTGCGGTATAGTCAACTACAGACAAAAAAGCTGAAGGGAATGGTAGCATAGCCATTAGGTTACTGGACTAGTAATCCAGAGACCTGGACTAATCATAGAATCAGAGAAATTTACAGCACAGAAGGAGGCCATTTCGGCCCATCTTGTCCGTGCCGGCTGACAAAGAGCTCTCCAGCTTAATCCCACTTTCCAGCTCTTGGTTCGTATCCTTGTAGGTTACGGCACTTCAAGTGCATATCCAAGTACTTTAGTTTCTGCCTCTACCACCCTTTCAGGCAGTCAGTTCCAGACCCCCACCACCCACTGGGTGAAAAAATCTCCCCTCAAATCCTCCCACCAATTACTTTAAATCTATGCCCCCTGGTTATCGACCCCTCTGCTAAGGGAAGTAGGTCCTTCCTATCCACTCTATCTAGGCCCCTCATAATAATCCGGAGACATGAGTTTAAATCCCACCACGGCAGCTGTGGAATTTAAATTCAATTAAATAAATCTGGAATGAAAAGCCAGTATCAGTAATGGTGACCATGAAACAACCGTATTGTCAAAAAAAAACATCTGGTTCACTAATGTCCTTTAGGGAAGAAAATCTGCCGTCCTTACCCGGTCTGGCCTATATGTGACTCCAGGCCCACAGCAATGTGGTTGACTCTTAACTGCCCTCTGAAATGGCCGAGCGAGACACTCAGTTGTATTCAACCCCACCTCTCAAGGGCAATAAATGCTGCTCTTACCACCGATGCCCACATCCCGTGAATGAATTTTTAAAAAATTGAAGATCCACCACTGTTCTGGTCACATCACGTAGCCGTCAGTGGAAACCCCGCCAGCACGTTATACCTGGGGAGTTTGAGGAAATCTTTTTTACTCATATCCTGGGCCTGTCCACAAGCCAAACCATTTTGGGCTATGATATCCGTTAGACAAAACCTACTTTAGTGTCTTTTAGGGCTCCCTATGAAGATCCCTTTAAACTTTACTGACTTCCATCTCAACCCTGCGTTCTGGTGCTGCCTGGCCCCAGATGCTCTACAAAAGTCGACTGATCTGAGAAAATACGGGTTATACTCTCTGGATTCTGCTTGGGGGCAATTTGTGAATCCACTGAAAAGTAAAGGCTCTCAATATTGAGGGCTACCAAAATGTATAAAACTATGAATGACCCTCACTGTCTGTACTGGCAAGTTCCAGTTGATATAGTCTGCAATGCACCATAGCCCAAAGAGTGTAAAGTTTTGCTGAATTCAATAGGTTTTCACCCATCACCCCTGTGCTCGCTGACCTACATTGGCTCCCGGTTAAGCAACGCCTCAATTTTAAAATTCTCATCCTTGTTTTCAAATCCCTCCATGGCCCTCGCCCCCTCCCCATCTCTGTAACCTCCTCCAACCCTTCAACAATCCGAGATCTCTGCGCTCCTCCAATTCCGGCCTCTTGCGCATCCCGATTTCAATCGCTCCACCATTGGTGGCTGTGCCTTCAGCTCTGGAATTCCCTCCTTAAACCTCTCCACCTCTCCGCCCCTCTACCTCTCTCTCCTCCTATTTGACCAAGCTTTAGGTCGTCTGCCCTAATATCTCTTTATGTGGTTCCGTCTCAAATTTTGTTCGATAATCCTGTGAAGCGCCTTGGAAATTTATACTACGTTAAAGGCACTGTATAAATACAAGTTGTTTTTCATAAAAGAAAATAACAGCTGTAATTAAAAACAGAAAATGTTGAAAATACTCAGCAGGTCAGGCAGCATCTGTGGAGAGAGAAACAGAATCAAAGTTTCAGGTCAATGAGCTTTCAACAGCCCCACAGAACCTATTTCCTCTTATCTCAAATTGATTTTATTTCCTCCAATGTCCGGTCTCTTCCCAGTTCTGGGAAAAGGTCATCCATGAACCAACATAACTAAGAAACAGATGATCTGGTCATTTATCACATTGCTGTTTGTGGGAGCTTGCTGTGCGCAAATTGGCTGCCGCGTTTCCTACATTACAACAGTGACTCCACTTCTAAAAGTACTTCACTGGCTGTGAATCACTTTGGGACATCCTGAGGTCGTGAAAGGCGCTATAGAAATGCAAGACTTTCTTTATTGATATTTTGTGAATCTTTGGAATTCTCTACCCCAAATGGCTGTGGATGCTGAGTCTTTGAGTATATTCAAGGCTGAGAGAGATAGATTTTTGGACTCTAGGGGAATCAAGGGATATGGGGATCGGGCGGGAGAGTGGAGTTGTGGTGGATGATCAGCCATGATCTTATTGAATGGCGGAGCAGGCTCGAGGGGCCGTATGGCCGACTCCTGCTCTTATTTCACAGAATCACAGAATCACAGAATCTACAGTGCAGATAGAGGCCATTTCGGCCCATCGAGCCTGCACCGACACATATCCCACCCTATCCCCGTAACCCCACGTATTTAATCCCCTAACACTAAGGGCCAATTTATCATAGCCAAATCAACCTAACCTGCACATCTTTGGACTGTGGGAGGAAACCGGAGCACCCGGAGGAAACCCACGCAGACACAGGGAGAATGTGCAAACTCCACACAGGCAGTCGCCCGAGGCCAGATTTGAACCTGGGTCCCTGGCGCTGTGAGGCAACAGTGCTAACCACTATGCCACCGTCCCCCTCTTACGAGATGATGGGAAGAAACGTAATGCAAGAAATTAAAGATATTTATGAGACAGAGAGAGACAATGTGTGGCCAGATGAGGCAGTGGGAGTAAGGCACGTCTGAAATGGAGACAGGAAATGATGTTTAGAAGAATGAGAGGTGATCTCATTGAAACATACAAGATTCTGAGGGGAGTATACATGGATATTCATGGAGCCTCCTCCTCCCGTTAGTTGTTTAATGGTCCACCACCATTCACGACTGGATGTGGCAGGACTGCAGAGCTTTGATCTGATCTATTGATTGTGGGATCGCTTAGCCCTGTCGATAGCATGCTGCTTCCGCTGTTTAGCATGCATGTAGTCCTGTGTTGCAGCTTCCCCAGGTTGGCACCTGATTTTTAGGTACGCCTGGTGCTGCTCCTGGCATGCTCTTTTACGCTCCTTATTGAGCCAGGGTCGGTCCCCTGGCTTGAAGGTAATGGTAGAGTGAGGGATATGCCGGGCCGTGAGGTTACAGATTGTGGTGGAATACAATTCTGCTGCTGCTGATGGCCCACAGCGCCTCATGGATGCCCAGTTTTGAGCTGCTAGATCTGTTCTGAATCTATCCCATTTAGCACGGTGGTAGTGCCACACAACACGATGGAGGGTGTTCAGCGTGAAGACGGGACTTCGTCTCCAGAAGGACTGTGCAGCACTTCAAGTGCATACCCAATTACTTTTTAAATGTGATGAGGGTTTCTGCCTCTCCCACCCTTTCAGGCAGTGAGTTCCAGACCCCCACCACCCTCTGGGTGAAAAAAGTTCTCCTCAACTCCCCTCTAATCCTTCTACCAATTACTTTAAATCTATGTCACCTGATTATTGGCCTCTCTGCTAAGGGAAATAGGTCCTTCCTATCCACTCTATCTAGGCCCCTCATAATTTTATACACCTGAATTAAGTCGTCCCTCTGTAATGTATGTACCTTTAAGGGGGGAACTACTTTTTACAGCTCATGTATACTGTAGTACTGGCAGTGACTGTAATGATATCAGCAAATAGTGATGTTATTTGCCTGTTTGATTATCATGCCTTACCAGCATAGTTGCATGTATTGATTACTTATGCCTGACCAGCAGAGGTCATGTGAGAGACAAGCAGTTTGGTTTAGTTTCAGTTTCATTCTAGATGCATCACTAGCTTGATGTCTCCTGTAAATGCTGTATAAAGAGTTGAACAGACTTTAGATTAAAAGACATTCTCTTTCATAAATGTCTCGTCATTGAACCCACAAAGAAATCAATACATGGTGTCAGAAGTGATTGAAAGAGATGAAGAGAAAAAATCTGAAGTTAAATCAGCTCTCCACAAATTAGCAAGCCAAAAGAGAACATCGTTACTTACCATTGGAGAATAGCTAACGAAGTGAAAAATGGAAGGTTTACTCCCACTGGCGAAGCTTCAGTTGACAGGTAATGTGGCTGAAAATTGGAGAAGGTTCAAACAACGTGTGGGGTTGTATTTATCAGCAATCGGAGCTGACGAGAAAAGTAATAAAAGGAAATCGTCACTGTTCTTACATGTCGTGGGTGATGAAGTGCTGGAGGTGTATAATAACTTCACATTCGCTGCTGATGGAGACAAAATGAAGCTAGATAAAATAATGGAACGTTTGAGGCCTACTGCATACCTAAACGTAACGTGACGTTTGAGAGGCACAGATTTTTCACATGTGTACAGAAAACGGGAGAGACTATTGATCAGTATGTGACTGAACTGAGAAACAAAAGCAAATCGTGTGAATTTGGGGGACTGACAGACTCGCTGATAAAAGACAGACTGGTGTGTGGTATTCCAGATAATGGTCTAAGGGAAAGACTGCTAAGAGAGCAAGGTCTAGACCTGGGAAAAGCCATAGCACTGTGTAGGGCTACAGAGACTGTGAAGTTGCAGGCAAAGGAGCTGTTCAGTGACAGTAGCTGCAACGTGGATGCAGTGAGAATGAACGGACACAAACCGTTTAACAAAGAGCGCCAATGTGAAAAAAGAGGCGTGGCCAGCGAACAAAAATGAAAGGGGCAACCGAAAGTCATGTAGTCGATGCGGTACACAGCATCCACCAAAAAAGTGTCCAGCATATGGTAAAAAATGCAATAGTTGCAACAAAAACAACCATTATGCCCGTTGCTGCAAGAACCAAGAGCAACAAAGCAAGGTCCATGCAGTAGATGAAAGCGAGATAGAGGAGTTCAATGTAGATGTTGTGTCTGAAAACAAAAAAGAAGAAAGAGACTGGATGTTGACACTAAAAGTGAATGACATACACATTCCATTTAAATTGGATACTGGAGCACAAGTTAATGTGATATCAGAGACTGATTTTAAGAAAATTAGACCCAGACCAAAGATGCATGGAATAAAAGTGAAAGTGACAGGATACTCAGGTACTGAAATACCAGTGAAAGGAAGATGCATTGTCAAAGTAACACACAAGGACAGAGAGCACACGCTAGCATTAATCGTGGTGCCAAAGGATGTGCAAGCCATACTAGGTTTAAAAGCCTGTGAGAGACTGAACCTGGTAAAGAGAGTCCTCGTTGTGGAAAGCGAAGGAGAGACAGTCTATGATGAACTGAAGGTTGCGTACACACCGGGTAAGCTGATGTATACAGCAGACACGTTGTCCAGAGCTGTTGACCCAGGAGAGCCCGCAAACACAGTGAAAAGACTGATGTACAAGGCAAAAGACAGTGGAACTGACTTCTACCAGAGCATGCTTGTATACCGCACAACGCCGCTCGAGTGTGGTATGTCACCAGCCCAACTCCTGATGGGACGTCGGCTAAGGTCAAACCTACCCATCCCGGAGAACCTCCTGAAAACAAAAGAGGGGGAGAAAGTGAGGAAGTTCAAAGAACAGAAAGAAAAGCAAAAGTACTACTATGACAGAGGAACACAAAACCTACCTGAACTCCACACTGGTGACCAAGTAAGGTTCAAAGACAAAACAAACACATGGACTCAGAAGGGAACTGTCCTGAGTGAAGTTCAACCAAGATCATACACCATTCAGACAGATGAGGGTGCTGTTCTGAGAAGAAATCGTCGAGATCTTCTCATGGGACCAGCCACAGCAGGTCAAGAGACTGATACTGTTGAACAACCTGATCACACAGCTGAGAACCAATCATCTGAGGCAACAACTCAGATTCAAGGACAATCAATCAGAAAATCCTCAAGACACGTGAAGCCTCCTGAGAGACTCATTGAGCAAATTTAAGGACTATTGTTATAGAAGGAAGTAATGTTATCTTATTCTTTCTTCAAGTTCTAGTGTATTGACATATTTCATGTGAACACACAAAGCAAGGTTAAAAAACCTTGGTCATGATAATGATAATGTAAGTTCATTAAGTGTTACAGTTAAAATGCAGATTAATACAAAGAAAACATGTTGTTAGTTAAAAGTAAAATACTTTTGTTTTAAGAAAAGGAGATGTAATGATATCAGCAAATAGTGATGTTATTTGCCTGTTTGATTATCATGCCTTACCAGCATAGTTGCATGTATTGATTACTTATGCCTGACCAGCAGAGGTCATGTGAGAGACAAGCAGTTTGGTTTAGTTTCAGTTTCGTTCTAGATGCATCACTAGCTTGATGTCTCCTGTAAATGCTGTATAAAGAGTTGAACAGACTTTAGATTAAAAGACATTCTCTTTCATAAATGTCTCATCATTGAACCCACAAAGAAATCAATACAGTGACCACACCTGTATATAGCACTGAGTAGTAATCTGTACAGGTAGTTGCAGTTTGAGCCACGTTGAGTAAACACCTGTTGTACCATTCTCCGCAGTCTGTGTCTTATTATACACGGACGTAACATTGGCGACGAGGCAGGTTCGAACCTACCTGCAACTCTGCATCACCTCCCGGGGATTCGTTCCTGGAGTTCAGTGGATTGGAGGTCAAGGCCACAGACTCGGGCGTCAACCACGGGCAACCGCCCAGTCATCCAGCAGAGACTCGAGAATTGCGGGGGTAGCTGTCGAGAGCCAGGCTTGGCTTTCCAGTTGAGGTGGTCCAGCAATACGGGCTGGCAACAGGTAGTGCGCAGACCCTTCCCGGACAGCGGCAGGCTAGAGCCCGACCGAGCGGCACAGCAAAGGGCCGAGTAGCGTCGACGGGGGAGAGAGAGAGGGCAGAGCGCACAGGGCGCAGCCGGTGTTCAGGGGCCGAGCAGCGTCGGAGCGAGGGAGAGAGAGACGCGCAGAAACCCGCGAGGCGCCGCCATTGCCACGAGAACCGCCAGGAGCGGGGGAGGAAGGAAAGCGCGGGAGACGCCATTTTAAGCCATTGGGAGACGCCATTTTAAACCACACCCAAAATGCCGAAGAGTGGCAGTATCACCGCATTTGACAATGAAGTCGAAGATTGGGCTACATATGTCGAACGAATAGAGGTGTACTGCAAGGCAAATGAGATGTCAGATGACAAGAAAGCGTCAGTATTGTTAAATTTAATGGGTGCAAAGACGTATGGGTTATTGCGAAATCTAGTAACCCCAACGAAGCCAATGGAAAAGAGTTTTGAAGACATAGTAACGATACTAAAGGAACATTTAAACCCCACACCGCTGCTGATAGCAGAAAGATTCAAGTTTCAAAAACGGAACCAGCATAAGGATGAAAGCAATGCTGATTATTTAACAGAGCTGCGCAAACTATCGAAACACTGCCAGTTTGGAGCGGGACTGGCAGATACCTTAAGGGACAAGTTTGTGTGTGGGCTTCAAAGTGAAGGAACCCAGAAGCGGCTTTTATCTGAAAAGGACCTTACGCTGGAAAAGGCTTTCAGCATGGCGGTATCATATGAAGCAGCAGCACGGGGCGCTGCAGAGATACAACAGAGACTGCAAGAATATGGCACAAACGAAATGTCATATGGAACAGAGAAGTGCTATCGCTGCGGCAGAACAACACACGACCACAATGATTGCTGGTTCAAAGACAAAGTGTGCAGACAGTGTGGAAAAGTAGGACACATAGCACGAGTCTGCAGGTCAGGAAAGAAAACCAGCAATAAGAAACCTACCAAAGGAAAGTACAAGAAGGTACATAAGATGACGGAGAATAGTTCAGACGAACAAAACAGTGATAACGACTCCGAAAGCAGGGAACTGAGTTGTCTGAAACTACATAATGTGATCACAACGGAGGATCACCGAACCATTTGGGTCACTCTCAAGATAGCAGGAGTCCAGGTAAAGATGGAATTGGACACAGGATCAGCCCTAACAGTCATAAACCGACGGGACTACGAGCGGCTATTCCCACACATACCCTTGAGAGACTCAAAAATTATTTTGAAGACGTACACGGGGCAAAAAGTCTACCCCAAAGGAAAAATAAGGGTGACCGTTATATATAACGGTAAGGAAACACCTAAACTAGACCTGTATGTATTGCAAGATGGAGGACCACCATTACTGGGACGTGAATGGATCCGGAAAATACAACTGGATTGGCATTCCATACAGGCACTGACTGTGGCTGACAAAAAGGATGACGACGTCACACCTGGGCGACTGTCGAAGATCCTAACTGACGCGAAAGAAGTGTTCCAGCAAGGACTCGGAACACTAAAAGGCATGACAGCGACGATTAAAATTGAAGAAACCGCAAGCCCAAAATTTTTTAAGGCCAGACCTTGCTGACTGACCACCAGCCTCTTGTCTCCATTTTTAATCCGAAGAAGGGCGTTCCGGTGATGACTGCGTAACGACTACAAAGATGGTCACTCTTTCTAGGGGCGCACCACTATGAAATTGAATATAAGGGCACGAAACAGCATGGAAATGCTGATGGGCTATCACACCTGCCACTGCCTACTGCAGAGGAAGCACCAGCAGTGGATCCTGTTGAAATATTCCATTCGACTATAGTTGAATACCTACCGGTAACTAACGCTTGTATCGAAAAGGAAACCCGAAATGACCCGACACTGTCTCGGGTATATGATTTGACGGTGAAGTGATGGCCAGCACATGGCGACTCACTGTTGCCAGCATTCTCGACAAGGAGAGAACAGCTGTCAGTGTGCCGGGGGACCTTGATGTGTGGATCCCGAGTGGTAATTCCATCCAAGTTAAGGGATAGAGTGCTCAATGAGCTTCATGAGGGTCATCTGGGAGGGGTAAAAATGAAAAGCCTAGCCAGGGCTTAAGTGTGGTGGCCGGGAATCGATAAACAAATCGAGGACCTGACCAAGAGCTGCTCAGGATGCCAGAAAGTCCAAAATGCACCACCACAGGCCCCTCTACACCCATGGGAGTGGCCCTCATCTCCATGGCAACGGGTGCATATTGATTTTGCTGGTCCATTCATGGACTCAATGTTTTTAATAGCCGTGGATGCGCACTCGAAATGGCCTGAGGTCATCAAAATGTCCTCCACCACCACGGAGAAAACTATTGCAGTCCTACGGACCACTTTTGCCAGGAATGGCTTGCCAGAACAGATTTGCTCCGACAACGGACCACAGTTTGTGTCCGAAGAGTTCCGGAGGTTCTTGAAAAAGAATGGGGTAAGGCATTACACATCCGCCCCGTATCATCCAGCCACAAATGGATTGGCTGAGAGGTTCGTACAAACCTTTAAGAAAGCAATAAAGGCTATGTACAATGACAACATTCCGCTGCAGCACAAGGTGGACAATTTCCTGTTCGCCTACCGGAATGCGACACATGCAGTCACCAACCAGGCCCCAGCCATGATGTTCTTTAACCGAAGGTTAAGATCTCGCCTGGATTTGCTCAGACCAAACGTACGAAGAGACGTTGAGAGTAAGCAATTCCAGCACATCCATGAGAAGCCAACAAGGAGCTTCAATGTAGGGCAACCAGTCTTGGCCCGCGACTACCGAACAGAAAAATGGCAGCCAGGAACGATATGCACACGGCAGGGGCCACTAATGTACACAGTGGACGTTGGGGAGAGCATCGTGAGACGCCATGCTGACCAGATCCTAGAGTCACAGGAACAAGTCAACCCCATGCCTCGCCCATACGTACCTGGTGATGAACCCGACGTACAGGTCGCATCTACCCCAGAAACAGTAGCATCGGAAGCTGATGAACCAACCGACGACAGGGGGCCAGAATCGCCTCCGCACCAAGAGCAAGACACTCGGAAAAGGCGCTATCCAGAAAGGATCAGGAGCCCTCCCCAAAGACTGAATATATAAATAGACTATTTTCAGCTAATGTTGCATGTTAAAAGTGTTAATTGTAATTAGTTTGATATTTAATTGTTAAATGAGTGTTATGGTACTGTTAATCTAAAAGGGGAGGAATTGTAATGTATGTACCTTTAAGGGGGGAACTACTTTTTACAGCTCATGTATACTGTAGTACCGGCAGTGACCACACCTGTATATAGCACTGAGTAGTAATCTGTACAGGCAGTTGCAGTTTGAGCCACGTTGAGTAAACACCTGTTGTACCGTTCTCCGCAGTCTGTGTCTTATTATACACGGACGTAACACCCTGAGCCTCCTCTGTTCCAAACAAAACAACTCCAGCCTATCCAATCTTTCCTCATAGCTAAAGTTCCTTGGAAATCTCCTCTGTACCCTCTCTAGTGCAATCACATCCTTCCTGTAATGTGGTGAACAGAACTGTACACAGTACTCTAGCTGCGGCCTAACTAGTGTTTTATACAAGTTCAAGCTCTTATATTCTATACCTCGACTAATAAAGGCAAGCATTCCGTTTGCCACCTTAACCATCTTATCTACCTGTCCTGCTACCTTCAGGGATCTGTGGACATGCACTCCAAGGTCCCTCTGTTCCTCTACACTTCTCAGTGTCCTACCAGTTATTGTGTATGGTCGAGCTGGCAGAAGCTGTTTCTAACGAAACAAAACACAGCACTAAATAGACTATCACCTGCTCAGAGAAAAACAATCACTTCTGCCCGCGTTAAGAAATGGGAGCCAGAACCCTTGTGGACAGGTGGCGCTGGAAGAAATTCCACTCCGCCTATTCATTCACATTAACCCGTAGACAAACAAACTGGTGAAATGTGGCCGCACCTGGACAGGGAAACAAATATACAATGTGTGCAGGTCAATCTCTCCAACAAACACTAGCATTTACACACTGTCACACCCACTCCCTGGCTAATTGGATGCCCTGAATAGATTACATTACAGCTCAGTGCTCTGGATTCTGTCGGATTATTGTTGAATCCGCTGTGGGACTGAATTTTATTCTCTTTGTTTTAAAGTAGTTCAGTTCGAGGAAAATTACCCAATGGCCATATGAAAGAATGGAACAAGAAAATGGGTCTAGACCGAGTAGATCGAGAGAAACTGTTCCCATTGGCGGAAGGGTCGAGAACCAGGGGACACAGATTTAAGGTGATTGGCAAAAGAACCAAAGACGACATGAGGAAAAACTTTTTTACGCAGCGAGTGGTTAGGATCTGGAATGCACTGCCTGAAAGGGTGGTGGAGGCAGATTCAATCATGGCTTTCAAAAGGGAGTAGGATAAGTACCTGAAGGAAAAAGATTTGCAGGGCTACGGGGAAAGGGCGGGGGAGTGGGACTGGCTGACGTGCTCTTGCAAGAGAGCCGGCATGGGCTCGATGGGCTGAATGGCCTCCTTCTGTGCTGTAATCATTCTATGGTTCTATGGGATTCAGCCCATCAAGTCCACAGACAGTTTACAATCTGCCCCATCACGGACTGTATCCCACTTACTTAACCACCTGAAGAAATGTTATTCCAAACAATTGAGCAGAATGGGCCTATATTCTCTGGAGTTTAGAAGATTTAGAGGTGATCTCATTGAAACATAAAAGATTCTTAGAGTGCTTGACAGGGTGGACACTGAGAGGTTGTTTCTTCTGGCTGGAGAGTCTAGAACTAGGGGTCTTAGTCTCAGGATAAGGGGTTGGCCATTTAGGACTGAGATGAGGAGGAATTTCTTTGCTCAGAGGGTTGTGAATCTTTGGAATTCTCTACCCCAGAGGGCTGTGGAGGCTCAGTCGTTGAGTATATTCAAGGCAGAGATCGATAGATTTTTGGATATTAAGGGAATCAAGGGATATGGGGATAGTGCAGGAAAGTGGAGTTGAGGTAGAAGATCAGCCATGATCTTATGAAATGGTGGAGCAGGCTTGAGGGGCCCGATGGCTGACTCCTGCTCCTATTTCTTCTGTTCTTAATTGCCATAAAATAGAGCGCATTGCTGTGGCTCAGTTGGTATCACCCTTGCTCTCTGAGTCAGAAGGTTGTGGGTTCCAGTCCCACTCCATGAGACTTGACTGCAAAAAATGTAGGCTGATGTGCCAGTGCAGTACTGAGGGAGTGCTGCACGGTCAGAGGTGCTGTATTTCAGAAGAGATGCTAAACCTGTCTTGCTCACTCAGGTGGATGTAAATGATCCTATGGCACTATTTCAAAGAAAAGCAGGGAAGTTCTCCCCGGTGTCCTGGCCAATGTTTATCCCTCAATCACCATCACTAAAAAACAGATTATCTGGTCATTATCACAGTGCTGTTTGTGGGAGCTTGCTGTGTGCAAATTGGCTACTGTATTTCTTACATTACAACAGTGACTGCACTTCAAGAAAGTACTTAATTGGCTGTAAAGTGCTTTGGGACATCTGGTGATTGTGAAAGGCACTATATAAATGCAAGTCTTTCTTTTTTTCATCATTTAACGCCAGGCATAAACTGAATTTTATAGTTTCATCCAAAGAGTAAAAGGACGTTTCAGAAGGAATAGGCTGCACTTATCAGATGGCAGCTGGTCACGGTTTCACACGTACCCCTGCTCTGGGGGTTCGGTTGGCCTCTGTAACCCTTTTGATGACACTTTGCTGAGGCTCATTGCAATACAATAAAAAAAAACTAGAAAGAGAGTTCATAAAAAACAATTTTTGAAATGTTTATGTGGCCTTTGAAAGTGGCGAGATATTTAACAAGATTGAGGGCTTTTACATAGCAGCACACAAACAGGCCATTCAGCCCCACAGGTCCACGCCGGTGTTTATGCTACACACGAGCCTCCTCCCACCCCTCTTCATCTCACCGTTTCTCCCTCATGTGTCTTATGTTCATTAATAAATAGACATTCTTATTATGAACACAGCTAGCTTTTGCTAGACACTTTTATTGAGCACATGTGGACTAGGTACTGTATCTGTAGAGGCTTCCATCTTGACTGTTGCCTTGTGGGTAGCCTAGTGCCTCATGGGTAATGTAGTCTTAATATCATACAGCTGGGTAGTGTAGTCTTATACATACAGCTATATACAGCTCTACGGCTCCACCTAGTGTCCACTATAGAATGACATGTTATTGATCATTACATCCCCTTTTCTTTGAGGTTTAACAAAATCAATATCAATCAACTTTCAAGAAAACAATAAAGATAATATCAGTAACACTTTTGTTAGTGCTCTATAAACATAAACATTTTCAAAACAGTCAACACATTTTCAAAGCTTTACATTGTACTCAAAGATTAAGTCTATCAGGCTCTTTTACTTCACGTGTGGATCTTCTCAACACGGGTAAGTCTGATGTGTCTTCATGAGATTGTTCTGGCGGTGAATGACAAGATGCAGTTGCGGCATTGTCATCAATCTGGTCTTGAATAGTCTCTTGTGTTTTTAGGAGGGAACGGCGGTTCCTCCTGAGAATCTGTCCTTCCTCAGTTCTAACAGTGTATGACCTTGGTCCTACTTCCTCAAGAACTGTAGCTTTCCTGTTCCATGCATCTGGATCCTCAATCCTGACATCATCATCCCTTGTCAATGGTTTTAGAGTTTTGGATGACTTGTCATAGTATGATTTCTGTTTCAGCTTTAACAGTTGAAGTCTCTGTCTCAGTTCCTCACTTTGCTGTTCTTTTGCACAGCAGGGTAGCGTGGTGCGCAACTTGCGACCCATTAGTAGTTCAGCAGGTGAAGAACCACAGTCTAAAGGTGAGGCTCGGTAGCTCAGCAGGGCGAGATAAGGATCAGACTTGCTTTCTGTCGCTTTCTTCAGTAGCTGCTTGAGAACTTGAACACCTTTCTCTGCCTTACCATTTGACTGAGCATACAAAGGACTGGATGTGATGTGCTGAAAGTCATAATGTGCTGCAAACTGTTGCCACTCCTTACAGTTGAAGCACGGACCATTGTCGCTAATGGCAATCCTGGGAATTCCATGTCTGGCGAAGATGGATTTCACATGCATCATGACACTGCTTGCTGTGGTGCTTGAGAGCAGCGCCATCTCAGGATAGTTAGAATAGTAGTCAATCACTATTAGATAGTCTTTACCATTTAAATGAAAAAGGTCCATACCAAACTTTTGCCATGCTGCTGTTGGTATGTCAGCTACTATCATTGGTTCCTTTGCTTGTTTGTTTTGGTGTTTCTGACATGTCTCACATTTGCCTATCATGTTCTCAATGTCCTTATTTATGCCAGGCCAATAAACAGTGTCTCTTGCTCTCCTTTTGCATTTTTCAATTCCGAGGTGTCCCTCATGAATCCTTTTGAGCATGTCTTGACGTAGAGCCTGTGGAATGACTATTCTGTTCTGTTTTAGTAATAGTCCACTTGCGACACTCAATTCTGACCGTATGTGAAAATATTTTGGACAAGAATCTTTTGGCCAACCATGATGAATATTCTCTATTACTGTTTGTAATACTGTATCTTTTACTGTTTCTGTGGTGTATGTAACCTGTTCCACCTTAAGAGAACTTAAGCCTGTTCCACCTTAAGAGATGTACTACTTTCTCTGGCTGCTGTATACGTAATACCGGTGGTGACCACCGGTATATAAGCACTGTGTAGTAATATTGTATTTAGTATAGTCCTGACCTCCAACCAGTAAAGACCTGTTGAACTTTAATCCTGTAGTCTGTGTTAGTAATTACAACTAGAACACACAGACATAACAGTGGCGACGAGTCCGATTCTTACCCTGCAGCAGTTTATATCCACGGCGGCTTCGTCCACAGAACGGACGTCGAAGAGAGGCTTCCACCCTCATCACCCTGTTGGAAGACACGTCGCACGGCAGACATCGAGAAACCAGAGTGCAGAAGACATCCTGAACTCGAAGCCTCCATCAGCGGCTGTCAGCTATCTTCTTTCTACCTCGGTGGTGGGTAAGCCGGGCAGCGACGCGACCAGAAAGTCGGCCGCGTTGGCTGTACAGACGGGGAGGGAAGACGGAGGAATAAGGGCGGTGAGATCGATCACGACTGGAGATAAGGGCCGGGCCGCATTCGGGCCGAAAGGCGCAGCGCGGGGACATCGATCGCAGCTGGTGATAAGGGCCGGGCCGCATTCGGGCTAAAAAGGCGCAGCGTCTGGGGCAACTGAAGGCGCGAGAGCCGCGGTGAAGCGGAGACAGCGTCGGGGGACGGGTGAAGACCGCCAAGCGCGGGAAAACCGCCATTTTGTAGGCGGAGGACGAAGACAAGAGCGGGAAGCTGCCATCTTGGATAAAAATAAAAATAAATTAAATTGCAACGATGCCTAAACATGGGAACATTAATACCTTTGATAGCGACATCGAAGATTGAGCCATGTATGTAGAACGCATACAAAATTATTGTAAAGCAAATAAAATCCCAGATGAAGAGAAAGCACTAACATTATTAAACTTAATGGGTGCGAAGACATACGGGCAATTGAAACACCTTTTATCACCAGATGAACCGGCGGATAAGACGTTCGAGGAGATTGTTACTGTCCTGAAAAATCATCTAAACCCCACGCCGCTGATACTAGCGGAACGATTTAAATTTTACAGCAGAAGGCAGCTGAAGGATGAAAGCAATGCTGAATACTTAATGGAATTGCGTAAGCTAGCAAAGTACTGTCAGTTTGGAACGAGACTGACAGAGGCGCTACGAGATAAATTTGTGTGTGGTTTATTAAAAGAAGATACACAAAAGCGACTGCTCGAGGAGAATGAGCTGACGCTTGAGAAAGCGGTCACTATGGCAGCAGCACACGAAGCCGCAGCGAGAGGCACGGCAGTAATGCAGCTACGGTCACCGGAACTCAGTACAAATAAATTGGGTTTGAGTACTGTAAAATGTTATCGTTGTGGAAAGACAACGCACGATCAGAACCAGTGTTGGTTTAAAAACCAAGAATGCAGAACGTGTGGCAGGCTTGGCCACATAGCTAAAGTATGCCGGTCAGGAAAGAAGACCAGCAACAAAAAGTCACCGCAAGGAAAATACATAAAGGTACACAAGGTGACAAAGAACAGTTCGACCGAACAGAAGTCAGATTCAGACGCTAGCAGTAATGAACTGGGTAGCTTAAGAGTACACAACGTTGGTAAGGATGCAGATCTCCAGACAATTTGGGTCACCCTTCAGATAGCAGGAGTCCAAGTAAAGATGGAATTGGACACTGGATCGGCATTGACGGTCATGAATAAGAAAGATTACAAAAGGTTATTCCAACATATTCCCCGACGGGATACGGAGATTATATTGAAAACATACACGGGGCAAAGAGTGTACCCCATCGGAAAGATAGAGGTAAAAGTGGTCCACAAGGGCAAAGAAAGCCAAGTAATGGACTTATATGTGCTACCTGAAGGAGGTCCACCACTACTGGGACGGGAGTGGATTAGGAAAATGAATATGGACTGGCACTCCTTGAAGGCACTAACGGTAGATTCCGGGGAAACAGATGTCAAACCTAAACGATTGTCCAAAATATTGGATGATGCTAAAGAGGTGTTCCAACAGGGACTGGGAACACTGAGAGGAATTACGGCAAACATCAAGATTGATGCACATGCACACCCAAAATTTTTCAAAGCCAGACCGGTACCCTATGCAATATGACCTACTGTAGAAGCGGAACTGGAAGCGCTAGAACGTTCAGGTGTACTGTCTAAGGTAGATTGGAGTGAGTGGGCTATGCCCATTGTTCCCGTTATGAAACGTCCTTCGAGCAACAAGCCAGGAGAACCAGGGAAGGTTCGCATCTGTGGAGATTTCAAAATCACCGTTAATCCGGTGCTTCACACGGTGCAGTATCCGCTTCCGCGGATTGAGGATATTTTTGCTTCATTGTCTGGCGGGAAACACTTCACCAAGATAGACCTGGCGCAGGCGTACTTGCAGATGGAGGTTGAAGAAGAGTCACGCCAATACCTCACGATCAACACGCATCGAGGTTTGTACCGGTACAATAGGCTGGTTTTTGGAGTGGCATCAGCTCCAGCAATTTGGCAGAGGGCCATGGAGCAGGTATTACAGGGAATTCCAGGCACACAATGTTACCTGGACGATATTCTGATTACAGGTGATGGTGATGAAGAACACCTCGCAAACTTGGAACTGGTGCTCAACAGACTGAAAGAGTATGGACTTAGAGTTAATCGGCAGAAATGTGAGTTCTTCCAGAAGCGGATCTCGTACTGTGGTCATGTCATTGACCGGGAGGGGCTTCATAAGTCTCCTGACAAGATAGAGGCAGTTGTAAAGGCTCCCGCTCCGGATAATGTCTCTCAGTTGAGGTCGTTTCTAGGATTGATTAACTATTACCATAAATTTCTACCAAATCTATCCACGGTACTGCACCCGCTAAACGCTCTTTTACAGAAGGGGGTACCATGGGAATGGAGCGAAAACTGTAAGAGGGCATTTCGCAAAAGCAAAGAATTGATCACCTCAGAGGAAGTGTTGGCTCACTTCAACCCGACACTGCCTATTCGGTTGGCTTGTGATGCTTCTCCATATGGTATTGGGGCAGTACTCTCACACAAGTTGCCAAATGGCACGGAAAGGCCAGTTGCGTTTGCATCCAGATCATTGACCTCCGCTGAGCGCAACTATGCGCAGATCGATAGGGAGGCTCTCAGCCTTGTATGGGGAGTGAAGAAGTTTAATCATTACCTGCAGGGCCAAAAATTCACACTTCTGACAGACCATCAGCCGTTGGTATCCATTTTTAACCCTAAGAAGGGTGTTTCAGTGATGACAGCACAGCGTCTCCAGAGATGGTCCCTTTTCCTAGGGGCACATCAACATCAAATAGAATTCAAAGGTACGAAGCAGCATGGCAATGCTGATGGGCTGTCGCGCCTGCCACTACCTGAAGAAGAAGAAACGACGAAAGTTGACCCTGTTGAGTTATTTCATTCGACCATCATCGAGTGTTTACCAGTCATCAATGCAAGTATTGAAAGAGAAGCCAGGAACGACCCGATACTGTCCAGAGTCTACGAGGTGACAGTGAAAGGATGGCCAACACGTGGTGATCCTCTGTTACCGGCATTCTCGGCAAGGCGAGACCAGCTGTCTGTCTGCCATGGTACTTTGATGTACGGGACAAGAGTGATTATTCCTCCCAAGTTAAGGGAAAGAGTTCTAAAAGAACTGCATGAAGGTCATCTGGGGGGAGTTAAGATGAAAAGTCTTGCTAGGGCTTATGTATGGTGGCCGGGTAGTGACCAACAGATAGAGGAGTTGACGAAAAGCTGCACTGGGTGCCAAAAAGTGCAAAATGCACCTCCGATCGCACCACTACACCCATGGGAATGGCCTTCAGCCCCATGGCAACGCGTACATATTGACTTTGCTGGTCCATTCATGGACTCCATGTTCCTAATTGCGGTGGACGCACATTCCAAATGGCCAGAAGTGATCAAGATGAATACCACTACTTCAGAAAAGACAATTGCGGTGTTAAGAACAATATTCACAAGGAACGGATTGCCAGAACAGATCTGTTCGGACAACGGACCACAGTTCGTGTCGGAAGAATTCCAAAAATTCTTAAAGAAGAATGGGGTGAAACATTATACCACTGCCCCATATCATCCGGCGACAAACGGGTTGGCCGAGAGATTTGTCCAAACATTCAAAAAGGCAATAAAGGCCATGAACGATGATCAGATTCCGCTACAGCACAAGGTGGACAATTTCCTAATGGAATATCGAAACGCCGCTCATGCAGTGACTAACCAAAGTCCTGCCATGATGTTTTATAACAGGAGGTTGCGGTCCAGGTTGGACTTGTTAAAACCAAATGTGCGGAGGGAAGTGGAAAACAAACAGTTCCGGCATATTAATAACAAGACCACTCGAAGTTTCGACGTAGGACAACCAGTGTTGGCAAGGGGCTATGGAAACGAAAAATGGCAGTCCGGAACAATTCGGGCCAGACAAGGACCTCTGATGTACTCAGTAGATATTGGTAACAATGTGATAAGGCGTCATGCGGATCAACTGGTAGAATCGAGAGCAAGGGTCGAACCCATGGTTGCGACAGAGACAACTGTGGAAGACGTTAATGAACCTGAAGCATCTACCTCGGCAGGGAATGTACCTGATGATGATAACACCCAATGCATGGGAGACCAACTAGAGGAGTCACCTCAGCAACAGGAATCAGAGACCACTGAAAGGCGTTATCCAAACCGAATCAGAAGGCCTCCTGAGAGACTGAACCTTTGAACTGTTTATACCTGAAGTTATATATGTTATTATGTTATGTTAAATGGGGATATGACTGTTAAGCTAAAAAGGGAGGATTGTGGTGTATGTAACCTGTTCCACCTTAAGAGAACTTAAGCCTGTTCCACCTTAAGAGATGTACTACTTTCTCTGGCTGCTGTATACGTAATACCGGTGGTGACCACCGGTATATAAGCACTGTGTAGTAATATTGTATTTAGTATAGTCCTGACCTCCAACCAGTAAAGACCTGTTGAACTTTAATCTTGTAGTCTGTGTTAGTAATTACAACTAGAACACACAGACTTAACAGTTTCTTCTGCTATTTGCTTTGATTTTGTGTCTGACACGGGCAGCGCAGCAGTGACCATACTCACATGAACATCCACGTCTTCTTCAATAGAGCTCACATGACTCATTGTGGGTGCTCGGGATGGTGCATCTGCTAACACTATGTATTTGCCTGGTGTGTAGATCAGTTCAAAGTCATATATTTGCAGCTTCATCATGAGTCGTTGAATCCTTGGAGACATATCATTCAGGTTTTTTTTTATGATGGCAACCAGAGGGCTGTGGTCTGTCTCAATTGTGAAGGTGGGAAGTCCATATATGTAGCCATGAAACTTTTCTAGTCCAACTACCAAGCCTAGACATTCCTTTTCAATCTGGGCGTATCGAAACTCAGTATCAGTCATAGACTTGGAGGCATAGGCAACAGGCTTCCAATCTTCACCCTCTGCTTGTAGCAAGACCACACCTAGGCCATCGTTTGATGCATCTGTTGACACTTTGATTCTTTTTGTTGGGTCAAAGAAGGTGAATACAGGTGTGGTTGTCAGCACTGTTTTGAGGTTTATCCACTCTTGTTCATGTCTTTCTGTCCATGCGAACTCATTCGTTTTATGTAGCAGGTCTCGCAGACAGGCTGTCTTGGCTGACAAGTTAGGAATGAACTTTCCAATGAAGTTTATCATCCCCATGATGCGTAGCACTCCTTTTTTGTCAGTGGGTCGGGGCATTTTGAGTATGGTGTTTACTTTTTCCATATCTGGCTCTATTCCTTTACCAGATAGATTATCTCCTAGGAAAGTGACTTCCTGGACGCCAAACTGACACTTGGCTTTGTTGAGCTTCAGTCCATTCCGGCGTATGCTCTGTAGCACTTTAGTCAGTCTCTTATTGTGTTCTTTCAGTGTGGAGCCCCAGATGATGATGTCATCAACATAGACCCGAACTCCTTCCAGACCTTCAATTATGTGTTCCATCGCTCGATGAAAGATTTCAGATGCAGATATTATCCCAAAAAGCATTCTGAGGAAACAATACCTGCCAAATGGTGTGTTGAAGGTACAGTATTTGGTGCTCTCTTCATCCAGTTTTAGTTGCCAAAATCCTTGTGAGGCATCGAGCTTTGTAAAGTATCTGGCACCTGACATTTCACTGGTGATTTCTTCTCGCTTGGGAATCTGGTAGTGTTCACGTTTTATGTTTGCATTTAAGTCCTTTGGATCCATGCATATTCTTAGATCATTGTTCTTTTTCTTTACACATACCATGGAGTTAACCCAGTCTGCTGGCTCTTCAACTTTCCTGATGACTCCTAGTGTGGTCATTCTGTCCAGTTCATTCATGAGCCGGTCACGCAGGGGTGCTGGAACTCTTCGTGGAGCATGTACCACTGGCTGAGCATCCTGCTTTAGCTGGATCTTGTAAGTGAATGGTAGAACTCCAAATCCTTTGAAGACATCCTGGAAATTATTCACTACAGAATCCACCGAGTCATCTGGTCTGCTTATGGCACAGTTTATATGGTAGACTCTCTTGACCAGTTCTAAGTCCTCACAAGCTTTGTCACCCAGTAGTGAATCAAGCCTTTCAGCCACAACAGAAAACATGAGATGATGCACTTTGTCTTTGACTGTCACTTTAATCTGCATACACCTAAGCTATCTATTTTCTGTCCATTATAGTCCTTCAGTAGTACTGACTTTTTCTGTATTTTGGGCTTTTCTTTCATATTTTTAATGTCACTCATACTGATTAAGTTTGCTTTTGCCCCAGTGTCTAGTTTCAAGGTAACTAATGCTCCATTTACCTGCAGTGGGATCATCCATTTGTCCTCTTTTACTGCATTAACTTTATGTTCAGCATTGTCCATTTCTGAGGGCTGCACATTTTCTGTATCCTTTTTGATATTGTCACATGACACCATTCGTACAAAAAATGTCTCACTTAAATCAGTGTCCTCAATTACATTAACTCGTTGCCCTTTCTTAGTTTGTACTTTTGAAAAGCATTGTTTGGCAAAGTGATTCTTTCCATTACACTTTGTGTACATTTTTCCAAACGCAGGGCATTGTCTTAACTGGTGTTTGTAACCATAGCGTTTACAATTAAAAATTTCATCCTCCAATTGCTTTTCATTTCTGTTCTGCCCATGTTTCTTCCCCTTATAGGACACAGCACCGACAGCAGCATTATCACTCATTACAATCGCATCATTATTGATTTCACTGAAAGTCTTCGCGTGCTTTCGAGCTAGCTCGCTGGCTTGGCATATTTTCACCGCATTTTCCAAATTTAGTTCGGTTTCTCTCAACAGACGTTCCCTGACTTTTTTATCATGAATACCAAACACAATCTGGTCACAAATCATGGATGCTTTGAGCTCAGAGAAATTACATGTCTGTGCTTTCAGTTTCAGATCAGTTATAAAGCTATCAAAAGTCTCATTTTGCTGCTGTGTCCGAGAACAGAAGATGTATCTTTCATAGGTCTCATTCTTTTTGGGAGAGCAATGTGCATCAAATTTTTTTAGCACATCTTCTAATTTTACTATGTTCTCCTCTGGATTAAATACAAATGTATTAAATACCTCTATCGCCTGTAGGCCTGCAACCGTAAGCAGCAATGCTATCTTCCTTGCGTCTGGCTTCGTACCGAATCTGATGGCTGCAATGTAGAGTTCGAATTGCTGTTTAAAAGTCTGCCAATTGTAGTCGATTTTTTCTGTGAGTTTCAAACGCTCTGGTGGCTTCAAATTCTCCATGTCGCTTTTCACAATTTTCAGCAGATCTTCACCATCCTGGTACCATCTTATGTTCATTAATAAATAGACATTCTTATTATGAACACAGCTAGCTTTTGCTAGACACTTTTATTGAGCACATGTGGACTAGGTACTGTATCTGTAGAGGCTTCCATCTTGACTGTTGCCTTGTGGGTAGCCTAGTGCCTCATGGGTAATGTAGTCTTTATATCATACAGCTGGGTAGTGTAGTCTTATACATACAGCTATATACAGCTCTACAGCTCCACCTAGTGTCCACTATAGAATGACATGTTATTGATCATTACAATGTGCTTATCTAGTTTCCCCTTGAATACATCTATGCTGTTCGCCTCAACCACTCCCTGTGGTAGCGAGTTCTGGGTAAAGAGGTTTCTCCTGAATTCCCTATTTATTGGTGACTGTCTTATATTTATAGCTAATGTTCCCTCTAATTTTCTTTTTCCTGCGCGGGGCCATTAAATTCGCTGCATGGCTGCGTATGCGCGGTATCCCTTCCAGCGGCAGCACTGGTGAGCGGTCTGTGCGGGACCTCGTGATTGGTGCGTGGCCGCGCACCTTCGGGGGAACGTTGTTTATGGCCCCTAGTTCTGGTCTCCTCCACAAGTGGAAACATCTTCTCTGCATCTACCCTATCAAACCCTTTCATAATCTTAAAGAGCTCTATCAGGTCGCCTCTCGGCCTTCTCTTTTCTAGAGAAAAGAGCCCCAGCCTGTTTAGTCTTTCCTGATAGTTATCACCTCTTACAATGTCAGCTGTGGCTCAGTGGGTAGCACACTTGCTCTTTGAGTCTGACTGGTTGTGGGTTTAAGTCTCACTCCATGGAACCTGAAAACATAAATCTAGGCCGACACTCCAGGGCAGTGCTGAGGGAGTGTTGCACTGTTGGAGGTGCCTTCTTTCAGATAAGATGTTAAACCGAGGCCCTGTCTGCCCTCTCAGGTGGATGTAAAAGATCCTATAGCACTATTTTGAGGAAGAGCAGGGGGAGTTATCCCCGGTGTCCTGGGCCAATATTTATCCCTCAACCAACATAATAAAAACAGATTTACTGGTCATTATCACATTGCTGTTTGTGGGAGTTTGGCTGCTGCGATTACAACATTGACTACACCCCAAAAGTACTTCATTGGCTGTAAAGTGCTTTGAGACGTCCGGTGGTCGTGAAAGGCGCTATATAAATGCAAGACTTTATTTCTTTTCTTAGTTCTGGTATCATCCTTTTTTGCACCTTTTCCAGGGCCTCTATATCCCTTTTGATAATATTCCTTTAGTATTAAATAATCCTTTAGAAAGAGAATTCCACCGTAAAGAGTCATGATAGCTGAAGACTCTGCCACTGACGGTGGGATAAAGCGGGGAGGATGCACAGTAGGCCAGAGTCACATGAGCGAAGAACTGGAACAAAGAACGAGAGGAGGTTAGAGGGATAGCGTGAGGCAAGGCCATGGAGGGATTTGTAAATGATAATGAGAATTTTAAAAATCAGTGCACTGGGAGACGGGGTGTCAGTTGAGGTCAGCACGATGTGGTGAGTGATAGAAAGCAGGACGGTACAGAAATTAATGTGGATGCAGAGTTTGCAAGAGTTGAAGTTTACGTAGGGTGGAGAACATTGAAAAAGTTACTTGGTTTCCAACAATCTAGCTAAATCAATTAATACTAAATGGAAAACATCCAGTTTAAAACTCAACCTTGTAGATCAAATGTTAAAAATTAATAAGCGGCAGCCACTATGGAACATAGCTTCCATGCTTCAAGGAGCACTTACTAAGCACCTTCAGTGATTCACTCAAGATTATGGGAAAGTGTACCATTGTCATGTGGTACGTTCATTCCCGGAATACCACACAGAGATATTACAATGACTCCAAAATAAAGTGATAGAGGACTGAAAGGACGGTGGAAGCAAACTCAATAGTGACTTTCAAAAGGGAATTGGATATATACTTGAAAAGGAAACATTTGCAGATTGCCCTGGAGTCTCCAGGAATTGAAGATTAATCCCCAGGACACTCGTGCGAGAAAAATCCAGGAGAAAAACCAACTGGACATCAAAATAAATCGTGTTTTTTTCTCATTTCTTTGAACATTTTCAGTTATTAATTATTAAAATATTGGAGCTGGGGGTAAAAAAAGGCTGTTTGACTAACAGTCAAGATGAACCCAATCGGTTAGCAAAGAGTCTGTTCCCTTTCCAATTGGCCGTGGGAAGGCCGTGCACTCAGAGGACGGACCAATGCCGGGAGCGTGGGGGCAGGGCGCTTCAATCTGGTAGGTCATGTGTTCAATCTGGTAGGTCATGTGATGAAAGCTCCAGGAATACACCCGGGCTGAGTTGGCAACCCTGCACATCTTCGACAGAACCTCCCAAACCCGCAACCTCTACCACCTAGAAGGACAAGGGCAGCAGGCACATGGGAACACCACCACCTCCAAGTTCCCCTTCAAGTTGCACACCGTCCTGGCTTGGAAATATATCGGCTGTTCCTTCATCGTCACTGGGTCAAAATCCTGGAACTGCCTCCCTAACAGCACTGTGGGAGCACCTTCACCACACGGACTGCAGCGGCTCAAGAAGGCGGCTCACCACCACCTTCTCCAGGGCAACTAAGGATGGGCAATAAATGCTGGCCTTGCCAGCGCGTCCACATCCCAGGAACGAATAAAAAAAACACACGATGGGCCGAATGGCCTCCTTCTGTGCCGTAAATTTCTATGATTAAAAAATTGACAAGCTTCAAGCAAAACAAAGTACCAAAATTATTTCCCCACAATTCTTTGCAACAGGCACTCAATTAAAGTAGTTACTGATGTCAACCAACGCCTTTTGAAAAGGGTTGGATAAATATCTGGTTAGCAATGGGATTAAATGGTATAAAGAAAGTACAAACAGAGATGATTGAATGCTGTGTGGAATGTTATGGTTCCTGAGCTGGGTCAAAATCCTGGAACTCCCTCCCTACCAGCACCGTGGGAGCACCTTCACCACACGGACTGCAGCACTGCAATTATATAGGGCCCTGGTGAGACCACACCTGGAGTATTGTGTACAGTTTTGGTCTCCTTACCTAAGGAAAGATATACTTGCCATAGATGGAGTGCAACGAAGGTTCACCAGACTGGTTCCTGGGATGGGGGGATTGTCCTATGAGGAGAGATTGAATTCTCTAGAGTTTAGGAGAATGAGAGGTGATGTCATTGAAACATACAAAATTCTGACAGGGCTTGACAGGGTAGATGCAGGGAGGATGTTTCCCTTGGCTGGGGAGTCTACAACCAGGGTGTCACAGTCTCAGAATAAGGGGTCGGCCATTTACGACTGAGATGAGGAGAAACTTCTTCACTCAGAGGATTGTGAATCTTTGGGATTCTCTACCCCAAAGGGCTGTGGAGGCTCAGTCGTTGAGTATATTCAAGACAGAGGTCGATAGATTTTTGAATATTAAGGGAATCAAGGGATATGGGGATAGTGCAGGAAAGTGGAGATGAGGTAGAAGATCAGCCATGATCTTATTGAATGGTGGAGCAGGCTCGAAGGGCCAAATGGCCTACTCCTGCTTCTATTTCTCATGTTCTTATGTTCTGAAGGGCAATTATGAATGGGCGATAAATGCTGGCCTTGCCAGCGACGCCCACATCCCGTGAAGGAATTTTTAAAAAGTGCTCCCGGCCTCAATCGGGACCACATACGGTCACAACAATTGGCGAGGAAGTGCTTAGCAAAGGGGGGACAGAAAACAAGTGAATAACGCCCAAAACAATTCAAAGACAGAGAATGTTACTGTACCTGTATATTTAGTGAAATACTGATAAGGATATTTCCAGTTATCGCTAAGATTGTGCCCAAAAGGTTAGTCTGGAGAGAAAAAAAAGAGACATCACAGTAAAGCAGAGTGCGATTCAACAACAGTACTTACAACTAAGTATTAAACAAACAATACTTGCCCAATCTCAGCTCACCCAGACCCTGATTTTGAACAAGACAGGCTGGTTTCTTGCAAAGGCTCACTGGAAATTTCTAAAATTTAAATCATCCAACAAATGTTTGTTCTTAAAACACGCGTCTGCATTTTTTGTGTGCTAAATAAATGAGCGTTTAGACACACAGGCTACAGAGTGAAGAAAGGTTCTCGCTCACAATTTCCCTTATTACAAGTTCCAGTATTCAACCCTCGCCATCTAGGATGGGCAGGGAGGTGGGTGGGTGGGGGAGGGCACTGATTGTGGGGGAGGGGGAAGCAACGTTCCCGCTAAGCCGCGCGGCCGCACAGCAGTCTGGATGTCCCGCGCAGGCCGCTCACCGGCTTTTCGACGGAAATAACTGCGTGCGTGCGAAAAATTGAACTGGCCGCTCCCGCCCCTTAAAGGGCCCGCCCACCAATAAAGAAATCACAGGGACCATTGGAGGGTGGGGAGGGAAAATCACACAGAATCAACCGAGGCTAATGCAAGGCAAAGACTGGGAGGAGGTGCTTTTCCCCAACCTATGTTTAGCT
The DNA here is from genome assembly GCF_052327205.1 of Somniosus microcephalus. Classification (NCBI taxonomy): domain Eukaryota; kingdom Metazoa; phylum Chordata; class Chondrichthyes; order Squaliformes; family Somniosidae; genus Somniosus; species Somniosus microcephalus. The sequence continues at coordinate 17,986,080 of NC_140993.1, forward strand.
CAATAGCAACGTTTTTTTAAAACATGCATTACATTACACAAAGGTCCCTGTGGTGACATAGTCTGAGATCCCGAATCGTAACAGTCCCTCTGGAGATGTACAATGAATGGTCCATTCTATGTATATCTACATGCACAGGGCTGAAGCTATGCAATTGGTGGAGCCACAATGAGATGCGTTGTGACAACGGGGCCGGCCACAGTTCTGGCCACAAACTTTATAATATTTGAACCTTCCACTGAGGCTCTGGCTTCAGGTCATGTGTTAAATATTTATCACAACCTCTTTCTGTCATTAAACTCTGGTGATGTCTCACCCCAGTGACACCGAAGCAATCAGCGACTCGCTGCACGAACACTCATTGTTCCACGCACCGTTTTACAACAATATGCTCTATTGTACAGACACTAACAGCACTCCAGTGCTGTGAGATCAGCTGCTCTGAACTGGCACAGGCGATAGCATCGTCCGATAAATTCCATCTCATCCAATCTGCTGCCAGTTACTTTTTACTATTTTGTCGTTTTTCCTTTAACAGATCTTGGCGCAGTGTTATTGATGCGCCTCAATAACTTCAAGGCTCAAAGTTAACTGGATAAAACAAGGCTTTTATTAGCAAAGAAAGATGCCTGTGTCTTCACCTAGCTTCACCTAGCATTCTGCTGTTCTGCTGCAAGACAAGCCTGGGCTTGTCTTAAGTAGGGCCAGGTATGGGCGGAGCCGACACACCCAATGGGGAGAAAGGGGGCGGTGCACTATATACAATACAAGGTAAAACACCGGAGCAGGCAATACAATATATGTAGTTAAATACAGAGTCTGATGAATGACATATTTCATCACATTCACCTCTTCTACAGATTTAGTCTGTCCGGGGGTGTGATAGTCCTCTGTGTGCCAAGGACACCGGGGATAACTCCCCTGCTCTTCGAAATAGTAGCCCTGGGATCTTTTTCGTCCACCTGAGAGGGCAGACGTTTAACATCTCATCCGAAAGACGGCACCTCCGACAGTGCAGCGCTCCCTCAGTACTGCACTGGAGTACGTCGGTCCCGTCCGTGCCGGATAAAAAAAAGTTTCCTGTAGTCCCACTCCCCCTGCTCTTTCCCCATAGCCCTGCAAGTTTTCCCTCCTCAAGTATTTATCAAATTCCCTTTTGGAAGTTACGATTGAATCTGCTTCCACCGCCCTTTCAGGCCACATTCCACCCTACGTAAACTTGAGGTCATCCAAAACTCGGCTACCCGTGTCCTAATTCGCACCAAGTCCCGTTCGCCCATCACCCCTGTGCTCGCTGACCTACATTGGCTCCCGGTTAAGCAATGCCTTGATTTCAAAATTCTCATCCTTGTTTTCAAATCCCTCCATGGCCTCGCACCTTCCTATCTCTGTAATCTCCTTTAGCCCCACAAACCCCCGAGATATCTGCACTCCTCTAATTCTGCCCTCTTGAGGATCCCTGATTATAATCGTTCAACCTTTGGTGGTCGTGCCTTCAGCTGCCTAGGCCCAAAGCTCTGGAATTCCCTCCCTAAACCTGTCCGACTCTCTACCTCTCTTTCCTCCTTTAAGACGCTCCTTAAAACCTACCTCTTTGACCAAGCTTTTGGTCACCTGCCCTAATTTATCCTTATGTGGATCGGTGTCAAATATTTTGTCTTATGCAGCGCTCCTGTGAAGCGCCTAGGGACGTTTTACTACGTTAAAGGCGCTATCTAAATACAAGTTGTTGCTGTTGCCGAACAGTGTACGTTCCTTAAGTCACCATGTAATTGCAGAGTTAAGCAACTACTAATGGAACAAGCACACAGCAGGAATCCCCTTGTACATACAGAGTGTAGGAGAGGAGAGCACAGACCTCGATTACACGCAGGGATAATCCATCAGAGATACTTCACACCTCATCAGCAAGTGTCAGCTGACAAGCGAACCACCAGCCTGGGAATAAGTGAGGAGAATACGAGGTAGGATGAGCAAGGAAACGTGAGGAGCAGGGAGACATGGATGGATAAATCTCCGTCCTTCTAGTGTCTGTATAATCGGTCATAGATTTTAGCAAAGGCATCGCAGGATGTGTCCCTTCCTCTCTGTGAAAAAGTATTCATCATTTGTAATGATTGTGTACTAATTCATTACAATTCTGATGTAAAATTGTGACTTAACACAGATTTAAGGTGATTGGCAAAAGAACTAGAGGCAACATGAGGAAATTATTTTTTACGCAGCGAGTTGTTGTGATCTGGAATGCGCTGCCGGAAAGGGCGGTGGAAGCAGATTCAATAGTAACTTTCAAAAGGGAATTCGATAAATAATTGAAGGGAAAAAATTTGCAGGGCTCTGGGAAAAGAGCGGGGGAGTAGAATCAATATTCTCGCAAAGCTGTCTGGAGGTTGCGTGCAGGCCACTCACCAGCTTTTACGTGGAAGTCTGAGGGATGTAGACTTGAACGGATATGGTGGACAACTGGTTTAGTCATTCACCGCCAGATCTGGCTGGACCACATAAAGCACTATCAGGTCCTGCTCTCATCTGTCAAAATTGCTCACTACTCCAGAATCATTCTGGAATGCAAAGATAAACCCCGGCTTCTATTCATCGCTGCTAAACGTCTTCTTAAACCCCTCTCCCCTGTCTCCTCCACCCTCACCTCCAACAACAAGTGTGAGGAGCTCATGGATTCCTTTGTCTCTAAGATTGAGGCCATCCGTTCAACTCTGCCACTTCCTTTCCTTCCCCTATCCCACTGGGCCAAACTTCCTCTAAGGTTCCCCCCTGCCCTAGCCCTGAAGTCACATCTTTCTCCAGTTTCTCTCCGATCTCCCCTCATGACCTCTCCGCGCTCATCTTGTCCATGAGACCTACTTCCTGCTCCCTCGACCCAATTCCCACCAAACTGCTGACCAACTAACTTCCTTTTCTGGCTCCCATGTTAGCTGACATTGTTAACGGTTCTTTCTCCTCAGGTACTGTCCCCCTCTCCCTCAAATCAGCCGCCATCACCCCTCTCCTCAAAAAACCAACCCTTGACCCCTCCATCCTTGCAAACTACCGCCCCATCTCCAACCTCCCTTTACTCTCCAAAGTCCTTGAACGTGCCCATCTTTCTCGCAATTCCATGTTTGAATCCCTCCAATCAGGTTTCCGCACTTGCCACAGTATCGAAACAGCTCTCATCAAAGTCACAAATGGCATCCTTTGTGACTGTGACAAAGGTAAACTATCCCTCCTCGTCCTTCTTGACTTGCCTGCAGCCTTTGACACGGTTGACCACTCCATCCTTCTCCAACGCCTCTCCACCGTCGTCCAGCTGGGTGGAACTGCACTCGCCTGGTCCCATTCTTATCTATCTAATCGTAGCCAGAAAATCACCTGCAACGGCTTCTCTTCCCGCTCCCACATCGTTACCTCTGGTGTCCCCCAAGGATCTATCCTTGACCCCCTCCTATTTCTCATCTACATGTTGCCCCTTGGTGACATCATCCGAAAACACAGCGTCAGTTTCCACATGTACGCTGATGACACCCAGCTTTACCTTACTACCACTTCTCTCAACCCCTCCACTGTGTCTAACTTGTCAGACTGCTTGTCCAGTTCTGGATGAGCAAAAATTCTCTCCAATTAAATATTGGGAAGACCGAAGCCATTGTTTTTAGTCCCCGCCACAAACTCCGTTCCCTAGCCACTGACTCCATCCCTCTCCCTAACATCTGTCTGAGGCTGAGCCATACTGTTCGCAACCTTGGTGTCATATTTGAAATGAGCTTCTGACCACATATCTGCAGCATAACTAAGACCACCTACTTCCAGCTCCGTAACATCGCCCGTCTCCACCCCTGCCTCCGCTCATCTGCTGCTGAAACCCTCATCCATGCCTTTGTTACCTCTGGACTTGACTATTCCAACGCACTCCTGGCCGGCCTCCCACATTCTACCCTACGTAAACTTGAGGTCATCCAAAACTCTGCTGCTCATGTCCTAACTCGCACCAAGTCCCGTTCGCCCATCACCCCTGTGCTCACTGACCTACATTGGCTCCTGGTTAAGCAATGCCTCGATTTCAAAATTCTCATCCTTGTTTTCAAATCCCTCCATGGCCTCACCCCTTCCTATCTCTGTAATCTTCTTCAGCCCCACAACCCCCCCGAGATCTCTGCGCTCCTCTAATTCTGCCCTCTTGAGCATCCCTGATTATAATCGCTCCACCATTGGTGGCCGTGCCTTCTGTTGCCTAGGCCCTAAGCTCTGGAATTCCCTGCCTAAACCTCTCCAGCTCTCTTTCCTCCTTTAAGACGCTCCTTAAAACTTACCTCTTTGACCAAGCTTTTGATCACTTGCCCTAATTTCTCCTTATGTAGCTCAGTGTCAATTTTTTTGTCTTATAACACTCCTGTGAAGTGCCTTGGGACGTTTTACTACGTTGTCGGAAGAAACCGCGCCTGCACGGAAATTTGAATGGGCTGCACAGCCAGTTAAAGGGACCGCGCACGAATTAGAGGACACATTGAGCGGGACTAGTTGGATTGCTCTTTCTAAGAGCCAGCACAAGCACACTGGGCCGAATGGCCTCCTGTGATTCCATGAAAAAATAATCATAATAAATAGTTTGAGAAGGATAAGAAGTAAAATATCAATATGGTTAAATGGAAGAATGTTTAAGTTAAGAAACTGAGTTCAATTTTATCTGTTTATTGTTTCACCAAAGTAATGGGCTGGTGAATTGACCTTAATATGTTATGAACTAGAGACCTGAGCGCATAATCGAGACTAACACTCCCGGTGCAGTACTGAGGGAGTGCTGCACTGTCGGAGGTGCCGTCTTTCGGATGAGATGTTAAACATCTGCCCTCTCAGGTGGACGTAAAAGTTTGCACGGCCACTATTCAAAGAAGAGCAGGGGAGTTCTCCCCGGTGTCCTGGCCAATATTTATTCCCTCAATCAACATCACTACCGAACATCAAACCACCGTTTCCACGACCCCACTACCGAACATCAAACCACCGTTTCCAAGACTGTCACTGACCTCATCTCCTCTGGAGATCTACCCCCCGCGGCCACCAACCTCATAGTTCTCCAACCCCGCACAGCCCGCTTCTACCTCCTTCCCAAGATCCACAAACAGGACTGCCCTGGTAGACCCATCGTTTCAGCCTGTTCTTGCCCCACGGAACTTATCTCTTCCTATCTCGACTCTATCTTTTCTCCCCTTGTCCAGTCTCTTCCCACCTACATCCGCGACTCTTCGGACGCCCTCCGCCACTTTAACAGTTTCCTGGCCCCAACCGCTTCCTTTTCACCATGGACGTACAATCCCTCTACACCTCCATCTCCTACCAGGATGGCCTGAGGGCACTCCGCTTCTTCCTTGAACAGAGGCCTGACCAGTCCCCATCCACCACTTGTTCTCACATTGAACAACTTCTCCTCTAACTCCACTCACTTCCTCCAAATCAAAGGTGTTGCTATGGGTACCCGCATGGGTCCTAGCTATGCCTGCCTTTTCGTGGGATATGTGGAACACTCTTTGTTCCAGTCCTACTCAGGTCCCCTCCCTCACCTCTTTTTCCAATACATTGATGACTGTATCGGTGCCATTTCCTGCTCTCGCTCTGAACTTGACAATTTCATTCACTTTGCCTCCAATTTCCACCCTTCCCTCACCTTCACATAGTCCATCTCTGACTCTTCCCTTCCCTTCCTCGACTTCTCCGTCTCCATCTCTGGGGATAGGTTATTGACCAATATTCACTACAAGCCCACTGACTCCCACAGCTACCTGGACTACACTTCCTCCCACCCCGCCTCCTGTAAGGACTCTATTCCATTCTCCCAGTTTCTCCGTCTCCACCGCATCTGCTCCGACGATGCCACCTTCCACACCAGTGCTTCCGACATGTCTTCCTTTTTCCTCAACCGAGGATTCCCCTCTACCATGGTTGACACGGCCCTCGACCGTGTCCGCTCTATCTCCCGCACTTCTGCCCTCACCCCTGCCCCTCCCTCCCTCACCCCTGCCCCTCCCTCCCGGAACCACGATAGGGTTCCCCTTGTCCTCACCTTTCACCCCACCAGCCTCCACATTCAACGGATCATCCTCCGCCATTTCCGCTACCTCCAAAGTGATCCCACCACCAAACGCATCTTCCCCTCCCCTCCCCTTTCAGCATTCTGTAGGGACCGCTCCCTCCGAGACACCCTAGTCCACTCCTCTGTCACCCCCAGCACACCTTCCCCTTCGCCTGGCACCTTCCCGTGCAAGCGCAGGAGATGCAACACCTGCCCTTATAACTCCCCCCTTCCCACTGTCCAGGGCCCCAAACACCCCTTCCAGGTGAAACAGCGATTTACTTGTACTTCTTGCAATCTAGTATACTGTATTCGCTGCTCACGATGCGGTCTCCTCTACATTGGGGAGACCAAACGCAGATTGGGTGACCACTTTGCGGAACACCTCCGTTCAGTCCGTAAGGGTGACCCCGAGCTTCCGGTCGCCTGTCATTTTAATTCACCGCTCCATTCCCACTCGGACCTCACCGTCCTTGGCCTCTTGTATTGTTCCACGGAAGCTCAACGTAAACTCGAGGAACAGCACCTCATCTTCCGATTAGGCACTTTGCAGCCTTCCGGACTCAATATCGAGTTCAACAATTTCAGATCATAACCTCGGCCCCTATTACATTTTTACTTATATTTTTTATCCACCCCTTTGCGGTTTCTCCCTTCCCCCCGCCCCCCTTTCCTTTTTTTTCTCTCTCCCACATGGCAGCTGTCTCTCATTCTGCCAGAACATTTCACACCTAATCTGAGCCGTCTTTTGTCTCCACTAGTCCTATCACCATCTCGTCTGGTTTTGAACACCTCTTAATGTCTCTTCACTTCTTTTGTTCTGTCCCAGCCCTGCCTTTCGATCTATTTCATTTCATTTCCAGTTTTGAAAAAGGGTCAGACCCGAAACGTCGACTCTAATTTCTCTCCACGGATGTTGCCTGGCCTGCTGAGTTTTTCCAGCATTTTCTGTTGTTATTTCACTAAAACAGATTATCTGGTCATTATCACATTGTTGTTTGTGGGAGCTTGCTGTGTGCAAATTGGCTGCCGCATTTCCCACATTACAACAGTGACTACACTCCAAAAGTGCTTCATTGGCTGTAAAGCACTTTGGGACATTCTGAGGTCGTGAAAGGCGCTACAGAAATGCAATTCCTTTCTTTGTTTTCTTTCTTTAACTGTTCGACAGAAATATTGACAAAGATAAATGTATGTACACTGATGTAGAAAATAACATTTTCGACTGACTTTTATCTCTAACTCTTTTAGGTCTTAAAGGACAATTAAAACCTGCTGCCATTATTTGACTGACTATTGGAAACACTCAGAGCTGTACACCATTATAACGATAGACGTCGCTAACAGATCAATACACTTCAGCTGCACAGCTCCTTTAAGAAGGTGATCTCAGAGCCATGTGATCACCGGGATCATGGAAACTCCTGTAAGGAGGGTTAAAGTCTCAAACTGCAACTTTATTTTACGACAGCACATCTTTCCTGCTGGCTGGGGAAGTTGCAACCGGCTCAACTACGAGAACTCTGCACTGTTGGGTGCTCTGAGGCGGTAGCCTGCAGCTGGGGCTGCCAACCCTGCATGTATTCCTGGTAGTTCCATCGCACATCCTCCTGCTTCCAGCCGCCCAGTCATAGAATCACACAGCGCAGATTGAGGCCCTTCATACTAGGCTGACACTCCAGTGCAGTACTGTGGGAGTGCTGCACTGTCGGAGGTGCCATCTTTCGGATGAGACGTTAAACCGAGGACCCGTCTGCGCTCAGGTGAACGCAAAAGATCCCACGGCCACTATTTCGAAGAAGAGCAGGGGAGTTCTCCCCGGTGTCCTGGGCCAATATTTATCCCTCAACCAACATCACTAAAAACAGATTATCTGTTCATTATCTCATTGGTGTTTGTGGGAGCTTGCTGTGCGCAAATTGGCTGTCGTGTTTCCTGTGTTACAACAGTGGCTACAATTGAAAAAGCACTTCATTGGCTGTAAAGCACTTTGAGACGTCCGGTGGTCGTGAAAGACGCTATAGAAATGCAAGTCTTTCTTTCGGCCCATCGTGCCTCTTTGAAAGAGCTCTCCAATTAGTCCCGCTGCCCCCTGCTCTTTCCCCACAGCCCTGCACATTTTTTTCCTTTTCAAGTATTTATCCAATTCCCTTTTGAAAGCTACTGCAAACATCTTTTTTTTGTCCCGCCACCATCAATATTTTTATAACTAACGAATGGAAGTGTTGCTTTACCTTACAGCGCTGCAGCTGAACTTTGGGACGCCACCAACAGCATCAGCTGTAAGTAAAATGGAGAAGATAAATCGCTGAACTCCCTCCCCCACCCCTACGCACTTCTAGTCGGGAGAAAAGGATGGGTAACAGGTTCATTTATTTCCAGTTAGTCCTATTAGAAGCTGCTTCCACTGGCAAGAGGGTCGGTAACCAGACGACGCAGACTTAGAATAACTGGCCAAAGAGCCAGTGGGGAGATGAGGAGAAACTTTTTTATGCAGCCTGATGTTATGATCCGGAATGCACTGCCTGACAGGGAGGTGGAAGCAGATTCAATAGGGAATCGGTTATATACATAAAAAGAAAAAAAATGTGCAGGGCTATGGGGAAAGAGCAAGGGGGGAGTGGGACTAATTGGATAGCTCTTTCAAAGAGCCAGCACAGACACGATGGGCCGAAGGGCCTCCTTCTTTACTTTTTTATTCGTTTATGGGATGTGGGTGTCGCTGGCAAGGCCAGCATTTATTGCCCATCCCTAATTACCCTCGAGGAGGTGGTGGTGAGCCTCCTTCTTGAAACGCTGCAGTCCGTGTGGTGAAGGTACTCCCACAGTGCTGTTAGGGAGAGAGTTCCAGGATTTTGACCCAGCGACGATGAAGGATTGGCGATATATTTCCAAGTCGGGATGGTGTGTGACTTGGAGGGGAAATTGGAGGTGGTGGTGTTCTCATGCGCCTGCTGCCCTTGTCCTTCTTCTTCTTAGGCAGTACCTCGGAACCGAGGATGACTTGCTTCCACACTAAAAATGAGTTCTCAGGTGACTGATGAGTCCAATGCGGGACCGACAGTCTCTGTCACAGGTGGGGCAGACGGTGATTGAAGGGGCGGGTGAGTGGGGTGCTTGGGTTGACATGCGCTCCTTCTGCTGTTTGCGCTTGGCTTCCGCTTGCTCCCGACAAAGAGACTCGAGGTGTTCGGCGCATTCCCGGATGCTTCTCCTCCACTTTGTACGGTCTTTGGGCCAGGGGTTCCCAGGTGTCGGTGGGGGTGTTGCACTTTTTCAAGGAGGCTTTGAGGGTGTCCTTGAAGCGTTCCCTCTGCCCACCTGGGGCTCTCTTGCCGAGTCAGAGCTCCGAGTAGAGCGCTTGTTTTGGGAGTCTCGTATCGGGCATGCGGACGGTGTGGCCCGTACATTGCAGTTGATCGAGCGTGGTCAAAGCTTCGATGCTGTTCTTCTAGGTGGTAGAGGTCACCGGTTTGGGAGGTGCTGTTAAGAAGCCTTGGCGAGTTGCTGCGGTGCATCTTGTAGATGGTACACACTGCAGCCACGGTACGCTGGTGGTGGAGGGAGTGAATGTTTAAGGTGGAGGATGGGGTGCCAATCAAGCGGGCTGCTTTGTCCTGCGCTGTATGACTCGATAATTCTACTTAAGCCACTCTTTTTGAACATGTGCTACAAGTCGCTGCCAGAGAAGAAGTGACTGGAGAATTCACTGGACAGCCTGTTCTCGTAAATCCTGTGGCTAACACTCGAAACATAACTAACCAGGATGACTTTCTGCTGGCCCTTGTTCACTGCAGGCAGCTGTCAATGTCATTAAGGCAGACTGCGCCTCTGCCACCTATCAGCACGCCCTATTTCCCAGCGACAACTTCAAAGCGCTGACGGATGGCGATTACCTCCCGTCTCACCAACAGCCTAGCAGGCCAGCCACAGAACAGGAGTGTATAAATCCTTCTCGGGCAAAAATGGATGATTAACCCGGCAGTAACAAAATAGTAAGAGCCACAGATCTCAGATATAAGCCTACAGACACAATATAAAAAAAAAGACTTGCATTTCTATAGCACCTTTCACGGCCACCGGACATCCCAAAGCGCTTTACAGCCAATGAAGTACTTTTTGAAGTGTAGTCACTGTTGTAGTGTAGGAAACGCGGCAGCCAATTTGCGCACAGCAAGCTCCCACAAACAGCAATGTGACAATGACCAGATATTCTGTTTTTGTGATGTTGATTGAGGGATAAATATTGGCCAGGACACCAGGGAGAACTCCCCTGCTCTTCTTCGAAATAGTGCCACGGGATCTTTTACATCCACCTGAGAGAGTAGGCGGGGCCTCGGTTTAACGTCTCATCTAAATGACGGCACCTCCGACAGTGCAGCACTCCCTCAGTGTTGAATCCGTGATTCTTAAAGTATGATGTTTTCCAATAACTACACGGAGGCTGTAACTTAACAATCAACAGGTGTTTACTGGAGGAGGGTAGTCTCAAGACTGGCAGTACAGAGGCATGCTCAAGGCTTATATACAGGTGTGGTCACTGCCGGTACTACAGTATACAGCAGCTGTAAAAGTAGTTCTCTCTTAAAGGTACATACACTACAATTCCTCCCCTTTTAGATTAGTAGTACTCATAATGTTCAAATAACAATTAACACTTTAACATGCACATTAAACTGAAATAGTCCATTTATAGATTCAGTCTTTGGGGCGGCTTCCTGATCCTTTCTGGATAGCGCCTTTCCTGAGGTTCTTGTTCTTGGTGCGGAGGTGATTCTGGCCCCTTTTCGTCGGTTATTTCATCAGTTTCCACTGCTACTGTTTCTGAGGTAGATGCTACCGGTATGTCGGGTTCATCCCCAGGTACGCGAGACATGGGGTTGACTCGTTCCTGTGACGCTAAGATCTGGTCGACGTGGCATCTCACAATGTTCTCCCCGACATCCACTGTGTACATTAATGGCCCCTGTCGTGTGCATATCGTTCCGGGTTGCCATTTCTCTGTTCGGTAGCCACGGGCCAAGACTGGTTGTCCTACATTGAAGCTCCTTGTCGGCTGCTCATTGATGTGCTGGAATTGTTTATCCTCAACATTTCTTCGCACATTTGGTCTGAGCAAATCCAGATGAGATCTCAACCGTCGGTTAAAGAACATCATGGCCGGGGTCTGGTTGGTAACTGCATGTGTCGCATTTCTGTAGGCTAACAGGAAATTGTCCACCTTATGCTGTAGTTGAATTTCATCATCGCACATGGCCTTTATCGCCTTTTTAAAGGTTTGTACGAACCTCTCAGCCAATCCATTTGTGGCTGGATGATATGGGGCGGATGTGTAATGCCTTACCCCATTCCTTCTCATAAATTTCCGAAACTCTTCGGACACAAACTGTGGTCCATTATCAGAGCAAATCTGCTCTGGCAAGCCGTTCCTGGCAAATATGGTCCGTAGGACTGCAATCGTTTTCTCTGTAGTGGTTGAGGACATTTTTATCACCTCAGGCCATTTCGAGTGAGCATCCACTGCTATTAAGAACATTGAGTCCATGAATGGACCAGCAAAATCAATATGCACCCATTGCCATGGAGAGGAGGGCCACTCCCATGGGTGTAGAGGGGCATGTGGTGGTGCATTTAAGACCTTCTGGCATCCTGAGCAGCTCTTGGTTAGGTCCTCGATTTGTTGATCGATCCCCGGCCACCACACATAAGCCCTAGCAAGGCTTTTCATTTTCACCCCTCCCAGATGACCTTCGTGAAGCTCATTGAGCACTCTCTCCCTTAACTTGGGTGGAATTACCACTCGGGATCCACACATCACTGTCCCCTGGCATATTGACAGCTGTTCTCTTCTGGATGAGAATGCTGGCAACAGTGAGTCGCCATGTGTTGGCCATCCCCTCACCATCAAATCATATACCCGAGACAGTGTCGGATCATTGCGGGTCTCCTTCTCTATATCCGCGTTAGTTACTGGCAATCGTTCAATTATTGACGAATAAAATATCTCGATAGGGTCCACTGCTGGTGCTTCCTCCACAGTAGGCAGTGGCAGGCGTGATAGCCCATCAGCATTTCCATGCTGTTTCGTGCCTTTATATTCTATTTCATATTAGTTCGCCCCTAGAAAAAGGGACCATCTTTGTAACCGTTGTGCAGTCATCACCGGAACACCCTTCTTTGGATTGAAGATGGAGACAAGTGGTTGGTGGTCAGTCAGCAAGGTGAACTTCTGGCCATGCATGGTGTGGAGATGCTGGAGTTGGACTGGGGTAAGAAGTCACACAACACCAGGTTATAGTCCAACAGCTTTATTTGAAATCACAAGCTTTCGGAGCGCTGCTCCTTCGTCAGGAGATAGTGGTTGAATTTTTTTACTCCCCATACTAGGCTGAGGGCCTCCCTGTCAATCTGGGCGTAGTTGCGCTCGGCTGAGGTCAGTGACCAAGATGCAAAGGCTACTGGCCTCTCCAACCCGTCTGGGAATTTATGCGACAGCACCGCTCCAATACCATAGGGTGATGCATCACATGCCAACCGAATTGGTAGTGCTGGGTTGAAATGGGCCAACACCTTTTTTGATGTGATCAATTCTCTGCACTTCTGGAAAGCTCGTTTACATTCGTCATTCCACTTCCATGGTACCCCCGTTTGCAGTAGGGTGTTCAGTGGGTGTAATACTGTAGACAAATTTGGTAAGAATTTATGGTAGTAGTTTACCAGCCCGAGGAACGACCTCAGTTGTGACACATTTTCCGGTGCTGGAGCCTTGACTACTGCCTCAATCTTTTCAGGGGACTTATGTAACCCCTCTTCATCAATAACGTGGCCACAATACGAGATCTGCTTCTGGAAAAACTCGCACTTGTGGCGATTAGCTCGTAGCCCATATTCCTTTAATCTAGTGAGCACCTTCTCCAGGTTGGCGAGGTGATCACTTTCATTTTTGCCCGTGACCAGGATGTCGTCCACATAACACTGGGTCCCTGGAATCCCTTGCAGAACTTGATCCATTGCCCTTTGCCAAATAGCCGGAGCTGATGCTACCCCGAACACCAGCCGGTTGTATTGGTAGAGACCTTTATGAGTGTTGATCGTGAGGTATTGTTTCGAGGCTTCTTCTACCTCCATTTGCAAGTACGCCTGGGCCAGATCAATTGTGGTGACGCGTTTACCTCCAGATAGCGAGGCAAAAATATCCTCAATCCGTGGAAGCGGATATTGTACCGTGTGAAGGACTGGGTTCACTGTCACCTTAAAATCCCCACAGATGCGGACCTTCTTTGGTTCCCCAGGCGTATTACTCAACGACCTCTTCATTACAGGAACGATGGGTGTAGCCCACTTGCTCCAGTCTACTTTGGACAGTACTCCTGAACGTTCCAATCCTTCCAGCTCTGCTTCGACGGCTGGTCGGATCGCATAAGGCACCGGTCTGGCCTTAAAAAACTTTGGGCTTGCATTTTCCTCTATTTTAATCGTTGCTGTTATGCCTTTTAGTGTTCCGAGTCCCTCCTGGAACACTTCTTGTGCGTCAGTTAGCATTTTTGACAGTCGCCCAGGTGTGACGTCGTCATCCTTTATGGCCTCAACCTTCAGTGCCTGTATGGAATGCCAATCTAATTGTATCTTCTGGATCCATTCATGTCCTAGTAGTGGTGGTCCTCCATCTGGCAATACATATAGGTCCATTTTAGGTATTTCCTGGCCTTTGTATGTCACTTTCACCCTTATTTTTCCTTTGGAGTAGACTTTTTGCCCCGTGTACGTCTTCAAGACAATCTCTGTAGCTTTCAAGGGTATATGTGAAAATAGCCGCTTGTAGTCCCTTTGGTTTATGACTGTTAGGGCTGATCCTGTGTCCAATTCCATTTTCACTTGGACTCCGTCTATCTTGAGTGTGACCCAGATAATCTGGTGATCCTCCATTTTGGTTACCTTATGTAGTTTCAGACAACCCAGCTCCTTGCTTCCGGAGTCTGTATCACTTTTCTGTTCGTCTGAACTACTGTCCATCACCTTATGTACCTTTTTGTACTTCTCCTGTGGAGATTTCCTGCTGTTGGTTTTCTTCCCTGACCTGCAGACTCTTGCTATGTGTCTTGCTTTTCCACACTGTCTGCACACTTGGTCCTTGAACCAACAATCCTTCTGGTCGTGTGTTGTTCTGCCGCAGCGATAACACTTCCCTGCTCCATATGACATTTCATTGGTGCCATATTCTTGTGGTCTCCGTTGTATCTCTGCAGCGCCCCATGCGGCTGCTTCGTGTGATACTGCCATGCTGAAAGCCTTGTCCAGCGTAAGATCCTTTTCTGATAGAAGCCGTTTCTGGGTTCCTTCACTTTGAAGCCCACACACAAACTTGTCCCTTAACGTATCTGCTAGTCCCACTCCAAACTGGCAGTGTTTCGATAGCTTGCGCAGTTCCGTTAAGTACTCAGCATTACTTTCGTCTTTATGCTGGTTCCTTTTTTGGAACTTAAATCTTTCTGCTATCAGCAGCGGTGTGGGGTTTAAGTGGTCCTGTAGGATTTCTACTATGCTTTCGAAATTCTTATCCACGGGCTTCTCTGGGGTTATTAGGTTTCGCAGTAAGCCATAAGTTTTTGTACCCATGGAATTTAACAAAACCAGTGCTTTCCTAGCATCTGGCACTTCATTCGCCCTGCAGTACACCTCAATGCGTTCCACATATGTCACCCAATCTTCGACTTCATTGTCGAACGCAGTGATACTGCCACTCTTCGGCATCCCTGGGTGTGATTTAACTGTCTAAAATGGCGTCTCCCGCGCTCTCCCTTCTTCTCCGCTGGCACAAAATGGCATCTCCCGCGCTTTCCTTTCTTCCCGCGCTCGCCCTTCTTCTCCGCTGCAGCTTCTAAAATGGCGTCTCCCGCGCTCTCCCTTCTTCTCCGCGGCTCAATGGCGTCTCCCGCGCTCTCCCTTCTTCTCCCCGCGGACGCGGCTGTGCTCTGCGCATTCTCCTGTGCGCTTTTCCGTTGCCGTCGCTCGGTCCTGAACCCGGCTGCTGCTTTACCCTCGCTCTCTGTTTGTTTTTCCTCGACGCCGCTCGGTTTTCAACCCCCGGCCGCGCCCTGTGCACTTCACCCTCTCTCTTACCCCGTTGACGCTGCTCGGCTTTTTCTATGCCGTCGGTCGGCTCCAGCCGCCACTGTACCTGTTGCCAGTCTGTTGCTGGATCGTCGTGGCTGGGGAACCAAGCCCGGCTCTCAACAACCTCCCCTGCGATGTTCACTCTCTGCCGGATGACTGGGCGGTTGCTCATGGTCGACGCCCGTGCTTCTGGACTCAACTTTCTTCCACCGCCCTCCCGGAGCGAATCCTTGAAGGGAAATGCAGAGTTGCAGGCAGATTCGAATCGACCTCGTCGCCACTGTTGAATCAGTGATTCTTAAAGTATGATGTTTTCCAATAACTACACGGAGGCTGTAACTTAACAATCAACAGGTGTTTACTGGAGGAGGGTAGTCTCAAGACTGGCAGTACAGGGGCATGCTCAAGGCTTATATACAGGTGTGGTCACTGCCGGTACTACAGTATACAGGAGCTGTAAAAGTAGTTCTCTCTTAAAGGTACATACACTACACTCAGCACTGCACTGAGAGTGTCAGCCTGGATTTCTGTCTCTGGAGTGGGACTTCAACCCACAACCTTCGGACTCAGAGGTGAGGGCACAGAGCCTCGGCTGACACTAAGACATATGACGTAAGATCACTCTTACACAGACCAATCATAACTAATGACATAGCTCCCTGCTAGAATTACATACTGCTAAAGTCTGAGGTTCTCCATACATAAACAGAGTCATGGAGGGGGAGCTGGGGGGGAATTTTAACCCCAAAAAATGGGTGGGTTGTGTAATGATCAATAACATGTCATTCTATAGTGGACACTAGGTGGAGCCGTAGAGCTGTATATAGCTGTATGTACATAAGACTACACTACCCAGCAGTATGTATATTAAGACTACATTACCCATGAGGCACTAGGCTACCCACAAGGCAGCAGTCAAGATGGATGCCTCGACAGATACTGTACCTAGTCCACATGTGCTCAATAAAGTGTCTAGCAAAAGCTAGCTGTGTTCATAATAAGAATGTCTATGTATTAATGAACATAAGATGGTACCAGGATTGGTGAAGATCTGCTGAAAATTGTGAAAAGCGACATGGAGAATTTGAAGCCACCAGAGCGTTTGAAACTCACAGGAAATATCGACTACAATTGGCAGACTTTTAAACAACAATTCGAACTCTACATTGCAGCCATCGGATTCGGTACGAAGCCAGACGCAAGGAAGATAGCGTTGCTGCTTACGATTGCAGGCCCACAGGCGATAGAGGTATTTAATACATTTGTATTTAATCCAGAGGAGAATAGAGAAAAATTAGAAGATGTGCTAAAAAAATTTGATGCACATTGCTCTCCCAAAAAGAATGAGACCTATGAAAGATACATCTTCCGGTCTCGGACACAGCAGCAAAATGAGACTTTTGATAGCTTTATAACTGATCTGAAACTGAAAGCACAGACATGTAATTTCTCTGAGCTCAAAGCATCCATGATTCGTGACCAGATTGTGTTTGGTATTCATGATAAAAAAGTCAGGGAACGTCTGTTGAGAGAAACCGAACTAAATTTGGAAAATGCTGTGAAAATATGCCAAGCCAGCGAGCTAGCTCGAAAGCACGCAAAGACTTTCAGTGAAATCAATAATGATGCGATTGTAATGAGTGATAATGCTGCTGTCGGTGCTGTGTCCTACAAGGGGGAGAAACGTGGGCAGAACAGAAATGAAAAGCAATCGGAGGATGAAATTTTTAATTGTAAACGCTGTGGTTACAAACACCAGTTAAGACAATGCCCAGCGTTTGGAAAAATGTGAACAAAGTGTAATGGAAAGAATCACTTTGCCAAACAATGCTTTTCAAAAGTAAAAACTAAGAAAGAGTTAATGTAATTGAGGACACTGATTTAAGTGAGACATTTTTTGTAGGAATGGTGTCATGTGACAATATCAAAAAGGATACAGAAAATGTGCAGCCCTCAGAAATGGACAATGCTGAACATAAAGTTAATGCAGTAAAAGAGGACAAATGGATGATCCCACTGCAGGTAAATGGAGCATTAGTTACCTTGAAACTAGACACTGGGGCAAAAGCAAACTTAATCAGTATGAGTGACATTAACAATATGAAAGAAAAGCCCAAAATACAGAAAAGGTCAGTACTACTGAAGGACTATAATGGACAGAAAATAGATAGCTTAGGTGTATGCAGACTTAAAGTGACAGTCAAAGACAAAGTGCATCATCTCATGTTTTCTGTTGTGGCTGAAAGACTTGATTCACTACTGGGTGACAAAGCTTGTGAGGACTTAGAACTGGTCAAGAGAGTCTACCGTATAAACTGTGCCATAAGCAGACCAGATGACTCGGTGGATTCTGTAGTGAATAATTTCCAGGATGTGTTCAAAGGATTTGGAGTTCTACCATTCACTTACAAGATCCAGCTAAAGGAGGGTGCTCAGCCAGTGGTACATGCTCCACGAAGAGTTCCAGCACCCCTGCGTGACCGGCTCAAGAATGAACTGGACAGAATGACCACACAAGGAGTCATCAGGAAAGTCGAAGAGCCAACAGACTGGGTTAACTCCATGGTATGTGTAAAGAAAAAGAACAATGATCTAAGAATATGCATGGATCCAAAGGACTTAAATGCAAACATAAAACGTGAACACTACCAGATTCCCAAGCGAGAAGAAATCACCAGTGAAATGTCAGATGCCAGATACTTTACAAAGCTCGATGCTTCACAAGGATTTTGGCAACTAAAACTGGATGAAGAGAGCACCAAATACTGTACCTTCAACACACCATTTGGCAGGTATTGTTTCCTCAGAATGCCTTTCAGGATAATATCTGCATCTGAAATCTTTCATAGAGCGATGGAACACATAATTGAAGGTCTGGAAGGAGTTTGGGTCTATGTTGATGACATCATCATCTGGGGCTCCACACTGAAAGAACACAATGAGAGACTGACTAAAGTGCTACAGAGCATACGCCGGAATGGACTGAAGCTCAACAAAGCCAAGTGTCAGTTTGGCGTCCAGGAAATCACTTTCCTAGGAGATAATCTATCTGGTAAAGGAATAGAACCAGATATGGAAAAAGTAAACGCCATACTCAAAATGCCCCGACCCACTGACAAAAAAGGAGTGCTACGCATCATGGGGATGATAAACTTCATTGGAAAGTTCATTCCTAACTTGTCAGCCAAGACAGCCTATCTGCGAGACCTGCTACATAAAACAAATGAGTTAGCATGGACAGAAAGACATGAACAAGAGTGGATAAACCTCAAAACAGTGCTGACAACCACACCTGTACTCACCTTCTTTGACCCAACAAAAAGAATCAAAGTGTCAACGGATGCATCAAAAGATGGCCTAGGTGCGGTCTTGCTACAAGCAGAGGGTGAAGATTGGAAGCCTGTTGCGTATGCCTCCAGGTCTATGACTGATACTGAATGTCGATACGCCTAGATTGAAAAGGAATGTCTAGGCTTGGTAGTTGGACTAGAAAAGTTTCATGGCTACATATATGGACTTCCCACCTTCACAGTTGAGACAGACCACAGCCCTCTGGTTGCCATCATAAAAAAAAACCTGAATGAGATGTCTCCAAGGATTCAACGACTCATGATGAAGCTGCAAAGATATGACTTTGAACTGATCTACATACCAGGCAAATGCATAGTGTTAGCAGATGCACTATCCCGAGCACCCACAATGAGTCATGTGAGCTCTACTGAAGAAGACGTGGATGTTCATGTGAGTAACGTCACTGCTGCGCTGCCCGTGTCAGACACAAAATCAAAGCAAATAGCAGAAGAAACAGTAAAAGATACAGTATTAAAAACAGTAATAGAGAACATTCATCATGGTTGGCCAAAAGGTTCCTGTCCAAAATATTTTCACATAAGGTCAGAATTGAGTGTCGCAAGTGGACTATTACTAAAACAGAACAGAATAGTCATTCCACAGGCTCTACGTCAAGACATGCTCAAAAGGATTCATGAGGGACACCTCGGAATTGAAAAATGCAAAAGGAGGGCAAGAGACACTGTTTATTGGCCTGGCATAAATAAGGACATTGAGAACATGATAGGCAAATGTGAGACATGTCAGAAACACCAAAACAAACAAGCAAAGGAACCAATGATAGTAGCTGACATACCAACAGCACCATGGCAAACGGTTGGTATGCACCTTTTTCATTTAAATGGTAAAGATTATCTAATAGTGATTGACTACTATTCTAACTATCCTGAGATGGCGCTGCTCTCAAGCACCACAGCAAGCAGTGTCATAATGCATGTGAAATCCATCTTCGCCAGACATGGAATTCCCAGGATTGCCGTTAGCGACAATGGTCCGTGCTTCAACTGTAAGGAGTGGCAACAGTTTGCAGCACATCACATCCAGTCCTTTGTATGCTCAGTCAAATGGTAAGGCAGAGAAAGGTGTTCAAGTTCTCAAGCAGCTACTGAAGAAAGCGACAGAAAGCAAGTCTGATCCTTATCTCGCCCTGCTGAGCTACCGAGCCTCACCTTTAGACTGTGGTTCTTCACCTGCTGAACTACTAATGGGTCGCAAGTTGCGCACCACGCTACCCTGCTGTGCAAAAGAACAGCAAAGTGAGGAACTGAGACAGAGATTTCAACTGTTAAAGCTGAAACAGAAATCATACTATGACAAGTCATCCAAAACTCTAAAACCATTGACAAGGGATGATGTTGTCAGGATTGAGGATCCAGATGCATGGAACAGGAAAGCTACAGTTCTTGAGGAAGTAGGACCAAGGTCATACACTGTTAGAACTGAGGAAGGACAGATTCTCAGGAAGAACCGCCGTTCCCTCCTAAAAACACAAGAGACTATTCAAGACCAGATTGATGACAATGCTGCAACTGCATCTTGTCATTCACCGCCAGAACAATCTCATGAAGACACATCAGACTTGAGAAGATCCACACGTGAAGTAAAAAAGCCTGATAGACTTAATCTTTGAGTACAATGTAAAGCTTTGAAAATGTGTTGACTGTTTTGAAAATGTTTATGTTTATAGAGCACTAACAAAAGTGTTACTGATATTATCTTTATTGTTTTCTTGAAAGTTGATTGATATTGATTTTGTTAAACCTCAAAGAAAGGGGGAAGTAATGATCAATAACATGTCATTCTATAGTGGACACTAGGTGGAGCCGTAGAGCTGTGCAGAGCTGTATATAGCTGTATGTACATAAGACTACACTACCCAGCTGTATGTATATTAAGACTACATTACCCACAAGGCAGCAGTCAAGATGGATGCCTCTACAGATACTGTACCTAGTCCACATGTGCTCAATAAAGTGTCCAGCAAAAGCTAGCTGTGTTCATAATAAGAATGTTTATTTATTAATGAACATAAGAGGTTGGTGTCGGGTGGGAGGTTAAAAGGTTAAAAATCTGAATCCCGCCTCCAACCCACCCACTTTCGCTTTTAACGGAGGCGGGATAAGCAGCTAACCTGCATCCAGGAGGCGGGTTGGCACTTCAAATATTATAATGAGGCTCCGTGCCACGTGATGATCCACCATTTTTAATTTAACTCTGGGCGGTCGGGTTTCCCAGGCCTTGGGAAACCCGGCAGCTAAAGGGAGGCGAGGACTGCTGGTAAGAGCCTTTCCACTTACCTGCTGGATCCAGCGTTCCTGCCTCACCAACCGCCCGCGATTGGACAATCCCCCCACCCCACCCCCACCCCCTCCCGATCTCCCCCGGACCACGTCCTCGCTCCCTACCCGCCTCCAAATTAAAATTCCGGCAAGGAAGTTGGGCTAAACCTTTATAAATCACTGGTTAGGCTCCAGCTGGAGTATTGTGTCCAATTCTGGGCACCGCACTTTAGGAAGGATGTCAAGGCCTTAGAGAGGATGCAGAGGAGATTTACTAGAATGGAACCAGGGGGGTTCAGGGACTTCAGTTACGTGGAGAGACTGGAGAAGCTGGGGTTCTTCTCCTTGCAGCAGAGAAGCTTTAAGGCGTGATTTAACAAAGGTGTTCAAAATCATGAAAGGTTTTAATAGACTAAGTAAAGAGAAACTGTTTCCAGTGGCAGGAGGGTCGGTAACCAGAGGACTCAGATTTAAAGTAAACATAGAAACATAGAAGATAGGAGCAGGAGTAGGCCATTCGGCCCCTCGAGCCTGCTCCGCCATTCAATGAGATCATGGCTGATCATCCAAATTCAGTACCCTGTCCCTGCCTTCTCCCCATATCCCTTGATCCCTTTAGCTTTAAGAAATATATCCAACTCTTTCTTGAATATATTTAATGAACTGGCCTCCACCGCCCTCTGTGGCAAAGAATTCCACAGGTTCACCACTCTCTGGGTGAAGAAATTCCTCCTCATCTCAGTCCTAAATGGCTTACCCCTTATCCTTAGACTGTGACCCCTGGTTCTGGACTCCCCCGCCATCGGGAACATCCTTCCAGCATCTAGTCTGTCCAGGCCTTACAGAATTTTATAGGTTTCGATGAGATCCCCTCTCAATCTTCTAAACTCCAGTGAGTATAAGCCCAATCGACACAATCTCTCCTCATACGTCATTCCTGCCATCCCAGGTATCAGCCTGGTGAATCTTCGCTGCACTCCCTCCATGGCAAGAACGTCCTTCCTCAGTAATTGGCAAAAGAACCAGAGGGGAGAGGAGGAGATTTTTTTTAACGCAGCGAGTTGTTGTGATCTGGAATGCGCTGGCTGAAAGGGCGGTGGTAGCAGATTCAATAGTAACTTTCAAAAGGGAATTGGGTAAATACTTGAAGGGGAAAAATTTGCAGGGCTCTGGGGAAAGGGCAGGGGGCAGGGAGTGGGATTAATTGGAGAGCTCTTTCAAAGAGCCGGCACAGGCAGGACGGGCCGAATGGCCTCCTTCCGCGCTGTATTATTCTATAATTCTATACATTTTGGATCGATGCCAGAAAAAGGGGTGTGGAACTGACAAGGAAAAAAACAGACTGTGTTATTGTGTGTTGAACGGGAGGACTCCCTGCGCTTTCTCCATTCCCTGTGCAGCACCAGGTAAGGTGACGCACCATTGGCATGCTGCCATGTTTAACACAGACTGTGACCTCAGATCATTGTGTTTACAGAAACGGAGGGCCGATTATTTGTTGCAGTTAAAAGCTGGCATTCTGATTTTTTTTTGATGGATTAAAACAAAACGATGGTGTTTTAATTTCAGTGATGATATTTGGTGTTCGGTGTCTGCAAGTGTTTTTATTATTCCTTTTTCTTAAATTATAATACAAAATATAAACGAGTTCGAGCACCACACCCTCCAAAGGCTGGTCCATCAGCATCTGTGCTTGTGTATGTCAACCGTGGCTCAGTGGGCAACACCCTCGCCTCTGAGTCAGAAGGTTGTGAGTTTCAAGTCCCACTCCAACAAGAACATGAAAATCTAGGCTGACACGCCAGTGGAGTGCTGCACTGTCTGAGGTGCCGTCTTTCAGATGAGACATTAAACCGAGGCCCTGTCCACCCTTTCAGGTAGACGTGAAAGATCCCATGGCACTATTTCGAAGAAGAGCAGAGGAGTTCTCCCTCGAATGTCCTGGCCAATATTTATCCCTCAATCAACATCACTAAAAAGCAGATTATCTGGTCATTATCACGTTGCTGTTTGTGGGAGCTTGCTGTGCTCAAATTGGCTGTCACATTTTGTACATTGCAACAGTGACTACATTTCAAAACAGTACTTCATTGGCTGTAAAACGCTTTGGGACATCCAGGTGATCGTGAAAGGCGCATAGAAATGCCAGGGTCACAATAGGAATAGATGCAGCAGTCAGTTTACAAAAAGAAATTCCATCTCCCTGCCTTGGTTCCATAGCCCTCAATATCCTTGCCTCTGGTGGGGGGGGGGGGTCCAGAACAAGAGGGCATAACCTTAAAATTAGAGCCAGGCCGTTCAGGGGTGATGTCAGGAAGCACTTCTTCACACAAAGGGTGGTGGAAATCTGGAACTCTCTCCCCCAAATAGCTGTTGAGGATGGGAGGTCAATAGAAAATTTCAAAACTGAGACTGATAGATTTTTGTTAGGCAAGGGCATTAAGGGTTACGGAACCACATAGGGTAAATGGAGTTAACTGAATGGCGGAACAGTCTCAAGGGGCTGAATGGCCTCCTCCTGTTCCTATATTTAAAAAAAAGACTTGCATTTCTATAGCACCTTTCACGACCTCAGGACGACCCAAAGCGCTTTACAGTCAATGAAGTGTCATGTAGTCACAGTTGTTGTAATGTATATACCTTTAAGGGGGGAACTACTTTTTACAGCTCATGTATACTGTAGTACCGGCAGTGACCACACCTGTATATAGCACTGAGTAGTAATCTGTACAGTTCAGTTCCAGAGTGAGCCATGTTGAGTAAACACCTGTTCTACCGTTCCCCTGCTGTCTTGTGTTTTATTACTCTCGGACACAACATTGGCGACGAGACAAATTCGATCCTACCTGCAACTCTGCATCACCTCCCAGGGATTCGTTCCTGGAGACCAGTAGATTGGAGGTCAAGGCCAGAGACACGGGCGTCGGCCACGGGCAACCGCCCAGTCATCCAGCAGAGACTCGAGAATTGCGGGGGAGGCTGTTGAGAGCCAGGCTTGGCTTTCCAGTCGCGGTGGTCCAGCGAAACGGGCTGGCAACAGGTAGTGCGCAGACCCTTCCCGGACAGCGGCGGGCTAGAGCCCGACCGAGCGGTGGGCTAGAGCCCGACCGAGCGGCACAGCAAAGGGCCGAGCAGCGTTGACGGGGGAGAGAGAGGGCAGAGCGCACAGGGCACAGCCGGTGTTCAGGGGCCGAGCAGCGTCGAGGAAAGGGAGAGAGACGTGCAGGAGAAGCGCGCGAAACCTACAGGGCGCCGCCATTGCCACGAGAACCGCCGAGAGCGGCGTTAGCAGCAGCGGGGGAGGAAGGAAAGCGCGGGAGACGCCATTTTTAAGCCATTTTAAACCACACCCAAAATGCCGAAGAGTGGCAGTATCACCGCATTTGACAATGAAGTCGAAGATTGGACGACATATGTCGAACGAATAGAGGTATACTGCAAGGCAAATGAGGTGTCAGATGACAAGAAAGCGCTGGTATTGTTAAATTTAATGGGTGCAAAGACATATGGCTTATTACGAAATCTAGTAACCCCAGCGAAGCCAGTGGAAAAGAGTTTTGGAGACATAGTGACGATACTACAGGAACATTTAAACCCCACACCGCTGCTGATAGCAGAAAGGTTCAAGTTTCACAAATGGAACCAGCATAAGGATGAAAACAATGCTGAATATTTAACAGAACTGCGCAAACTGTCGAAACACTGCCAGTTTGGAACGGGACTGGCACATACCTTAAGGGACAAGTTTGTGTGTGGGCTTCAAAGTGAAGGAACCCAGAAACGGCTTTTATCTGAAAAGGACCTTACGCTGGACAAGGCTTTCAGCATTGCGGTATCATATGAAGCAGCAGCACGGGGCGCTGCAGAGATACAACAGAGACCGCAAGAATATGGCACAAACGAAATGTCATACAGAACAGAGAAGTGCTATCGCTGCGGCAGAACAACACACGACCACAATGATTGCTGGTTCAAAGACAAAGTGTGCAGACAGTGTGGAAAAGTAGGACACATAGCACGAGTCTGCAGGTCGGGAAAGAAAACCAGCAATAAGAAATCACCAAAAGAAAAGTACAAGAAGGTACATAAGATGACGGAGAATAGTTCAGACGAACAAAAGAGTAATACCGACTCCGAAAACAGGGAGCTGAGTTGTCTGAAACTACATAATGTGGTCACAACGGAGGATCACCAAACCATTTGGGTCAGTCTCAAGATAGCAGGAGTCCAGGTAAAAATGGAATT
The DNA here is from genome assembly GCF_052327205.1 of Somniosus microcephalus. NCBI lineage: Eukaryota > Metazoa > Chordata > Chondrichthyes > Squaliformes > Somniosidae > Somniosus > Somniosus microcephalus. Next base: position 18,011,133 of record NC_140993.1, read on the forward strand.
GGACACAGGATCAGCCCTAACAGTCATAAACCGACGGGACTATGAGCGGCTATTCTCACACATACCCTTGAGAGACACAAACATTATTTTGAAGACGTACACGGGGCAAAAAGTCTACCCCAAAGGAAAAATAAGGGTGACCGTTATATATAACGGTAAGGAAACACCAAAACTAGACCTGTATGTATTGCAAGATGGAGGACCACCATTACTGGGACGTGAATGGATCCGGAAAATACAGCTGGATTGGCATTCCATACAAGCACTGACTGTGGCTGACAAAAAGGATGACGACGTCACACCTGGGTGACTGTCAAAGATCCTAACCGACGCGCAAGAAGTGTTCCAGCAAGGACTCGGAACACTAAAAGGCATGACAGCAGCAATTAAAATCGAAGAAAATGCAAGCCCAAAATTTTTTTAAGGCCAGACCGGTACCTTATGCGATCCGCCCAGCTGTTGAAGCAGAGCTGGAGAGTTTGGAACGTTCAGGAGTACTGTCCAAGGTAGACTGGAGTGAGTGGGCTACACCCATCGTCCCTGTGATGAAAAAGTCGTTGAGCAGCACGCCTGGGGAACCAAGGAAGGTTCGCATCTGTGGGGACTTTAAGGTAACAGTGAACCCAGTCCTTCACACCATATAATATCCACTTCCGCGGATTGAAGATATTTTCGCCTCGCTATCTGGAGGGAAACGCTTCACTAAGATTGATCTGGCCCAACAGCTCATGTATACTGTAGTACGGCAGTGACCACACCTGTATATAGCACTGAGTAGTAATCTGTACAGTTCAGTTCCAGAGTGAGTCACGTTGAGTAAACACCTGTTGTACCGTTCCCCTGCCGTCTTGTGTTTTATTACTCTCGGACACAACAGTTGTAATGCAGGAAACGCGGCAGCCAATTTACGCACAGCAAGCTCCCACAGACAGCAACGTGATAATGACCAGATCATCTGTTTTTAGTGATATTGATTGAGGGAAAAATATTGGCCCCAGGACACTGGGGATAACTCCCCTGCTCTTCTTCAAAATAGTGACCGTGGGATCTTTTACATCCACCTGAGAGAGCAGACGGGGCCTCAGTTTAACGTCTCATCTGAAAGACGGCACCTCCGACAGTGCGGCACTCCCTCAGCACTGTACTGGAGTGTCAGCCTAGATTATGTTATTATTAGAGGAGAGATGGGGAAGAAAGAACTTGCAGTTATTATAGCAACTTTCATGTCCCAATGCGTTTTACAGCCAATGAAGCACTTTTTGAAGTGTAGTCACTGTTGTAATGTGGGAAACGTGGCAGCCAATTCACGCATAGCAAGAGCCCACAAATAGCAATGTGATAATGACCAGATAATCTGTTTCAGTCTTGTTGGTTGAGGGATAAATATTGGCCAGACACTGGGGTGAACTGCCCTGCTCTTTTTTGAAATAGTGCCACAGATAGTTGGCTTAACGTCCAATTCGAAAGACGGCTCCTCTGACAGTGCAGCACTTCCTCAGCACTGCACTGGGAGTGTCAGTCTAGATTAGATGCTCAAGTCGCTGGAGTGGGACTTGAACCCACGACCTTCTGACTCAGATCCTATATTCCGATGCGTACTGACCCTTTTTCCTGTACCAATACTTATCCTCAAGTGACAAAAACATCCATCATGCCGTTTGCACGTGACATCATTCCAAAGAAACTGGCATTTGGCCAATTCGCTGTTCTCTGTCCCTGGGCACAGACAGCGTGTCTTTAGAAACCCGCTGAAATTAAGATGAATTATTTTAGCAGTGCCGTGAGATATTTTGTCTCAGAATTCTTAATTCTGTTTCATTGGCTTTCTGACTCGAGTAGATTTTGATTCAGGGCGTACCAACCATGGGCATGAATACAACAACGAATAGAACATGAGACAGAGAAGGAACATGAGACAGAGAAGGAATATGAGACAGAGAAGAGAAAGGGGATAAAGAGCGCGAGCAGATAATGCAATACAACAGCAAAAAATAGAAAGTTGAAATGAATTGGGCAGGGAGACGGGAGATTACAGGGAAAAATTCATAAGAACATAAGAAATAGGAGCAGGAGTAGGTCATTTGGCCCCTTGAGCCTGCTCCGCCATTCAATAAGATCATGGCTGATCCAATCTTGGCTTCAACTCCACTTTCCTGCCCGCTCCCCAAAACTCTTGACTCCCCTATAGTTCAAAAATCTGTCTGTCTCCACCTTAAATATATTCAATGACCCAGCCTCCACGGCTCTCTGGGGAAGAGAATTCCACAGATTCACGACCCTCTGAGAGAAGAAATTCCTCCTCATCTCCATTTTAAATGGGCGACCCCTTATTCTGAAACTATGCCCCTAGTTCTAGATTCCCCCACGAGGGGAAACATCCTCTCTACATCTACCCTGTCCAACCCCCTCAGAATCTTATATGTTTCAATAAGATCTCCTCTCAATTCGAGAGAAAGTAGGTGCTGTCTGAAAGGGAGCTTCTAACAAGCTCTTCTGGTAAACTGCTGCTGTGCTGAGGTGATTAGAAGTGCCTTTTTTTTTACTGTGGCTGCTAATTACGTCATAAAGGTTTGTACAGTATCTGGTGAATACTTCCACGTGCCGTGCTCCAGGACGTGGACGGTGAAAATATTAAGTGCTTCATGTTGGCGATTACCACAAGTCAGAATTTTCTCCAACTCAAACTTGATTTTTCTCTGTGTTTTTATTGTTAGGGATGGAGAAAAGTTGCATCTCCATTTTTTTGTCATTTTATTTTACGCTCACACAACTCAAGCGATATTTTCCAGATACAATGACTGAATCTGCTCCATTAGGGGGTTGCTTGGCAAATAAATTTGAAAAAAAGTTTAGTGAACGCCTTGCATCAGTTTGTGGCGTTTTTAGGGTGCAGAAATGAGGAACAAGAGAGACGAAGGGATTGTATGTGTGTGTGTGTGTGAGCTAAAACAGTCCATGCCCACATGCAACAAGACCAGGACGACGCTCAAGCTTGGGCTGATAAGTGGCAGGTAACATTTGCGCCACAGAAGTGCCAGGCAATGACTATCTCCAACAAGCGAGAGTCTAACCACCTCCCCTTGACATTCAACGGCATTACCATCGCCGAATGCCTCGTCATCAACATCATGGGGGTCACCATTGACCAGAAACTTAACTGGACCAGCCACATAAATACTGCGGCAACAAGAGCAGGTCAGATGCTAGGTATTCTGCGGCGAGTGTCTCACCTCCTGACTCCCCAAAGCTTTTCCACCATCTACAAGGCGCAAATCAGGAGTGTGATGGAATACTCTCCACTTGCCTGGATGAGTGCAGCTCCAACAACACTCAAGAAGCTCAATACTGTAATGATCAATAACATGTCATTCTATAGTGGACACTAGGTGGAGCCGTAGAGCTGTGAAGAGCTGTATATAGCTGTATGTATATAAGACTACACTACCCAGCTGTATGTATATTAAGACCACATTACCCATGAGGCATTAGGCTACCCACAAGGCAGCTTTTGCTAGACACTTTTATTGAGTACATGTGGACTAGGTACAGTATCTGTAGAGGCATCCATCTTGACTGCTGCCTTGTGGGTAGCCTAGTGCCTCATGCGTAATGTAGTCTTAATATACATACAGCTGGGTTGTGTAGTCTTATATACATACAGCTGTATACAGCTCTACACAGCTCTACGGCTCCACCTAGTGTCCACTATAGAATGACATGTTATTGATCATTACATCCCCCTTTCTTTGAGGTTTAACAAAATCAATATCAATCAACTTTCAAGAAAACAATAAAGATAATATCAGTAACACTTTTGTTAGTGCTCTATAAACATAAACATTTTCAAAACAGTCAACACATTTTCAAAGCTTTACATTGTACTCAAAGATTAAGTCTATCAGGCTCTTTTTCTTCACGTGTGGATCTTCTCAACACAGGTAAGTCTGATGTGTCTTCATGAGATTGTTCTGGCGGTGAATGGCAAGATGCAGTTGCGGCATTGTCATCAATCTGCTCTTGAATAGTCTCTTGTGTTTTTAGGAGGGAACGGCGGTTCCTCCTGAGAATCTGTCCTTCCTCAGTTCTAACAGTGTATGACCTTGGTCCTACTTCCTCAAGAACTGTAGCTTTCCTGTTCCATGCATCTGGATCCTCAATCCTGACAACATCATCCCTTGTCAATGGTTTTAGAGTTTGGATGACTTGTCATAGTATGATTTCTGTTTCAGCTTTAACAGTTGAAGTCTCTGTCTCAGTTCCTCACTTTGCTGTTCTTTTGCACAGCAGGGTAGCGTGGTGCGCAACTTGCGACCTATTAGTAGTTCAGCAGGTGAAGAACCACAGTCTAAAGGTGAGGCTCGGTAGCTCAGCAGGGCGAGATAAGGATCAGACTTGCTTTCTGTCGCTTTCTTCAGTAGCTGCTTGAGAACTTGAACACCTTTCTCTGCCTTACCATTTGACTGAGCATACAAAGGACTGGATGTGATGTGCTGAAAGTCATAATGTGCTGCAAACTGTTGCCACTCCTTACAGTTGAAGCACGGACCATTGTCGCTAACGGCAATCCTGGGAATTCCATGTCTGGCGAAGATGGATTTCACATGCATTATGACACTGCTTGCTGTGGTGCTTGAGAGCAGCGCCATCTCAGGATAGTTAGAATAGTAGTCAATCACTATTAGATAGTCTTTACCATTTAAATGAAAAAGGTCCATACCAACCTTTTGCCATGGTGCTGTTGGTATGTCAGCTACTATCATTGGTTCCTTTGCTTGTTTGTTTTGGTGTTTCTGACATGTCTCACATTTGCCTATCATGTTCTCAATGTCCTTATTTATGCCAGGCCAATAAACAGTGTCTCTTGCCCTCCTTTTGCATTTTTCAATTCTGAGGTGTCCCTCATGAATCCTTTTGAGCATGTCTTGACGTAGAGCCTGTGGAATGACTATTCTGTTCTGTTTTAGTAATAGTCCACTTGCGACACTCAATTCTGACCTTATGTGAAAATATTTTGGACAGGAACCTTTTGGCCAACCATGATGAATGTTCTCTATTACTGTTTGTAATACTGTATCTTTTACTGTTTCTTCTGCTATTTGCTTTGATTTTGTGTCTGACACAGGCAGCGCAGCAGTGACCATACTCACATGAACATCCACGTCTTCTTCAGTAGAGCTCACATGACTCATTGTGGGTGCTCGGGATAGTGCATCTGCTAACACTATGCATTTGCCTGGTATGTAGATCAGTTCAAAGTCATATCTTTGCAGCTTCATCATGAGTCGTTGAATCCTTGGAGACATCTCATTCAGGTTTTTTTTTATGATGGCAACCAGAGGGCTGTGGTCTGTCTCAACTGTGAAGGTGGGAAGTCCATATATGTAGCCATGAAACTTTTCTAGTCCAACTACCAAGCCTAGACATTCCTTTTCAATCTGGGCGTATCGACACTCAGTATCAGTCATAGACCTGGAGGCATAGGCAACAGGCTTCCAATCTTCACCCTCTGCTTGTAGCAAGACCGCACCTAGGCCATCTTTTGATGCATCCGTTGACACTTTGATTCTTTTTGTTGGGTCAAAGAAGGTGAGTACAGGTGTGGTTGTCAGCACTGTTTTGAGGTTTATCCACTCTTGTTCATGTCTTTCTGTCCATGCGAACTCATTTGTTTTATGTAGCAGGTCTCGCAGACAGGCTGTCTTGGCTGACAAGTTAGGAATGAACTTTCCAATGAAGTTTATCATCCCCATGATGCGTAGCACTCCTTTTTTGTCAGTGGGTCGGGGCATTTTGAGTATGGCGTTTACTTTTTCCATATCTGGCTCTATTCCTTTACCAGATAGATTATCTCCTAGGAAAGTGACTTCCTGGATGCCAAACTGACACTTGGCTTTGTTGAGCTTCAGTCCATTCCGGCGTATGCTCTGTAGCACTTTAGTCAGTCTCTCATTGTGTTCTTTCAGTGTGGAGCCCCAGATGATGATGTCATCAACATAGACCCGAACTCCTTCCAGACCTTCAATTATGTGTTCCATCGCTCTATGAAAGATTTCAGATGCAGATATTATCCCGAAAGGCATTCTGAGGAAACAATACCTGCCAAATGGTGTGTTGAAGGTACAGTATTTGGTGCTCTCTTCATCCAGTTTTAGTTGCCAAAATCCTTGTGAGGCATCGAGCTTTGTAAAGTATCTGGCACCTGACATTTCACTGGTGATTTCTTCTCGCTTGGGAATCTGGTAGTGTTCACGTTTTATGTTTGCATTTAAGTCCTTTGGATCCATGCATATTCTTAGATCATTGTTCTTTTTCTTTACACATACCATGGAGTTAACCCAGCCTGTTGGCTCTTCGACTTTCCTGATGACTCCTAGTGTGGTCATTCTGTCCAGTTCATTCTTGAGAATGTCTATTTATTAATGAACATAAGAAATACCATCCAGGACAAAGCAGCCCGCTTGATTGGCACCCCATCCACCACCTTAAACATTCACTCCCTCCATCACCGGCGTACTGTGGCTGCAGTGTGTACCATCTACAAGATGCACTGCAGCAACTCGCCAAGGCTTCTTCGACAGCACCTCGCAAAACCGCGACCTCTACCACCTAGAAGGACAAGGGCAGCAGGCGCAGGGGAACCCCACCACCTCCAAGTTCCCCTCCAAGTCACACACCATCCTGACTTAGAAGTATATCGGCCGTTCCTTCATTGTCACTGGGTCAAAATCCTGGAACTCCCTCCCTAACAGCACCGTGGGAGCACCTTCACCACACGGACTGCAGCAGTTCAAGGCAACGGCTCACCACCACCTTCTCAAGGGCAATCAGGGATGGACAATAAATGTTGGCCTTGCCAGCGACGCCCAGATCCCAGGAACGAATAAAAAAAAAAATACTTTTTTTTTAAGTGAATAACAGTGATGGTTTTGTGATTTTATTTCTGCGCTGGAATATTTGGAGTTGGCTGCATTGCTGATTATGTGCGACATTTCTGGTGTTTAAGGGAGATCGATTCTGCTGCAGTTGTGACTAGATTCTTTTGTCTCCTGATACTTGCCCCACGTGACAGTTTTAGCTGCTCGCCTTTTTATTTTTGATTCCAACATTTTCTCACTGAATAGTCAGTCAGCTCTTTGTGATGTATCATTCAGCACTTTGTAATATTTCGTAGGATCACAGAATCTTGCAGCACAGAAGGAGGCCATTCGGCCCATCGTGCCTGTGCCGGCTCTTTGAAAGAGCTCTCCAATTATCTCCAATTCCCTTTTGAAGGTTACGATTAAATCTGCTTCCCCCGCCCTTTCAGGCAGCGTGTTCCACATCACAACAACTCGCTGCGTGGAAAAAAATATTCTCCTTCAAATCCCCTCTGGTTAGTTTTTGCCAATTATTTTAAAATATTCTTTTTCAAATGCTTGATTAATTCCCTTTTAGAATGGGCCTATACTCTCTGGAGTTTAGAAGAATCAGAGGTGATCTCATTGAAACACACAATTCTGAAGGGGATTGACAGGGTAGATGCTGAGAGGTTGTTTCTCCTGGCTGGAGTGTCTAGCACGAGGGGGCTTAGTTTCAGGATAAGGAGTCGGCCATTTAAGACCGAGATGAGGAGGAATTTCTTCACTCAGAGAGTTGTGAATCTTTGGAATTCTCTGCCCCAGAGGGCTGTGGATGCTGAGTCTTTGAGTATATTCAAGGCTGAGATCGATAGATTTTTGGCCTCTAGGGGAATCAAGGGATATGGAGATCGGGCGGAAAGTGGAGTTGAGGTCATGATCTTATTGAATGGCTCGAGGGGCCGTATGGCCTACTCCTGCTCTTACTTCTTATGCTCTTAAGTGATGTGTGTCATATCTGATACCGGGGGCTGCTGGAAATTCCTCTGGTAAAAATATGACTGAAAATGATGGCCCATGCAGTTTTGTGCTGTTTCATTTAAATTATTGACACTGTGTTATGTTTTGTATCAGTGACAGTGACACTATGTGTGTTGAGTCATACACAGTGCAGTTTAAAGAGCACCTTATCTGTGCTAGGTATATTTGACCAGTGTTTCTTGTGGCTGGAGAGCCTGTACTTTGGTGAACAGTATTTACTCCAGGCAAAGCTCAGGAATTCCCTCCCTAAACCTCTCCGCCTCTCTCACTTCCTTTAAGATGCTCTTTAAAATCTACCTCTTTGACCTGTCCTAATATCTTCCACCCTCCATACACCTGAGCTCATCCAAAATTCGGCTGTCTGTGTCCTAACTTGCACCAAGTCCCGATCACCCATCACCCCTGTGCTCACTGACCTGCATTGGCTCCCAGTTAAGCAATGCCTCGATTTCAAAATTCTCACCCTTGTTTTCAGATCCTTTCATGGCCTCGCCCCCTCCCTATTTCTGTAACCTCCTCCAACTCTACATCCCTCAGAGATCTCTGTGCTCCTCCAATTCTGGCCTCTTGAGCATCCCTGATTTTAATCGCTGCACCATTGGTGGCCGTGCCTTCAGCTGCCTTGGCCCTAAGCTCTGGAATTCCCTCCCTAAACCTCTCCACCTCTCTTTCCTCCTTTAAGACGCTCCTTAAAACATACCTCTTTGACCAAGCTGTCCTAATATCCTAACACCAGGAACGGTAGTATAGTGGTTATGTTATTAGACTAGTAATCCAGAGGCCGGGACAATGATCCGTGAGAGGCGAATTCAAATCCCACCACGGCAGTTGTGGAATTTAAATTCATATGAATAAAATCTGGAATAAAAAACTAGTATCAATAATGGTGACCATGAAACTATCCGATGCCCTTCAGGGAAATAAACCCGCTGTCCTTACCCGGTCTGGCTGATATGTGACTCCAGACCCATAGCAATGTGGTTGACTCTTAACTGTCCCACTGGCAGGACAGACCCACCAGAGGTGGCGGCACAGTGGTATACAGTCAGGAGGGCGTGGCCCTGGGAGTCCTCAGCATTGACTCTGGACTCCATGAAGTCTCATGGCTTCAGGTCAAGCATGGGCAAAGAAACCTCCCGCTGATTACCGCATACCGCCCTCCCTCAGCTGATGAATCAGTATTCCTCCATGTTGAACACCACTTAGAAGCAAGGGCACAGAATGTACTCTGGGTGGGGAACTTCAATGTCCATCACCAAGAGTGACCGAGCTGGCAGCTATGTCCTTCAGACTGAGCAGGTGGTGAGAGAACCAACACAAGGGAAAAACATGCTTATCCTCATCCTCACCAATCTACCTGTCGCAGATGCAGCACTGGCAGCAGTGACCACACATTCCTTGTGTAGTCCCGTCTTCACACTGTGGACACCCTCCATCGTGTTGTGTGGCACTACCACTGTGCTAAATGGGATAGATTCAAAACTGGGCATTGATGAGGCGCTGTGGACCATCAACAGCAGGAGAATTGTATTCCACCACAATCTGTAACCTCATGGCCTGGCATAGCCCTCATTCTAACGTTACCATCAAGCCAGGGGAACAACCCTGGTTCAATAAGGAGTGCAGAAGAGCATGCCAGGAGCAGTACCAGGCGTACCTAAAAATGAGGTGCCAACCTGGGGAAGCTGCAACACAGGACGACATGCATGCTAAACAGCGGAAGCAGCATGCTATCAACAGAGCTAAGCGATCACACAATCAATGGATCAGTTCAAAGCTCTGCAGTCCTGCCACATCCAGTCGTGAATGGTGGTGGGCCATTAAACAACTAACAGGAGGAGGAGGATCCATGAATATTCCCATCCTCAATGATGGCGGCGCCCAGCAGGTGAGTGCAAAAGACAAGGCTGAAGCGTTTGCAACCTTCTTCAGCCAGAAGTGCCGAGTGGATGATCCATATCAGGCTCCTCCTGAAGTCCCCACCATCACAGAAGCCAGTCTTCAGCCAATTTGATTCACTCCACATGATATCAAGAACTGGCTGAGCGCACTGGATACAGCAAAGGCTGTGGGCCCCGACAACACCCCAGTTATCGTGCTGAAGACTTGTGCTCCAGAACTAGCCACGCCTCTAGCCAAGCTGTTCCAGTACAGCTACAACACTGGCATCTATCCGATAATGTGCAAAACTGCCCAGGTATGTACTGTCCACAAAAAGAATCCAATCCGGCCAATTACCGCCCCATCAGTCTACTCTCAATCATCAGCAAAGTGATGGAAGGTGTCGTCAACAGTGCTACCAAGCAGCACTTACTCACCAATAACCTTCTCACCAATGCTCAGTTTGGCTTCTGCCAGGACCACTCAGCTCCAGACCTCATTATCTTGGTCCAAACATGGACAAAAGAGCTGAACTCCAGAGGTGAGGTAAGAGTGACTGCTCTTGACATCAAGGCAGCATTTGACCAAGTGTGGCATCAAGGAGCCCTAGTAAAATTGAAGTCAATGGGAATCAGGGGGAAAACTCTCTACTGGCTGGAGTCATACCTAGCACAAAGGAAGATGGTTGTGGTTGTTGGAGGTCAATCATCACAGCACCAGGACATTGCTGCAGGAGTTCCTCAGGGTAGTGTCCTAGGCCCAACCATCTTCAGCTGCTTCATCAATGACCTTCCCGCCATCATAATGTCAAAAGTGGGGATGTTCACTGATGATTGCACAGTGTTCAGCGCCATTCGCAACTCCTCAGATAATGAAGCAGTTCATGCCCGAATGCAGGAAGACCTGGTCGGTGTTCAGGCTTGGGCTGAGAAGTGGCAGGTAACATTTGCATCACACAAGTGCCAGGCAATGACTATCTCCAACAAGCGAGAGTCTAACCACCGCCCCTTGACATTCAACAGCATTATCATCGCCGAATCCCCCACCATCAACATCCTGTGGGTCACCATTGACCAGAAACTTAACTGAACCAGCCACATAAATACCGTGGCAGCAAGAGCAGGTCAGAGGCTGGGTATTCTGCAGTGAGTGTCTCACCTCCTGACTCTCCAAAGCCTTTCCACCATCTACAAGGCACAAGTATAACTGCACAATGCCCTTAGGTTATCAGATAGCTAATAGCACATGATAGTCCTATTAGAAGCACAAATGTCCAATAACTCGGTGGCATTTCCACAGGGTGCAATGCTCAGTTAGGGGGCACAGCGTTCTATTTTTTGCACAGACGACTCTCTCAATTCCATCTCGAGCACCACATGAGGTTCCTTCACGTCTAACTGCAGTTCGATGACATTTTATTTTTCCTGCAGCTTGTTCTCACATTCAAGTCAGTGAAATCTTCTTAACGCCCACACAATAACATGCAAGGTTGCTTCAATATTTCACTTCTGGTTCATTATGTTGGCAGGTGCAATTTGTTCAGATTTAGGATTTGCTTTTAGTCTGTCAGCTGTCAGTCCGCCAGAAAGCATCTGTTTAGAAACTCCTCCCTACTAATTCTATACAAGGGGCTCTGTTACATAGAAAAGAAAAAGACTTGCATTTATATAGCGCCTTTCACGACCTTAGGACGTCCCAAAGCGCTTTACAGACAATGAAATACTTTCTGAAGTGTAGTCACTGTTGTAATGTAGGGGACGCGGCAGCCAATTTGCGCACAGCAAGCTCCCACAAACGGCTGATAATGACCAGATAGTCTGTTTTTAGTGATGTTGGTTGAGGGATGAGTATTGGCTCTTCTTCAAATAGGGTCGTTGGATCGTTTACATCCACCCGAGAGGGCAGACGGGGCCTTGGTTGAACATCTCATCTGAAAGACGGCACTTCCGACAGTGCGGCGCTCCATCAGTACTGGATTGGAGCGTCAGCCTAGGTTTTTGCGCTTAAGTCTCTGGAGTGGGACTGTGGACCCACAACTTTCTGACGCTGAGGTGATAGTGCTACCCACTGAGCCACGGCTGGCACTTTCTAAGGACTGCTGGTTGGGGTACTTGAGACCCGGTACAACTGGGAGGAGCTTGCATCCTGCCTGCGCCGCCCATTGGAACTCCAAACTTACAACCAGCGTAGCTCCCCAATTTGCAAAAACAATCAGCCCAGCGCCCACTTAGGCAGGGACCCGACGCGAATTAAAGTCACGCAATCCGATATAGCGGCCACCAAACACCAGGGCCTAGAAATTGGGTATAGCCCCGCCAGCTCGTTTGCGCCGTAAATTTTGCGCCCGCCGCGGAGCCAGTTGTGCCCGCCCCATATTCACTTTCAGCGCCCCAAAGCGGAACCGGGCGCTGTTCCAGGGTTTGGCCGCCCCGCTTGGGGCGCTGAAAGTGAATTTCAGCGCTGCCGGTCCCGCTGCGCCACCCGATGCGGTGCGGCAGGCTGCTGTACTGCAGGCCTCCCCCTTCTCTTAAGGGGGAGGTGCCTGCAATGGCCGGAGCCCCGATTGCAAGTGCCGGCAAAAGAGCCCGGCACAACGGAGAAGTGCCGGGCTCCACGGAAACCAGCCGGCAATGCCACGGGGCGGGGGGGGGGTGTGGAGGAGGCCGGGGAAGGAGGTGCGGGCAGGCGGCCGCCGAAAAAGCGGCCGGCCGCACCTCCACCTTAAAGCGCCCCGCTAAGGCTGCTGTAAGGACCCGGTCTCCCGATGTTGTTAGCGGCCGCCACGGATGAGGCGGCCGCTACTGAAGATGGGGATCGGCGTGGTTTCGGGCGGTACCGGGGCACTGCGCACACCGATGACGTCATCGGTGCCGGCGCAGCGCTACCGGCTAACGCCGATGTTAGGGCCCACCTAATTTCGGGCGCGACGCAACTTCCGACGCAACCCACTCTTTCGCCCCTAATTTGGCGCAAACGCAAGTGAATTTCTAGGCCCAGGTGCCGACCAAGCGCAGCGTTATCCCGGCCTAACTTTGTGTTACATCCAAAAAATGAGGATGAATTATATCCCGATGTCTTTTAAACTCTTTTGATTGCCGCTTTGGTGTTGGGAAGCTCAATCATGTTGCAGTCTATTATTAATAGTTTGCATGGGGAAGGACGCCTTTATAATGGTGCCATGAACAGGTACACAGGCACATGCTTCATGCGGCACATCACTTAATTATGCTGGGTTTAGAAATGACTTACTTTAAACAAGCCACTGATACTGAGTCCACATTATGTATTAAAGGGACAATTTATTTCATCATATTTAGAGGTTATTAATAAATATAACTTATTGGTAATCACTTGTTCAGTTTCTTTTGCGCCCTTTTGCTGTCTCTGCCGTGGCTCAGTGGGCAGCACTCTCTCCTCGGAGTCAGAAGGGTTGTGGGTCCAAGTCCCACGCCAGAGACTTGAGCAGAAAAATCTAGGTTGACACTCCCAGTGCAGTGCTGAGGGAGGTACCGTCCTTCGGATTAAAATATTGAACCAAGGCCCTGTCTGCTCTCTCAGGTGGATGTAAAAGATCCCACGGCACTATTTCGAAGAAGAGCAGGGGAGTTCTTCCCGGTGTCCTGGCCAATATTTATCCCTCAACCAACATCACCAAAAAAACAGGTTATCTGGTCATTATCACATTGCTGTTTGTGGGAGCTTGCTGGCTGCCGGGTTTCCTACATTACAACAGTGACTACACTTCAAAAAGTACTTCATTGGCTGTAAAACACTTTGGGATGTTGTGAAAGGCGCTATATAAATGCAAGTTCTTTCTTTCCAGAATAGCAGTAAATGCTTTTGTAAAACTGCTTGAGCCAATTAATCCCTGATCCCTGCACTGAGAGTGTTAGGGGAATAATTTCCTCGTGACCTCCGCTGCCATAACTTTGGCAGAAACCCCATTCACGGGTTAATCGTTCTGTCGCTATTTCTGCAGTACTGTTGTAGCAACCATGTTCAAACACATGGCTCCTTGTTGAAAACAGGACAGTGCGAATTATTCAAACTGGTCTTGACGGGTGGGAGCGGAGACAGGGTCCGTTCATTTTGGGATTAAATTTGCATTTTAACAATTCTCAACTCAAAAATACATCAATGTTAAACTAATTTACAATTTAACAAAGATGCATCACTCAAAAGGATCTGCAGCTCAAGCTAACAGTTACACAGTGAAAGGTACAGACGTTACTGAAAGAGCACCCATCACATCTCTGAGGAGCACCTTGAACTGCTTCACAGCGAATTACTTTGAGGCGCAGTGAGCGTTATGTAGCGAATGCGACAGACATCTGTGTACACAGAAAGATTCCACAAACAGCAATGAGAGGAGCAACCGGTTAATCTGCTTTTGGTAGTGTTGCTCAGAGGAATGCTGGCCAGCACACCATGAACCTCTTCTTCTTCAAATGTGATCTTTAATGTCCATCAGACAGACCAGACAGGGCTTCAATTTCACATCCCATCCAAAGGAAAGCATCACTCCCTCACTACTACACTGGAGTGTTACATTACATTATCATAGAATCATACAGCACAGGACATAAGAAATAGGAGCAGGAATAGGCCACTTGGCCCCTCCAGCCTGCTCCGCCATTCAATAAGATCACAGCTGATCTTGGGCTCAAAGCCACTTCCCCGCCCACTCCCCATAACCCTTCACTCCCTTATCTTGCAAAAATCTGTCTATCTCCACCTTAAATGTATTTAATGACCCAGCCTCCACGGCTCTCTGGGGCAGAGAATTCCACAGATTTACGACCCTCTGAAAGAAGAAATTCCTCCTCATCTCAGTTCTAAAAGGGCGACCCCTTATTCTAAAACTGTGCCCCCGCGTTCTAGATTTCCCCACGAGGGGAAACATCCTCTCTGCATCTACCTTGTCGAGCCCCCTCAGTATCTTATATGTTTCCATAAGATCACCTCTCATTCTTCTAAAGGAAGCCATTTGGCCCATCGTGCCTGTGCCGGCTCTTTGAAAGAGCTCTCCAATTAGTCTCACCCCCACCTGCTCTTTCCCCATAGCCCTGCAAATGTTTCCTTTTCAAGTATATACCAAATTCCCTTTTGAAAGTTACTATTGAGTCTGCTTCCAGGCAGCACATTCCAGATCCTAACAACTCGCTGAGTAAAGAAATTCTCCTCATCTCTCCCCAGGCTTTTTTGCCAATTATTTTAAATCTGTGTCCTCTGGTTACCGACTCCCCAGCCAGTGGAAACAGTTTCTCCTGATTTACTCTATCAAAAACCTTCATGATTTTGAACACCTCCATTAAATCTCCTCTTAACCTTCTCTGCTCTAAGGAGAACAACCCCAGCTTCTCCAGTCTCTCCAGATAACTGAAGCCCCTCATTCCTGGTACCATCCTAGTAAATCTCCTCTGCACCCTCTCCAAGGCCTTGACATCCTTCCTAAAGTGTGGTGCCCACAATTGGACACAATACTCCAGCTGAGGCCGAACCTGTGATTTATAAACTTTAGCATTATAGGTTATGTGCTCAATGGCAACAACCTGCCTTTATATAATGTGCTTAATACAGCAAACATTCCACGGTGATTTACATTGAGGGAAAATATTTTGATAAGAATAAATGAGCCATGATGCGACTGAAATCTGGTTGAGAAGGTGTTCAATGGCAGAGAAGGACATGAGAAAGTGAAGTGAGGGAGTCTCAGAGAGCGGGGCCCCAGTGCCTACCACAAACGGTGGAATGAAAGGGGAAATACAAAAAAGGGCAGAGCTGGAGAGCTAAATGGAGGTTGCAGAGATAGGGTGGGGTGAGGCCATGAGAAGATTTGATAGAGGTGAGCTTCAACCCACAAACATCTGATTCAGAGTCAAGAGTGCTACCAACTGAGCCAAGCTGACACTTGATAAAGTATCTACTATAATTAGGGACATAGGATCATAGGAACAGGAGGGGGCCATTCAGCCCCTCGAGCCTGTTCCGCCATTCATTTAGATCAAGACCGATCTGTATCTTAATTCCATCTACCCGCCTTGGTTCTGTAACCCTCAATAACCTGACCGAACAAAATTTTCAATTGACCCCCAGCCTCAACAGCTTTTTGGGGAAGAGAGTTCCAGATTTCCATGACCCTTTGTGTGAAGAAGTGCTTCCTGAACGGCCTAGCTCTAATTTTAAGGTCGTGTCCCCTTGTTCTGGACACCCCCTCACCAGAGGGAATGGTTTCTCTCTATCAACCCTATCGACTCCTTAGATCATCTTAAACACCTCAGTTAGACCACCCCTTAATCTTCTATATTCAAGGGAATACAAGCCTAGTCTATGCAACCTGTCCTCAGAATTTAACCCTTTTAGCCCCAGTATCATTCTGGTGACGATAGCAAAATACTACAGATGTCGGAAATCCGAAATAACAACAGAAAATGCTGGAAAAACTCAGCAGGTCAGGCAACATCCGTGGAGAGAAATTTGAGTTGACGTTTCGGGTCGAACCCTTCTTCAAAACTGGAAAGAAAATCTGCGATCTGACAAAAGAAGTAAAAGAAACAAAAGCAGAGAAAGAGACAATAAAAGGTGTTCGAAGCTAGACGAGATGGTAATAGGCTGAGATTAGGTGTGAAGTGTACTGGCAGGGCAAGAGATAGCTGGTGACTCTGCGCTGCACCCTCTCCAAGGTCAATATATCCTTCCTGAGGTGCGGTGCCCAGAACTGAACACAGTATCCAGATGGGGTCTAACCAGAGCTTTATACAGCAATTCCCATGGAAAGTTGGTAAACTTTCCTGAGGTCCAGATGGAGTCTAACCAGACCTCTGCACAGCTATAACATAACTCCCACCCTTTTATATTCCGGCCACCTGGAGATAAAGGCCAACACATTCCATGAGCCTTCTAAATTATTTTTTGTACCTGTCCACTAACACTTTTCTGTACAGGGACCCCCAAAATCTCTCTGCTCACCCCCAGTTCCCAGCTTCTCGCCATTTGGAAAATACTCTTGAGCTTTCTTTCAAAGTGGTGACGACTTTCACTGTCACCGCAATGAAGCTGCAAATTTACCTGACATAGCGAAAACTCTGGAATTCAGATAATAAGTAACTTTCTAAGTAACTCTCAATCCTCAAAACCACGATTTTTAAAAAAAAATCGAAACTGATCCTGGGTAATCCCCTGGAGATAAAGGTGGGGGGGGGGGGGGGAAACCAAGTTCTTAAAGCAGAAAATACTCAGTGTCGTCAGAGAACATTTGGGTTTTTGTTTCATTATTAACTTGCCAAATGAGCTCACCTGTCCAGTACCGCAAGACAACGCCTTGCAAACACCCGCAAACTTTGCATTCTAGATCTACAAGTTTTCGTGACCGACCGGGTGAAATGCTTGGGCGAAAATTCAAGGTTCTCCTGTCGAAACCTGGGACTGAGGCTCTTTGTGGACAGCTCCTGGGCGGATATCATGATCCTGACAGTACTTTTCCCAAATGAAAAAAAAAATGCTAAAGCACTTGCCCTGAAGCACACAAAAAAATTGACACAAATAAAATTGGGTTGATGGGGAAGGGTGATATTCAAACCCCTTTAAAAAATCACAATTGAAGAATTAAACACTGGATAATATGAACCGAAAAACGAAAGTCTCTGCTGTTTAACCTCCCCTCCTCCGCTCCTCTCTGCCTGAACTAAGCTGGCACCTCTCACCTGGTAAGGGTACAGACTGCTCCATGTAGCTGGCACCGTGCTGTTGCCGAGTGGTTGCTGAGTGGCATTAACCAGCGCCAGGACTGTTGCCGCTGAACTTCCACTCTCCATGGCTTCGCTCCTCCTTCGTTCCACCGCTGTGTATATATATATATATATTTTAATTTATTATTCCTAGCAGATCTGCCTGTAACGTGGGGTGGGAAGCAGAGGCTGCGCTGAATCATAGCAGCTCATCATCCCCGTTCATTTCCCTTTCCGCGGACGAAAACCAGCGTTTAAAAAAAAAACATGCTCAATGAATGTCCTTTTTATTTTCTCTTTAAAAAGTGTTAGCGCCCCACTAACTCTCAACCTCGCTGTAAATGAAAACTTCCTGATCGCTGCAAGATATTTCAGTCAGAGATGGGCGAGGTGGAGCCTTAAAAAAAACACCGCTGGGCAAATCAAAAAATAAACATCTCCCTGCAACCGCAGCCACTGTAAACACCTTTAGCTTCTCCACTGCAGGAACACTGCTTGAAGGAAATCAGTACAAATATGGGCTTTCAAGGTAAGTGTTGCTTTTTAGTTTACTAAACTTATTGGGGAGGGGGGGGGGAATAGCCTTCTCCCCTGAAATAATTTTCATTAAAATAAATTGTTCCATCTGTCTGTGATAATACCATAGTTCCTTTCACTGTAACAAAGGGGAGAGGGGGGAATTGTGAATCTGATGGAAAGTGTCACATGGTCTGGAGATGGCAATGTGGAGCCATTAACATTTTTGCATTTTGATGATCTGTTCTTAAGAGCAGTTCATATTATACAGCCAGAAGCAAAATACTGCGGAGGCTGGAACTCTCAAAATAAAAAACAACAACAAAAAGTGCTGGAAATACTCAGCGGGTCAAGATGAATCTGTGGAGAGAGAGAAACAGAGTCAATGTTTCGAGTGGATGTTTCTGATGCAAGGTCATCGACCTGAAACGTTAACTCTCTTTCTCTCTCTCTCTCCACTGATGCTGCCTGACCCGCTGAGTGTTTCCAGCGTTTTCTGTCTTTATTTAATATTATGCAGTGTTTAATTCTTCAATTGTAACATTATGATTCTAAAGGAGGGGAGGGGGGGGGTGAACGAGCTGAATATCACCCCTCCTTTCCTGTTTCATTATTGGTTTTGTACATTTTCAGAAGCTTGTGGGCTCACAGTCCCACTCCAGAGACTTAAGCATAAAAATCTAGGCCGACACTCCCAGTGCAGTGCTGAGGGAGCGCCGCGCTGTCGAAGGTGCTGTCTTTCGGATGAGACGTTAAACCGAGGCCCCGTCTGCTCTCTCAGGTGGACGTAAAAGATCCCACGGCCACTATTTCGAAGAAGAGCAGGGGAGTTCTCCCCGGTGTCATAGCCAATATTTATCCCTCAATCAACATCACTAAAGAAACAGATTATCTGGTCATTATCACATTGCCGTTTGTGGGAGCTTGCTGTGTGCAAATTGGCTGCCGCGTTTCCCACATTACAACAGTGACTACACTTCAAAAAGTACTTCATTGGCTGTAAAGCGCTTTGGGACATCCGGTGGTCCAACGCATTACCGGCACCCGGCTATCGACCATAGAACATATATATCAGAAACGCTGCCTACGGAGGGCACGGTCCATCATCAAAGACCCTACCCACCCCAGCCACAGTCTGTTCGCCCTCCTACCATCTGGAAGACGCTACAGATGCATTTGCACCCGTACGACCAGATTTAGGAACAGCTTCTTTCCCAAGGCTGTCATCCTACTGAACTCCACAAATAAACTCTAAAGCCTGCACATCTGCCGATGCACTTTATTATGGTCATATTTATGCTAATATATATGTACATATGTATGTTGAAATGTTTAAGTGTCCTAATCCAAATTGTACACTCTCGGAAGCCGCAAGCCTACATTTCATTGTTAGTGCACAAGTGCAGTACAATGACAATAAAAGTTGATTTGATTTGATTTGATTTGAGAAATGCAAATCTTTCTTCTGTCTTTCATTTTGTGAATATTATGCGGCCGAGCAAGTGATGCATATGCTTTAGAATTTTCTATTTGGGAAAGGTAATATCAGGATCCAATACTCCCAGGGCCTGTACACACTGTGGTTAATGTGCCTCAGCCCCAGGAAAGCAAAGCTCTGCTGTAGCCGTGTGTGACAGGTTGCAATTTCTCACCCTAGCCAGGTTGTGACCTCACCGTGAGACTGCCAATTTACTGCCAACTTGTTCCAATGTTTATCTTTCGCAGTGCCAATGTTTATCTTTTAAACTTGACTTTTGGTTGCAATTAAGAACTGCAGGAGGCAGCGGAGGCTTTGCTAAGTGCCACTTGTGGCACTGTGACAGAGACTGTAGGTCCCGCATTGGACTCATCAGTCACCTGAGAACTAATTTTTAATGCGCAAGCAAGTCATCTTCGGTTCCGAGGGACTGCCTAAGAAGAAGAAGTGCCACTCTCACCTGGTTTCAGAAATGTTGGCCTATTTTGATGTATGTCACCCTTTTAAAAAGAATCAGGGCCACTTATGTTTAAATAGGTTTGTGATCTCTGTCATTCTTGAGTAGATTGGACCTATACTCTCTGGAGTTTAGAAGAATGAGAGGTGATCTCATTGAGACATACAAGATTCTGAGGAGGATTGACAGGGTAGATGCTGAGAGGTTGTTTCCCCTGGCTGGAGAGTCTAGAACTAGGGGGCATAGTTTCAGGATAAGGGGCCGGCCATTTAGGACTGAGATGAG
This sequence comes from Somniosus microcephalus, assembly GCF_052327205.1. Taxonomy (NCBI): domain Eukaryota; kingdom Metazoa; phylum Chordata; class Chondrichthyes; order Squaliformes; family Somniosidae; genus Somniosus; species Somniosus microcephalus. The sequence goes on from NC_140993.1 coordinate 18,031,353, forward strand.
GAGGGATTTCTTCACTCAGAGGGTGGTGAATCTTTGGAATTCTCTGCCCCAGAGGGCTGTGGAGACTCAGTCGTTGAGTATATTCAAGGCGGAGATCGATAGATTTTTGGACTCTAGGGGAATCGAGGGATATGGAGATCGGGCAGGAAAGTGGATTTGAGGTCGAAGATCAGCCATGATCTTATTGAGTGGCGGAGCAGGCTCGAGGGGCTGTATGGCCGACTCCTGCTCCTATTTCAATGTTCTTGCTGATCACAATGCTCACTCCTCACCTTATTCAATGTTGTCAGTAAACTGCAGGTAAGCCTGAAGGCCTGTGAAAGGTAAAGTTAAATGTGAATCCAACCAGCTGTTGGGTTTCTGGGTGTGTCTGTCTAACTATGTGCAAGTTTACTTGAGTAAATATGTGCTTTAGAATCTGGGGATCATTATTGGATAAATTAAAGATTTCCTGCTTCATGTCATTTAAAGCATTTTTCTTTAGTTATGATTGTCAGTGTGGAATGGACCCATTATCGACGAGTGTGAAGAAATTAAATCTCGTTTGTTATTTGACAATAGAGCACAAGCTTTAACAACAACAACTTGCAGTTATACAGCGCCTTTAAGGTAGTAAACCATCCCAGGGTGCTTCACAGAGGCAATTATCAAACAAAGATTTGACACCGAGCCACATAAGGAGAAATTAGGACGGGTGACCAAAAGCTTGGTCAAGGAGGTAAGTTTTAGGGAACGACTTAAAGGAGGAGAGAGAGGTGGAGAGGCGGAGAGGTTTAGGCAGGGAGTTCCAGAGCTTAGGACCTTGGCAGCTGAAGGCACGGCCGCCAATGGTGGAGCGATTAAAATCAGGGATGCTCAAGAGGCCAGAATTGGAGGAGCGCATAGATCTCGGAGGGTTGTGGGGCTGGAGGAGTTTACAGAGATAAAGCGGGGGGGGGTGGGTGGCTGGTGGCGAGGCCATGGAGGGATTTGAAAATAAGGATGAGAATTTTAAACATAAAAACATAAGAAATAGGAGCAGGGGTAGGCCATTCGGCCCCTCGAGCCTGCTCCGCCATTCAATGAGATCATGGCTGACCTTCTGCCTCAACTCCATTCACCAGCCCTATCGCCATATCCCTTGATGCCCTTACTAGTCAGAAATCTATTGACTTCTGTTTTGAATATATCCAATGACTGAGTCTCCACAGCCCTCTGGGGTAGAGAATTCCAAAGATTCACCACCCTCTGTGTGAAGAAATCTCTTCTCATCTCAGTCCTGAATGGCCTACCCTTTATCTTGAGGCTGTGGCCCCTGGTTCTAGACTCCCCAGCCAAGGGAAACATTCTCCCAGCATCCACCCTATCAAGCCCTGTAATAATTTTGTATGCTTCAATGAGATCCCCTCTCATTCTTCTGAATTCAAGAGAATACAGGCCTAGTTTACTCAATCTCTTCTCATACGACAGTCCCGCCATCCCAGGAATCAATCTCGTGAACCCTCATTGCACAAGTATATCCTTCCTTAGTTAAGGAGACCAAAACTGTACACAGTACTCCAGGCATGGTCTCACCAGGGCCCTATATAATTGGAGTAAGATGTCTTTACTCCTGTACTCATATCCTCTTGTAATGAAGACCAGCATACCATTTGCCTTCCTAATGGCTTGCTGCACCTGCACAGATTGCAAGCAGTACTATCCTGCACTGCTAAAGGTGGTAGAATTGGATGATTTTTATTTTAATATTCTGATACTGTGCAAGCTCTGTTCTGACTGGGCTAGCAGGCATGAGTCAGTTCACTGTAGGGGTTTCCCCAATATTACATTAAGAGCACTATAAATAAAGTAAAGCACTGTCGGGTGCCAATGGTGAGGCGGAATTCAGTCACTTACACTGGATTGATCCAAACTCGTCGTAGATTCAGTTTGGTCAGCGACCTGTGACCACACCTGGAGTACTGTGCGCCATTATATAGGGCCTTGGTGTGACCACACCTGGAGTACTGTGCGCCATTATATAGGGCCTTGGTGAGACCACACCTGGAGTACTGTGCGCAGTTATACAGGGCCTTGGTGTGACCACACCTGGAGTACTGTGCGCAGTTATACAGGGCCTTGGTGTGACCACACCTGGAGTACTGTGTGCAGTTATACAGGGCCTTGGTGTGACCACACCTGGAGTACTGTGCGCAGTTATACAGGGCCTTGGTGTGACCACACCTGGAGTACTGTGCGCAGTTATACAGGGCCTTGGTGAGACCACACCTGGAGTACTGTGTGCAGTTATACAGGGCCTTGGTGTGACCACACCTGGAGTACTGTGCGCAGTTATACAGGGCCTTGGTGTGACCACACCTGGAGTACTGTGCGCAGTTATACAGGGCCTTGGTGAGACCACACCTGGAGTACTGTGCACAGTTATACAGGGCCTTGGTGTGACCACACCTGGAGTACTGTGCGCAGTTATACAGGGCCTTGGTGTGGCCACACCTGGAGTACTGTGCGCAGTTATACAGGGCCTTGGTGTGACCACACCTGGAGTACTGTGCGCAGTTATACAGGGCCTTGGTGAGACCACACCTGGAGTACTGTGTGCAGTTATACAGGGCCTTGGTGTGACCACACCTGGAGTACTGTGCGCAGTTATACAGGGCCTTGGTGTGACCACACCTGGAGTACTGTGCGCACTTTGCTGGGAGTGTACTATAGGCCTCCAAACAGTCAGGGGGAGATAGAGGAACAGATATGTAGGCAAATCTCAGAGAAATGTGCAAATAATAGGGTAATAATAATGGGGGATTTCAACTTCCCCAATATTAACTGGGATAGTCAGAGTGTGAAAGGCTCAGAGGGTGTAGAATTCTTAAAGTGCATCCAGGAGAGCTTTTTGAGCCAGCATGTAGAAAGTCCTATAAGAGAGGGGGCGGTACTGGACCTAATTCTAGGGAATGTGGCCGGCCAAGTGGAAAAAGTGCTAGTAGGTGAGCACTTTGGTGATAGTGACCATAATATGGTAAGATTTAAGGTGGTCATGGAAAAGGACAGGGATGGGCCGGAAATAAAGGTTCTAAATTGGGGGAAGGCCGATTTTAATAGGATAAGGCAGGATCTGGCCAAAATGGACTGGGATCAGCTACTTGTAGGAAAATCCGCATCGGAGCAATGGGAGGCTTTCAGAAGGGAGATTGAGATCATACAATGGCAACATGTTCCCGTAAAGGTCAAGGGTGGTTCCAAAAACCACAGGGAACCTTGGATGTCAGGGGATATACGAGAATGGATTAGGAAAAAGAGGAGGGCTTTTGGTAGATACAAAAGGCTAAAGACGGAGGAAGCCCTAGAGAAGTACAAAAAGTGCAGGGGGATACTTAAAAAAGAAATTAGGAGATCAAGGAGGGGCCATGAAATAACACTGGCGAGCAAAATAAAGGAAAATCCGAAGATGTTTTATAAGTATATTACGGGTAAGAGGATAACTAGGGAAAAAATAGGGCCCATTAGGGACAAAAGTGGCAATCTGTGTGTGGAGCCGGAAGATGTAGGAGGGGTTCTAAATGAATTTTTTGCATCTGTTTTCACTATGGAGAAGGACGATGTAGACATAGAAATAGGGCGGGGGGACTGTGATATGCTCGAACATATTAACATCGAGAGGGAGGAGGTATTGGCGGTTTTAGCTGGCCTAAAAATGGATAAATCCCCAGGCCCGGATGAAATGTATCCCAGGCTGCTGTGTGAGGCAAAGGAGGAGATTGCGGGGGCTCTAACACATATATTCAGGACCTCTCTGGCCACAGGGGATGTGCCAGAGGACTGGAGAACCGCTAATGTAGTACCATTATTCAAGAAGGGTAGTAGGGAAAAACCGGGGAACTACAGGCCAGTGAGCCTAACATCAGTGGTAGGAAAATTATTGGAAAAAATCCTGAGGGACAAAATTTGTCTCCACTTGGAGAGGCAAGGATTAATCAGGGATAGTCAACATGGCTTTGTCAAGGGAAGATCATGTCTGACTAATTTGATTGAATTTTTTGAGGGGGTGACTAGGTGTGTGGATGAGGGTAACGCAGTGGATGTGGTATACATGGATTTCAGTAAGGCCTTCGATAAAGTCCCGCACAGGAGACTGGTCAAGAAGGTAAGAGCCCATGGAATCCAGGGTGCCTTGGCACATTGGATACAAAACTGGCTTAGTGGCAGAAGGCAGAGGGTGATGGTCGAAGGTTGTTTTTGTGACTGGAAGCCTGTGGCCAGTGGGGTACCACAGGGATCGGTGCTGGGTCCCTTGCTGTTTGTGGTCTACATTAATGACTTGGATATGAATGTAAAGGGTATGATCAGTAAGTTCGCGGATGATACAAAAATTGGTAGGGTGGTAAATAGCGAGGAGGGTAGCCTCAGTCTGCAGGACGATATAGATGGGTTGGTCAGATGGGCGGAACAGTGGCAAATGGAATTTAACCCGGAAAAGTGCGAGGTGATGCACTTTGGGGGGACTAACAAGGCAAGGGAATACACAATGAATGGAAAGACCCTAGGCAAGACGGAGGGTCAGAGGGATCTGGGTGTGCAAGTACACAGATCCCTGAAGGCGGCGGAACAGGTGGATAAGGTGGTAAAAAAGGCATATGGGATACTTGCCTTCATTAGCCGAGGCATTGAATATAAGAGCAAGGAGGTTATGATGGAGCTGTATAAAACACTGGTTAGGCCACAGCTGGAATACTGTGTGCAGTTCTGGTCGCCACACTACAGGAAGGATGTGATCGCGTTAGAGAGGGTGCAGAGGAGGTTCACCAGGATGTTACCAGGGCTGGAGCGCTTCGGCTATGAAGAGAGACTGGGCAGATTGGGTTTGTTTTCCTTGGAGCAGAGGAGGCTGAGGGGGGACATGATTGAGGTGTACAAAATTATGAGGGGCATAGATAGGATGGATGCTGAGGAGCTTTTTCCCTTAGTAGAGGGGTCAATAACTAGGGGGCATAGATTCAAGGTAAAGGGCGGGAGGTTTAGAGGGGATTTGAGAAAGAACTTTTTCACCCAGAGTGTGGTTGGAGTCTGGAACTCACTGCCTGAAAGGGTTGTGGAGGCAGAAACCCTCACAACATTTAAGAAGCATTTGGATGTGCACTTGAAATGCCATAGCATACAAGGCTACGGGCCAAATGCTGGAATATGGGATTAGATTAGGCAGGGCTTGATGGCCGGCGCGGACACGATGGGCCGAAGGGCCTCTATCCGTGCTGTATTACTCTATGACTCTATGACTAGTTATACAGGGCCTCGGTGAGACCACACCTGGAGTACTGTGCGCAGTTTTGGTCTCCTTACCTAAGGAAGGATATACTTGCCATAGAGGGACGACACGAAACTAGGTGGGATTGTGAGTTGTGAGGAGGATGCAAAGAGGCTGCAAGGCGATTTAGACAAGTTGAGTGAGTGGGCAATTACATGGCAGATGCAGTATAAGGTGGATAAATGTGAAGTTATCCACTTCGGTAGGAAAAACAGAAAGGCAGAGTATTATTTAAATGGTGTTAGATTGGGAAATGTTGATGTACAAAGGGACCTGGGTGTCCTTGTACACCAGTCACTAAAAGCAAACATGCAGGTGCAGCAAGCGGTTAAGAAGGCAAATGGTATGTTGGCCTTCGTAGCGAGAGGGTTCGAGTACAGGAACAAGGATGTCTTGCTGCAGTTGTACAAGGCCTTGATGAGACCATACCTTGAGTATTGTGTGCAGTTTTGGTCACCCTATCTGAGGAAAGATGTTCTTGCCATGGAGGGGGTGCAGCGAAGATTCACCAGGCTGATACCTGGGATGGCAGGAATGACGTACGAGGAGAGATTGGGTCGATTGGGCTTGTACTCGCTGGAGTTTAGAAGAATGAGAGGGGATCTCATTGAAACTTATAAAATTCTGTCAGGACTAGACAGATTAGATGCAGGAAGGATGTTCCCGATGGCCGGGGAGTCCAGAACCAGGGGTCACAGCCTAAGGATAAGAGGTAAGCCATTTAGGACTGAGATGAGGAGGAATTTCTTCACCCAGAGAGTGGTGAACCTGTGGAATTCTCTACCACAGAGGGCAGTGGAGGCCAGTTCATTAAATATATTCAAGAAGGAGTTGGATATATTTCTTAAGGCTAAAGTGATCAAGGGATATGGTGAGAAGGCAGGGACAGGGTACTGAATTTGGATGATCAGCCATGATCTCGTTGAATGGCGGAGCAGGCTCGAGGGGCCGAATGGCCTACTCCTGCTCCTATCTTCTATGTTTCTATGTAAGCAGTTAGGAAGGCAAATGGAATGTTGGCCTTCATTGCAAGAGGATTTGAGTACAGGAGCAAGGATGTCTTACTATATAGTTATATACAGGGCCTTGGTGAGACCACACCTGGAGTACTGTGTGCAGTTTTGGTCTCCTTACCTAAGAAAGGATATACTTGCCATAGAGGGAGTGCAGCGAAGGTTCACCAGACTGATTCCTGGGATGGCAGGACTGTCGTATGAGGAGAGACTGGGTCGACTAGGCATGTGTTCACTAGAGTTTAGAAGAATGAGAGGGGGATCTCATTGAAACGTATAAAATTCTGACAGGGTTAGACAGACTGGATGCAGGGAGGATGTTTCCCCTGGCTGGGGGGTCTAGAACGAGGGGTCACAGTCTCAGGATACGGGGTAGGACATTTAGGACTGAGATGAGGAGAAATGTCTTCACTCAGAGGGTGGTGAACCTGTGGAATTCTCTACCACAGAAGGCTGTGGAGGCCAAGTCACTGAATGTATTTAAGAAGGAGATAGATAGATTTCTAGATGCAAAAGGCATCAAGGGGTATGGGGCGAGAGCCGGAATATGGTATTGAGATAGAGGATCAGCCATGATCGTGTTCAATGGTGGAGCAGGCTCGAAGGGCCGAATGGCCGACTCCTGCTCCTATGTTTCTATTCTATGTTTCTTCTGGTTCAAACTGTGGACACTTAAGTTCTGGCTGTGCACAGTTTGGGGGTGGGGCGGGGGGGTGGTCCCAGAATCGGAAAGGTTCAAATCTCCAATTCGCCCGATTTACAGCTGTCATAAAATGCACGGGTTCTGATCCTCCACGGTTTCTTTTTCAATTTGAAAATGAGCACATTTTAAACAAGAGTGGAAGAATACCCTGAGGCATTTCGTGAAACAAAGACATTGAAAGTGTGTGGGGGGTAATTTTTTTTTAAGCACGACTGCCGCTCTGCTTTTTTTTTCGGGGGGTGGGGGGGGTTTATTACAAATTGAATAAAAGATGAGTGGGAGAGTGGAACAGGCAAAGACATAAATGAATGGTTCTGATGATGCTGTAAACTGCAAGAGGGATATGGGGATCGGACGGGAAAGTGGAGTTGAGGTCGAAGATCAGCCATGATCTTATTGAATGGTGGAGCAGGCTCGAGGGACCGTATGGCCGACTCCTGCTCCTAATGCTTATGTTCTTATATTCAATCAGCTTGTAAGGACACAAGAACCTTGATTGTGCTACAGCATGTAAAGCTGCCCGGCAAATCTTTGATTCTATATCATAGTCACCTACATGACCTTTCCTAATGGTAATATTTGACCTCTAGTGAGTTTTTACTGTCTGGCTCCAATCCTTCGGGCACTCCTTTACGTGTTAAGAACATAAGAAATAAGAGCAGGAGTCGGCCATTCGGCCCCTCAAACCTGCTCTGCCATTCAATGAGATCATGGCTGATCTTCGACCTCAACTCCACTTTCCCACTCAATCCCCATATCCCTTGATTCCCCTAGAGTACAAACATCTATCTATCCCTGCCTTGAATATACTCAATGACTGAGCCTCCACAGCCCTCTGGGGCAGAGAATTCCAAAGATTCACAACCCTCTGAGTGAAGAAATTTCTCCCTATCTCAGTCTTAAATGGCCGACCCCTTATTCTGAGACTATGCCCCCTCGTTCGAGACTCTCCAGCCAGGGGGATACAACCTCTCAGCATCTCCCCTATCAAGCCATCTAAGAATCTTATACATTTCAATGTTAGCTGTCAGTGTGCAAGAGTTTTCATTGTCACTCAATGTGTAATCTCTATTGGTGACAGAGAGAACTTTCTTTTCCAATTGGGGCAAATTTCCCTCTAATTTCCTCCCCTACACCCACACTCACAGTCACACACAACTCTTTCTTACCGTTTGGTCTCATTAATCACTTAACATCCAGTGGTGAATAGGATCGATGGGTTGCCTGCTCTCGGGTGCATACAACAACAACTTGCATTTATATTGCTGCCTTTTAATGTAATAAAATGTCCCAAGGTGCTTCACAGAAGCGTTATCAGACAAAATTTGACATCGAGCCACACAAGGAGATATTAGGACAGCTTGAACCAGAGGTGAGATGAGAAGATTTATTTTTACGCAGCGAGTTGTTATGATCTGGAATGTGCTGTCTGAAGGGGCGGTGGAAGCAGATTCAATAGTAGCTTTCAAACAGGGAATTGGATAAATACTTGAGAAGGAAAAATTTGTAGGGCTATGGGGAAAGAGCAGGGGGGTGTGGGACTAATTGGAGAGTTCTTTCAAAGAGTTGGCGCAGGCACATTGGGCCAAATGATTTTGGCCATTTGAAATGGTTTAATTATTTTGTTTTAAAAAGTGGCAGAAGGAAGGCACAATCAGAAAATAAACTATGAGTTGGTAGCTTCTAGAGCAGGGATATCCAGCACCTGGCCCGCAGGACAGATCCAGCTTGTGAGCTCCTGTTATCTGACCCTTGAACCCGCCTGACCAGTTGTTTATGGTTTGCACACTTGTGCACAAAAGTTTCCTCAATGTTGGCTTCAACTTGCCAGCCCTGGAGGAGTGGAAAAGACATTGGTGGATTCTGACCAATCAGTAGTAGCCATTCTTCCACCAATCAGGGAGTCTTTACCAATCAATTGGCCCCGACACAGACACAGTTTGTTTTTTAACTTTTGTTCATGAGCAGGTATGTAACGTCAACCCGTTACCTAAAACATAACCGTGAATGATGCACGTTTCCTCCATTACAACAATGACCACAGTTCAAAAGTATTTCATTGGCTGTAAAGCGCTTTGAGACGTCCTGAGGTCATGAAAGGTGCGATAGAAATGTAAGTCTTTCTTTCTTTCTTTTTCATATTGAGCGCTCTGTGGCCCAGCGAAGAACATAAGAAACAGGAGCAGGAGTTGGCCATATGGCCCCTCAAGCCTGCTCCGCCATTCAATAAGGTCATGGCTGATCTTCAACCTCAACTCCGCTTTCCTGCCCGATCCCCATATCGCTGGATTCCCCTAGAGTCCAAAATAAGAATATATGAAGGGAACGATATGGTAGTCAGTAGGGTCTACCTGTGGCAGTGGCAGAAGGGTCGGTAACCAGAGGACACAGATTTAAGATGCTTGGCAAACGAACCAGAGGCGACACGAGGAAACATTTTTTTACGCAGCGAATTGTTGTGATCTGGAATACGCGGCCTGAAAGGGCGGCAGAAGCAGATTCAATAGTAACTTTCAAAAGAGAATTGGATAAATACTTGAAGGGGAAAAGCAGGGGGAGTAGGACTAATTGAATATCTCTACCAAAGGGCCGGCACAGGCGCGATGGGCCGAATGGCCTCCTTCTGTGCCTTACCATTCTATGATTCTAGGATTCTATGATAACTGGCACCTCATATGGACTTCCCAATAAAGCTGTTCATCGGCAAAAAGTTTTTGCTGTGTCTTGATCATTTCGCACCGCCTATTTTAAAATCCAAATCATAGAAGTTTGCGGCACAAAAGGAAGCCATTCGGCCCATCGTATCTGTGCCAAATGGAAATGAAAACGCACCAGTAACATTGGCCCAGTAATTCCTCTCCCAACGCGTGAGTACGGACGGGGTACTCACGCGTGTGCCCGGAGGAATTGCTGGTTTTCAGCATGCACAGCGCATGCGGGGAAAACCGGCATTTCCTCTCCTCTGACCCAAGGGGTTAAGAGGCTGAACGCGTGCGAGTACACAGGCAGCGCGTGCGACTTGGATTTCCTTTGTTTTTAGAGAGTTGCGCACGTGTAAAGGCCTCCGGTTTTTACGCATTGAAAAACCACACGTAAGTACTTAGTTTTACAGGTAAGTGGTCTATTAATACAATTTATAAAAACAATTTCTACAGGTTTATTATTTTTAAAGAATTTACAGCAAGGTAAGTTTAGTTTTAGCCCCGATTTTTTATATAATAATTTTTTTCAAATTTTAAAATTATTGTTTAAAATAGTTTTTTACAGTTATTTATGGTTCATTTAAGTAGTGCAATGTTTTTTTAAATTTTCTTTCAAGTTTAAGTAGTGTTTTGGGGCCAGGAGTTTTCATGAGTTTGACAGCTCTTACTCTCAAACTCATGAATGAACTTTTGCAACCTCCCTCCCATTGGTTGCCCTGTGCTCACGTGATCCCAGCCGGCTCATCGCACTAAGTACGCCGCTGGGTCACGCACGCACAGCGCGGCAGGACCTCAAGTGGGCCAGTGAGAGGAAATGCAATGCGAGCCAGGATTGAAATGTCAGCGCGCCGGGTAAGTGCACATCGGGGGCTTGCACGCGCGGCAAGCTCCCGATCCTAATTTCAGGGCCATTAACTGTAACTTGATGGACACTAGGACCTTGGGGAGTGGAATGTTCGATTCATTTTCTTTTGTCCTGGTACTGTTGAACAGGGACATGTTTGATTGCATTCCATCCAATTACTCATGCTGCATTGCATCCTCCGGCAATCTATAAGAGAGCATTTGTACCATATTGGCATGTAGCTTACTTTGTGCACTATCACCATGAAAAAATTAGAGAACCCATTTTTACTTAGTACATTGTAGATTGACAACGACCATAGGATCAGCTGTGACTCAGTGGGTAACACCCTCGCCTTTGAGTCATGAAGGTTTGTGGGTTTCAAGTCCCACTCCAGAGACTTGAACACAAAAATCTAGGCTGGCACTTCCAGTGCAGCACTGAGGGAGTGCTGCACTGTCAAAGTGTGCCGTCTTTCAGTTGAGACATTAAATCAAGGTCCCGTCTGCTCTCTAAGGTGGAAGTAAAAGATCCCATGGCACTATTTCGAAGAAGAGCAGGGGAGTTCTCCTGGGTGTCATGGCCAATATTTATCCCTCAATCAACATCACAAAAACAGATGATCTGGTCATTATCACATTGCTGTTTGTGGGAGCTTACTGTGCAAAAATTGTTTGCTGCGTTTCCTACATTACAACAGTGACTGTACTTCATTGTCTGTAAAGCGCTTATGGGACGTCCAGTGGTCGTGAAAGGTGCTATATAAATGCAAGCCTTTCTTTTCTTTTCCTTTGCAATCTATTTCCAGCCTTTTCTATTTTATTTACGACTTGCAGCATTCATTTTTTTCCTTCTTACCCCTGGTTTCATTGTATTTACTTAAATGTTTATTTTTTAAATTAATATCTTTCTTTGCAGGGAATTAACTTCACCTGGTTGGAGTTTCTTTCTTATCTACAGAATGTCAAAAATAAATATTTTTGAGAGGGGAACAAATTTCTGCTAATACCTCAGCACTGCGAAACATTCGCTCCTTCTGATGAAACCATCCTATTTTTGTACCGGAGACAACCTGAGGGGGAGAAACAGCTCCTTGCAGCCCATTGCTATTCCATGGTGCTCTAGCCCTATTCTTCTCCTTCTTCTTAGGCAGTCCCTCGGAACCGAGGATGACTTGCTTCCACATTAAAAATGAGCTCGCAGGTGGCTGATTAGTCCAATGCGGGACCTGCAGTCTGTCACAGGTGGGGCAGATGGTGGTTGAAGGGGCGGGTGGGTGGGGTGCTTGGGTTGACGTGCACTCCTTGCGCTGCTTGCGCTTGGCTTCCGCTTGCTCCCGGCGAAGAGACTCAAGGTGCTCGGCGCCTTCCCGGATGCTTCTCCTCCGCTTTGTGCGGTCTTGGGCCAGGGATTCCCAGGTGTCGGTGGGGATGTTGCACTTTTTCAAGGAGGCTTTGAGGGTGTCCTTGAAGCGTTTCCTCTGCCCACCTGGGGCTCTCTTGCCATGCCGGAGCTCCGAGTAGAGCACTTGTTTTGGGAGTCTCATATCGGGCATGCGGACAATGTGACCCGTCTATCAGAGCTGATTGAGCGTGGTCAGAGCTTCGATGCTGGGGATGTTGGCCTGAGCAAGAACACTGACGTTGGTGTGCCTATCCTGCCAATGGATTTGCAGGATCTTGCGGAGGCAGCGTTGGTGGTACCTCTCCAGTGCTTTGAGGTGCCTGCTGTACATGGTCCATGTCTCTGAGGCATACAGCAGGGCGGGTATCACTGCTGCTCTGTAGACCATGAGCTTAGTGCCGGGTTTGAGGTCCTGGTCTTCAAACACTCTATTCCTCAGGCGACCGAAGGCTGCACTGGCACACTGAAGGCGGTGTTGGACTTCGTCGTCGACGTCTGCCCTTGTTGACAGTAGGCTCCCGAGGTATGGAAAGTGGTCCACGTTGTCCAAGGCCTTGTCGTGGATTTTGATAATCGGGGGGCAGCACTGTGTGGCGGGGGCAGGTTGGTAGAGGACCTTTGTCTTACGGATGTTTAGTGTAAGGCCCATGCTCTCGTATGCTTCGGTGAAGGTGTTTACGATGGTTTGGAGTTCGACCTCCGAGTGAGCGCAGACGCAAGCATCATCTGCATACCGTAATTCGACGACAGAGGATATTGCGCAGCAGTCAGCTCACTTCTACGTGAAAGTGATGGGCACTTTGCCTACTTTATAATGGGCCTGGGAAAAAAGTCATCATTTCCAGCCAGGCATGAATAATGATGGAGCCACCACTCATAGCAGCACCATCATAAATGTCAGGACTTGTACAATCTTTGAAAATATGGTAGTCCTTAGAAGTCATGATGTATTATCCGAAAGAAGCCACTGAATACGACATGTTAGTCTCCACTGAATACACGAACCTCTGTTCAGGGCTGCTTCCCTTTGTTAACACTTCTACCCTTTTTATCCGAGTTTCCTGAATTTGGTGGATGCTTGTTGCAAGTTGGTAATAAGAACATAAGAATTAGGAGCAGGAGTCGGCCATACGGCCCCTCGAGCCTGCTCCGCCATTCAATAAGATCATGGCTGATCGTCAACCTCAACTCCACTTTCCTGCCCGATTCCCATATCCCTTGATACCCCGAGAGTCCAAAAACTTATCTCAGCCTTGAATATACTCAATGACTGAGCCTCCACAGCCCTCTGGGGTAGAGAATTCCAAAGATTCACCACCCTCTGAGTGAAGAAATTTCTCCTCATCTCTGTCTTAAATGACCGACCCCTTATCCTGAGACTGTGACCCCTGGTTCTAGACACTCCAGCCAGGGGAAACAACCTCTCAGCATCTACCCTGTCAATCCCCCTCAGAATCTCATATGTTTCAATGTGTAATACCAATTTTGAAATGAGTTGTTATTTAGTTGATGAGCGTTTGCCCCTGACACAACCTTCTGACTCAGAGACGAGAGTGCTACCCACTAAGCCACGGCTTGTTTGTTTCCCGAGTGGATGAGGGAAGATTACAGTCACCAGGAATTTCGGCGGAGTTCTCCAGCTCGGCTGTCGTAACTTTGGCGGAAATGCCGTGGAAACCCCGGAAAAACAATGGGTACGGCGGCTGGTGGGGAGAATCCCTGAGGAAATGCGCCCCCATAATCTCTGATGCGTGGCCGCCTCATTCTGTGGCCTTTTGAATGACTTAAATGGCCCAAGTACCCCTAGTGTTAAACGGCACTAACGGCCCTCTCTGGAATAACAAAGGGCTGACTGATCCATAGGGAAATTAGCATACATGTAACAAGCCACTCGGCCTTCTCCATAAGATCTCTGTAACACAAATACAGGGTCAGTAATTCACAATACTGTCCTGGTATTAATTAGAGTGCTAAATGTCAATTATTAGAAGTCTTATATGGCTACCCATCTACTCATGTGAATATTTTCATCAGCACAGTTTGAAAATTGTTGTGCTGAGGGGTGACCTAATAGAGGTCTTTAAAATTACTAAAGGTTTTGATAGAGTGGATACAGAGAGAGAATGTTTCCACTTGTGGGGAAGAGCAAAACTAGAGGCCATCAATATAAGATCATCACCAAGAAATCCTATAGGGAATTCAGAAGAAACTTCTTTACCCAGAGAGTGGTGAGAATGTGGAACTCGCTACCACAGGGAGTGGTTGAGGTGAATAGTATAGATGCGTTTAAGGGGAAGCGTATGATGGAGAATCGAGGGTTATGCCGATAGAGTGAAATGAGGAAGGGTGGGAGGAGGCTTGAATGGAGCATAAATGCCGGCACGGACTGGTTGGGCCGAATGGCCTATTTCTGTGCTTATTCTATGTAATTCTATGCAGTTCTACGTAATTTCCATTGTGGAAAGTCACACTGTATTTTAGTATTGACTGAAGGATAATATAAAATAAAACCCAGCCCGTGATCTGTAAACCCAGCACTGTTGCGAGTGTGCTTCCCGTTTCCCGATGCCATTCTAGAATATTCTCAGGGAATAGGCTGCAGGTCTCATTAAAAACCCAAGCATGACTGCCTCCATGGGAGTACTGTCTGCTTTCATACCTACTCCTTCAATTTCAATATTATGTTCCAATTAACTGATGATTAATTCTGGGTGAGATTTGAGAATTAGTTTATTGGATAATAAGTCTGCGTGGGACGATTCCAGATTAATGCGAAGTGATATTTTATCAGCTTGCAAGAATAGGATGAGATCATGTGGCAGGACACAGTCACTAAAGTTAGCAGTTTGTTTGAATTAAAAAAAAAAAAAATTTTATTCGCTTATGGGATGTGGGCCTTGCTGGCAAGGCCAGCATTTATTGCCCATCCCTAATTGCCCTGGAGAAGGTGGTGGTGAGCCATCTTCTTGAATCGTTGCAATCTGTGTGCTGAAGGTACTCCCACAGTGCTGTTAGGGAGGTGTTGTGTATGTAATATGTGTGCTACTTTGAACCTATGGACAGGACTGCACTACTTGTTGGGCGTAGTGATACGCAGTACCACTCCTGGCCATAGGGGTATAAATAGTACTGTGGGTACTGATCCCCCTCAGTTCCCGCCTGTGGGCATGAAGTAAAGACCTATGTATAGTCCCTACCTCCAACCAGTAAAGACCTGTTTGAGTTATACGTTTAAGTCTTTGTGTTAATTGTTCAATACAATACACATACTTAACACTGGCGACGAGTCAGGTTCTTACCCTGCGGCAGTTGAAGAGAGGTTTCAAACATCACCACCCCACTAGAAGCGACAGGCTTTAGGACTCTGAAGCCTCCATCAGCGACTGAGCACTGGAATGCAGCAGCCATCCTGACAGCTTCCAGCGACTGACAGAAGTCTTTCTGCAGTTTCCTTGTTCAACCTAGGTGGTGGGGTAAGCCGTGCAGTGTTGGCTGCAAAGACAGGGCTGGGGAAGTTGGAGAAGATAAGGGCGATCGCAATCCCTGATAAGAGCCGGCCAGAGCCCGGGAGGGAGCGAGCAAGAGCCGCTTCGGTCGGGAGCCACTTCGCTATCCAGCGATCGCATCCGCTGATAAGGGCCGCACTCGGGCGATCGCGGCGAAGATAAGGGCCGCACTCGGGGGCTGAAGGGAGACGGCGTCGGGGGACGGGTGAAGACCGCCAAGCGCGGGAAAACCGCCATTTTGTGGGCGGAGGACGACGGCAAGAGCGGGAAGCCGCCATCTTTGATAACAAGTAAAGAAAATAAAATCTGAGAAATTGCAAATCTACAATGCCTAAACACGGGAATATTACCACCTTTGATAGTGACCTCGAAGATTGGGCCATATATGTTGAAAGAGTAAAAAATTATTGTAAGGCCAATAAAATTCGTGACCAAGATAAAGCTCTAACATTATTAAATTTAATGGGTGCGAAGACATACGGGCAATTGAAACACCTGTTATCACCAGATGAACCGGCGGATAAGACGTTCGATGAGATTGTTACTGTCCTGAAAGATCATCTAAACCCCACGCCGCTGATGCTAGCGGAACGATTTAAATTTTACGACAGAAGGCAGCTACAGCATGAAAGCAATGCTGAATATTTGCTGGAATTGCGTAAATTAGCGAAATATTGCCAGTTTGGAACGGGACTGACAGAGGCACTTCGAGACAAATTTGTGTGTGGTTTATTTAAACAGGATACACAAAAGCGACTGCTCGAGGAGAATGAGCTGACGCTTGAGAAGGCGGTCACTATGGCAGCAGCACACGAAGCCGCAGCGAGAGGCACGGCAGTAATGCAGCTACGGTCACCGGAGCTCACTGCACACAAATTGGGTGTGAGTTCTGGCAAATGTTATCGTTGTGGAAAGACAACGCATGATCAGAACCAGTGTTGGTTTAAAAACCAAGAATGTAGAACTTGTGGTAGGCTTGGACATATAGCTAGAGTATGCAGGTCAGCGAAGAAGACCAGCAACAAGAAGTCACCGCAAGGGAAATACGCAAAGGTACACAAGGTGGCCGAACAGGAGTCCGATTCAGACGCAAGCAGTATTGAACTGGCTAGCTTAAGGGTACTCAACGTTGGTAAGGGTGCAGACCTCCAGACAATTTGGGTTACTCTTCAGATAGAAGGAGTCCAAGTAAAACTGGAATTGGACACTGGATCGGCATTGACGGTCATAAATAAGAAAGATTACGGAAAGTTATTCCAACATATTCCCCTACAGGATACGGGGATTATATTGAAAACATACACGGGGCAAAGAGTGTACCCCATCGGGAAAATAGAGGTTGCAGTGGTCCACAAGGGCGAAGACAGTCAAATAATGGACTTATATGTGATATCTGAAGGAGGTTCTCCACTACTAGGACGGGAGTGGATTAGGAAAATGAATATGGACTGGCATTTCCTACAAACAATAATGAGTGAGAACTCGGTGAAGATAGTCGGCCCAGACTCTGGAACGGATGATGGTAAGCCCAACTCAGGTGCAAAAGACAAAGTTTCAGCACAGAATTCCACTGAGCAACAACAACATAGTTTAACTGTGGATTCTGAGTCTGGCAAGTCTACTGATGTGCCCATTTCTGAGGGACACCGGGCTCGAACTCAACTCCATTTCAAACTACAACAGCAATTAGAACAAATGCTTCGCCGTTTTGAGCAAGAGTTGAATGCAACGAAAGAGTTCTTTGATATAGAGTTGGAGAATCTGGAAAGACAACAGAAGCAGCTGATGGAGAAAATGGAGCAGGAGCACACAAAACGTCTGATGTCAGAGGAGTTAACGGTCAGCCAACTCCTGCATATGCTGAAGGACAGGACTCTGAAATGGGAAAAACTTGAACACGAACTTCAATATTCAAACGAAAGGGGTTCGGAGCTCTCAAAGGTTATTGGAAGAGCTGAGGTGGCAACACAGACTGAGATGACTGCAACAGAGCAGCCCTTGGATGCCAAAAGTACGCTGACTCACGTCAACGTAGAACAACAGACCGCTGAAACAGCTGCTCCGGTAGAGGGATTGAATAGTCCGATCAATCAATCTCCAAAAGAAGTTGAAGTAGTAAAATCTCAAATGAGGTCATTTGTAAACGACTTGCTGAAAGCCCAGAAAAAGCTGGATGAAGAGGTACGCATGAAGAAGTCTCTTCAGGAAAGATGTCTGGACTTGGAACAAAAGCTGGCTAACGCCCAGCTGGGTATGGAGGAAATAGAAGACCCTCTCGCTGGCCTAGATCAGGACGACACCGAATATTACTATGTCCTGTCCTGCCCAACTTGTAACTTCGACTCCCACCATACAGAAATCATGGAGGAGCACCGAAAGTCTACAGAACATCGGGAGAAGGTGGCTCTACTACGGAAAAAGGAGGAAGAGAAGGAGGAACTGCGCATGCAGCTGGCAGCTGACGGAGCCCAGAGAGTCTCCAAGAAGCAGAAAAGGAAAAGTCGAAACAGAAGATGACCCATCTGAACCATTATTACCTCTACCAGATCACACACGTGGTCCCTCCGAACGGAGCCAATTCAGTTCGGAAGTTCAAACTGTTAAATCCATGGAAGGACTATTGAATGAGTCACTCCAGCAACGTGAACCGACTCCACCACAGAGATTGAATCTGTGAACTGTTTTCCGCAGAGACTGAATCTGTGATCTGTTTTGACATGAAGTTATCTATGTATCTATGTTATTCTGTTATGTAAACCTGAAGTTATATATGTATATATGTTATTACGTTATGTTAAATGGGGAGATGACTGTAAAGCTAGGAAGGGAGGAATGTTGTGTATGTAATATGTGTGCTACTTTGAACCTATGGACAGGACTGCACTACTTGTTGGGCGTAGTGATACGCAGTACCACTCCTGGCCATAGGGGTATAAATAGTACTGTGGGTACTGATCCCCCTCAGTTCCCACCTGTGGGCATGAAGTAAAGACCTATGTATAGTCCCTACCTCCAACCAGTAAAGACCTGTTTGAGTTATACGTTTAAGTCTTTGTGTTAATTGTTCAATACAATACACATACTTAACAGGAGGGAGATCCAGGATTTTGACCCAGCGACGATGAAGGATCGGCCGATATATTTCCAAGTCAGGATGGTGTGTGACTTGGAGGGGAACTTGGAGGTGGTGGTGTTCCCATGCGCCTGCTGCCCTTGTCCTTCTAGGTGGTGGAGGTCGCGGGTTTGGGAGGTGCTGCCGAAGAAGCCTTGGCGAGTTGCTGCAGTGCATCTTGTAGATTGTACACACTGCAGCCATGGTGCGCCGGTGGTGGAGGGAGTGAATGTTTAAGGTGGTGGATGGGGTGCCGATCAAGCGGGCTGCTTTGTCCTGGATGGTGTCGAGCTTCTTGAGTGTTGTTGGAGCTGCACTCATCCTAATGTCTCCTTATGTGGCTTGGTGTAAAATTTTGTTTGATAATCGCTCCTGTGAAGCGCCTTGGGATGTTTTACTATGTTAAAGGTGCTATATAAATACAAGTTGTTGTTGTTTTCTGGTATGAGCTAGGATTGTGCGACAAAACTATTAAGCCATAGGCATCCTGTGCTCTAAAACGGTGGAGTGCGGGGGGGAGGGGGCGTGGGTGGTTAGATTATTTTAAAACATGCATTTACCCCCAAGCAACATCACTAAAAAACAGATGATCTGGTCATTATCATATTGCTGTTTGTGGGATCTTGCTGTGCGCAAATTGGCTGCCACGTTTCCTACATTACAACAGTGGCTACACTTCAAAAAGTACCTCATTAGCTGTAAAGCGCTTTGGAACGTCCTGAGGTCGTGAAAGGCGCTATAGAAATGCAAGTTCTTTCTTTGTCCAGTGGCTCAACTAATAACTGGACAAATGCACAGAATCATCAGGAACTTCTTTAGACATACTAACAAAAAGTTTTTTCTTTAGTGTAATGGATCATTTTCTCCTAACAGTTGATTAGTTGTTTCCACATTTCCTTATTAAAACTTGAAACAGGTTAGTTAGCCCAGCTTGTTCCTCAGCTATCAGTAGATTAATTTGCACTCATTAAGGAGCGCCGTGCTACTCATGCTAATTCATCAGTGTTCAACTCCAACTGTGAAATTGCCCAACTTACTGACAGCTTCCCTGGGATGGCCACGTCAGCCGTGGCTCAGTGGGTAACACCCTCGCCTCGGAGTCAGAAGGTTGTGGGTCCAAGCTCCACTCCAGAGACTTGAGCACAGAAATCCAGGCTGACACACCAGTGACAGTGCTGAGGGAGTGCTGCACTGTCGAAGATGCCATCTTTCGGATGAGACGTTAAAACCGAGGCTCCGTCTGCTCTGTAAGGTGGACGCACTATATCGAAGAAGAGCAGGGGAGTTCTCCCCGGTATCCTGGCCAATATTTATCCCTCAATCAACATCACTAAAAGAGATTATCTGGTCAGTATCACATTGCTGTTTGTGGGAGCTTGCTGTGCACAAATTGGCTGCCATGTTTCTTACATTACAACAGTGACTACACTTCAAAAAGTACTTCATTGGCTGTAAAGCGCTTTGGGACATCCGGCTACCGACCATAGAGCACATATACCAGAAACGCTGTTTACGGAGGTCACGGTCCACCATCAAAGACCCTACCCACCCCAGCCACAGTCTGTTCGCCCTCCTGCCATCTGGGAGACGCTACAGATGCATTCGCACCCGTACGACCAGATTTAGGAACAGCTTCTTTCCCAGGGCTGTCATCCTACTGAACTCCACAAATAAACACTAAAGCCTGCACATCTGCCAATGCACTTTATTATGGTTATGTTTATGTTAATGTATTACAAGCCAAATGTATGTTGAATGTTTAAATGTCTTAATCTAAATGTACACTCTCGGGAGCCGCAAGCCTACATTTTGTTGTACTGCACTGTGCACTAACAATGACAATAAAAGTTGATTTGATTTGAGAAATGCAAGTCCTTTCTTTCAATGATCATGGTTAGGACAATGGCAGCAGTCCCTCAAATGCAGTTGAGGACTTCCTTTTTAAATTGCTGCCCATAGATACAACCCTCTCACCCAACCTCTCCATCAGAAAAGAATCAGGTACAGAACTATTGCAGATTTGTGCATTTCACAAGAAGAACTTCAATTTAATACAACAGACTGCAGTAAAACATTGAGGGGTCGAGCTTCTGCACGTAATGTCAGCACAGTCTGGGCCGAACCAGTGCAAAAGATTGCAGAATTTTAAACGTAAGTGAGTTTTGTCCAAAACCGCTTACGTTCGTGTTTGCCGCAATCTTTTACACTGGTTTAAGATTCAGTTCGCTCGGCTCAGGCCCGGCCCACAAAACCGGCCAACCCCCCCCAGGTGGACGTTGCGAGATTCCGCCGATAGCGCTGGTTCGGGAAGGCTCTTCAAACCGCGCTCACTTTCCGAGGCGCACAGGTGCTAGCAGACAAGTTTTAAAAGATTTTTCACGTCAAAAAATATTTAATTTACTAAGAAACTGACTCGGGTACACCAGTGAAACTATTAAATGGCTCAGTATAGGATTTAAAAAAATAATTTTCAGTGATTTTAAATCAGGTCACTCACAGGTGGTGGTCTCAACACTTATTAATAATGCTTATTTTTGGTGATAAACCCATTTTCAGCTGTATTATTAAAACTCCACCAGGTTACCGCTCTTAAACACATCCAGGAATACGTTTTAATGGCAAGAGAAAATAGAAACAATTCCGTTCTATTACGCTGCCCGATTGCACCGGTTCATGGGAGATTTTGCGTTTGTGATTATGCAAATGAGGTTTAGCAGAAACTTTAAACCTAACCTGCCCGGCGCAATTTCAAGCACATTTTAGGTGCAATTTCCAGATTACGCTTAGGCGAAAACTTTACATTTTCAGCTTTATAAAAGGGTAGTCAGGATGTGTCATTTTCGCTTTCTCAATGCCAATTGTCATTGTTGTCTGGAAACAATGTAAAAACATTATGCTGGAAGCAAATAGCAATTGGACTTTGGATATAATTGCACATAAGTCAGACTAGCAACCTCAGGGTAAGGATTTCACCACCGTTACCAGGTAATGTAGTCAATCCTAGAAGGTTAATCGTGCTTGACTAATCTATTGGAATTTTTTGAGGGAGTAACTGGTAGAATAGATGGGGGAGAGCCAGTAGATGTGGTGTACCTGGACTTCCAAAAAGCCTTCGATAAGGTCCCACATAAAAGATTAGCATGGAAAATTGAGGCTCATGGGATAAAGGGGAAAGTTTTGGCGTGGATAGGGAACTGGCTGTCAGATAGAAAACAGAGAGTTGGAATAAACGGCTCATTTTCTGAATGGCAGGCAGTAACAAGTGGGGTACCACAGGGATCTGTCCTGGGCCCCCAGCTGTTCACAATTTACATTAATGACCTGGATCAGGGAGTCGGATGCAGCATTTCCAAATTTGCAGACGACACTAAACTAGGAGGGGGGGTGGGCTCAGAGGAAGAGACCAGGAAGCTCCAGAGCGATTTGGACAGACTGGGCGATTGGGCGGATAAATGGCAGATGCACTATAATGTGGACAAGTGCGAAGTTATCCACCTTGGGTGCAGGAACGGGAGGGCAAATTATTATTTAAATGGCAATAGATTGGGAGAGGGGGAAGTACAGAGAGACCTGGGTGTTCTTGTACACCAGTCACTGAAGGCGAGCATGCAGGTGCAACAGGCGGTCAAGAAGGCAAACGGTATGCTGGCCTTCATAGCAAAAGGGTTAGAATACAGGAACAGGGATACCTTGCTGCAGCTGTACAGGGCACTGGTGAGACCACACCTCGAGTACTGTGTACAGTTTTGGTCGCCTCATCTGAGGAAGGATGTTCTTGCCATGGAGGGGGTGCAGCGGCGATTCACCAGGCTGATACCAGGAATGGCGGGAATGACCTATGAGGAGAGACTATGTAGTTTAGGGATGTACACACTGGAGTTTAGAAGATTGAGAGGGGACCTCATAGAAGTGTATAAAATTCTGACAGGTCTAGACAGACTGGATGCAGAAGGAATGTTTCCCTTGGCGGGTGAGAACAGAACTAGAGGACATAATTTAAGGATAAGGGCTAAACCATTTAGGACAGAGATGAGGGGGAATTTCTTCACTCAGAGAGTGGTGAACCTGTGGAACTCATTGCCACAGAGGGCAGTGTACGCCAGCTCATTAAATATATTTAAGAGGGAATTAGATATATTTCTACGGGCAAAAGGGGTTAAGGGTTACGGAGAGAAGGCGGGGACGGGATACTGAATTAAAGGATCAGCCATGATCTCATCGAATGGCGGAGCAGGCACGAAGGGCCGAATGGCCTACTCCTGCTCCTATCTTCTATGTATCTATGTATCTATGTTAACCAGGGGTATAATTGGCATTTCACAGTCGTGCTCTCAGTCATTGACTTATTTTCAATTGTTAGAATGTGGAACTCGCTATCACAAGGAGTGGTTGAGACGAATAGCGTAGATGCATTTAAGGGCAAACTAGATAAGTACATGAGGGAGAAAGGAATAGAAGGATATGCTGATAGGGTGAGATGAGGTAAGGTGGGAAGAGGCTCGTGTGGAGCAAAATCACACCAGTGTCAGCCGTGGCTCAGTGGGTAGCATTCTCATCTTTGAGTCAGAAGGTTGTGGGTTCAAGTCGCACCCCAGAGACTTGAGCATAAAAATCTAGGCTGACACTCCAGCGCAGTACTGAGGGAGTGCAGCACTGTCGGATGGTGCCGTCTTTCAGGTGAGACGTTAAACCGAGGCCCCGTCTGCTCTCTCAGGTGGATGTAAAAGATCCCAGGGCCACTATATCGAAGAAGAGCAGGGGAGCTCGTCCTGGGGCCAATATTTATCCCTCAATCAACTAAAACAGATTATTTGATCATTATCACATTGCTGTTTGTGGGAGCTTGCTGTGCGCAAATTGGCATTTCCTACATTACGATAGTGACTACACTTCAAAAGTACTTCATTGTTTAAAGCAGTTTGGGACATCGAGAAAGGTGCAAGACTTTATTTTTTAGGCCTGTTGAGTCAAATAGCCTGTTTCTGTGCAGTACATTCTATGTAAGAAAACAGCCATACCCGCCCAGATACAGCAACTGGACCGCAGCTATTCGATTTATACAGTAGCACAGTACATCAGTGCTCCAACAAACTATACCACGAGAGGTTGGATGGGGCTCTTTCCAATATGATGACTTCCTACTCTTGGAACTACCAACCTAGAAAGGAATGAGTAGATATTACACTGCCACAGGAGGAAGGGAAAAACACGGGGAGATTCAATTACAAAAACCTGCATTTATATAGCGCCTTTAACGTAGTATAACATCCCAAGGCACTTCACAGGAGCGATTCTCAAATAAAATTTGACACCGAGCCACATAAGGAGATATTAGGACAGATAGGTAGGTTTTAAGGTGTGTCTTCAAGGAGGAGAGAAAGGCAGAGAGGTTCAGGGAAAGAAAGAAAGACTCGCATTTATATAGCGCCTTTCACGACCACCGTTTTACAGCCAATGAAGTACTTTTTTTTGAAGTGGAGTCACTGTTGTAATGTGGGAAACACGGCAGCCAATTTGCACACAGCGAAGTCCCACAAACAGCAACGTAATAATGACCAGATAATCTTTTTTTTTGTTATGTTGGTTGAGGAATAAATATTGGCCAGGACTCTGGGGAAAACTCCCCTGCTCTTCTTTAAAATAGTGGCCCTGGGCTATTTTACGTCCACCTGAGAGAGCAGACGAGGCCTCGGTTTAACTTCTCATCCGAAAGACGGCACCTCCGACAGTGCAGCACTCCCTTAGCATTGCACTGGAGTGCCAGCCTGGAGTGGGACTTGAACCCACAAACTTCTGACTCAGAGGCGAGTGTGCTACCCTCTGAGCCACAACAGACATGGGAGGAAACTCCAGAGCTTAGGACCTAGGCAGTTGAAGGCACGGGCACCAATGGTGGAGTGAAGAAAATCGAGAACCCTACAGAATTTCAACCCCGTAGTTTTGGGATACTATTTCTCTGGAAACTCCTTTTCTAGATTTGTGAGGCAGGAGGAAACAACCTGACTTTGGAGAACACCCATTGCACACTAGCCCCCAGCCACGAACCCCCTCCCAAACCTTGCTGGCCCCATTTCCTTCAAAGACAGACTTGGGAAAGTCTGGGATGAGAGGGCTGTCCTATGATGAGAGATTGTGTAGAATGGGCCGATAGTCTCTGGAGTTTAGAAGAATGAGAGGTGATCTCCTTGAAACATACAAGATTCTGAGAGGGATTGACAGGGTAGATGCTGAGAGGTTGTTTCCCCTGGCTGGAGAGTCTAGAACCAGGGGGCACAGTCTCAGGATAAGGGGTCGGCCATTTAAGACTGAGATGAGGAGGAATTTCTTCACTCAGAGGGTTGTGAATCTTTGGAATTCTCTGCCCCAGAGCGCTGTGAATGCTGAGTCTTTGAGTATATTCAAGGCTGAGATTGATAGATCTTTGGACTCTAGGGGAATCAAGGGATATGGAGATCAGGCGGGAAAGTGGAGTTGAGGTCGATGATCAGCCATGATCTTATTGAACGGCGGAGCAGGCTCGAGGGACCATATGGCCGACTCCTGCTCCTAGTTCTTATGTTCTTATGAACCATTGCAGGCACAAGAATAATAAATACTGCCATGGCAACATTTTAATAAATACACATTCTGCTGTCTGAGATCATAAAGAGCGATCAAACCTGGATCAGTGCCATGCCACACAATGCATTTACCCATTGAGCAGTTCGGTTGAGGAGGAGAGAGTTGTATTTCTTCTCTTTTGTTGATCAGAGAGTACAAGCTATCTGTAGATCTTCAGCTGGTAAACTGGGAGGCAATAAATTCAGTGCATGGGAAATCATTGATTTCTACCAGTTCAATGATAGATCTTGACATTTCTATTTTTTCCTCATTCTCGTTCCCAATAGCATTGTAGCTGTCTGTACCTATCAATCAATAAACACATTCTGTATCCTACTCTAACAGTCATTATACAAGTCAGTGTAAGAAAAACCTTCAGGTATCAGAGCAATACAAATGCATCTAATCGCTACTTCCATAGAATCATAGACGTTTACGGCACAGAAGGAGGTCATTCGGCCCATCGTGTCTGTGCCGGCCGAAAAAGAGCTATCCAGCCTAATCCCACTTTCCAGCTCTTTGTCCGTAGCCCTGTAGGTTACGGCACTTCAGGGGCATTTCCAAGTACTTTTTAAATGTGATGAGGGTTTCTGCCTCTCCCACCCTTTCAGGCAGTGAGCTCCAGACCCCCGCCACCCTCTGGGTGAAAACATTTCTCCTCATCTCCCCTCTAATCCTTCTACCAATTACTTTAAATCTCTGCCCCCTGATTATTGACCTCTCTGCTAAGGGAAATAGGTCCTTCCTATCCACTCTATCTCGGCCCCTCATAATTTTATGCACCTCAATTAAGTCTCCCCTCAGCCTCCTCTGTTCCAAAGAAAACAACCCCAGCCTATCCATTCTTTCCTCATAGCTAAAATTCCCCAGCCCAGGCAACATCCTCGTGAATCTCTTCTGTACATCTTTCCTGTAATGTGGTGACCAAAACTGCGTGCAGTACTCAAGCTGTGGCCTAACTAGTGTTTTATACAGTTCAAGCATAACCTCCCTGCTCTTGTATTCTATGCCTCAGCTAATAAAGGAAATGACCCGGCTTTGGAGAACACCCATTGCACACTAGCCCCCAGCCACGAGCCCCCTCCCAAACCTTGCTGGCCCCATTTCCTTCAAATACAGACTTGCTGTAACTCCAGCTATACCAGCTAACTCGCGGGCCACAAGCAATTACTCCTGTCTACAAGTTGCACTCTCGATTCTAAGTCAGAAAGGTTGTGGACACTTCAGTACTGAGGAAGTGTTGCACTTTCAGGTGAGAGGTTAAACTGAGGCCCCATCTGGCCTCTCCAGTGGACGTAAAGGATCCCATGGCATTATTCGAAGAAGAGATGGGGAGTTCTCCCTGGTGTCGTGGCCAATTTATATCCCTCACCAACACCTAAAGCTAGAGGATCTGGCCATTATCACGTTGCTGTTTGTGGGAGCTTGCTGTGCGCAAATTGGCTGCCGCGTTTCCTACATTACAACAGTGACAACACTTCAAAAAGTGCTTCATTGGCTGCAAAGCACTTTGGGACATCCTGAGGTCGTGAAAGATGCTATATAAATGTAAGATCCTTCTTCATATTGTTCTTCGACAGCAGCTCCCAAAACTGCAACCTCTACCGCTTAAAGGAAAAGGGCAGCAGACGCGTTGGGAACACCATCACCTCCACGATCCCCTCCAAGTCACACGTGATCCTGACTTGGAGATATATCGCCGTTCCTTCATCGTCGCTGGGTCAAATTCCTGGAAATCCCCCCCGAACAGCACTGTGGGAATACCTCCACCACACGGACTGCAGCGGTTGAAGGCGGCGGCTCACCACCACCTTCTCAAGGGCAATTAGGGATGGGCAATAAATGCTGGCCTTGCCAGCGACACCGACATCCCATGAACGAATAAAAAAAAAGTAAACATACCTTTCCCACAGCAAATCTGACTGCTGTAATTGCAAAACAATATTTTGACCAAATCAATTCATACAAATTTAACTTACCAAATTAAGGTATTCAAAGTCTACATTTTATTCAATTCTAATGAACAATTCAACTTATTCGTACACATTAACCATTGCGATGGTTTCTACTACACTGTACTATATCCATAGCTACTTTAGAAATACCAGTAGACAGTAGCTGCCAGGTATCTTCTCAATAGTCATTGTAGTCTCTGGGCTGATCTGACGAAGTAGATGATACCTCTAAAACAGGCCATGAGAATGTCTGGAGGTCAGCAGATGTTGTAGTCCAGTGGGCTGTAGTTCCAGTGAAATGTATAATTGAACACAGTAACATCTGGATGCTGTCTCCTTCAATAGTCCCACTGAGAGTCCAATCAGTTAAAGAGTTCATGACCCCCTGGTCTGTGCTCGTCAGCTAATGTTAGCCAGGATGGGGTGAGGTGACCAATACAATTTGTTTGAATTTTAGTGGGCTTGCGAGGATTGAGTCAGGGACAGGAACTCACCAAAATTAACATAAGCAAAATAGCAGTAAAGACAAAAATAATGGCACTAAAGAGTGACAAATCCCCAGGGCCAGATGGTTTCCAGCCCAGGATTTTAAAGGAAGTAGGTGAGCACATTGCAGATGCCCTATCTATAATCTTCCAAAGTTCTCTCGGCTCAGGAACTGTTCCTTTAGATTGGAAAATTGTGCACATCCCTCCGCTATTTAAGAATGGTGAGAGAGGGAAACCAGGGAATTATAGACCAGTTAGATCTGTTGTCGGGAAAAAGTGTCTATAATTAAGGATAGGGTGACTGAATACTTCGAAAGGTTTCAGCTGATCAGAGAGAGCCAGCATGGATTTGTGAAAGGTAGGTCATGTCTGACAAACCTGATTGAATTTTTTGAAGAGGTGACTAAAGTACTGGACAAGGGAATGTCTAGGGATGTTATTTATATGAATTTCTAGAAGGCACTAGATAAACTCCCTCATATGAAACTGTTAACTAAGGTTGAAGCCCATGGAATTGAAGGCAAATTACTGACCTGGTTAGGAAATTGGCTGAGTGGCAGGAGACAGAGAGTGGGGATAATGGGCAGGTACTCAAATTGGCAGGAGGTGACTAGTGGTGTCCCGCAGGGATCTGTGTTGGGGCCTCAACTATTCACAGTATTTATTAATGACTTAGATGATGGGATAGAAAGCCACATATCCAAATTTGCCAATAACTGTAGGCAGTGTAGATGAAAGCATAAAATTACAAAGAGCTATTGATAGATTAAGTGAATGGGAAAAACTGTGGCAAATGGATTTCAATGTAGACAAATGTGTGGTCATCCACTTTGGAACTAAAAAGGATCGAACAGGGTACTTTCTAAATGGTGAAAAGCTAAAAACAGTGGAGGTCCAAAGAGACTTGGGGGTCCAGGTACATAGATCATGCAAATATCCTGAACAGGTACGGAAGATAATCAAAAAGGCTAATGGAATGCTGGCCTTTATATCTAGAGGACTAGAGTACAAGGGGGTAGATGTCATGCTTCAGCTATACAAAGCCCTGGTTAGACCACACCTGGAGTGCTGTGAGCAGTTCTGGGCACCTCACCTTAGGAAGGACATATTGGCCTTGGAGGTTTACCAGAATGATACCCGGACTCTAAGGAGGAAAGATTACACAAATTAGGGTTGTATTCCCTGGAATTTAGAAGGTTAAGGGGTGATCTGATCCAAGTTTTCAAGATGTTAAGGGGAACAGATAGGGTAGATAGAGAGAAACTATTTCAACTGGTTGGTGAGTCTAGGACTAGGGGGCATAGTCTAAAAATTAGGGCCAGACCTTTCAGGAGTGAAATTAGGAAACACTTCCACACACAAAGGGTGGTTGAAGTTTGGAACTCTCTTCCGCAAATGGCAGTTGATGCTAGATCAACTGTTAATTTTAAATATGAGATTGATAGATTTTTGTTAACCAAAGGTATTAAGGGATATGGGGAAAGGCGGGTATATGGAGTTAGGTCGCAGATCAGCCATGATCTCATTGAATGGCGGAACAAGCTCGAGGGGCTAAATGGCCTCCTCCTGCTCCTATGTTCCTATGAAAAAAATTCTTGGTCAGAGAGGTAGGTTTTAAGGAGCATGTTAAAGGAAGAGATAGAGGGAGAGAAGCACAGAGGTTTAGGGAGGGAATTCCAGAGCTTAGAGCCTAGACCACTGAAGGCACGGCCGCCAATGATGGAGCGAACGATATCGGTGACGCTCAAGAGGCCAGAACTGGAGGAATGCAAAGTTCTCAGAGGGTTGTAGGACTGGAGGAGATTACAGAGATAGGGCAGAGAGTCAACACTGGCTAATCTCAAATGCCTCTACACAGCTAGATGCAGAGTAGCGCTGGCAGAGGTCTAGAAGTAGATTGCCTGCCCATCCCACTCGGAAATGATTTTTAAAAATTAGTTCATGGGGTGTGGGCGTTGCTGGCAAGGCCAGCATTTATTGCCCATCCCTAATTGCCCTTGAGAAGGTGATGAGTGACATGATGCCTGAATAGGAGGCAAAGCATAATAAAAAATTGAGGAGGAACCTAAAAGAAAGAACTTGCATTTATATAGCACCTTTCATGGCTTCAGGTTGTCCTAAAGTTTTCACAGTCAATGAAGTACTTTTGAAGTGTAGTCACTGTTGTAACACGACAGCCAAATTGCACACAAGATCCCACAAACAAGTGATCAGATCATTTTTTTTAGTGATGGGTTCATGTACGTTTGTTGGGGGCTGAAAGTTTGGCTTAGGATGTAGAGTGTCATTACGTAGCTATTAAACTAGTTGGGACAGGAGCTTATAATGTGTGTAGTTCCTCTAGAAATGGGAAATTACGGTAATAATAAGAACTTAATGAATTTCAATAACAGGGAACAATGTTGGTGACTAAGGATGAACCACATGAGGCAGATTTTAAATTCTTTGATATATATTTACATTAATGCTAAAAGTATCTCCATGGGCGGGAAAGTGGAGTTGAGGTCGAAGATCAGCCTTGATCTTATTGAATGGCGGAGCAGGCTCGAGGGGCCGTATGGCCGACTCCTGCTCCTGATTCTTATGTTCTTAAGTACAACAATAAATATTGGAATTACAGACATGCTGCTCCATGGAGAATTTAGATATTGATCTCTGAAATTTTGTTGGGTAAGAATAATGAAACTGAAGTGCGATTGAAAGGTTTAAGGGATCTGCAAGGCAGGTTGGGACACAAAGCAGGGAGTTTTATTTGTAAATGAGATACAATCACAAAAATGAAAGAAAGACATGCATTTATATAGCGCCCTTCACGTCCCATAGCGCTTTACAGCCAATGAGATACTTTGGAAGTGTAGTCACTGTTGTAATGTAGGAAATGCGGCAGCCAATTTGCGCACAGCAAGCTCCCACACACAGCAATCTGATAATGACCAGATAATCTGTTTGAGTGATGTTGGTTGAGGGATAACTATTGGCCCAGGACACCGGGGATAACTCGGATAACTCCCCTGCTCTTCTTCAAAATAGCAGCATAGGATCTTTTACATCGACCCGAGAGAGCAGACAGGGCCTCGGTTTAACGTCTCTTCTGAAAGGCCGCACTTCGTCAGCACTGCACTGCAGCTAGATCATGAAAGTTGCTCAGTCTAAGTAAATCAGGGAACTCGACAATCAAATTCGGAGAGCAGCATTCTAGTGTGGTTGCCATGGAGATTTTAACTATCCCTCCATTAAGTAGTCTGATAGAGAGAGTCTCCTAGTTCAGAAGGTGCAAGTATTTGTATCATTAGAATTCAGATGATGAGGCAAATTATTGCTGCAGCTAATAAATTAACCTTAAACAAATGTTTCATGATGTAAGAAAGATATAATTGTCAAGAGATTAGGGAGAAATTTAAAAAATACGAACTGAAGATAACTAAAGCCAGTGCGAGGAAATCTGGAAGGGCATTAGAAAAAATGATAGAGGACAATTGCACTTATTGTGACAAGGCCTTTTTTCTGTTATCTTAGAAGTCAGAAAACAATCATAAAGCACATTTAACAGAGCAGCTGAGGTATGAAGATAAGATGAAGGGTTTTGATAGAGTAAATAAGGAGAAATTGATTTTACTGGCAGGAGAGTCGGTAACCAGGGGATACAGATTTAAGGTAATTGGCAAACGAACCAGAGGAGAGATGAGGAGAAT
Organism: Somniosus microcephalus; assembly: GCF_052327205.1. Classification (NCBI taxonomy): domain Eukaryota; kingdom Metazoa; phylum Chordata; class Chondrichthyes; order Squaliformes; family Somniosidae; genus Somniosus; species Somniosus microcephalus. Next base: position 18,062,650 of record NC_140993.1, read on the forward strand.
TTTTTTTGCGCAGCGAGCTGTTACGATCTGGAATGTGCTGCCTGAAAGGGAGGTGGAAGAAGATTCAATAGTAACTTTCAAAAGAGAATTGTACTTGAAGGGGAGAAATTTGCAGGGCTACGGGGAAAAAGTAGGGGAGTGGGACAAATTGGAGAGCTCTTTCAAAGAGCCGGCACAGGCACGTTGGGCCGAATGGCCACCTTCTGTGCTGTATGATTCTATGATAAGGGTGTGACTGATGAGCTAAATAAAAACTTTGCATCATTCTTCACTTCTGAAGAAGATGCTATGGTCCCATGTACGGGATTGGTGAGTGGGAAAATCGCTTCGCTGGAAGTAGTTGCAAAAATGGACTTAGCCAGGTTTAAGGGACTTACAGCTGATCGTTCAGCTAAACTTGATTCCGTTTGCTGCACAGTGCTAATGGAGATAGGGGATCTTAATGTGAAATACTGCTCACAGATTCTCATCGAGGTTTGGACAGCTTCCAATCAATTGGAAGGCGGGTAGGTGGTGCGGTCATATAGTCCCATTAATTAAGAAGGGGAAGTAATTGAGCCCTGGTAACTGTAGACCTGTGAGCTTTATATCAGCTGCAGGGAAGTCATTGGAAAGCATTATATGAGATGTGATTTATGATCACTTAGAGAGTACAATGGTTATTATTGATTCCCAGCATGGCTTCAGAAAACAGAGGATCAACCTCACAAAACAGATTGAGTTCTTTGAGGAAGTATCTGGAATGGCAGGTGATGACAATCATGTTGATGTTAAATACACTGATTTCCAAAATTATACAGTGCCTCGTTGAAGGCATTTCAAAAAATGTTGATCATATGGGACGATGGGACAGATACTTTGCTGGATTAGCTGGTTGTAATCTCTTTGGCAGATGGTTGTCAGTAGTGGAGCTGAATCTGAACGAGACCTGGTTATGAGTGGACTACAACAGAGCTCCATGTTGGGACCATTGATATTCAGCATTTCCACGAATGATTTCGATGAGGGAACTAATAGAACTATTCTTAAATTTGCAGATGGCATGAAAATATATACAGGGGGTAGTAATTCAGGACCAACAAAGCCATAGATTGCATGGGCAACTCTGGCAATAGGGTGTGTGTGTGTGTGTGGCAGATGTCTTTTTAATGTGGGCAAGTGTAGTGTCATGAATCTTACCATGGCTCAAGAAGTAACACTGGGCGGCCAGCTGGTGGCGCCGTCCAAGGAGTATAAATACTCGGGCGTGGGCCCAGCTTGCTCAGGATGTTTCTGTAACCAGGAACTAGTGATGTAACTAGAATCTCATGGTTGTGAAACAGTTGATTAAAGCCTTGTTTTATACTCAAACCAAGTGCTCAGTAGTCTTTTTACATCATGTAGTGTCATGCATTTGGAGTTGGGAAACTTCAAGAATGTTTATACCAGGCAGGGCACTTGTTAAAGGTAATGGAGCAAGAGAGAGAGCTGAGAGTAATCACTGAGAAATCATTAAAGGTTCACAAATAGTGGGAAATGACTATTAGAAAAAGCAAATAGGAATTTAGGTTGTAGGGCCATTGAGTATACAATGAAGAGCACTGTACTCAGGCTGTATAAGGGTTTGGTTATGGCTTCATTTGCAGTATTGTGCCTGGTCAGTTTTGCCCCTGCACATGATAAACAATACTGATGCTCTTAAGTAGGTGCAGAGGAGGTGGTCAGAACGATACCCAGCCCAAGGACTCTTCATTATGAGGATAGGGTCCAAGAGTTTGGGTTATTTACTTCAGAGAAACGCGGGCTTATAGAGGGGATGTTTGATGATTGATACTTATTTTCAAGGGAATTCAGTCCAGTTGGATAAGTTATTTGGGGTGGATAGGGATTGTAGCACTTGAGGGCAAGATATGAAATCCTTATGTAAAGAGTTAGACTAGATGCCAGGAAGTATTTTTTTTCATAGTCATCGCACTCTGGAACAACTACCTGATACGTGGGGGGAGGAGGCGGGGAGTAGGATGGGGGGTCATAGATTCGCTGCAGTCTTTTAAAAGGGAACTTCATAAATTCATGATGGATAAGGACCTTTCTAGTTAAAGTTGCTGGCTAGCTGTGGAGTTATGAACTATCATGATCTCCAGGGGCTTTATTGATTGCCTTAAAGAGATGGAGAGGACATTTCCCAGGGTTTCCTTTTGGAATTGGCCCCAGGTTTTTTCTCTTTTTTTTTGCTTTTCCCAGAAGATTTCATGGCTTGAAACTGGATCCATGATGTCCACAGTTCCACTGTTGTCTGGATAGGGCAGGCATGATGTAATGGAAATCTGGAACTCTCTTCCCACAGTAAGCTGTTGAGGCTGGGGGAGTCAAATGAAAATTTCAAAACTGAGATTGATAGATGTTTATTAGTCAGGGGTATTAAGGGTTACAGAACCAAGCTGGGTAAATGGAGTTAAGATGCAGATCAGCCATGATCTAATTGAATGATGGAATAGGCTTGAGGGGCTGAATGGCCTCCTCCTGTTCCTATGATGGGCCTAATGGTCTTCCCTCACTATTGTATTTGTATTGAGGGCGCAATTCTACTAACCTTGGCGGGTCTCGACCCTGCTGCCGGCTCTATCCTGGCCTCTGAAATGACACTCCCTTGATTGGGGTTGTTAAGCCCCGCCCAGCGAGTTTGCCGGCCAATTAGAGGAAGTGGGTCTGGTGATGTCATTTGACGACACGTCACCAGCTGGTTTCCTTAAAGGGACTATGGCGAACTTTAGTTTGACATTTGTGCTGTCAGTGTTCTACAGCATTGAGGTACTGCAAACAACAACTACAACAACGTGTATTTATATAACGCCTTTTACATAGTAAAACGTCCCAAGGCGCTGCACAGGAGTATTTTAAGACAAAAAATTTGACACTGATCCACATAAGGATAAATTAGGGTAGGTGATCAAAAGCTTGGTCAAAGAGGTAGGTTTTTAAGGAGCGTCTTAAAGGAGGAAAGAGAGGTAGCGAGGCGGAGAGGTTTAGGCAGGGAATTCCAGAGCTTAGGGCCTAGGCAACTGACAAGCACTGCACAGAGGCACAGGGCTGCACCCAGGCTCTCCCATGACTCCCTCCATATCCTTATGGAGGGAGTCACAGCACGCAGGGAGGTCCTCTTCCCTTCCCATAGGCGGAAGAGCCCTCCCCAGGAGATCAACACAGCCTGGTTGCACATTGCAGAGAAGGGCACAAGCAGGGATGTGGTTAGGAGGATCTGGGTGCAGTGCCGCAAACGTTTCAATGAGCTCAGTAGATCACGAAACGTTAGTACAAAGCCACACTCAGCCTCATCCTGCTGTGCCTCTCATCACATCCCCATCACTCTGCCTTCCCTACCCTACTCCTGCACATCTTTACTCACATGAACTTACCTTGGACCTCCACCCATCCCTCTACATTATCACTTCCCCATCTCACTAACCACCTTTCACACTCACCCTCATCCTAGTGCAATCATACCAACTAACAACACACAAGGGTAGACACTTGGATGTTTTATGCAATGTTCATGTAAAGTTTCTGTTAATGTGGTGTCAAACATTGAAATCTTTATTTTCAACACTTTGCGTTCTTGGACAGATTTGTGTGAATGGTGAGACATAATGGTACCCCCCACAATGGTGGTGAGGGTGAAAGGAATGGTTTGGTCATTTTTGGGGTGCTTTATTGTGTTGGTGTGGGGTGGTGCCAACCTGGCACATCATGTGGCAGCCAGGGTGTACAGCGTCAAGTAAAGTAAACCTGGCCATGGTGAGGCCATCCCTGGCAGCAATGTTGTCGGGTGCTGATGCCGTGTGTCCTGTGCAGCATCAGTTGATTACGGAGAAGGTTGGTGGTGTTGTTGCTGGTGTTGGGGCTAATCTGAGGACCAAAGTGAGAGAGTATAAAGGGCACCCATGCTAATGGAATAGGTGGCAGGTGAAGTAGAGATGACAGGAGCGATCTGTCAATGGTGGGAGAGTTAATGAGGTCAGACTGGATGGAGACTTGTGTGAAGACTTGCAGCATCCTGAATCTGTTGTGGAAATGCAGTGAGGAAGAGCTTATGGCTGGGGGAAGGTATCTCTGTAAGGTGGGAGCTTTTACTGTACATTTGAAGCTATCAACTCAACAGCTAATTCAGTGGCCACTGACCTCCCGCCTCAGCTTGACAGATGTGGTCCATGATCAGTGTGGACCCCGTGGGCGAGCTGTCAAATGTAGCAGGTGAGCTGAAATTCATTCTTAAGTGGCTCTAAACAAGCCACTAATTACCTGAATTGGGTCCCCCGCTGCTGTTGTTGTCGGGTCTGCTCAGCGCTGACAGACCCGACATCGAGGAAAGGCACGTGGCGGCGGGTTGACCTGCTGGGGAAAAAAAAACACTTTCCCACCCGACCCGCCACCGAACGCACCAGTTGACCCCCCAGAAAATCCAGCCTTCAGTTTCTGAGTCCTCAAACCAAGCCTATTCTTGCTTCACACTGACCCTCTTTCGGATGAGAACCTGTCTATCCTCCTCAGGTGGATGTAAAAGATCCCATGGCACTATTTCGAAGAAGAGCAAGTGAGTTCTCCTCGGTGTCCTGGCCAATATTCATCCCTCAACCAACATTGTTGAGAAAAACAGATTATCTGGTTATTATCACATTACTGTTTGTGGGAGCTTGCTGTGTGCAAATTGGCTGCCGCGTTTCCTACATTACAACAGTGACTACACTTCAAAAAGTACTTAATTGGCTGTAAAGCACTTTGGGACGTCCAGAGGTTGTGAAAGGCGCTATAGAAATGCAATTTCTTTCTTTTTCTTTCTATGCAGCCTAGTAGCATTTCCAATCCCTTGCTTCTAGGTCAGAATTTTGGAATCAAGTTCTGAATTTCAACATTCACTTCTTTCAGCAAAGAGGAAATTTCTATAACCAGAGACAAAAAAAAAGTCTCTTGTTAAAAATAAGTTGTAGAAATGCTTGATTCTGTCCATTTGTGCAGAAGGCATACCAGGGTCACGGCAGGATAAGCACAGCTCTACAGCAGATGGCCATTACAGTCAATGTGGCCAGCTTTCAGATAGATGAAGAACAGCTCAAACAACTCCACTCTTAGGTTTAGTCATCCCTTCCCTTGCAGTTGACAGGCATTTTTTTTCCACATTTACACGGAACCACTTAGCAGGATCAATTTCTTTCTTTTGATTATTTTTCCCAAGCGGCGTGAAGCCAAGCCTTGTGTGACTTTTAGCTGCATGCTGAAGTAGTGATGATCCCCCCTACCCCTTCGGGAGACAGGCGCCAAATAAGAAAGCAAATCCACACCACACCACACTGTTACAGTCACGTAATCTGCAGAGGCCAGCAATCAAACTTTATGGTTGCGTGCTAGTTATCATCTGGTTAGTGCTGGATAAGAATGTCACTTTTTTTCTAGTGCCAATATTATTAATGAGTGACACATACCTCGTTGATGACTGTAAAGATTACCATAGACTACATATGTTCAACAGGTGGGTCCTATGACACTATTATATGACCCCAAATAAATGCTTGAAAGATAGTGGATCAAATACTAATCCTTCTTCAAACAGCAGCGATAGAAGAAAACACCCCTCAGCCAGAAGCGAAACAAAGACCTAGGCTCATTTCCAACAAGAACTATCATAGAATCATAGAACGGTACAGCACAGAAAGAGGCCATTCGGCCCATCGAGCCTGTGGCGGCTCTTTCGAAGAGCAATCCAGTTAGTCCCACTCCCCCGCTCTTTCCCCATATCCCTGCAATTTTGTCTCCTTCAAGTATTTATCCAATTCCCTTTTGAAAGCCACTATTGAATCTGTATCCACCACCCTATTAGGCAGCGCATTCCAAATCCTAACCACTCGTTGCGTAAAAAAAGTTTTTCTTCATGTCGCCTCTGGTTCTTTTGCCAATCACCTTAAATCTGTGCCCTCCGGTTATCGACCCTTCCGCCAATGGAAACAGTTTCTCTTTATTTACTCTATCTAAATCCTTCATGATTTTGAACACCTCTATCAAATCTCTGCTCCAAGGAGAACAATCCCACCTTCTCCAGTCTATCCATGTAACTATAATCCTTCATCCCTTGAACCATTCAAATTAATCCAACTTCCCTACTCTTTCCCCATAGATCTGCAACTTTTTCCTTTTCAAGTATCTAACCAATTCCTTTCTGAAAGTTACTATTGATTCTGCTTCCACTGCCCTTTCAGGCTATGGACGGTACATGGAAAGGGGCAGGGGATGGGGTGGTGGCTAGAGTTCCGAGATTTACTTTACCAATGATGAAAATCTTAATAACCTCAATAGTTAGTGCCTTCACATCATCAAATACAAAAGTAGGTGACAAAAGTAGTGGGGGTTTTAAGAGACATCTGCCAAATTTTACACCTCAGAAATTTTGAAACAGCTTACTCAAAAAACTGGAGTCTGGTACAAAACCAGGTAGGTGCTAATCTTTAATAACAACAGAAAATGCTGGAAAAACTCAGCAGGCCAGGCAACATCCGTGGAGAGAGAAATAGAGTCAACGTTTCGAGTCAAACTCTTTGTCATGATCTTATTGAATGGCGGAGTAAGCTCGAGGGGGCCGAATGGCCTACTCTTGCTTCTTATTTGTTATGTTTCAAAAAGTGGGGACTGAAATATTCCTTGATCCATATTTTGTACATTGGGTGTTGACATCAAGCATCTGTAGGTCAGGATTATGTTCAGGGTAAGGCCCCTGTACTTTACTCTGTTTTTGTGCCTCACTGGCGTCCGGGTGCAGAAGTGTTAACTTCATATTTCATCTCATTAGTGAGGACTTGATCCCAATCCAGATCAGAAAAGAATAAGAAAAAGGCTTGCATTTATATAGCGCCTTTCACGACCTCAGGACATCCCAAAGCGCTTTACAGCCAATGAAGTACTTTTGAAGTGTTGTCACTGTTGTAATGTGGGAAACACGGCAGCCAATTTGCGCACAGCAAGCTCCCACAAACAGCAATGTGATAATGACCAGATAATCTGTTTTAGTGATGTTGATTAAGGGATAAATATTGGCGGATAACTCCCCTGCTCTTCTTCAAAATAGTGGCCATGGGATCTTTCACGTCCACCTGAGAGAGCAGACGGAGCCTCGGTTTAACATCTCATCCAAAAGACGGCACCTCCGACAGTGCAGCGCTCCCTCAGCACTGCACTGGAGTGTCAGCCTAGATTTTTGTGCTCAAGTCTCTGGAGTGGGACTTGAACCCACAACCTTCTGACTCAGAGGCGAGAGTGCTGCCCACTGAGCCATGGCTGACACACTATGTAATTGCTGCTCAAGTATTGAAAGATAGCTTCCAGATATTCTCTTGGTCGGCACCACTAATCCCCAGTTTGTTCGCAGTATTATAAAAAACAACTGACATGAATCAGTCATTCATGAAAGAAAGACTTATGAAATAATACTGAGTGGCCTGCAGGTGGCGCTGTCCAGGGAGAGTATAAATACTTGGGCACGGGCCCAGCTTGCACAGGACATTCTTAACAGGAACTAATGAAGGACACAACTAGACCTCTATGTTATAAAACAGTTGATTAAAGCTTTGTTTAACGCTTAGACCAAGTGTCTAGTAGTTTTCTTACGTCAACAACCATACATTTACTTTAGTTATCTAAACAAAGACTATGATTACTGATTAAGTACCTGATGGGTGGCCTGTACTGATCAAAGGAAAAGAGTCTATTGTATGAGAGGAGGTTAAATTTACGGATACTTCTGCAGCTCATAGTTAAAAGATTCATAAAAGTAACCCGACTCATTCCTAAATGTCAACCCACATTCAGAAAGTGGTCCGCTTCTATCAATCTGCTTATTCCCTGTATCTTATGGGTGAGACTAATTGAGCATCTGATTAATGGATCTAGGACACAATCCAGAGACAGAGTATTGTCACCAGCAGCTTTTGGTACTGTGCTAGTTCGGCCGGGATTTGGCTGGATAACAAACATGAAGTGAGCATTAGATGAGTTGGTTAGAATGCCTCAGATTGACTGGTGGTTTCACGATAGCAATTTTACCCCAATGATTAGAGCCCACAGCAACTTACATTTATATTTATTTTTTTATTCGCTTATGGGATCTGGGCGTCGCTGGCAAGGCCAGCATTTATTGCCCATCCCTAATTGCCCGTGAGAAGGTGGTGGTGAGCTGCCTTCTTGAACCGCTGCAGTCCGTGTGGTGAAGGTACTCCCACAGTGCTGTTAGGGAGGGAGTTCCAGGATTTTGACCCAGCGATGATGAAGGAACAGCCCGATATATTTCCAAGTCAGGGTGGTGTGTGACTTGGAGGGGAACTTGGAGGTGTTCCCATGCGTCTGCTGCCCTTGTCCTTCTAGGTGAAAGAGGTCGTGGGTTTGGGAGGTGCTGCCGAAGAAGCCTTGGCGAGTTGCTGCAGTGCATCTTGTAGATGGTACACACTGCAGCCACAGTACGCCGGTGGTGGAGGGAGTGAATGTTTAAGGTGGTGGATGAGGTGCCAATCAAACGGGCTGCTTTGTCCTGGATGGTGTCGAGCTTCTTGAGCTGCACTCATCCAGGCAAGTGGAGATTATTCAATCACACTCCTTACTTGTGCCTTGTAGATGGTGGAAAGGCTTTGGGGAGTCAGGAGGTGAGACACTCACTACAGAATACCTAGCCTCTGACCTGCTCTTGTTGCCACAGTATTTATGTGGTTGGTCCAGTAAAGTTTCTGGTCAATGGTGACCCCCAGGATGTTGATGGTGGGGGATTCGGTGATGGTAATGCCGTTGAATGTCAAGGGGAGGTGGTTAGACTCTCACTTGTTGGAGATAGTCATTGCCTGGCACTTCTGTGGCGCGGATGTTACCTGCCACTTATCAGCCCAAGCCTGAACGTCGTCCAGGTCTTGTTGCATGCGTGCATGGACTGCTTCATTATCTGAGGAGTTGTGAATGGCGCTGAACACTGTGCAGTCATCAGCGAACATCCCCATTTCTGACCTTATGTTGGAGGGAAGGTCATTGATGAAGCAGCTGAAGATGGTTGGGCCTAGGACACTGCCCTGAGGAACTCTTGCAGCGATGTCCTGGGGCTGTCATGATTGACCTTCAATCACCACAACCATCTTCCTCGCGCCATTAACGTAGTTACATATCCCAAGGCGCTTCACAGGAGCGTTATCAAACAGAATTTGACACTGAGCCACATAAGGAAATATTACGACATAGGTGATCAAAAGCTTGGTCAAAGATGTAGGTTTTAAGGAGTGTCTCAAAGGAGGAGAGACAGAGAAGGTTAAGGGAGCAAATACAAGAGCTTAGGGCCTCAGCGGCTAATGGCACAGCTGTCAATGGTGGGGTGAAGGAAATTGGGGAAGACGTCAAACACAGCTCATGATATAGTATTGTATCACATAGAGGTCCCATCATGAAGGGGCAGGGCACCGCACACTAAACCTGCAGCGGCAGATTAACTAAAGATGGCCGTGTTACACCCGCAACAAATCCGTGAGCAGCAATATCATTACATTTCTATAGCGTCTTTCATGACGTCCCAAAGTGCTTTACAGCCAATCTCATCGAAACCTATAAAATTCTGTCAGGCCTAGACAGACTAGATGCAGGAAGGATGTTTCTGATGGCCGGGGAGTCCAGAACCAGGGGTCATAGTCTAAAGATAAGGGGTAAGCCATTTAGGACTGAAATGAGGAGGAATTTCTTCACCCAGAGAGTGGTGAACCTGTGGAATTCTCTGCCACAGAGGGCGGTGGAGGCCAGTTCATTAAATATATTCAAGAAAGAGTTGGATATATTTCTTAAGGCTAAAGGGATCAAGGGATATGGGGAGAAGGCAGGGACAGGGTACTGAACTTGGATGATCAGCCATGATCTCATTGAATGGCGGAGCAGGCTTGAAGGGCCGAATGGCCTACTCCTGCTCCTATCTTCTATGTTTCTATGTTTCATATGTAACTACTTTTAGAAGTGTAGTCACTGTTGTAATGTAGGAAATGCAGCAGCCAATTTGCGCACAGCAAGCTCCCACAAACAGCAATGTGATAATGACCAGATAATCTGGCCTTTTTATGTTGGTTGAGGGATAAACGTTGATCCCAGGACAGCAGGGAGAACACCCCTGCTCTTCTTCGAAATAATGTCTGTGGGATCTTTTACGTCCACCTGAGAGAGCAGACGGGGCCTCAGTTTAACGTCTCATCCGAAAGATGGCACCTCCGACAGTGCAGCGCTCCCTCAGCACTGCACTGGAGTGTCAGCCTAGGGTTTATGCTCAAGTCTTTGGAGTGGAACTTGAACCCACAACCTTCTGGCTCAGGGGCGAGCGTACTACCCACTGAGCCACGGCTGACAACTCCATGCACAGCTTTACGATGATCACTGCCTACTGTCTAGGCTGGGATTAATGCTTTAAATTAAATAATCCTTCTTTACTGTACAGTTTGGATGAAGTCATCAAGCAACCAAGATTACCTTACACTAACAAAGAGATCACTTTAATTATGCAGAAATGCCAGTAATCACACTGCAGCAGGCACAGCGTGATACCTATGAAAACAACTTCAAGGCAATCCTGTTCCTTCCCAAATGAACACAACCGGCACCTGACCTCTTGATGACCTGTAGTACCATGGACACCCATCACCTTTCAATACTTTATCCGAACGGCCATTAATCACGTGGTTACCTTGGCATTGAGTGTTGGCGAGCATTTTAATAATGGGGACATGAACACACTGAGCCCAGTCCTGGGTCCTGGCCCCCCACCCCTCCCCCTCCCCCCCCCATCTGCTGTTCATGTGTACACTTTCCAGCAAGGATAGCCATCAGGATTGGGAATGCTGGATGATTCACCCCTCCCTAATATAGGTGTGCCAAGATCAATTATCGCAGCCCTACCTCCAGTCCAGTTCAGATCATCTAACTCAACATAAACTAATACCAAGGCTTTTATATAATACTTTTACATGGTATCAAATTTGCAAAGTTGATAGCACTCTGGGCATCTGAATCAAATGAAATGCGGGCTGGCATTTCCAGGGCAGTGCTGAGGGAGTGCTGCACTGTCAGAGGTGCCGTCTTTCGGATGAGACATTAAACCGAGGCCCCCGGTACCATTTCGAAGAGGAGCAGGGGAGTTATCCCCGGTGTCCTGGGGTCAACATTTATACTCGACCAACATCACTAAAACGGATTATCTGGTCATTATCGCATTGCTGTTTGTGGGAGCTTGCTGTGTGCAAATTGCCACATTTCCTACATTACAACTGTGACTACACTTGGCTGTAAGGCACTTTGGGACATCTTGAGATCATGAAAGGCAGTATGTAAATGTAAGTCTTTCTTTCGTTAGTGACCATGAAGACCTTTCGAACGTCCTAAGCATGTGAAAGGCGCCATCTAATTGCAAGTTCTTTCTTTGTTTCCTTCTTCCCTGTCACTCCTCTAATCAAGTGCATGATGCTGTCAGGGACAGCAGCCAGGAGGGAGGGCTGCAAAACCCAGCCTCTACCAAAAGCTGCTTTGTAGCCAAAACAGTTAGCAAGGTGAACAAGAATGGCTGAGGTGACTCCGATGTCCCTCCACTGATGGCGGTGATGTACCTAGCCTTTGTCGTCATCTCCCCCAACAGATCTGCAACTCACCGTGTGCAAATTTGCTACCTCAAACCCGAATGTTGTGTCACAACTCCAAAGGCACAACCCAACCGTGCTACGCTTAAAGAACACGTGGAGGGGGCCATTTTAACCTGACTTGCTGGGTGGGGAAACCCACGGGCTTGGGTGGAACTCTGGTTTTGCACCCCACCCAATATTACCCTGAAGTGTCTATTAACACCACTGTGTCAGCCAATGAATTAGAGGCGAGGTGGGACTTCAGCAGAACTTACAGCAGTCTATTTCACAGCGAACCAAGTCTATTTAAACAGGGCACTACAGCAAACAGTCTACAGAGTCTATTTAAATAGAGCCTCTATGAACTACAGCAAACAGAACTCGTGATGGAAACTACAGCAACTCCTCCCAATAAAAGCAGGGTGATTTCTCCAGCAAAATGCAGTGAGTGAAGGATAGTTACACGATAGAAATTATGTGAGTCAAATCAATCCCAGTCACTTACAGCAGTGAGGTCTCCAGGTGTGATTGATGGGGGAATTACCCAAATATCTCCATTCTGGCCAGAGGATGTGTGTGACAATATGCAGCCTTTTCCCGATGGGCGGCTTAGTTTTAAATTCACCCCACTCGCAACTTCGGCAGATTTCAATAACTTTTCTAGTTCAAATTTCTACTTCAATGACTTTTTGAGACTGTCAAAAAAAAATCTTTAATGCAACAACAACTTGTATTTGTATAGCACCTTTAACGTAGTAAAACGTCCCAAGGCGCTTCACAGGAGTGTTATAAGACAAAAAAATTGACACCGAGCCACATATGAAATTAGGGTAGATGATCAAAAGCTTGGTCAAAGAGGTAGGTTTTAAGGAGCATCTTAAAGGAGGAAAGAGAGGTAAAGAGGCGAAGTGGTTTAGGCAGGGAATTCCAGAGCTTAGATCAAATCAACTTTTATTGTCATTGTTAGTGCACAAGTGCAGTACAACGAAATGTAGGCTTGCGGCTCCCGAGAGTGTACATTTAGATTAAGACAATTAAACATTCAACATACTTGACTAATCTATTGGAATTTTTTGAGGGAGTAACTGGTAGAATAGATGGGGGAGAGCCAGTAGATGTGGTGTACCTGGACTTCCAAAAGGCCTTCGATAAGGTCCCACATAAAAGATTAGCATGGAAAATTGAGGCTCATGGGATAAAGGGGAAAGTTTTGGCGTGGATAGGGAACTGGCTGTCAGATAGAAAACAGAGAGTTGGAATAAACGGCTCATTTTCTGAATGGCAGGCAGTAACAAGTGGGGTACCACAGGGATCTGTCCTGGGCCCCCAGCTGTTCACAATTTACATTAATGACCTGGATCAGGGAGTCGGATGCAGCATTTCCAAATTTGCAGACGACACTAAACTAGGAGGTGGGGTGGGCTCAGAGGAAGAGACCAGGAAGCTCCAGAGCGATTTGGACAGACTGGGCGATTGGGCGGATAAATGGCAGATGCACTATAATGTGGACAAGTGCGAAGTTATCCACCTTGGGTGCAGGAACGGGAGGGCAAATTATTATTTAAATGGCAATAGATTGGGAGAGGGGGAAGTACAGAGAGACCTGGGTGTTCTTGTACACCAGTCACTGAAGGCGAGCATGCAGGTGCAACAGGCGGTCAAGAAGGCAAACGGTATGCTGGCCTTCATAGCAAAAGGGTTAGAATACAGGAACAGGGATACCTTGCTGCAGCTGTACAGGGCACTGGTGAGACCACACCTCGAGTACTGTGTACAGTTTTGGTCGCCTCATCTGAGGAAGGATGTTCTTGCCATGGAGGGGGTGCAGCGGCGATTCACCAGGCTGATACCAGGAATGGCGGGAATGACCTATGAGGAGAGACTATGTAGTTTAGGGATGTACACACTGGAGTTTAGAAGATTGAGAGGGGACCTCATAGAAGTGTATAAAATTCTGACAGGTCTAGACAGACTGGATGCAGAAGGAATGTTTCCCTTGGCGGGTGAAAACAGAACTAGAGGACATAATTTAAGGATAAGGGCTAAACCATTTAGGACAGAGATGAGGGGGAATTTCTTCACTCAGAGAGTGGTGAACCTGTGGAACTCATTGCCACAGAGGGCAGTGTACGCCAGCTCATTAAATATATTTAAGAGGGAATTAGATATATTTCTACGGGCAAAAGGGGTTAAGGGTTACGGAGAGAAGGCGGGGACGGGATACTGAATTAAAGGATCAGCCATGATCTCATTAAATGGCGGAGCAGGCACGAAGGGCCGAATGGCCTACTCCTGCTCCTATCTTCTATGTATCTATGTATACATTTGGCTTGTAATACATTAACATAGACATAACCATAATAAAGTGCATTGGCAGATGTGCAGGCTTTAGAGTTTATTTGTGGAGTTCAGTAGGACGACAGCCCTGGGAAAGAAGCTGTTCCTAAATCTGGTCGTACGGGTGCGAATGCATAGAGCGTAGGCAGCTGAAGGCATGGCCACCAATGGTTGAGCGATTATAATCAGGGATGCTCAAGAGGGCAGAATTAGAGGAACACAGATATCTCAGAGGGGGCCGGGGGGGTGCAGTGGGGGCGGGTTTTGGGGTTGAAGGAGATTACAGAGGTAGGGAGGGGCGAGGCCATGCAGGGATTTGAAAACAAGAATGAAAATTTTGAAATCGCGGCATTGCTTAATCACTAGCAACACCTACTCTGTTTTATTTTCTCATTCGAACCGATCGGGGCCTGCTCCTGAGCGCGGTACCGAGCCAGCGAGCGCATCTGTTCCTGCTGCAGTTTGAGTGATGAGGCCACATGGAGAGAATCTGTTTATATTTTGTAATGTTTACGGTTCCACTAAGTCGTGGAACTAAAAATGTAAACCAGCTGCCTGATAAATGATTAAAATGGAGTATAATGTAAGCCGCATTTGCCAGTGTTTCTCTTAACTTCAAAAGAATTTTTCAAGAAGGCAACCATACCCTCGCTGGTGAGAGAGAAAACATATTTGACATAAAATGATGAGTCGTTAAGCATTTCCCATCAAAGGAACATTGAAAATGAATATTCGAATTAACGTTGCATTTAAATTAAGATTTATATTATATGCTTTTTATGGTGAAACCTAATACTTCTTCAATCTTGCCACACATCAGGGAGAATAAGCCATGTGACTCATACTTGTGGCTATTTGGTCTCTTTACGCTTGTCTCTAATTAATTCTTTCGCAAGGTCTCAAAACTGTCCAACTCCTCATGTCCCTAGACTTCTTTCTACAGGATTTGAAACTCAAACTTACAGCTTTATCTCATTTTCTGCCCTAATTTTTTTATATAACCTTGACAGTGGACCTGCACTTATAGACCTTGGGTTATCTTATCGCATATGTTTTCCAATTTAAAGAAAGTCTGTGTGTCAAACACCTAAATAGGAACATAGGAACAGGAGTCGGCCATACGGCCCCTCGAACCTGCTCCGCCATTCAATAAGATCATGGCTGATCTTCGACCTCAACTCCACCTTCCCGCCTGATCCCCATATCCCTCGATTCCCCTAGAGTCCAAAAATCTCTCGATCTCAGCCTTGAATATACCCAACAACTGAGCATCCACAGCCCTCTGGGGCAGAGAATTCCAAAGATTCACAACACTCTGAATGAAGAAATTGCTCCTCATCTCAGTCTTAAATGGCCGACCCCTTATCCTGAGACTATGCCCCCTAGTTCTAGACTCTCCAGCCAGGGGAAATTACCTCTCAATCTACCCTGTCAATCCCCCTCAGAATCTTATATGTTTCAATGAGACCACCTCTCATTCTTCTAAACTCCACAGGAACATATGAACGATTTAGCCCCTCGAGCCTGTTCCACCATTCAGTGAGATCATGGCTGATCTGTGACCTAACTCCATATACCCACCTTTGGCCCATATCCCTTAATACCTTTGGTTAACAGAAATCTGTCAAGCTCAGATTTAAAATTAACAATTGATCTAGCATCAACTGCCGTTTGCGAAAGAGAATTCCAAACTTCTACCACTCTTTGTGTGTAGAAGTGTTTCCTAACTTCACTCTTGAAAGATCTGGCTCTAAGTTTTAGGCTATGTCCCGTGGTCCGAGACTCCCCAACCAGCGGAAATAGTTTCTCTCTATCTACCCTATCAGTTCCCCTTAATATCTTGAAAATTTCAATCAAATCATCCCTTAATCTTCTAAATTCCAGGGTATACAACCCTAGTTTGTGTAATTTCTTCTTATAATTTAATCCTTGGTGTCTGGGTATCGTTCTGGTAAACCTACGCTGCACTCCCTCCAAGGCCAATATATCTTTCCTAAGGTGTGGTGCCTAGAACTGCGCACAGTGCTCCAGGTGTGGTCTAACCAGGGTTTTGTATAGCTGTAGCTTAACTTCTAACCCCTTCTATTCTAGTCCTCTAGATATAAAGGCCAGCATTCCATTAGCCTTTTTGATTATTTTCTGTACCTGTTCAGGATATTTGAGTGATCCATGTACCTGGACCCCTAAGTCTCTTTGGACATTCATGTTTCTACCTTTTCACCATTTTGAAAGTGCCCTGTTCTATCATTTTTAGGTTCAAAGTGGGTGACTTCACACTTGCTTACGTTGAAATCAATTTGCCATAGTTTTGCCCTTTCACTTAATCTATTAGTATCTCTTTGTAATTTTATGATTCATCTACAATGCTTCCAATGCCACCTATCTTTGTGTCATTGGCAAATTTGGATATGTGGCTTTCTATCCCATCATCTAAGTCATTTATAAATATGGTGAATAGTTGAGGCCCCAACACAGGTCCTTGCGGGACACCCCCACTCACATCCTGCCAATTAGAGTACCTGCCCATTATCCCTACTCTCTGTCTCCTGCCGCTCAGCCAATCTCCTAACCTGGTGAATAAATTGCCTTCATATAAGATTCTGAGGGGGAATGACAGGGTAGATGCTGAGAGGCTGTTTCTCCTGGCTGGAGAGTCCAGAACTAGGGGGCATAGTCTCAGGATAAGGGGTTGGCCATTTAAGACTGAGATAAGGAGGAATTTCTTCACACGGAGGGTTGTGAATCTTTGGAATTCTCTTCCCCAGAGGGCTGTGAATGCTGAGTCTTTGAGTATATAAGGCTGAGATCGAGAGATTTTTGTACTCATGGGGAACAAGGGATATGGAGATCGGGTGGGAAAGTGGGGTTGAGGTCGAAGATCAGCCGTGATCTCATTGAACGGCGGAGCAGGCTCGAGGGGCCATATGGCCGACTCCTGCTCCTATTTCTTATGTTCTTATGTTCAATTCCATGAGCATAAATGGAGAATACCTTCTAATATCATACCAATGAACAGATTCCAGGATTTCAGCGCCAATTTTTGAGGCTGATGTATTTCTATTAATATTCAGTGAGGTCTGTGGGATTCTCTGCTACAGTGCCCATTTGTGCACATTATTGCAGTCTTACCTAAGGTACGAATTTCAGCATCTGAATTCCTGCAAACAGTGTATTCGTTTCTAAAACACTGGCTAAGCCTCAGCTGGAGTATTGTGTCCAATTCTGGGCACCACACTTTAGGAAGGATGTCAAGGCCTTGGAGAGGGTGCAGAGGAGATTTACTAGAATGGTACCATTGTTGAGGGACTTAAGTTATTTGGAGAGACTAGAGAAGCTGGGATTGTTCTCCTTAGAGCAGAGAAGGTTAATAGAGGTGTTCACAATTACAAAGGGTTTTGATAGATAAGATAGGGAGACACTGTTTTCACTGGCAGGCGGGTCAGAAATTAGAGGACGCAGATTTAATATAATTGGTAAAGGAACCAGAGGGGGAGATGAGGAGAATTTTTTTACATAGCAAATCGTTATGATCGGAAATGCACTGCCTGAAAGGGCGGTGGAAGCAGATTAAATAGTAACTTTCTAAAGGAAATTGGGTAAATACTTAAAATTGAAAAATTTGCAGGGCTGTGGGGAAAGAGCAGGGGGGAGTGGGACTAATTGGAGAGCTCGACCAAAGAGCCGGCACAGGCATGATGGGCCGAATGGCCTCCTTCTGTGCTGCACCATTCTGTGATCCTATTTCATGGCTCTCTAGTTTTAGAAAACAAGTGAAACCATTGGAGACGTCAAAGACCACTAAAAGCTTGTAAGACAGCTGCAGTTTTCCCTACATTTGACCTCCACAAAACAAATAATAATTCTGTCAGCTTCTTACAACTGTTACAAAGTAGAAATGCACAAAGACACAGAACTGAAGGACAACACTTAAGTCACTAGAATCAGTTGAACAGCTGATGTTATATTTTATTTGGGAAATGCAACAGCAGTCCTGGTTTAGTGCAATCCATTAGGCGGCTGGAGTATATATGAAGACAATGCAATCTCATTGCTGAAGTTGCTTCTCCAATGCCTGCGCAAGGTAAATTGGTAGCATCTAGACCTTGCATCAATCAAGCATAAACTAGGCTTGTAATATGATAAATATTTTAACAGATTGTTACAGTTAGCCTGAAGGGAAAACATGTTTTCATCGTGAAATGAGATACATATCAAAAATTTTGATTTTGATACCATGGAAGCTGTAAGTGCTTAGTTCCCCCGAATGGTTGAGTTGAAAACGAGCCATGGAGATCAGCAACATTCCAGGTTTAATCCTCAATCTGTCCCGAGTTAACTGATCTAAGGCAGGGGGATTTTACATCACTGCAGTTAACCCTGGCTTAGGGAGGAGAACAATCACTATTTAGGTGCACACGTTGGGTGAGGACAACATCAGGCTTGGAAACCTCTTGAACCCGCGACCTCCAGCACCTAGAAGGACAAGGGCAGCAGGCGCATGGGAACACCACCACCTCCCAGTTTCCCCTCCAAGTCACACACCATCCTGACTTGGAAATATAATCGCTGTTCCTTCATCGTCGCTGGGTCAAAATCCTGGAACTCCCTCCCTAACAGCACTGTGGGAGTACCATCACCACACAGACTGCAGCGGTTCAAGAAGGCGGCTCACCACCACATTCTCAAGGGAGACCAGGGATGAACAATAAATGCTGGGTCTTGTCAGCGCCGCCCACATCCCGTGAACAAATTTAAAAAAAAATTGTTCTTTTGAATAATCTGCCAACAATCACTGTCTAGTGATACATATAAGGACATACATGGCCATAAATATAAGATAGTCACTAATACATCCAATAAGAAATTCCAGAGAAACTTGTTTACCCAGAGAGCGGTTAGAATGTGGAACTCGCTACCATAGGGAGTGGCTGAGGCCAATAGCATTATGGGGAAAGCTAGGTAAGTACACGAGGGAGAAAGGAATAATAATGTGTTGATAGAGTTAGATGATAGAGGGCAGGAAGAGGCTTGTGTGGACCAGGCATGGACCAGTTGGGCCGAATATCCTGTTTCTGTGTTGTACAGAAAACTTTCTGGTATCCGGCACGGACGGGACCGACGTGGTGCCGGTTCAGCAACAATTCCGGATAACCGAACGCTATACGGAGCTCAGAGCTCCGTATAAAGCAACAAACCCTGTTGCTTAGCAACAGCTTCAGAACAACATCCAGAAGTTGCAAGCATCTCTGTAGCTTAGCAACAGCTGCAGCCAAACCCTTGCCTTCCTCCATTTGTTGCTGTGCAAGTAATAAAAGTTATAAAACTTACCTGAAACCGACTCCTGAATTTTGCCGGTTAACTGACATTCCCGGTTATTTAGGGGCCGGTCAATCGAAAGTTTCCTGTACATTCTATGAGAACTTTAAAATGGAGACGTTGCCCGACCGGGAGCCAATGTAGGTCAGCAAGCACAGGGGGTGATGGGTGAATGGGACTTGGGGCGAATTAGGACACGGACAACAGAGTTTTGGATGAGCTCCAGTTTACGGAGGGTGGAAGGTGGGAGGTCGGCCAGGAGAGCGTTGGAACATACAATAAATGATGCCCTGCATCTTGGGAAGTTAGCAATAGGGTAAAACTGTAGCTGCCTCTGCTGCTAGTGGTCATTGCTGCTGTGTATGTATATCTGTGAGCAGCAAAACCGATATACCACCTTCTAAAAAAATGACTTCCTTTTTTTACTGCCTTTCATAACCTCAGGACGTCCCAAAGCACTTTACAGCCAATGAAGTATAGTCACTGTTGTAATGTAGGAAATGCACAGCAAGCTCCCACAAGCAGCAATGTGATAATGACCAGATCATCTGTTTTTAGTAATGTTGATTGAGGGATAAATATTGGCCAGGACACCGGGGATAACTCCCTGCTCTTCTTCAAAATAGTGCCATAGGATCTTTTACCGCCACCTGAGAGAGCAGACGGGACCTCAGTTTAACGTCTCATCTGACAGTGCAGCGCTCCCTCAGTACTGCACTGGAGTGTCAGCCTAGATTTTTGTGCTCAAGTCTCTGGAGTGGGACTTGAACCCACAACCTTCTGACTCAGAGACGAGAGTGCTACCCACTTTTTTTCTATATTATACTTTATTGAACATTAAGAACATTTACAACATCGTGATCATTACATTGTATGATAGAAATCAATTCCACCACTCTGCACAGCCATTCCGCCACCACATTTTAACATCAAAACCTGAAGTTTAATTTGTCACCTGTAACATATATTAATCGATTGTACTTTAAAAATTGGTTGTAAAATACTATCCTTAAATTCCTTTCTGTATAAAACAACCACAGAGCCTTATAATGATCCTTCAACTTATATTTAAAATACTCTTTTAGATTGATTCTCCTCCCCTTAAAAAACAGAGCATTCCTTCTTTGCACAATCACGAATCTAGCCAAACTGAACATTAAATTAATTGCCGCTCCGCTAGACTCGGGCAGACACTCCTGCAATCCCCATCTCAAAATTGAATCCCACGAGATTCCCATTCTCGCTCTTCGGCCCCCACCCAGCAAAAAAACTCCACACAACTGTCGAACATAGTACTTAAAATCATTTAACTGCGGACATAACACCAGTAAATGTGACAGAGTCAGCGAACGAGGCCCGACCAGAGCGGACCTGCGTGCAAGCAGCTGGGGAGTTCAAAAACTGGCGGCAGTTGGGGAATGGCGGCTGATTCAGCGAATGAGGCCCGACCAGAGCGGACCTGCGTGCGAGCAGCTGAGGAGTTTCATAAACCGGCGGCAGTTGGGGAGCGGCGGCTGATTCAGCGAACGAGGCCCGACCAGAGCGGACCTGTGAGCGAGCAGCTGAGGAGTTCAAAAACCGGCGGCAGTTGGGGAGCGGCGGCTGATTCAGCGAACGAGGCCCGACCAGAGCGGACCTGCGTGCGAGCAGCTGAGGAGTTTCATAAACCGGCGGCAGTTGGGGAGCGGCGGCTGATTCAACGAATGAGGCCCGACCAGAGCGGACCTGCGAGCGAGCAGCTGAGGAGTTCAAAAACCGGCGGCAGTTGGGGAGCGGCGGCTGATTCAGCGAACGAGGCCCGACCAGAGCGGACCTGCGAGCGAGCAGCTGAGGAGTTTCATAAACCGGCGGCAGTTGGGGAGCGGCGGCTGATTCAGCGAAGGAGGCCCGACCAGAGCGGACCTGCGAGTGAGCAGCTGCGGAGTTCAAAAACCGGCAGCAGTTGGGGAGCGGCGGCTGATTCAGCGAACGAGGCCCGACCAGAGCGGACCTGCATGCGAGCAGCTGAGGAGTTGAAAAACCGGCGGCAGTAGGGGAGCGGCGGCTGATTCAGCGAACGAGGCCCAACCAGAGCGGACCTGCGTGCGAGCAGCTGAGGAGTTGAAAAACCGGCGGCAGTAGGGGAGCGGCGGTTGATTCAGCGAACGAGGCCCGACCAGAGCGGACCTGCGTGCGAGCAGCTGAGGAGTTCAAAAACCGGCGGCAGTTGGGGAGCGGCAGCTGATTCAGCGAACGAGGCCCGACCAGAGCGGACCTGCGTGCGAGCAGCTGAGGAGTTCAAAAACTGGCGGCAGTTGGGGAGCGGCGGCTGATTCAGCGAACGAGGCCCGACCAATTCAACAGCAGGGGAGAGAGGTAAAAAGTAATCAAAGTGTGACGTCACCAGGAAGCAGCTAAGTGATTGGTTGGTGAGTACTTCTCTCTTTTTTTAAACTTTAACTCTGGTTTATAGTTTCTAAGGTCTCTCTAGTGTAGCAGAGACTGTTGGTAAACCAGTTAACTGTAGTGTAATTAGTGGGATTGATTGATTTAATTTAAATTCAATTAATTAAAGGGTAAGTCATGGCAGGACAGCCGGGCCCCGTGATCTGCTCCTCCTGCGATATGTGGGAACTCAGGGACACTTCCTGTGTCCCTGACAACTACATGTGCAGGAAGTGCATCCAGCTGCAGCTACTGACAGACCGCATTGCGGCGCTGGAGCTGCGATTGGATACATACTGGAGCGTTCACGATGCTCAGGACATCGTGAATAGCACATTTACGGAGTTGGACACACCGCAGGTAGAGGTTGGACAGGAAGAAAGGGAATGGGTGACCAACAGGCAGAGTACTAGGCGCAGGCAGGTAGTGCAGGGGTCCCCTGTGGCCATCCCCCTCTTCAACAGATACACCACTTTAAGTACTGTTGGGGGAGATGGCTTATCAGAGGAAGGCAGCAGCAGCCAACTTCCTGGCACCAGGGGTGGCTCTGCTGCACAGAATGGGAGGAAAAAGAGGGGTAGAGCTATAGTAATAGGGGATTCAATTGTAAGGGGAATAGATATCTGCGGCCGCAAACGAGACTCCAGGATGGTGTGTTGCCTCCCTGTTGCAAGGGTCAAGGATGTCTCCGAGCGGCTGCAGAACATCTTGGAAGGGGAGGGTGAACAGCCAGTTGTCGTGGTGCATATAGGCACTAACGATATAGGTAAAAAGCAGGATGAGGTCCTAAAAGCGGAATATAGGGAGTTAGGAGATAAATTAAAAAACAGAACCTCAAAGGTAGTAATCTCAGGATTGCTACCAGTGCCACGTGCTAGTCAGAGTAGAAATAGAAGGATACTTCAGATGAATACGTGGCTAGAGGAATGGTGCCAGGGGGAGGGATTCAAGTTCCTGGGACATTGGAACCGGTTCTGGGGGAGGTGGGACCAGTTCAAACCGGACGGTTTGCACCTGGGCAGGGCTGGAACCGATGTCCTAGGGGGAGTGTTTGCTAGTGCTGTTGGGGAGGGTTTAAACTAAAATGGCAGGGGGTTGGGAACCTGAGCAGGGAGACAGAGGAAAGGGAAACAAGAATAAAAGCAAAAGATAGGAAGGAGAAAAACAAAAGTGGCAGTCAGAGAAATCAACAGTTTAAATCAAACATGGCTACAGTAAATAATAATTCTAATAGGTCTAAGAGCGTTAAAAAACAAGCCTGAAGGCTTTGTGTCTTAATGCGAGGAGCATTTGTAATAAGGTGGATGAATTAGCTGCACAAATAGAAGTAAACAAATACGATTTGGTTGGGATTATGGAAACGTGGCTCAAGGAAGGCCAGGACTGGGAACTCAACATCCAGGGGTATTCGATATTCAGGAAAGATAGGCAAAAAGGAAAGGGAGGTGGGGTAGCATTACTGGTTAAAGAAGGGATTAACATAATTGTAATGAAGGATATTAGCTCTGATGAGGTGGAATCTGTATGGGTAGAATTGAGAAATACTAGGGAAAAAAACGTTAGTGGGAGTGGTTTATAGACCTCCAAACAGTAAGGCGGAGGTTGGGGATGGCATTAAAAGGGAAATTAAAGAAGCGTGCAATAAGGGCACAGCAGTCATCATGGGTGACTTTAATCTACATATAGATTGGGCCAACCAAATTAGTAACAATACTGTGGAGGAGGAATTCCTGGAGTGTTTACGGGATGGTTTCCTGGACCAACGTGTCAAGGAACCAACCAGAGATCAGGCCATCTTAGACTGGGTATTATGTAACGAGAAAGGATTAATTAGCAATCTTGTTGTACGAGGCCCCTTGGGTCAGAGCGATCATAATATGATCGAATTCTTCATTAAGATGGAGAATGAAGTAGTTGACTCGGAGACTAGGGTCCTCAATTTAAATAAAGGAAACTACGATGGTCTGAGGAGCGAGTTGGGTAGGATTGATTGGGGAATGGCACTCAAAGGGTTGACGGTGGATAGGCAATGGCAAACATTCAAAGACCGAATGGATGAACTACAGAATTTGTTCATCCCAGTTTGGCATAAAAATAAAACAAAAAAGGTGACCCAACCGTGGCTAACAAGGGAAATTAGGGATAGCATAAGGTCCAAGGAGAGGGCATATAAATTGGCCAGAAAAAGCAATAATCCTGAGGATTGGGAGCAGTTTAGGATTCAACAAAGGAGGACAAAGGGATTAATTAAGAAAGGGAAAATAGAATATGAGAGTAAGCTTGCAGGGAACATAAAAACTGACTGTAAAAGCTTTTATAGATATGTGAAGAGAAAAAGATTGGTGAAGTCAAGCGTAGGTCCCTTGCAGTCAGAATCGGGGGAATTTATAATGGGGAACAAAGAAATGGCAGACCAACTAAATACATATTTTGGTTTTGTCTTCACAAAGGAGGACACAAATAACCTCCCAGAGATGCCGGGGAACATAGGGTCTGATGAAAGGGTGGAACTGAAAGAAATCAGTATTTGTAGGGAAATAGTGTTAGGAAAATTGATGGGACTGAAGGCCGATAAATCCCCAGGGCCTGATAATCTACATCCCTGGGTACTTAAGGAAGTGGCCCTAGAAATAGTAGATGCATTGCTGGTCATCTTCCAAAACTCGATAGACTCTGGAACGGTACCCATGGATTGGCGGGTAGCTAATGTTACCCCACTATTCAAAAAAGGTGGTAGAGAAAAGGTGGTGAATTATAGACCGGTAAGCTTGACATCGGTAGTGGGGAAAATGCTAGAGTCCATTATAAAAGATGTAATAGCAGAGCACTTGGAAAGCAGTGACTGGATCGGACAAAGTCAACATGGATTTACAAAAGGTAAATCATGCTTGACTAATCTACTGGAATTTTTTGAGGATGTAACTGGTAAAATAGACAAGGGAGAACCAGTGGATGTGGTGTATTTGGACTTTCAGAAGGCTTTCGATAAGGTCCAGCATAAGAGATTAGCGTGCAAAACTAAGGCACATGGGATTGGGGGCAAGGTATTGACTTGGATAGAGAACTGGTTGGCGGACAGAAAGCAAAGAGTTGGAATAAATAGGTTGTTTTCCGAGTGGCAGGCAGTGACTAGTGGGGTCCCGCAAGGATCGGTCCTAGGACCCCAGCTGTTCACAATATATATTAATGATCTGAACGAGGGAATTGGATGTAATATCTCCAAATTTGCAGACGACACAAAGCTGGGTGGGAGGGTATGCTGTGAGGAGGATGTCGTGAAACTCCAGTACGATTTGGACAGGTTGAGTGATTGGGCAGAAACATGGCAAATGCACTATAATGTGGATAAATGTGAGGTTATCCACTTTGGTGGCAAAAACAGGAAGGCAGATTATTATTTGAATAGCAATAGATTGGGAGAAGGGGAAGTGCAAAGAGACCTGGGTGTTCTTGTGCACCAGTCGCTGAAGGTAAGCATGCAGGTGCAGCAGGCGGTTAAGAAGGCAAATGGTGTGTTGGCCTTCGTAGCAAGAGGGTTCGAGTACAAGAACAAGGATGTCTTGCTGCAGTTGTACAGGGCCTTGGTGAGACCACACCTTGAGTATTGTGTGCAGTTTTGGTCGCCTTACCTGAGGAAGGACGTTCTTGCCATGGAGGGAGTGCAGCGAAGATTCACCAGGCTGATACCTGGGATGGCAGGAATGACGTATGAGGAGAGATTGTGTCGATTGGGCTTATACTCACTGGAGTTTAGAAGATTGAGAGGGGATCTCATCGAAACCTATAAAATTCTGTCAGGCCTGGACAGACTAGATGCAGCAAGGATGTTTCTGATGGCCGGGGAGTCCAGAACCAGGGGTCATAGACTAAGGATAAGGGGTAAGCCATTTAGGACTGAGATGAGGAGGAATTTCTTCACCCAGAGAGTGGTGAACCTGTGGAATTCTCTGCCACAGAGGGCGGTGGAGGCCAGTTCATTAAATATATTCAAGAAAGAGTTGGATATATTTCTTAAGGCTAAAGGGATCAAGGGATATGGGGAGAAGGCAGGGACAGGGTACTGAATTTGGATGATCAGCCATGATCTCATTGAATGGCGGAGCAGGCTCGAAGGGCCGAATGGCCTACTCCTGCTTCTATCTTCTATGTTTATGTTTTATCCCGTGTCCCACACACTGGGCTAGTTGCCGCCTCCACTCGTCCAATCTTGCACAAGACCGTCATGGTAAAAAATCCGGTTATGAGCCAATTTGAAATCCAGTTCAATCCATTCAGGACATTTAAAACTTGCCCACACTCCCTTCCAAATCCTGTTGAAGTCCAGCTGTGGGTATATACTCTGCCAAAACTCCTGACCACTAGGTGTCTTGAATCTTCATTCTCTAAATACCTCATAGAAATCTCGAGTATTACAGTTGTCAAATTGGACCAACTCTCCCCCTTTCTCCAGCAGAAAGCTTGGAAAAGCGGGACGCATTTTACTTCCTTTGGAGATTTCCACATTTATTTCTCCCATCCAATCCTGTGGCATTGCCCTCACAATCTTCTCATACATGATACCTATTGCTTTTTCCTCTACCTCCTGATCCTCCTCCCACACCATGTCCCTCACTATCGCTTCCGGCAATCAACCTGGAATTACCTCGTATAATACATCTTTCACAGATATAATCCCAGCTTTTATAAAAGCTTGATTAAATAAAACCTCTCCTTCGATGTTGACCCACCTGTTCAAAAATAAGGGCTGTTCTAGAAATTCCTCAGCCCCCTTGGGCATAAACTGCACACTTTTTCAAAATTGGGCCCAAGTCTCTACAACCCCCTTATAAAACCTCGGGAGAAGTTTAATCGATTTCAAAAACATATTGTTGTATTCCATATACAATATCTCCTGCCCTCCTTTCCCACTTCATTTAAAAAAATGCTCAAAACAACTCTTCCAAAAACTTGTATTTGACTTCTGAAGAAATCTCTTCACCCATTTGATTCTAAAGGATTTTTTCTTCAAATCAGTATCTGGGAAATTGAGTCCTCCCTGATTTCTCCATCCAATGATGGTATTGTAAGCCACCAAGGCTGTTTTCCCTTCCCATAAAAACCTCACACAAGCCTCTCGAATGGACTTTTCCGCCCACTCAGGAATATCCTCCACCATCAATAAGTACCATAGTTTAGATAGGAGAGCAGACACCACTGTCGCTCTTCCTTGCACTTTCAACCACCTTCTCTCCCATCTTCCCAAAATCTTTTTAATTTTCATAACCTTTGGTTCCCAATTTAATCGATCCACTTCATCCCTGTCTTTCTTGCACCCCATATGCACCCCCAGAACTTCCAAAACCTCCACCACCTTAAAGGGACATTCCCCCAACCCTTCCTCCCTACCCTTCCCAGCAACCAGGCATTGGGACTTACTATAATTCACTCTGGCTCCTTAAGCTCTACAATATTCCTCCACTACATCCATAGCTTTCCTCACTGACTCCCTATTTCTCAATGTTAAGGTTGTGTCATCTGCATATTGGTGTATCACCGACACCAGCCCTGAACTGGGGACTACAATCCCCACTACACCTTGTTTCTTTCGCATCATGTAACCTAATGGTTCTGCAACCAATGTGTACAACAATGGAGACAGGGGACAACCCTGTCTCACTGATCTCTGTACCGGAAAATACTTGGATAAAAAAACATTACATTTAACACAGCTAAATATGTTTCAATAAAAAATCCTTATCCACTGAATGAAATTTTCCCTGAAACCAAATGCTTCCAAAACCTTCAATAAAAACTCATGAGAGACCCTATCAAAGGCTTTCTCTTGATCTATCTTTAATACATAAGCCTCCCTCCCACTCTCTTCCATGAGCTCTATCGCATCTTGGATTGAGACCACAGAGTCTGCGATGTCCCGGCCTATGACCCCATAGGACTGAGAGGGCAAAACTATCTGCGGTAACACCTCCTTCAAACGATTTGCCATAACCCTCGCCAAGATCTTATAATCCACATTTAATAATGTGATGGGCCTCCAATTCTTCAGATCTCGTCTATCCCCTTTATTTTTATAAGCTAAGCTTATAATACCTCTCCTCATAAATGGGGCCAGGCTTCCCTCAATTTTAATTTCCTTAAAAACTCCTAAGAGCAATGGACTTAAAATCTCAAAAAATTCTTTATAAAATTCTGCACTTAGTCCATCGGACCCTGGGCTTTTCCACCCCTTCATTCCACTTATTGCTACTTTTATTTCCGCTAATCCTACTTCTTTGTCACACATGCTTCTCTCATCCTCCTTTAAACCTTCTTCAATAAAAGCAGTAACCTTCTCCATCGCCAAATTGGAAATGTCTTCTTTTGTATATAACTCTTGATAAAAGCTGCTAGCCGCCTCTAAAGTCTCCCCACTCTCCTGAATAATCTTCTCCCCGACCTTCAACTCTTCAATTAACGATAATCTCTGTCGCAGCTACTCTTGCTCTAGAAAATATCTAGTGCATCTTTCGCCCTCCAATGTATCTCTAGCCTTTGCACGGAGAATGGCCCCCTTGCATTTTTCAGCTTGCAATAATTCCCACTCTTCCTTTAGCACCCGGAACTTAGTCTCCGCTCCCTTATCCCCTCCATCAACTGCTTTACAGACATCCGTAAACCTTTTGTTTATATTCTCTTCTCGACGCCGGTTTGCTGCCGCCCTCTTTTTCCCATAACGTACCGAAATTTTTTTTACCTCATATTTGAAATTGTCCCACCAAACTCTTCTTTCTTTCAAGAACAAAGGTTCCTTCCGCGCATTGTTTATTATATTTATAATCCCTTCTTTATAAGCAATTTCTTTCAGGTATTGATTGTTTAAAATCCACACCCCTGAACCAATCTTAACTCTGCTATTCCTAATTCTCAGAACCAAAGCCGAGTGAGCAATAAAAAATACTTTTTTAGAATAAATCTCTATCACCTCAGAACTTAACCCTTCCCGCATTAACACAAAGGCCTAGAAATTGGGTATGTAGCGCCACCTATTAGCGCCTAAAGAGGGCAGTCAGAGGCTGTAGTGCCACTGGCCATGCCTCCCGCGATATTCAGCAGGGGCGCTAATGGTGGCG
Source organism: Somniosus microcephalus (assembly GCF_052327205.1). Classification (NCBI taxonomy): domain Eukaryota; kingdom Metazoa; phylum Chordata; class Chondrichthyes; order Squaliformes; family Somniosidae; genus Somniosus; species Somniosus microcephalus. The sequence continues at coordinate 18,091,472 of NC_140993.1, forward strand.
TTAGCCTGTTGCGCTGCGCCGCCACCGATGACATCATCGGTGTGCGCAGCGCCCCATTAGCGCCCCGATCGCGATATTTGGTAGCGAACGCCGCTGTAGCGCCGTTCGCTACCCGCGCCCGGTTCACGGGGCCTTGCTATGCCGGCAGTGGTGCAAGTTAAGGTGGAGGTGCGGGGCGGCCGCCTTTTTCGGCGGCTGCCTGCCAGCACCTCCGTCCCCGGCCTCCTGACCCCCCCACCCCCGGCACTGCCGGCTGTTTCCCGAGAGCCCGGCACTTCTCCTTGGTGCCGGGCTCTTTTGCCGGCAAATGGGAGGAAGGCCTGCAGTACCGCAGCGTGCCGTGCCGCAGCGTGTGGCACTGCGGCACATTGCGCTGCGATATTCAGTTTCAGCACCCTAAGAGAGACGCGGAGCGCCTCGAGCCTCGCCCCGTCTCCCTCTAGGGGCGCTGAAACTGAATTTCTGACGTTCGCTAATGCTCCGAACGCTGCGCAAAAATCAGCGCCCAGGCGAACTTGGCGCCACTTTGGCGCCTCAACCCAATTTCTAGGCCAAAATCTCTTCGGCTCTGTTTTAAAACATCACCCACCCAACCTGATCTGGAGAACTCCCTTTTTATGGGGTTCCGGTCCCTCCATAAGTCTCTCAAATTTAAAGTTGCCATCATTTTTACAATCATCCCTCTGGAGTTATCATCCTTAAAGGTCATCTGGGCTGAAATGTCCATCCGAGATAAAAATACCTTGAAATCCCCCACTATACAAGGATTTTCCACCTCTGCCGCTTCAGTGAATAACCCCCGAAAAAACTCGCGACGCTTGCAATGGTCGTTCGGTGCATAGATATTAAAGAGACTGCAATTAAATCCCTCCATTTTTACCCTTAGCCGTAAAAATCTCCCCTGTGTCCTTGTCCACCAAGGCAACGTTCTCTTCTATGGACGGACTCACCAAAACAGCCACCCCTCTACGGTTATTGTTTGCACAACTTGTAAACACCTCTCCCTTCCAAACCTTCTGAACTCTTTCTAGGATATCCTCATCCCAAAAGGTTTCTTGCAGACACAACAAGTCCGTACCTTTAAAACCCTGCAACAACTGCTGCAATTTCCACTCACCCCTCAGTCCGTTCACATCAATCAAGACCAATGTAATCATGGCTCCAAAGAAGGGAAGTATGCCTGATAATCTCCCCATTATTTAATCTCTGGCCCTTCCCTTCTCACATGCTCCTTCCCAACTTTTCGGGCAGCTGTTGCTTTCTCCTGCAGCCTCCGACTCTTTTTCACCTCCTGTTTAAACTTTCCCTGCTGTTTCAGCCTCTTCCTTGCATTAAGTTTGGGCCCAGGAGCTGCCCTTCCTCCCTCCTTCTGCCTCTCACTAACCTTTCCCTTTCCACATGATGCCACCCCACCCCCGACTTCCATGTCTCTGTCCCCTTCTAATTCCTCACACTCAAGCTCTTCTGCAACCCCCTGTGCCTGCACCCTGTCAGATACATAATCCTGCTCCTCGTCAGATACTTCATCTCCTATAGAGAGTCTTCCTGCTATCGCAGTTTCTCCCACTGTGCCGCTCCCTTCGACCACATCTCCACCTCTGACCCTTGCACCCTGTTCCCTCTCTCCATGGGACAATGACGCACCTAAATTGTTCCCTTCTGACGTCTCTATCTCGCCGATCCCATCCTGCTGTCCCTTTAAGGCTCCTGCCTCTTGCACCCTCTCTCCGTCCTGCCCCCTCCCGCTCACCAAGATATCCAACTCCCCGCCTCTCCCCGGAGCACCCACATCCACCACACACCCCGCTCCCACCTCCTCTCCCCCCGCAGACACCAGACTCCCCAGGGGGAGCCGAACCACACTAAGGCTCGAGTCTGCACTCGACCCTTGCTACCTGCTGCTGTCTTTGTTCCCCTCCACAGCACTCGGCGTGTTTTCCGCCATCTCCATCCTGTTCTCCGCTCCGCTATCCTCTGCCTCTTCCTGTGCTCCTTTCTCCTTCATTTTACCGGCTGTGTCCTCCGACTGCACCGCTCCTCCGGCCGTTCCACTCTCATCTCCTGCTCCTTCTCCCATCTCCTCAGCACTCATATCGCTCCCTTCTGCCACACACTCACAGCGGGTGGGGTCTTTGTGACACACCCCACAGCTCTCCGCCTTGCAGCTCCGAGCGATGTGTCCCGACTCACCGCAATTGTAACAATACAGGTCTGGACAATTTCTTACGAGATGGTCATGTCCAAGGCAATAATAGCACACCTTTACTTGGTTATCATGCAGCACATGAAAGTACTGCACTCCTTCCAGTGTCTCGAACTTCATACTGTACGGCAATGACCTCACCCCCTCTGGGAACCGCACTTTACATACCAGGTTCCGTCTGCTACCCGTGTTCCCGGATAGTACCTCCTCTTTATTGCAGAACAGATTTTAATGTCCCACGACTCCAACTTTTTGCTTAGCACTTCGTCCTCAATGTAAACTGGCAAGTTTAAAAATGAAACCACCACCTCTTCTGAATATAGCAGAGTCACCTCCAAGAATTTCTCACCAACTTTCAGACTGAGTAACAGTCTTTCCACCTCCTCACGGCCACTGACCGTCACCTCGAATCCCACATTCGGCTTTGGTCGGCAGGCAAAGCAGCTTCCCTCGCCACAGTCCTCATGAACTGCCTGGACAATATCCCAAGCTCGAATCTTCTTATCCTCACACTGCACCACCACCGTGTTTTCTTTACCAAACCTCCTGGGGTCCCGGCCCAAATCTTTGGGCCTTTTTTTCCCCTTTCCCACCACAGTTTCTTCCCTAATTAAATTCCTCTCGGGAACACTGTCCTCTGAGGGGTCTGGCACTCTGGACCCCTCAGCAGCCATCTGGCTGCTTTTGTGGGCCCAAAAGGCCCTAAAACCTGAAAACAAAACCCACCACCAACTTTTTACAAAACTCCCTCCAACTCCCAGCTGCAATCAGGCAACCAGTAACACCTGGCTCACTCCTAGCCCCTCCCACCTAGAGAGTGCTGCCCACTGAGCCACGGCTGTGGATGGCATAGCAACTGTCTCCCGTGATGTTCCCTGTGGGCAATCTCTTATGGTGACCTTTCTTTCCACTGGTAGTGCAGTGCAGGTGGTTGACCATCCTTGCAGGTCACGGATGACCAGCGGGCACATTTCAGCCACACATGTTCACCCAAATCATTTTCTTTGTCGTTTAAAATCTATAACAAATTAAATACAATGCACGTTATTAAATCAGGAAAAAACAAAGCCCTTCCGTTCATCGTCTTCCTTCATTAATACAACTGCATAAATCATAAAAGCTGCAGCCTCCACTTCCCTTTGTACCCTGGCACTGTTTGCTGAGCAAATCTCACTTAATGCTAGTTCCCCGCGCGATCCCTTTCATTCTGCTAAATTGAGTAATAATGTCTAATACTTCATCATGGGTGCGGCAAATAGCCCTGCTTAGCCTGAGCCTCATCATGCATTGTTCCTCTGTGAGGTCCAGATAACTCATTCTGTTAAGAACATAAGAAATAGGAGCAGGAGTCGGCCATGCGGCCCCTCGAGCCTGCTCCGCCATTCAATAAGATCATGGCTGATCTTCAATCCCAACTGATCTTCGATCTCAACTCCACTTTCCCGCCCGATCTCCATAGCCCTTGATTCCCCGAGAGTCCAAAAATCTATCGATCTCAGTCTTGAATATACTCAACGACTGAGCATCCACAGCCCTCTGGGGTAGAGAATTCCAAAGGTTCACAACCCTCCGAGTGAAGAAATTCCTCCTCATCTCAGTCCTAAATGGCCGACCCCTTATCCTGAGACTATGCCCCCTAGTTCTGGACTCTCCAGCCAGGAGAAACAGCCTCTCAGCATCTACCCTGTCAAGCCCTCTAAGAATTTTTTACATTGTGGTAGATCCTCTCCCTCAGGTAGTTCTGCAAGTATTGGAGTTCCTATGCCCTCTTCACTTGAGACGCACTCTCCTCAAATTTGTGTCACAACTTGAACAGGCTGGGGCTCTTTTCTCTAGAAAGGCGAAGGCTGACCTAGTAGAGGTTTTAAAAATTACGAAGGGTTTCGATAGGGTAGACGTAGAGAAAAAAATTCCACTTGTGGGGGAGAGCAAAACTAGGGCCAATAAATATGATAGTCACCAATAATTCCAATAGGGAATTCAAGAGAAACTTCTTTACCCAGAGAGTGGCGAGAATGTGGAACTCGCTATCACAGGGAGTAGTTGAGGCGAACAGCACAGATGCATTTAAGGGGAAACTAGATAAGCACATGAGGGAGAAAGGAATAGAAGGATATGATGATTGGGTGAAATAAAGAGGGGGCTCCTGTGGAGAAAGAAAGACAGACTTGCATTTCTATAGCGCCTTTCACGACCACCGGGCGTCTCAAAGCGCTTTACAGCCAATGAAGTACTTTTTGAAGTTGTAATGTAGGAAACATTAACCTGTTTCTGTGCTGTACATTCTATGTAATTCCATGTAACCAGCAATGCCTGTTTCACCCATGTGAGCAGATTTTCCAAGTCATTGCCTATGTTACGTCCGGGTTTTCCATGGACTGCTTTTCATGGATGGAAAATAATGTGCAGCACAGTCGTAGGTTTCTGATACTCGCTGGCAGTGGACAAAGACTAAAATCACGAGCTGGGGGGGGGGGAGGGGGGATAATTTAAATGTTAGCGGGTGATAGTGAATCGCCCGCCTGTTTTACGCCTCGCCCAACTTAAAAAACGATCTAGGTGTAAAACGAGCTTCCGATTTGCCACCGCCTGTTTTTCGCCCGGTGATAACAATAAAAATTACACCCTCAGAAAGTCTTTGAAAACATCTTTGTACTATTCCCATCTGTCAATATGCTGAAATGCAGAAGTCCTACCCTTCCTTCCTGTAGCCAGTTCATAGGTCTGGGAATACTCGGCAGGTCAGGCAGCATCTGTGGAGAGAGAGAGAGAAACAGAGTTAACGTTTCAGCTCGAAGACCTTTCGTGGGTCTGAATGTGAGTTCTGAACTCAATTTTCAGTGTTACCATCATCCCCCTACAACCTGCCATTTTGCACATATTTATCTTATTTGACTTTAAACTTTCGAAGAGGTTGGGTAATTTGCAGCAACGTGTTTTAACAACATTGCAAAAATTGCAAGGAAAGATTTTATTGTTGGTTACTGTAATGTATATACCTTTAAGGGGGAAACTACTTTTTACAGCTCATGTATACTGTAGTACCGGCAGTGACCACACCTGTATATAGCACTGAGTAGTAATCTGTACAGTTCAGTTCCAGAGTGAGCCACGTTGAGGAAACACCTGTTGTACCGTTCTCCTGCAGTCTTGTGTCTTACTACTGACGGACACAACATTGGCGACGAGGCAAATTCGATCCTACCTGCAACTCTGCATCACCTCCCAGGGATTCGTTACTGGAGACCAGTAGATTGGAGGTCAAGGCCAGAGACATGGGCATCAACCACGGGCAACCGCCCAGTCATCCAGCAGAGACTCGAGAATTGCGGGGGAGGCTGTTGAGAGCCAGGCTTGGCTTTGCAGTCGCGGTGGTCCAGCGAAACGGGCTGGCAACAGTTAGTGCGCAGACCCTTCCCGGACAGCGGTGGGCTAGAGCCCGACCAAGCGGCACAGCAAAGGGCCGAGCAGCGTCGACGGGAGAGAGAGAGAGAGAGGGCAGAGCGCACAGCGTGCAGCCGGTGTTCAGGGGCCGAGCAGCGTCGAGGAGAGGGAGAGAGACGCGCAGAAACCCGCGAGGCGCCGCCATTGCCACGAGGACCGTCGACAGCGGCGTTGGCAGCAGCGCAGGAGAAGCGCGCGAAACCTACAGGGCGCCGCCATTGCTACGAGGACCGCCGAAAGCGGTGTTGGCAGCAGCGGGGGAGGAAGGAAAGCGCGGGAGACACCATTTTAAACCACACCCAAAAGCCGAAGAGTGGCAGTATCACCGTATTTGACAATGAAGTCGAAGATTGGACGACATATGTCGAACGAATAGAGGTATACTGCAAGGCAAATGAGGTGTCAGATGACAAGAAAGCGCCGGTATTGTTAAATTTAATGGGTGCAAAGACGTATGGCTTATTACGAAATCTAGTAACCCCAGCGAAGCCAGTGGAAAAGAGTTTTGGAGACATAGTGACGATACTACAGGAACATTTAAACCCCACACCGCTGCTGATAGCAGAAAGATTCAAGTTTCACAAACGGAACCAGCATAAGGATGAAAGCAATGCTGAATATTTAACAGAACTGCGCAAACTATCGAAACACTGCCAGTTTGGAACGGTACTGGCACATACCTTAAGGGACAAGTTTGTGTGTGGGCTTCAAAGTGAAGGAACCCAGAAACGGCTTTTATCTGAAAAGGACCTTACGCTGGACAAGGCTTTCAGCATTGCGGTATCATATGAAGCAGCAGCACGGGGCGCTGCAGAGATACAACAGAGACCGCAAGAATATGGCACAAACGAAATGTCATACAGAACAGAGAAGTGCTATCGCTGCGGCAGAACAACACACGACCACAGTGATTGCTGGTTCAAAGACAAAGTGTGCAGACAGTGTGGAAAAGTAGGACACATAGCACGAGTCTGCAGGTCGGGAAAGAAAACCAGCAATAAGAAATCTCCAAAAGAAAAGTACAAGAAGGTACATAAGGTGACGGAGAATAGTTCAGACGAACAAAAGAGTGATACCGACTCCGAAAGCAGGGAGCTGAGTTGTCTGAAACTACATAATGTGATCAAAACGGAGGATCACCGAACCATTTGGGTCACTCTCAAGATAGCAGGAGTCCAGGTAAAAATGGAATTGGACACAGGATCAGCCCTAACAGTCATAAACCGATGTGAGTACGAGCGGCTATTCTCACACATACCCTTGAGAGACACAAAAGTTATTTTGAAGACGTACACGGGGCAAAAAGTCTACCCCAAAGGAAAAATAAGGGTGACCGTTATATATAACGGTAAGGAAACACCAAAACTAGACCTGTATGTATTGCAAGATGGAGGACCACCATTACTGGGACGTGAATGGATCCGGAAAATACAGCTGGATTGGCATTCCATCCAAGCACTGACTGTGGCTACCAAAAAGGATGACGACGTCACACCTGGGCGACTGTCAAAGATCCTAACCGACGCGCAAGAAGTGTTCCAGCAAGGACTCGGAACACTAAAAGGCATGACAGCAACAATTAAAATCGAAGAAAACGCAAGCCCAAAATTTTTTAAGGCCAGACCGGTACCTTATGCGATCCGCCCAGCCGTCGAAGCAGAGCTGGAGAGTTTGGAATGTTCAGGAGTACTGTCCAAGGTAGACTGGAGCAAGTGGGCTACACCCATCGTCCCTGTGATGAAAAAGTCGTTGAGCAGCACGCCTGGGGAACCAAAGAAGGTTCGCATCCGTGGGGACTTTAAGGTAACAGTGAACCCAGTCCTACACACCGTGCAATATCCACTTCCGCGGACTGAAGATATTTTCGCCTCGCTATCTGGAGGGAAACGCTTCACTAAGATTGATCTGGCCCAGGCGTATCTGCAAATGGAGGTAGAAGAAGCATCAAAAAAATATCTCACAAGCAACATCCATAAAGGTCTCTACCAATACAACCGGCTGGTATTCGGGGTAGCATCAGCTCCGGCTATTTGGCAAAGGGCAATGGAACAAGTCCTGCAAGGGATCCCAGGGACCCAGTGTTATTTGGACGACATCCTGGTCACGGGCAAAAATGACAGTGATCACCTTGCCAACCTGGAGCAGGTGCACACTAGATTGAAGGAATATGGGCTCCGAGCTAACTGCCCCAAATGCGAGTTTTTTAAAAAACAGATCTCGTATTGTGGCCACGTTATCGATAAAGAGGGGTTACATAAGTCCCCAGAAAAGATTGAGGCAGTAGTCAAGGCTCCAGCACCAGAAAACATGTCACAACTGAGGTCGTTCCGCGGGCTGGTAAACTACTACCATAAGTTTTTGCCAAATTTGTCTACAATACTACACCCACTGAACACCCTACTGCAAACTGGAGTGCCATGGAAGTGGAGTGACGAATGTAAACGATAAATAGACATTCTTATTGTGAACACAGCTAGACACTTTTATTGAGCACATGTGGACTAGGTACAGTATCTGTAGAGGCTTCCATCTTGACTGCTGCCTTGTGGGTAGCCTAGTGCTTCATGAGTAATGTAGTCTTAATACATACAGCTATACACAGCTCTACGGCTCCACCTAGTGTCCACTATAGAATGACATGTTATTGATCATTACATCCCCCTTTCTTTGAGGTTTAACAAAATCAATATCAATCAACTTTCAAGAAAACAATAAAGATAATATCAGTAACACTTTTGTTAGTGCTCTATAAACATAAACATTTTCAAAACAGTCAACACATTTTCAAAGCTTTACATTGTACTCAAAGATTAAGTCTATCAGGCTTTTTTACTTCACGTGTGGATCTTCTCAACACGGGTAAGTCTGATGTGTCTTCATGAGATTGTTCTGGTGGTGAATGACAAGATGCAGTTGCGGCATTGTCATCAATCTGCTCTTGTATAGATCGAGGTCTCCTTGCGATCTTTGCTTGGAGAGGGTTTCAGTGTTTCCTTCACTCTTCATGCCATAACTCTCAATGTAGTCAATGCACTCTCGAAAAACTGCTGGCAGCTGGATCCCATCATACAGCATAGTCCTCTCAGCAGCCTCGGCTAATGGAACACGAAAGATTGGCCTGAGGAAAGAAGGAGTATCCACCGGAACTGCTTCCTACTCTGGTGCAGGCTTCTTCTCTTTCTTTTTCTCTTTCCACTGCTTAACAACATCTGCTGCGGTTATATCTTTGGACTTTTTCTCCTTGTGTTTTTCCTCTTTGTGCTTTTCTTCCTTTGGCTTCTCTTTGACCTTAAAGTCTTTTTCTTTCTTCTTGGAGAAACTAGGCTTTTTGAAGACATGGATACCCTTTGGCCTTTTCATCCTTGATGGGCTCTCTGCTTCATCACCTGAGTCATCTGGTCTGCTTATGGCACAGTTTATACGGTAGACTCTCTTGACCAGTTCTAAGTCTTCACAAGCTTTGTCACCTAGTATCAAATCAAGTCTTTCAGCCACAACAGAAAACATGAGATGATGCACTTTGTCTTTGACTGTCACTTTAAGTCTGCATACACCTAAGCTATCTATTTTCTGTCCATTATAGCTCTTCAGTAGTACTGACTTTTTCTGTATTTTGGGCTTTTCTTTCATATTTTTTATGTCACTCATACTGATTAAGTTTGCTTTTGCCCCAGTGTCCAGTTTCAATGTAACTAATGCTCCATTTACCTGCAGTGGGATCATCCATTTGTCCACTTTTACTGCATTGACTTTATGTTCAGCATTGTCCATTTCTGAGGGCTGCACATTTTCTGTATCTTTTTTGATATCGTCACATGACACCATTCCTACAAAAAATGTCTCACTTAAATCAGTGTCCTCAATCACATTAACTTGTTGCCCTTTCATTGTTTTTACTTTTGAAAAGCATTGTTTGGCAAAGTGATTCTTTCCATTACACTTTGTGCACATTTTTCCAAACGCTGGGCATTGTCTTAACTGGTGTTTGTAACCACAGCGTTTACAATTAAAAATTTCATCCTCCGATTGCTTTTCATTTCTGTTCTGCCCATGTTTCTTCCCCTTATAGGACACAGCACCGACAGCAGCATTATCACTCATTACAATCGCATCATTATTGATTTCACTGAAAGTCTTCGCGTCCTTTCGAGCTAGCTCGCTGGCTTGGCATATTTTCACTGCATTTTCCAAATTTAGTTCGGTTTCTCTCAACAGACGTTACCTGACTTTTTTATCATGAATACCAAACACAATCTGGTCACGAATCATGGATGATTTCAGCTCAGAGAAATTACATGTCTGTGCTTTCAGTTTCAGATCAGTTATAAAGCTATCAAAAGTCTCATTTTGCTGCTGTGTCTGAGAACGGAAGATGTATCTTTCATAGGTCTCATTCTTTTTGGGAGAGCAATGTGCATCAAATTTTTTTAGCACATCTTCTAATTTTTCTCTGTTCTCCTCTGGATTAAATACAAATGTATTAAATACCTCTATTGTGTGTGGGCCTGCAACCGTAAGCAGCAACGCTATCTTCCTTGCGTCTGGCTTCGTACCGAATCTGATGGCTGCAATGTAGAGTTCGAATTGTTGTTTAAGAGTCTGCCAATTGTAGTCGATGTTTCCTGTGAGTTTCAAACGCTCTGGTGGCTTCAAATTCTCCATGTCGCTTTTCACAATTTTCAGCAGATCTTCACCATCCTGGTACCATCTTATGTTCATTAATAAATCGACATTCTTATTATGAACTCAGCTAGCTTTTGCTGGACACTTTTATTGAGCACATGTGGACTAGGTGCAGTATCTGTAGAGGCTTCCATCTTGACTGCTGCCTTGTGGGTAGCCTAGTGCCTCATGGGTACTGTAGTCTTAATACATACAGCTATACACAGCTCTACGGCTCTACCTAGTGTCCACTATAGAATGACATGTTATTGATCATTACAGTATTGTGGCCACGCTATCGATAAAGAGGGGTTACATAAGTCCCCAGAAAAGATTGAGGCAGTAGTCAAGGCTCCAGCACCGGAAAACGTGTCACAACTGAGGTCGTTCCTCGGGCTGGTAAACTACTACCATAAGTTTTTGCCAAATTTGTCTACAATACTACACCCACTGAACACCCTACTGCAAACTGGAGTGCCATGGAAGTGGAGTGACGAATGTAAACGAGCTTTCCAGAAGAGCAAAACACTAATCACATCGAAAGAGGTATTGGCCCATTTCAACCCAGCACTACCAATTCGGTTGGCGTGTGATGCGTCACCCTACGGCATTGGAGCGGTGCTGTTGCACAAATTCTCGGACGGCTCAGAGAGGCCAATAGCCTTTGCGTCACGATCACTAACCTCAGCCGAGCGTAACTACGCCCAGATTGACAGGGAGGCCCTCAGCCTAGTGTGGGGAGTGAAAAAGTTCAATCACTATCTGCACGGGCAGAAATTCACCTTGCTGACTGACCACCAGCCTCTTGTCTCCATTTTTAATCCGAAGAAAGGCGTTCCAGTGATGACTGCGCACCGACTACAAAGATGGTCACTCTTTCTAGGGGCGCACCACTACAAGATTGAATATAAGGGCACGAAACAGCATGGAAATGCTGATGGGCTATCACGCCTGCCACTGCCTACTGCGGAGGAAGCACCAGCAGTGGATCCTGTCGAAATATTTCATTCGACTATAGTTGAATACCTACCGGTAACTAACGCTCGTATAGAAAAGGAGACCCGAAATGGCCCGACACTGTCTCGGGTATATGATTTGACGGTGAAGGGATGGCCAGCACATGGTGACTCACTGTTGCCAGCATTCTCGTCAAGAAGAGGACAGCTGTCAGTGTGCCGGGAGACCTTGATGTGTGGATCCCGAGTGGTAATTCCACCCAAGTTAAGGGATAGAGTGCTCAATGAGCTTCATGAGGGTCATCTGGGAGGGGTAAAAATGAAAAGCCTTGCCAGGGCTTATGTGTGGTGGCCGGGAATCGATAAACAAATCGAGGACCTGACCAAGAGCTGCTCAGGATGCCAGAAAGTCCAAAATGCACCAACACATGCCCCTCTACACCCATGGGAGTGGCCCTCATCTCCATGGCAACGGGTGCATATTGATTTTGCTGGTCTATTCATGGACTCAATGTTTTTAATAGCCGTGGATGCGCACTCGAAATGGCCTGAGGTCATCAAAATGTCCTCCACCACCACGGAGAAAACTATTGCAGTCCTACGGACCATTTTTGCCAGGAACGGCTTGCCAGAACAGATTTGCTCCGATAACGGACCACAGTTTGTGTCCGAAGAGTTTCGGAGGTTTATGAAGAAGAATGGGGTAAGGCATTACACATCCGCCCCGTATCATCCAGCTACAAATGGATTGGCTGAGAGGTTCGTACAAACCTTTAAGAAGGCAATAAAGGCTATGTACAATGACAACATTCCGCTGCAGCATAAGGTGGACAATTTCCTGTTCGCCTACCGGAATGCAACACATGCCGTCACCAACCAGACCCCGGCCATGATGTTCTTTAACCGAAGGTTAAGATCTCGCCTGGATTTGCTCAGACCAAACGTACGAAGAGATGTTGAGAGTAAGCAATTCCAGCACATCCATGAGAAGCCAAGAAGGAGCTTCAATGTAGGGCAACCAGTCTTGGCCCGCGACTACCGAACAGAAAAATGGCAGCCAGGAACGATATGCACACGGCAGGGCCCACTAATGTACACAGTGGACGTTGGGGAGAGCATCGTGAGACGCCATGCTGACCAGATCCTAGAGTCACAGGAACAAGTCAACCCCATGCCTCGCCCATACGTACCTGGTGAGGAACCCGACGTACAGGTCGCATCTACCCCGGAAACAGTAGCATCGGAAGCTGATGACCCAACCGACGACAGGGTGCCAGAATCTCCTCCGCACCAAGAGCGAGACACTCGGGAAAGGCGCTATCCAGAAAGGATCAGGAAGCCGCCCCAAAGACTGAATATATAAATGGACTATTTTCAGCTAACGTTGTATGTTAAAAGTGTTAATTGTAATTAGTTTGATATTTAATTGTTAAATGAGCGTTATGGTGCTGTTAATCTAAAAGGGGAGGAATTGTAATGTATATACCTTTAAGGGGGGAACTACTTTTTACAGCTCATGTATACTGTAGTACCGGCAGTGACCACACCTGTATATAGCACTGAGTAGTAATCTGTACAGTTCAGTTCCAGAGTGAGCCACGTTAAGTAAACACCTGTTGTACCGTTCTCCTGCAGTCTTGTGTCTTACTACTGACGGACACAACAGTTACCTGTTTGCACACAGCTTTTTTTGTTCATTTAACTCGGAGAGTTGTCGGGATCTGAAACGCTCGACCTGAAAAGATGGTGGAAGCTGATTCCATAAATAATGTGAAAAGGGAGTTGGACAGGTACTTGAGAATGAGGAGCTCACAGAGTTACAGACAAAAAGCGGGAGCGTGGGACTGAGCACGACTGTTTTTTCAAAGAGCTGGCACAGGCAACGACGGGCCGAATGGCCTCCTCCTGTGCTGTAGGTTTCTACGATTCTATGTGGGGTTCTCTCCGGCCACCCCTGTATTACTTGTTGTGTGAGTAGTTGCAATTCCTCATCTTTGCTAGTCTCATCTCTGATTTGACTGAGCTTTGTAGGGGTAACACTCACTAGGTGGTGGATTTTTACTGTTAGGCCCTCCACCTCGTGTTCCTCATATGGTGACAATCGAGACAATGCACCTGCTAGCACCATTTCCTTTCCTGGCTTATATTTAAGCATGAAGTCGTAGCTTTGGATCCTTAGAAGTAGTCTTTGCAGTCTTGCAGGCGCTTTGCACAGATTCTTCTTATAGATCTGTTCTAGTGGACGATGGTCACTCTCTATTGTAAATCGCCTGCCATATAGGTATGTATGGAATTTCTCGCATCCGTACACTACTGCTAATAGTTCTCTTTCTATGTTGGCGTATCTCGTCTCAGCTGACGTCAAGGCCTTTGATGCGAAAGCTATCGGCTTTCCTTCCTGCACCAGAGCTGCCCCATGTCCTCTGGTAGAAGCATCTACTTGCAGAGTGACTGGTTTTCTTCTGTCATAATGGGCCAGAAATTCGCGGCCAGAAGCGTGAGTACGGTCGGGGTACTCACGCATCTGGCCGTTGGAAATGCCGGCGTTCAGCAGGAACAGCGCATGCGGGGAACGCCGGCATTTCCAGACCCGAGGTCTATTCACAGCGTATGCGACTGCACAGGCAGCGCTTGCGCAGTGAACTTTGTGGATTTCAATGATGGATTCAGTGAGGGTAAGTCCTTAGAAGTTACACTTGAAAAAAGCAAGTGTAAAGTTGTTCATTGGCTGCGGAGGAAGATATGAAGATATATTTTATCGTGGAGCTTCTGAAATGCAATATTTTTGTTTGGGAAAGGGAGGGAAGTTATTTTAAGAAATTTTAAGTAAGTTTTAAAGTTTAAATTTTTTTATTAAAGGGTTTTCAGAACAGTAGGTAGAAGGAGCAATTGTGGCTGTGTGAATGGAATGTGAGAATGAGTTATGTATGTATGTCCACATATATTCCTTTACTAATGTGTATGAATATGTTTTTAATTATGATTTTCCAATAAGTTACTTTCTCTGAAAGTCATAATTAAATAATACATTCATACACATAAGTAAAGGAATATATACATAACACGCAAAGGAATATATACAGACATACATACTTTCAGAAGCTCCACGATAATAAATATCTTCCTCCGCAGCCTCTGGAGCAACTGTACCCATGCTTTTTTCATGTGTAAGTTGTAATGCCTTGACCTCACTGAAAGCATTAATGAAAGCGGCGAATTATACTGCGCACGTGCTGCCTGTGCAGTCGCACGCGTTCTGCCTCTGAACCCCTTCGTTCAGAGGACAGGAAATGCCGGTTTTCCCCACATGCACTGTGCATGCTGAAAACCGGCATTTCATCCGGCCAGATGCGTAAGTACCCCGACCGTACTCGCGCATTTGGAAAGGAATTACTGGGCCAACATTTTACATGTCAGTAAAATGAAAAATTTAACAATTGCACAACTTGCCCCCTCGCATCTGCGACTGAGGGTCCAAGGAGGTGCATTGCGCAAGAGGTCATCATCGTACGTATCCTCACACTGTTCCCTTTGGGGAACTGTATGAAGTGGTGGAAGGATTTATGGCCGTGATTAACGCTCATTCCGTGACCGTAACCATCTTTGAACCAGCCATTAGGGTGGTTAGTCCTATGGCGGGAGGGTTTTACGGGCTCCCACAACCCATCTGAGGGGGGGGGGGCCACCAACACCCACGGACGCAAGTATCCCGCTGGATGTCCACCCAGAATTTAAAGTTGGAGCTCCGACTCCACTTGCCGGGACTGTCTGGAGTGGGGTTCAAAACCCTACTCCTTCTGGCCCAGCGGCGGGGATGCTTACTGCTACGCAAAAGGCCCACTCCGCACAAAAGGTGACACCCATACGTTTCCTGCGCCTTTTCCCTCCCCGTGACTGGAGCCCTATGCTGCCATTTCACGTTGCTAATCGGATTGGGCCTTTGTCATAGCGGTAGGATCCCCGCCGCTGGGCCAGATCAGGGCAGGGTTTCGAACCCCGCTCCAGACAGTCCCGCAAGTGGAGTCGGAGCTCCGGCTCTAAATTCTGGGTTGACATCCAGTGGGATATTTGCGTCCGTGGGTGTGGGTGGCCCCCCCTCCTTGTATAGCTTGTGGGAGCCCGTAAAACCCTCCCGCCATAGGACTAACCGCCCTAATGGCTGGTTCAAAGATGGTTACGGTCACGGAATGAGCGTTAATCATGGCCATAAATCCTTCCACCACTTCATACAGTTCCCCAAAGGGAACAGTATGAAGACACGTATGACGACGACATTGCTAAATAAATAAATGGAATTAAAAAAATTCTTTTAGGGCTTTTAAAAGTCTTTAAATTGCTTTAATTCTCTTTAAAACTACTTCAGATTACTCAAAATAATGTAAACATTTAAAAAAGTTTATAAAAGTTACCAAAATCTTCAAAAAACTTCCAAAAACCTATTTAAACTGCTGCTTTGCATGTAAAAATGCTTAGCAGCTTGACAAAAACATTGGGGGCGTGTCCAGTGAAACTGAGACCTCAAGGGGCGTGTCTCACTTGCACTGCACGCTCCTGGCTTCGCGCTGGCTGCACTCCTGGGCGGCGTGACGTCATACGCTGCCCGGGATTCTTCTTTTTCAAACACCAAGTCCAGGCGTCCCTGGAGCTGATCAGCAGTAGCGCGGCAAGCCCCGTTCACCAATTTCTGGCCCAATATGACAGACTTGTTTCCTTGCACAATAGTTCTTGAAGTTGTTTGAAATTCCTTTCATGTGATTCAGACCATTGGTATTCGGCGTCTTCTTTCAATAGCTCTCTGAGATTTGTTGTATGTTCCGACATGTGTGGGATGAAAGAACTCATGTATTGGACCAAGCCGAGGTAACTCCTCAGCTCTTTCTTATCTTTGGGTGGTTTCATTTCAGCAATCGCCACAATCTTCTCTGGACTTGGCTTGACTCCCTCTGGTGTATAAATCATACCGAAGAATTGGCATTCCTTGACTTTAACTATGTACTTATCTGCATTTAACTTGATGCCAGCCTTCCTGGTACGCTCCATGGCCTCATGTAGGTGCATGTCATGGTCTCTTTCATCTGCTCCATAGATCTCAATATCATCAGCTATTCCTATAGCTCCTTCACAGCCTCTGTATGTCTCGTCTACTTTCTGTTGAAAGATATCTTGACTGACCTTTAACCCGAATGGTATCCTCAGGAATTTGTAACGCCCAAATGGTGTGTTGAATGTTGTCAGTGTTGTTGATTCCTCATCCAACTTCACGTTCCAATATCCATTTCAGGCATCTAGTTTTGAGAAAACCTTGGCTCCTGCCAGTGATGGCGTAATCTCCTCTAGCGTTGGGGTGGGATAGTGGTCCCTCTTTATTGCCTGGTTTAGATCTTTGGGGTCCAAACATATTCTGAGACGCCTGTTTGGCTTTTCTCGCACCACAATTGAGTTTACCCAGTCTGTGGGTTCAGTGACCTTTACGATCACTCCCTTTTCTTCCATCTCCTTTAGCTCTCTTTCAAGCTTTGTCTTCAGCTCAATGGGTACTTTTCGTGGCGCATGGATAACGGGCTTTACCTCTGGGTCGATGGTGATGTGGTATTGGAAATCTCCGAAACATCCCACTGTATCATCGAAACATTCCGGATACATGTCTAGCAAGTCTTTTTTACTCTTGATTTGTGGGCGGTTCTCCAGTGGGGTGTTGCTGTCTATCTTCAGTGATGTTTCCGTCAGCTCGTGATGCACTGAGATCAATCTCAACTTCTCGCAGCTGTTTAATCCCAGGATCGCTGGCCCCTCAGTGTCGGTGACATAGAACATGCAGTTGATGTTCTTTCTTTTATGTGTCCCTTTGATAAAGGCTATTCCGAGTTGTTTAATTTCACTCCCCCCGTATGCTGTCAGCGTGACATTACTTGCCTTTAAACAACCGCTTTTCGGGTAGCCATCTTCTCTCAGGTTTTCGGGAAAGATCTGCTGGTACTGTCTCAATGGGAGAATGTTGCTCTGAGCCCCTGTGTCCAGCTTCAACTTTAAGTTGATGGTTGTGGGCCGACCTTTGACCTTTTTTTTGATTTGGATGATGGTGTGCAATTTTCTCCTTGGAGTATTTTCCGCTCTGGACATCTCGTGAAGCTGTACCTTTATGGTTTCGATGTTTAGTGCATTGTCGTGATCATCATCATCATCCTGCTCATCCATGGCATGGATATTGTGTTTCTTTCTCTGGTTCTGCTGTCCGCCTTTGTTTTTGATGTATGTTCCTCCTTTCTTCGTTCTACACCTCTTTTCCCAGTGGTTTAGTTTGCCATATGCATTGCAGCTTGTTCCATATGCTGGACATTTCCTCTTGTCTGTGTAATCGTGCGGTCTTCCACAATTTCTGCACATGTTTCCCCCGTTGTCATGTGCATGTCTTTGTGTGTTGTACTTTTCTCTCACTGCATCCACTCTGTTGTCCGTCTCAGAAGCCATCCGCATGTCAGCCGTTTGAGAAATCAGCGTTTTCATTTGCTGCTTCATGGCTTCATGAGCTCTCGCAGTATCTATAGCCTCTGTTATTCCGAGCTTTTCTTTTCCTATCAGGGCTTTTTGTACCTCTACATGCGCTGACCCCCATATTAGCTGGTCCATTTCCTTAAATTTACACTTGCTGGCTTCATTTCTCAGCCTTGTCAGGAAATTGTCAGCTGTTTCAACGGGTTCCTGTCTTAGACTCTGGAATTTGTATCTGTGTATACGGTGATTGGATTTAGGCTCTAGATGGTTGCTGAATTTATCAAAAATTGTCACTGGGTTTTCCGTTCCCTCTTCAACCAAACTCCAGCTATTATACAAATCTAGGCCTTTTTCTCCTGTCCACAACAGAATGTAACTAACCTTTTCCTCGTTGGTAGTACCCTTCAGGAAGCTTTTGAATGTAAGCTCACATTTCTGTTTGAACTTGCGGAATGCTTCTACTATATCGTCGGCTTCCCAGTTCATGAGGGGTTGCATTTGCACAGTCAGTGCAGCGGCAGCCGTCATTTTAGTTTCCCGTACGATTCACTTTCAATCACTGCAGACACCGGCACTCACAATCAGCTCATAAAATCACTTTTCGTCTTATTCGTAGTTTGTATAGCACAATTTGTACTCACTTATACCGCTGCCACCATGTTGTGTCTCCTTGTGTTCTTATACTATATATATTACAGACACTTTTAGTTCATTTTAGTTAGTGCTTTTACTAAGCTGTATTCTTGCTTTTGTTACAGTGCTGCCGCATGGTGCGGAGTGATACAAGATGTCCGACGCTGCACTGTGCACTGCCCGTGCACAGTGTGCCACATAGCAATATAACTACACCATACCAAAGTAGTTCCATTTAACGATGTGATACCATAACAATGTAACAGGAGAAATCCAACATCAAAGTTGAAATCATCAACTGACTGAGGCGAATCAGAGTCTGCAAGTCTCATGAATATTGGGTGGCGAACAGAAAAGACTTGCATTTCTATAGCGCCTTTCACGACCACCGGACGTCCCAAAGCGTTTTACAACCAATGAAGTACTTTTGAAGTGCAGTCACTGTTGTAATGTAGGAAACACAGCAGCCAATTTGCACACAGCAAGCTCCCACGAACAGCAATGTGATAATGACCAGATAATCTGTTTTTGTAATGTTGGTTGAGGGATAAATATTGGCCAGGACACCGTGGAGAACTCCCCACTTCCTCTTCAAAATAGTGCTATGGGTTCTTTTACATCCACCTTGAGACAGCGGACAGGGCCTCAGTTTAACGTCTCATCTGAAGGACAGCACCTCCGACAGTGCAGCGCAGCACTCCCCCAGCACTGCACTGGAGTGTCAGCCTGGCTTTATGTGCTCAAGTCTCTGGAGTGGGAATTGAACCACACAACCTTCTGACTCAGAAGTGAGTGTGCTACCCACTGAGCCACAGCTAACAGGTGCAAATGAAGCACGGTTTGGGTGGAGACTGCACACAAAGTTAAAAATCTTGGTTACATTTGCCGGTTGCCTTTTATTCTGTCGCTCAGCTTGGTAAAGCAGCGATTCAATTTTAAATAAAAAAGAGAAAAAAATGCTGGCAAACACTCAGCAGCTGTGGAGAGAGAAACAGAATTAACGTTTCAAGTCAATGACCTTTCATCAGAACAGAAAGTAAGGTTTTATAGGCAGGAAGTGTGTTTGTAGATGTAAGATTTTTAATATATATGTAACTGTAGATCACTCAAATGTCAGCACCAGAAGCTGTAAATTCTGGACTACTGGAGGCTGACTGTGTGACAGTGATTAGTGTTACAAACCAAAAAAAAAGATAATTAAAGAGTAGGCAGAAAGAAAAGCAGAAAGAAATAACTCCCATGGTTCGGTTGGTAGCACTCTCACCTCCTGAGTTAGAAGGTTGTGGGTTCAAGTCCCACTCCAGGGACTTGAGCACAAAAACCTAGGCTGACACTCCCAGTGCAGTGCTGAGGGAGTGCTGCACTGTCGGAGGTACTGGCTTTCTGATGAATCGTTAAACCGAGGCCCCATCTGCTCTCTCGGGTAAAAGATCCCATGGCATTATTCCGCAGGGGGAGTTCTCCCCAGTGTCCTGGCCAATATTTATCCCTCAATCAACATCGCTAAAACAGATTATCTGGTCATTATCACATGGCTGTTTGTGGGAGCTTGCTGTGTGCAAAATGGTTGCTGCGTTTCCTACATTACAACAGTGACTGCACTCCAAACAGTACTTCATTGGCTGTAAAGCTGTGGGACGTCCGGTGGTCGTGAAAGGCGCTTAATAAATGCAAGCCTTTCTTTTCACTGTGGGGTCAATTTTAACTTGCTGAAATCGACACTAACAGGGGTTATGACCTCAAAATTGGGGTTGTTAGGCTTGCCGCCCGTTAACTCCGACACACTGCCCGCTGCCACTTTTACTGGGACCTACCACTGATCTGTCAAAGCACCTGGCTGTTTCAGGCGCTAAGCCCCTTTAAATGCGCATATCAGGGTCCTATATCGTACATAGAATCCCGATTTCCAATTTAGGACAGAACTGGTCGGATCCATGCACTCCCCAACCAGTTTCACCGGCGATGCTGGTGAAGAAGCTCCACAGGAATAATCCGGGCCGCTGCCACCCCAGGCTCCCCTCTCCGCAATCACGTGTTGCGGGTTGTGTAGAGTTCAAAATAAAGCAGATTTTTACATGGTCTCTAAAAGCTTGACGATCATTACATTCTCACAATACAGCACAAAATGACATTAAAGGACAAATTAAGTGCATTTCCAATGTTGAGCCAAGCTCGAAGGGAACGCGAGTCATAGAATTAGAGCTCCAAGGTCACAGCCGTTTCTCAGACCCAGGGTCCCTTTGGGTGGGGCTCAATAATGGCAGCGTGGGAACACGGAATTTACCTGCAAGTTTCTTATCTCACACAAAGAACATATCGGTAGGTATAACAACAGACAATGCTGGAAACGCTCAGCAGGTCAGGCAGCATCTGTGGAGAGAGAGAAACAGAGTTAACATTTCAGGTCGGCAACCCGTCGGCAGAACTGGAAAAAGTTGGAGAAGTAACAGATTTTTAAGCAAGTGTAGGGGCAGGGAAAGGGAGGAGGGGAGGAAAGAACAAAAGGAAAGGTCTGTGATAGGATGGAAGGCAGGAGAGATTAAGAGACAAAAGGGATGATGGTGCAAGGCAAAAGGAGATGGGAATGGGACAAGTTAAGAAACACAAGATGACTCTAGATGAGGTGTAAATGGCAATAGGTAGGTATGTTCTGCATCTTGGCTTAAGTCTATACATGGCTTAGGATTGTTTGATGCTGACACCGACTACTAAAGCAAAAAGTTTTTCATTCATGGAATCATAGAATCTTACAGCACAGGAGGCCATTCGGCCCATTGCGCCTGTGCCAGCTCTCCAATTCCCTAGGACGATCCTATCACTACCTCACAAGATCAGATAGTTCACCCGTCTCTCTAGAAAACAGAAAAAACTAGATGGAACTGCCCTTGTTTTAAAATTGCCCCCAAGTGATGGCAAATTATCTTTAAATGACTAACTTTTAAAAATTGTGGTTAAACTGAGGCAAAAATAAAACATAGCAGGTATGAAGAAAAGGTTGCACAGCTGCTGTAGCTAAGATAAGTATGAGAAGAGTGAGTTCCACATGTCAGCGCTGAATGGTGAGGAGGAGGCGGGAGATCGCTGGAGACGCAGTGTTAATTTGCTCCAGGCGTCCCAAGCCATATGGTGTGCAGCAGATGCCTTTCTTCACTCTACTTAATCAAGCCTCCAGAGAACTGGGAGACATTCAAATGTTATCTGCCTCTGTCAGTTCGAACATCCTTTATTCTGGTTTGATTGTAAAGTGGCATTCGGTTAGCGAAAGGGGAAGGACTATATAATCTGACACTCGTTATAGTTTTCACGTAGGTGAGGTTTCCATCCTGTTGTGTGAAACCGCCTATTGTTGAAAGGAGAAAACAGATTTGTGATACAAATGATTTACTGACAACGAGGCATATTGATCTTTAGAAATTCCAAGATTTAATTCTGGCTTATTTTGCATCCGTGTAAACATAATGGTCCAGATCTTGCTGGAGCGGGGCATCTCAGAGCAAGCCTCATTAGTTAGACTCATTCGTGCATGGTTAGGTTTTAAACAATTTTTCCCACAAAGTTGCTGGAAGTGCGAGCTGATAACGGCACTGGGAAGGCAACAGGGCATCTGGGACCTGTGTGAATGACGGGACAAACTCCTTAACACAAGAACATAAGACGTAGGAGCAGGAGTAGGTCATTCGGCCCCTCGAGCCTGCTCCGCCATTCACTAAGATCATGGCTGATCTGATCTTGGCCTCAACTCCACTTCCCTGCCCGATCCCCATAACCCTTGACTCCCTTACCTTTCAAAAATCTGTCTATCTCCACCTTAAATATATTCAATGACCCAGCCTCCGCAGCTCTCTGGGGAAGGGAATTCCAAAGATTCACAACCCTCTGAGAAGAAATTCCTCCTCATTTCCGATTTAATAGGGTGCCCCCTTATTCTGAAACTGTGCCCCCAGTTCTGGATTCCCCCACGAGGGGAAACATCCTCTCTGCATCTACCCTGTCGAGCCCCCTCAGAATCTTATATGTTTCAATAAGATCCCCTCTCATTCTTCTAAACTCCAATGAGTATAGGCCCAACCTGCTCAACCTTTCTTCATAAGACAACCCCTTCATCTCCGGAATTAACCTAGTGAACCTTCTCTGAAGTGCCTTCAATGCAAGTATATCCTTCCTTAAATAAGGAGACCAAAACTGTACGCAGTACTCCAATGAGATTTAAGGATTGAGAAAGAAACAGAGGAAGGACTGAAGAAGAGGGTGAATTAGAGTGGGTGAATTCAATGTCAAATTAGGTACAGAAAGAGAAATAAAGAGAGGAAAAGAAAGATTGCTTTAAGCGAGAGAGAAAAAAGAGACAGAATGGAAAAGAAAAAAAAGTAAAATTAAAAATTTGACATTTTTAAAATCTCCAAAAACAATTCACAATCTGAAGGAATGAGACTCCACACTTTTAATTGTTCACTTTCTGGGCCAGAGAGGTTGATTGGCAGTCATCAACAATGATCACGTCATTAATTGGGTACTTAGGCTGTTAATTACTAGGTTTAACTTTCTGTGGTGAACTTAATGGGCAATTCACGTGCAAGTGTAACAACTTCGTAAAAATCACGGGGAAGTTGAGGGCGAGATGGTGTTTTCGCTAAGCTAACGGAGGAGTGATTCACAATTCACGGAGGTATCTCTTCCTCGCCACAAGTTGTTGGCCAATTTGTGCATTAATAGCGGCCGGCGCCGTTCACACGCCATCATTCTTTCCGCAAAATCTGGGTCAATAATTGTGAATATAAGAGTATTCTCACTGGTCTCACTGGAAGTGAAAACTTCCCACAGCTCGAACTAGACGGCATGAGCAGATAGGAAGAGGGTGAATGACTAGATGGGACTAAACTAGTTGATTAGCTGTGACTAGGTTACATATCTAGATGGGAATGCATTGAATGACTGGATAGGGTGAGGCTGCATGACTACTTCAGTCTAATTAGGACAGGACTGTTTGACTGGGTAGGAACAGGCAACGAGGTGAAACGGGATGAAGCTACTTGATTAGGGATGACTAGGCCATGTGACTGGAAAGAGTTAGGCTACATAAGATGGGGTAGGTTTCCATGGGCATTCTTCTGACTTCCCACGTCGGTAAAAGAGCAATTAAACCCCAGAGAAACGGAGTCAACGCCCGATCTCCCAACAGTACCAGCAGAAGATCAATGAAGCCCCAAAGAAACAGTGTAAATACCCGATCTCCCTCTGTATTTTGGTGGAAGATCAGCGGAAACCTCCGAGAACTGGTGGAAATACCTGTTTAGGCTGTTTCTTCCGGGTGTCCACCGATCTTCTGCTGAAGTTAAGCCAGGCGATCGAGGGAACCCCTACGGAAAGTCTACCACATGGGTCTAGCAGGATGACTGGACAAGATTAAAACAGGACTAGGCTGAAAGACCAGAAAGGAAGAAGGAAAGAGAATGTTTCCTCTAAAGTAACACTTTTTAATTTATCTTACAACTTTGTTACGAGATACATTATAGATAATTCTATCCGAAGAAAAAAGGAATGACGCTGGCTTCTTATTTGAATTTGCATAAAAAATGTTTTTAAGAGGAGCCCTAATTACCTAAAGTTGGAAGGAAAACACTGCTTGTGCAAAAACAACAACTTGCATTTATATAGTGCCTTTAACATAGTAAAGCATCCCAAGGCGCTTCCCAGGAGTGTTACCAGACAAAATTTGACACCGAGCCACATAAAGAGATATTAGGACAGATGACCAAAAGCTTGGTCAAAGAGGTAGGTTTTAAGGAGTGTCTTAAAGGAGGAAAGAGAGGTAGGGAGGTTTAAGGAGGGATTTTCAGAGCTTAGGGCCCAGACAGCTCAAGGCACGACCACCAATGGAGGGGTGAAGGAAATCGGGGATATGCAGGAGGCCAGAATTGGAAGAATGCAGATTTATCAGAGGGTTGTAGGGTTGTAATTCACTCAACTGAGGAATGGGCAAACAGCAAGGAGGACAGTCAAAGACTTCAGGAAGGCATAGAACGGTTAGTAGAATAGACAGAGAGGTGACAGATGCAATTTAACATGGAAAACTGTGAGGTAATATGTTTAGGAGGAAAATAAGTGCACTCAATGGAAGGATACTGAAGGGGTGTGGATCAATAGATTCAAAACCATAATTCCCTGAAAATATGAATGTAAGTAGGTAACTACTAATATTTTGGATTTTATAAATAAAGAACTTGCATTTTGTACAGTTCCTTTCACAAATTGACTGGCTGGTGCAGCATTCGGGAGCTGAATTAATATCAACAGCTTCAGTCATCAACCTGACTCTTTCACAAACGTCGTTGTTTGCGCTGAATGTGAATTCAGCTCCCCTACGCGGCCAGAGACAATAACTGTTCCAAGTCAGCTTCGCCAGTGAGGTCATCAGCATTCAATGCTGAAATAAAGAATATTCATTAAATAACCTTCGCAAGATAAAATATATCAAATGGCTATTAACAAAATGAATTTAATTTTGAAAAATGTTAAAAGGCAAAGGAAACAGAGAAAGGATAATGAATTGTTCCGGGCTTTCTGCAGATGTTGATGCAATGCTTCGTGTTTGAAAATATGCTCTTGTCTATTATCTGACGGATTGCTTTATGGGTAAAGATGATATTAATTATAGATTACAATGTCGAAACCGAGGAGCTCAAAATTTATATCGAAATGAGTTTTGTATCAAAAAAATGATTCTAAACGTGTGGAAGTTGCAAATAACTAGCATTGCTGAGGATAAACATTAAAAGTTATTCTAAGAAAAGAAAAACAGAGGTGGGTTATTAACTATTTTAGTGTGCACTTAGCATCGTCCATTAAAACCACGAAATAGAAAGAGTGCTTTTCCAATGCATTGTAAAAAGACTTGAATTTATATAGCGCCTTTCACAACTGCCAGACGTCCCAAAGCGCTTTACAGCCAATGCAGTACTTTTCTGAAGTGTAGTCACTGTTGTAATCTAGGAAAAGTGTCAGCCAATTTGCGCACAACAGGCTCCCACATACACCAATGTGATCATGACCAGGTAATGGCCCGTAATTTCCGATAGGAGGCTTCCTGCGTGCGGAGGCCTCCTATCGGGAAAAAATCTACGCCCTTATCTGAGGGCTCTCGAGATCCGGCCATTTCTTATCCTGTGCCTCTCCACGACGACATGCGCAGGGCCCACGTATCCCAGAGGCGCAGGCAGTTCGCAAGCGTCCCTGGGATCATGTGGGCCAGGCGAGCCAATGAAAGAAGGGAATCTCCCTTCATACTTTCGACAGATAGACCTGTCAAAAGTATAAATGGGGATCACTGAAAAAAGACACTAAATGATTAAATAAATTTTTAAAAAACCATCACATTTTTTAAATGAATTAAAATTAAATTAAATATTTTAAACAAAAATTTAATTTTTTGAAAAAAATAATTAAAGTTTTTTATGGGGCTAAAAATAAACTTACCTTTTTTAAAAGTATTTTAAAATTATAAATGAGTGAAAAAATATATATTTTTAACTTTTTAAAACTCTTATACTGGTAAAAGCAGGCGTAAGATTTTTAAGGGTTTTCAGCGGGCGGAGGTTCTCCAGAAAGCGGAACTCTCCCCCCGCAGAGGCCCTTCTCCAGGGCAGGCGTCCGATCTGATCGGAAATGTCGGTTTTCAGCACATGTGCTTCTGATGTCCATACGGGTATGTACACACCTCATACACATCCATAGGCATCGGGAAATATGGGCTAATGTTTTTAGTGATGTTGGTTGAGGGATAAATATTGGCCCAGGACACCAGGGATAACTCCCCTGCTCTTCTTTGAAATAGTGGCCATGGGATCTTTTACGTCCACCTGAGAGAGCAGACAGGGCCACGGCTTAACGTCTCATCCAAAAGACAGCACCACCGACAGTGCAGCGCTCCCTCAGTGCTGCACTGGAGTGTTAGCCTAGATTTTTTTGTGTTCAAACCTCTGAAGTGGGACTTGAACCCACAACCTTCTGACTCAGAGATGAGAGTGCTACCGACTGAGAATCAGAATGCACTATATATATATGAAATTAACAGGGTTGGCGACTTGTGTCTAACAGAGACTTTGGAAAGCACAGAGCCTTTACATTACAAATTTAGGAACATAATCCTATTTACAGGAAACAAAATGATTTTTGTCATTATCATGAAACACTGATAATCACAACACACAATTCCAGCACGTGTTTCATTGACTGAGATGATGTCCGAGATCTGATTTTCATGATTAAGACAGGAACAGCCTTTAGTTGCTTGCTATTTAATCAAATGGGAAATAAACCTCTGAAAAATGTTCATCCCTAAAAAGGTACAGTTGCTGTTAAGCAAAATACGTAAGCTTGTCTTCTAACTGATTTGGTCTGTTTTCTGTGTCCAGTTATGAAAATGCAGCAGTGCAACAGCATATGTATTATTGTCCAATGTTCCCTCTAATTTTTTTCGGCCACGCAGTCCCTTTTACGGGCTGCGCAGCCCATTCAAAATTCCGCACAGGCGCCGTTTTTTTCCATTTAAAAGCTGGTGAGCCGGCTGCACGGGAGCTCCAGTACGCTGTGCAGTCACTCGGCCATGCAGCTTAAAGAGAGCATTGTTAATGACTGCAAGCACACGTTAGCTTGTACTGTACAGGCTGGAGAGTCAGGCTTCTCACTCAACTGAGGAAATGACAGTGCCAGTAACTAATTGGTAATTAGTTACTAGTTATTCAGTTAGTGTTCTATATTGAAAGGGGGATTCCTGCCTCAATTCGTTCTACTGTGTTACAATGGCAACCACTGGAGATGCTGCTAAATCTGAACTAGCCCAATCTGATCGGACTATGATTATTTGAAATGGCATCAAACTGAATCAACAACAATTTGCATTTATATAGTGTCTATTAATGTAATAAAATATCCCAAAGCATCTCACAGGAGCGGTTATCAGACAAAATTTGACACCGAGCCACATGAGGAGATATTAGGACAAGTGAGTTTAGTCAGAGAGGTAGGTTTTAAGGAGCAACTTAAAGGAGGAAAGAGAGGAGGAGAGGTTTAGGGAGAGAATTCCAGAGCTTAGGGCCCAGGCAGCTGAAGGCACGGCCGCCAATGGTGGAGCAATTAAAATCAGGGATGCTCAAGAGGCCAGAATTGGAGGAGCGCAGATACCTCGGAAGGTTGTAGGGCTGGAGGAGATTACAGAGATAGGGAGGGGCAAGGCCATGGAGGGCATTTACCAATCCCTTTTTAACAATGGCGATGAAGGTGACACCTTCCTTGGGGTTTTTCCAATGCAGTAAAAAGAAGTCCTTTTTAAAAAAAAAGTTTCTATCTCCCTATTGGCTTAATTAATAAAATAAATGTATCGTTCGGTATGTAGACCGAAAAGTCCGAGGTTAGATTTCCAGCCTGTGCGGATTTAACTCAGCTCAGCCATGAAGGGGCGCTGCTCAATAACCAGGACTAAACAGGGGAAAAACAAAATCACCCATGGTTCTCCCTCTTCATCTCGCTGTAAAAGAGATCTCTCGGTAAAACTTGTGTGTGCGCGGATAATAGATAACGACAAACTTGGGTTAGGAATGAGGCCTCCCATTGTTGAATAGCCTACCAGTACTCAGTCTGTGGGCTCACACGTTAAGAAACTCCACATATGAGGAATAACATCAGTTCTAGCCTCGTTTACCCCATCTATTCACCGTTATTTATCCTATAAGGTAATTTTACAAAGTCACGCTCCGAATAAGGCGCCTCGCTCACCAGAGTGTACATCGATAATTAGGGTATGCATTCTGAATGAAATATCATGGGGTGTGCTCTTGAAATTCCAGTATGCAGGTTGAGCGGGCAAGACTCCATATTGGGAGCACAAATTTGTAAAACTACCCTGTCAGCTGTGGCTCAGTGGGTAGCACACTTGCCTCTGAGTTAGAAGGTTGTGGGTTCAAGTCCCACTCCAGGGACTTGAACACATAAAGCTAGGCTGACACTCCAGTGCCGTACTGAGGGAGTGCCGCACTGCTGGAGGTGCTGTCTTTTGGATGAGACGTTACACCGAGGCCCCGTCTGCTCTCTCAGGTGGATGTAAAAGATCCCATGGCACTATTTCGATGAAGAGTAGGGAAGTTATCCTTGGTGTCCTGGCCAATATTTATCCCTCAATCAACATAACACAAAAACAGATTATCTGGTCATTATCACACTGCTGTTTGTTGGAGCTTGCTGTGTGCAAATTGGCTGCCACATTACAACAGTGACTTCAAAGGTACTTCATTGACTGTAAAGTGCTTTGAGACGTCCGGTGGTCATGAAAGGTGCTATATAAACGTAAGTCTTTCTTTACAATTGCGATACCTTGTGAATCACAATATACACACTCTCCATCTGCCACTTGTCTGCCCATTCTGCTAGCCTTTCAATGTCCTGTTGCAGTCAATTGGTATCATCCTCACTGTTTGCCACACACCCAGGTTTGGCGTCATCGGCAAATTTAGAAATTCTACTCTATATTCCAATATCCAGGTCATGTACAGTAGCATGTCTTAAGATTAGGCAAGGGCAAGATCAGGTTCAATTGTGATGGGCTCACAGTTACACTACCTGCCAACACTGGCCATGTAAAATCGCACATGGAGAATGGCTTCTTGAGGAAGGGGGTAGCAACCTGTCTGTTGCCCCTGAATCCAAAGGACTCCAGCTGGAGTCACTAGTGATTAGGAACGGAAACCTGAGCAAGAATCATTGCCTGTATAAGTGGAGGGGAGAAAAGGGGAATAAGTTGAGAAAAAAAAACTCATTTTATTTTACTTTTAAGAATGTTTAATTTCATACATATAAATTCAGTTAAGATCCCTCTAGTTAGACACAATTGCAGACACGTTCATATAACCATCTCATAATCAATAATACCTGCAGGAATCACTTAATGGAATTCAGGCTGTGGTGGTTGAAGCAGTGTGTACCATCTACAAGGTGCACTGCAGCAACTCGCCAAGGCTTCTTCGGCAGCACCTCCCAAACCCGCGACCTCTTCCACCTAGAAGGACAAGGGCAGCAGACGCATGGGAACACCACCACCTCCAAGTTCCCCTCCAAGTCACACACCATCTTGACTTAGAAGTATATCACTGATCCTTCATCGTCGCTGGGCAAAATCCTGGAACTCCCTCCCTAACAGCACTGTGGGAGTACCTTCACCACACGGACTGCAGCGATTCAAGAAGGTGGCTCAGCACCACCTTCTCAAGGGCAACTAGGGATGGGTAATAAATGCTGGCCTTGCCAGCGATGCCCAGATCCCATAAGCGAATTAAAAAAAAGATATATCCTCCATCACAGACAATTACATAGTATTTACAGCACAGAAACAGGCTATTCGGCCCAAAAGGTTTATGCCGGTGTTTATGCTCCACACGAGCCTCCTCCCGCCCTACTTCATCTCACCCTCTAGGCATATCCTTCTATTCCTTTCTTCCTCATGTGTTTATCTAGCTTCCCCTTAAATGTATCTCTGCTATTCGCCTCAACCACTCCCTGTGGTAGCGAGTTCCACATTCTCGCCACTCTCTGGGTAAAGAAGTTTCTCCTGAATTCCCAAGTGGATTAAGTTTCTGAGGCCTTATTGGAAAACATTGCTTAACACAGAAATCATGGCTACAACTGACTAAAATATCCTGTAACCACAGTAACCAGAACTTGCCAGATAAACTATTAATATTTTGCACAGTCCCAGTTAAAAAATAAACAGACAAGTTGTGCTGCTTCATGTTATACTATACAGGTTACGATTTGTGGCTCCAAAACAACTTGTTAAATAATTTATTTACTATCCTGCCCCACCAACCTGCTACAAATAGAAAATCAGGTCAGCCAAATGGGGTAGGGGCGGGTGTAGTAACATTTATAAGACCCCAATATCTTACAGCATGTACATTTCTCACCCAGAGGATGGTGGGGGTCTGGAATTCACTGCCTGAAAGAGGCAGAAACCCTCAACCAGTGGTTTCCTGGTGACAATTACTGATACTAGCTTTTTATTCCAAATTTAATTAACTGAATTTAAGCTCCCCAGTTGCATGCGGTGGGATTTGAACTCCTGTCTCGGGATCATTAGTCCAGGCGCAGTAACATAACCACTATACTACCATACCCAGTCAAAAAAAACACCAGATCAACTGCTGTAACTCCTATCAGATTAAAACTGCACTCGAGTTAGCTTGTCAGACATTAAAAGTGAAATATTTGCTTAATTGGATTTATTGAATTCTCTCTTTTTTTTCTCTATATTTCTGCATTGTTCACCGTCAAGTTGGTCAGCCGTGAAGTTACCGATTCCCACAAAGCGATCAGTCATCGTGAACTGAATAATCTGAGGCCTCAGCAAAGGTCAAACGTTGCTCCACTGACACTCACCTTCAGCCGGACTGAACGGCTTTGGCAGGATCGTCCCTCGGCCAGAAGGTTAGTTGCTGCAGCAAATTTTCGATTTATGTGACACATATAAAAGACAGATTTACTTAATAGTCCCAATACCTGATCATCATCCAACTTGAGAAATATGAATGGTGCATCTCCACACATAAACACACCTACACACAGATATACACCTACCTACACACAGATATACACACACCTACACACCGATATACACACCTACACACCGATATACACCTACCTACACACAGATATACACACACCTACACACCAATATACACACACCTACACACCAATATACACACACCTACACACAGATATACACACACCTACACACCGATATACACACACCTACACACCAATATACACACACCTACACACAGATATACACACACCTACACACCGATATACACCTACCTACACACAGATATACACACACCCACACACCAATATACACACACCTACACACCAATATACACATCTACACACCGGTATACACCTACCTACACACAGATATACACACACCTACATACCAATATACACACACCTACACACCAATATACACACACCTACACACCAATATACACACACCTACACACAAGATATACACCTACCTACACACAGATATACACACACCTACACACCAATATACACACACCTACACACCAATATACACACACCTACACACCAATATACACACACCTACACACCAATATACACACACCTACACACAGATATACACACGCCTACACACCGATATACACCTACCTACACACCGATATACACCTACCTACACACAGATATACACACGCCTACACACCGATATACACACACCTACACACCGATATACACACACCTACACACCGATATACACACACCTACACACCAATATACACCTACCTACACACAGATATACACACAACTACACACCGATATACACACACCTACACACCAATATACACCTACCTACACACAGATATACACACACCTACACACCAATATACACACACCTACACACCAATATACACCTACCTACACAGATATACACACCTACACACAGATATACACACACCTACACACCGATATACACACACCTACACACCGATATACACACACCTACACACCGATATACACACACCTACACACCGATATACACACACCTACACACCAATATACACACACCTACACACCGATATACACACACCTACACACCAATATACACCTACCTACACACAGATATACACACACCTACACACCGATATACACACACCTACACACCAATATACACACACCTACACACCGATATACACACACCTACACACCGATATACACCTACCTACACACCGATATAAACACACCTACACACCAATATACACACACCTACACACCGATATACACACACCTACACACCGATATACACACACCTACACACCGATATACACACACCTACACACCAATATACACCTAACTACACACCGATATACACACACCTACACACCAATATACACCTACCTACACACAGATATACACACATCTACACACCGATATACACACACCTACACACCAATATACACCTACCTACACACAGATATACACACACCTACACACCAATATACACACACCTACACACCGATATACACCTACCTACACACCAATATACACACACCTACACACAGATATACACACGCCTACACACCGATATACACCTACCTACACACCGATATACACCTACCTACACACAGATATACACACACCTACACACCAATATACACACACCTACACACAGATATACACCTACCTACACACAGATATACACACACCTACACACAGATATACACCTACCTACACACAGATATACACACACCTACACACCGATATACACACACCTACACACCGATATACACACACCTACACACCGATATACACACACCTACACACCGATATACACACACCTACACATCGATATACACACACCCACACACCAATATACACCTACCTACACACAGATATACACACAACTACACACCGATATACACACACCTACACACCAATATACACCTACCTACACACAGATATACACACACCTACACACAGATATACACACACCTACACACCAATATACACACACCTACACACCGATATACACACACCTACACACCAATATACACCTACCTACACACAGATATACACACACCTACACACCGATATACACACACCTACACACCAATATACACCTACCTACACACAGATATACACACACCTACACACCGATATACACACACCTACACACCGATATACACACACCTACACACCGATATACACACACCTACACACCGATATACACACACC
Organism: Somniosus microcephalus; assembly: GCF_052327205.1. Classification (NCBI taxonomy): domain Eukaryota; kingdom Metazoa; phylum Chordata; class Chondrichthyes; order Squaliformes; family Somniosidae; genus Somniosus; species Somniosus microcephalus. The sequence goes on from NC_140993.1 coordinate 18,124,655, forward strand.
TACACACCGATATACACACACCTACACACCGATATACACCTACCTACACACCGATATAAACACACCTACACACCAATATACACACACCTACACACCGATATACACACACCTACACACCAATATACACCTACCTACACACAGATATACACACACCTACACACCGATATACACACACCTACACACCAATATACACCTAACTACACACCGATATACACACACCTACACACCAATATACACCTAACTACACACCGATATACACACACCTACACACCAATATACACCTACCTACACACAGATATACACACATCTACACACCGATATACACACACCTACACACCAATATACACCTACCTACACACAGATATACACACACCTACACACCAATATACACACACCTACACACCGATATACACACACCTACACACCAATATACACCAATATACACCTACCTACACACCGATATACACACACCTACACACCGATATACACACACCTACACACCAATATACACACACCTACACACCGATATACACACACCGATATACACACACCTACACACTGATATACACACACCTACACACCGACATACACACACCTACACACTGATCCCAGATCACCGAGTCCCCGATCCCGGATCACAGAGTCCGGATCCTGGAGCCGCATCGCCTGCAGTTTCTCTTGGTTTGGCCGGGGACTGGGCTCGGTTCCCGGGCTTTCCTGGGGCTGGCGCTGCTTCTTTATTTTCAGTTTTTACAACTTTTCTTTTCTTATTATGCTGTAAAATTCGGATCGAGTTCCTGCTGGAGTCGAACTGCGATTTCTGCGGGTTTTACTCTGGTTTATCGCCAAGTTTCAACATTTCCTGGAAACTGACAGATCCGGAATCTGGGAACCAAACCAGCCCGGGACCGGGAACCGAACCGACCCGGGAACAGGGAACGAACCGACCCGGGAATGGGAACCGATCCTGACCTGGGAACGGCAGCCGAATCGACCCGGGACCAGGAATCGAACCGACCCGGGACGGGAATCGAACCGACCCGGGGCCAGGAACCGAACCGACCCGGGACCGGGAACCGAACCCGGAACCGACTGGGACCAGGAACCGAACCGACCTGGGACCGGGAATCGAACCGACCCGGGACCGGGAACCGAACCGACCTGGGACCGGGAATCAAACTGACCTGGGAACGGGAACTGAACAGACCCGGGAACGGGAACCGAACCAACCCGGGAACGGGAAACAAACCGACCGGGACCGGGAACCGAACCGACCTGGGAATGGGAACCGAACCGACCCAGGAACCAAACCGACCCGGGACTGGGAACAGAACCGACCAGGACCGGGAACCGAACCGATTGGGACCGGGAACCGAACTGACCTGGGACTGAACCGACATGGGACCAGCGACCGAACTGACCTGGGACCGGGAACTGAACTGACCCGGGACTGGGAAACAAACCGACCCAGGACCAGACCGACCCGGGAGCGGGAACTGAACTGACCCGGGACTGGGAAACAAACCAAACCCACGCTGTCCCGAGACCGAGAAACAAACCGAACCGACCCGAGACCGGGAACCGAACCGGAAACCGACTGGGACCAGGAACCGAACCGAACCGGGACCGGGAAAAGAACTGACCCGGGACCGGGAACCTAACTGACCCGGGAACAGGGAACGAACCAACCCGGGACCGGGAACCGAACCGACGCTGGAATCGAACCGACCTGGGACCGGGAACTGAACCAACCCGGGACCGGGAACTGAACTGACCTGGGGCTGGGAAACAAACTGAACCCGCACCGCCCCGGGACCGAGAAGCAAACCGAACCGACCCGGGACCGGGAACCAAACCGAACCAGGACCAGGAACAGAACCGACCTGGGACCTGGGACAGAACCGACCCGGTAATGGGAACCGAACCGACTGGGACTGGGACCCAAACCGACCCGGGAACCGAACCGACCTGGTAACGGGAACAGAACCAACCCGGGAACCGAAACGACCCGGGAACCGAACCGACCCGGGAACAGGAACTGAGCCGACTGGGACGCGGAACCGAACCGACTCAGGACCGGGAACCGAACCGATCGGGACTGGGAACCGAACCGACTCGGGACCGGGAACCGAATCGACTCGGGAACGGGAACCGAACCGATCAGGGAACAGGAACTGAACTGACCCGGGACTGGGAAACAAACCGAACCTGCGCTGCCCCGGGACCGGGAACCATACCAACCCGGGACCAGGAACAGAACTGACCCGGGACCTGGGACAGAACCGACCCGGGACCTGGGACAGAACCGACCCAGGACCTGGGACAGAACCGACCTGGGACCTGGGACAGAACCGACCCGGGACGGGGAATCGAACCGACCCGGGACCGGGAACAGAACCGACCCGTTACCTGGGACAGAACCGACCCAGGACCTGGGACAGAACCGACCCGGGAATGGGAACCGAACTGACCGGGACCGGGACCCAAACCTGAAATGACCCGGAACCGGGAACCGAACCGACCCGGTAATGGGAACAGAACCGACCAGGGACCGGGGACCGAACCGACCCGGGACCGGGAACTGAACCAACCCGGGACCAGGAACCGAACCGACCCGACCTGGGACCGGGAACCGAACCAACCCGGGACCAGGAACCGAACTGACCCGGGACCCGAACCGACCCGGGACCGGGAACCGAACCGACTGGGACCGGGAACCTAACCGACCCAGGAACAGGAACCGAACCAACCCGGGACCAGGAACCGAACCGACCCGGGACCCGAACTGACCCGGGACCGGGAATCGAACCGACCGGGACCGGGAACCTAACCGACCCAGGACCGGGAACCTAACTGACCCGGGACCAGGAACTGAACTGAACCGACCTGGTACCGGGAACCGAACCGACCCGGGACCAGGAACCGAACCGACCCGGGACCAGGAACCGAACCGACCCGGGACCGGGAACTGAACCGACCCGGGACCCGAACCGACCAGGGACCTGGGATAGAACCGACCTGGGACCGGGAACTGAACTGACCCGGGACTGGGAAATAAACCGAACCCGCGCTGCCCCGGAACCAAGAAGCAAACCGAACCGACCGGGACCGGGAACCGAACCGACCCGGGAACGGGAACCGAACCGACTCAGGACCGGGAACCGAACCGATCGGGACTGGGAACCGAACCGACTCGGGACCGGGAACCGAATCGACTCGGGAACGGGAACTGAACTGACCCGGGACTGTGAAACAAACCGAACCTGCGCTGCCCCGGGACCGGGAACCATACCGACCCGTTACCTGGGACAGAACCGACCCAGGACCTGGGACAGAACCGACCCGGGAATGGGAACCGAACTGACCGGGACCGGGACCCAAACCTGAAATGACCCGGAACCGGGAACCGAACCGACCCGGTAATGGGAACAGAACCGACCAGGGACCGGGGACCGAACCGACCCGGGACCGGGAACTGAACCAACCCGGGACCAGGAACCGAACCGACCCGACCTGGGACCGGGAACCGAACCAACCCGGGACCAGGAACCGAACTGACCCGGGACCCGAACCGACCCGGGACCGGGAACCGAACCGACTGGGACCGGGAACCTAACCGACCCAGGAACAGGAACCGAACCAACCCGGGACCAGGAACCGAACCGACCCGGGACCCGAACTGACCCGGGACCGGGAATCGAACCGACCGGGACCGGGAACCTAACCGACCCAGGACCGGGAACCTAACTGACCCGGGACCAGGAACTGAACTGAACCGACCTGGTACCGGGAACCGAACCGACCCGGGACCAGGAACCGAACCGACCCGGGACCAGGAACCGAACCGACCCGGGACCGGGAACTGAACCGACCCGGGACCCGAACCGACCAGGGACCTGGGATAGAACCGACCTGGGACCGGGAACTGAACTGACCCGGGACTGGGAAATAAACCGAACCCGCGCTGCCCCGGAACCAAGAAGCAAACCGAACCGACCGGGACCGGGAACCGAACCGACCCGGGAACGGGAACCGAACCGACTCAGGACCGGGAACCGAACCGATCGGGACTGGGAACCGAACCGACTCGGGACCGGGAACCGAATCGACTCGGGAACGGGAACCGAACCGATCAGGGAACAGGAACTGAACTGACCCGGGACTGTGAAACAAACCGAACCTGCGCTGCCCCGGGACCGGGAACCATACCAACCCGGGACCAGGAACAGAACTGACCCAGGACCTGGGACAGAACCGACCCAGGACCTGGGACAGAACCGACCCAGGACCTGGGACAGAACCGACCTGGGACCTGGGACAGAACCGACCCGGGACGGGGAATCGAACCGACCCGGGACCGGGAACAGAACCGACCCGTTACCGGGAACAGAACCGACCCGTTACCTGGGACAGAACCGACCCAGGACCTGGGACAGAACCGACCCGGGAATGGGAACCGAACTGACCGGGACCGGGACCCAAACCTGAAATGACCCGGAACCGGGAACCGAACCGACCCGGTAATGGGAACAGAACCGACCAGGGACCGGGGACCGAACCGACCCGGGACCGGGAACTGAACCAACCCGGGACCAGGAACCGAACCGACCCGGGACTGGGAACCGAACCAACCCGGGACCAGGAACCGAACTGACCCGGGACCCGAACCGACCCGGGACCGGGAACCGAACCGACTGGGACCGGGAACCTAACCGACCCAGGAACGGGAACCGAACCGACCCGGGACCAGGAACCGAACCGACCCGGGACCCGAACCGACTCGGGACCGGGAATCGAACCGACCGGGACCGGGAACCTAACCGACCCAGGACCGGGAACCTAACTGACCCGGGACCAGGAACCGAACCGACCCGGGACCGGGAACCAAACCGACCCGGGACCCGAACCGACCAGGGACCTGGGATAGAACCGACCTGGGACCGGGAACTGAACTGACCCGGGACTGGGAAATAAACCGAACCCGCGCTGCCCCGGAACCAAGAAGCAAACCGAACCGACCGGGACCGGGAACCGAACTGACCCGGGACCGGGAACTGAACCGACCCGGGACCAAGAAACCGAACCGACCCGGGACCGGGAACCGAACCGACCCGGGACCGGGAACCGAACCGGGACCGGGAACCGAACCGACCCGGGACCGGGAACCGAACCGACCCGGGGCCGGGAACCGAACCGACCCTGGACCCGAACCAACCGGGGACCTGGGACCGAACCGACCTGGGACCAGAAACTGAACTGACCCGGGACTGGGAAACAAACCGAACCCGCGCTACCCCGGAACCGAGAAGCAAACCGAACCGACCGGGACCGGGAACCGAACCGACCCGGGAACCAAACCGACCGGGGACCTGGGACCGAACCAACTCGGGACCAGCGACCGAACCGACCTGGGACTGGGAACTGAACTGACCCAGGACTGGGAAACAAACCGAACCCGCGCTGCTGCAGGACTGAGAAGCAAACCGAACCAACCCAGGACTGGGAACCGAACCGACCCGGGACCGGGAACCGAACCGACCTGGGACCGGGAACCGAACCGACCCGGGACCCGAACCAGCCGGGGACCTGGGACCGAACCGACCTAGGACCGGAAACTGAACTGACCCAGGGCCTGGGAAACAAACCGAACCCGCGCTACCCCGGAACCGAGAAGCAAACCGAACCGACCGGGACCGGGAACCGAACCGACCCGGGAACCAAACCGACCGGGGACCTGGGACTGAACCAACTCGGGACCAGCGACCGAACCTACCGGGGACTGGGAACTGAACTGACCCGGGACTGGGAAACAAACCAAACCTGTGCTGCTGCAGGACTGAGAAGCAAACCGAACCAACCCAGGACTGGGAACCGAGTCGACCCGGGACCGGGAACCGAACCGACCTGGGACCGGGAACCGAACCGACCCGGGACCGGGAACTGAACTGACCCGGGACTGGGAAACAAACCAAACCTGCGCTGCCTTGGGACCGAGAAACAAACCGAACCAACCCAGGACCGGGAACCGAACCGACCCGGGACCGGGAACCAAACCAACCCGGGACCGGGAACCGAACTGACCTGGGACCGGGAACAAAACCGACCAGGGACAGAACCAAGCGGGGACCAGGAACCGAACCGACCGGGGACCGGGAACAGAACCGACCAGGACTGGGAACCGAACCGACCCGGGACCGGGAAACGTACCGAACCTGCGCTGCCCCGGTACTGAGAAACAAACCGAACCGACCCGGGACCAGGAACTGAACCGGGACAGGGAACCGAACTGACCCAGGAACGGGAACCGAACCGACCCGGGACAAGGAACCGAACCGACCTGGAACCGGGAACACAACCGACCGGGACCGGGAACCGAACCGACCCGGGACCGGGAACAGAACCGACCCAGGACCGGGAACCGAACCGACCCGGGACCGAACCGACTGGGGCCCTGGAACAGAACCGACCGGGACTGGAAACCGAACCGACCCGGGACTGGGAACCGAACCGACCTGGGATCAGGAACCAAACCGACCGGGACCGGGAACCGAACTGACCCGGGACCGGGAACCGAACCGACCCAGGACCGGGAACCGAACTGACCCGGGACCGGGAACAGAACCGACCGGGGACAGAACCGACCGGGAACCGAACCGACCGGGGACCGGGAACAGAACTGACCCGGGACCGGGAACCGAACCGACCTGGGACCGGGATCCGAACCGACCGGCGTCCAGGAACAGAACCGACCGAGACTGGGAACCGAACCGACCCGGGACCGGGAACCGAACCGACCGGGACCAGGAACCGAACTGGGACCGGGAACAGAACCGACCCAGGGCCGGGAACTGAACCGACCCGGAACCGGGAACCGAACCGACTCGGGAACCGAACCGACCCGGGACCGGGAACAGAACCGACCGGGGACAGAACCGACCGGGACCACGAACCGAACTGGGACCGGGAACAGAACCGACCCAGGACCGGGAACTGAACCGACCCGGAACCGGGAACCGAACCAACCCGGGAACCAAACCGACCCGGGACCAGGAACCAAACTGACCCGGGACCGGGAACAGAACCGACCGGGGACAGAATCGACCGGGGACCGGGAACCAAACCGACCGGGGACCAGGAACCGGGAACAGAACTGACCCGGGACCGGGAACCAAACCGACCCGGGAACCGAACCGACCCGGGACCGGGAACCTAACCAACCGGGACCGGGAATCGAACCGACCCGGGACCGGGAATCGAACCGACCCAGGACCGGGAACCGAACCGACCCGGGACCGGAAACTGAACTGACCCAGGACTGGGAAACAAACCAAACTGGCGCTGCCCTGGGACCGAGAAACAAACCGAACCGACCCAGGACCGGGAACCGAACCGACCCGGGACCGGGAACCAAACCAACCCGGGACCGGGAACCGAACTGACCTGGGACCGGGAACAAAACCGACCAGGGACAGAACCAAGCGGGGACCAGGAACCGAACCGACCGGGGACCGGGAACAGAACCGACCAGGACTGGGAACCGAACCGACCCGGGACCGGGAAACGTACCGAACCTGCGCTGCCCCGGTACTGAGAAACAAACCGAACCGACCCGGGACCAGGAACTGAACCGGGACAGGGAACCGAACTGACCCAGGAACGGGAACCGAACCGACCCGGGACAAGGAACCGAACCGACCTGGAACCGGGAACACAACCGACCGGGACCGGGAACCGAACCGACCCGGGACCGGGAACAGAACCGACCCAGGACCGGGAACCGAACCGACCCGGGACCGAACCGACTGGGGCCCTGGAACAGAACCGACCGGGACTGGAAACCGAACCGACCCGGGACTGGGAACCGAACCGACCTGGGATCAGGAACCAAACCGACCGGGACCGGGAACCGAACTGACCCGGGACCGGGAACCGAACCGACCCAGGACCGGGAACCGAACTGACCCGGGACCGGGAACAGAACCGACCGGGGACAGAACCGACCGGGAACCGAACCGACCGGGGACCGGGAACAGAACTGACCCGGGACCGGGAACCGAACCGACCTGGGACCGGGATCCGAACCGACCGGCGTCCAGGAACAGAACCGACCGAGACTGGGAACCGAACCGACCCGGGACCGGGAACCGAACCGACCGGGACCAGGAACCGAACTGGGACCGGGAACAGAACCGACCCAGGGCCGGGAACTGAACCGACCCGGAACCGGGAACCGAACCGACTCGGGAACCGAACCGACCCGGGACCGGGAACAGAACCGACCGGGGACAGAACCGACCGGGACCACGAACCGAACTGGGACCGGGAACAGAACCGACCCAGGACCGGGAACTGAACCGACCCGGAACCGGGAACCGAACCAACCCGGGAACCAAACCGACCCGGGACCAGGAACCAAACTGACCCGGGACCGGGAACAGAACCGACCGGGGACAGAATCGACCGGGGACCGGGAACCAAACCGACCGGGGACCAGGAACCGGGAACAGAACTGACCCGGGACCGGGAACCAAACCGACCCGGGAACCGAACCGACCCGGGACCGGGAACCTAACCAACCGGGACCGGGAATCGAACCGACCCGGGACCGGGAATCGAACCGACCCAGGACCGGGAACCGAACCGACCCGGGACCGGAAACTGAACTGACCCAGGACTGGGAAACAAACCAAACTGGCGCTGCCCTGGGACCGAGAAACAAACCGAACCGACCCAGGACCGGGAACCGAACCGACCCGGGACCGGGAACCAAACCAACCCGGAACCGGGAACCGAAGTGACCTGGGACCGGGACCAAAACCGACCAGGGACAGAACCAACCGGGGACCGGGAACTGAACCGACCGGGGACCGGGAACAGAACCGACCGGGACTGGGAACCGAACCGACCCGGGACCGGGAAATGAACCGACCTGGGACCGGGAACAGAACCAACCCAGGACCGGGAAACGTGCCGAACCCGCGCTGCCCCGGGACCGAGAAACAAACCGAACCGACCTGGGACCAGGAACCGAACCGGGACCGGGAACCGAACTGACCCAGGAACGGGAACCGAACCGACCCGGGACCGGGAACCGAACCGACAGGGAACGGGAACCGAACCGACTCGGGAACGGGAACCGAACCGACCCAGGAACGAGAACTGATCTGACCCAGGAGTGGGAAACAAACCAAACCCGCGCTGCCCTGGGACCGAGAAACAAACCGAACCGACCCAGGACCGGGAACTGAACCGACCCGGGACCGGGAACCAAACCAACCCAGGACCGGGAACCGAACTGACCTGGGACCGGGAACAAAACCGACCAGGGACAGAACCAACCGGGGACCGGGAACCGAACTGACAGGGGACCGGGAACCAAACCGACCGGGGACCGGGAACAGACCCGACCGGGAACCGAACCGACCCGGGACCGGGAAATGAACCGACCGGGAACCGAACCGACCGGGGACCGGGAACCGAACCGACCGGGGACCGGGAACAGAACCGACCGGGACCGGGAACAGAACCGACCCGGGAACGGGAAAAGAACCGACCCAGGACCGGCAACTGAACCGACCCGGGACCGTGAACAGAACTGACCTGGGACTGGGAAACAAACCGAACCCGTGCTGCCCCACGACTGAAAAACAAACCGAACCGACCGGGAACAGAACCGACCCGGGACCGGGAACCGAACCGACCCGGGACCGGGAACTGAACTGACCCGGGACTGGGAAACAAACCAAACCCGCGCTGCCCTGGGACCGAGAAACAAACCGAACCAACCCAGGACCGGGAACCGAACCGACCCGGGACCGGGAACCAAACCAACCCGGGACCGGGAACCGAACTGACCTGGGACTGGGAACAAAACCGACTAGGGACAGAACCAACCGGGGACCAGGAACCGAACCGACCGGGGACCGGGAACAGTACCGACCAGGACTGGGAACTGAACCGACCCGGGACCGGGAAACGTACCGAACCCGCGCTGCCCCAGTACTGAGAAACAAATCGAACCGACCCGGGACCAGGAACTGAACCGGGACAGGGAACCGAACTGACCCAGGACCGGGAACCGAACCAACAGGGACCGGGAACTGAACCGACCCGGGACAAGGTACCAAACCGACCTGGAACCGGGAACATAACCGACCGGGACCGGGAACCGAACCGACCCGGGACCGGGAACAGAACCGACCCGGGACCGGGAACCGAACCGGGACCAAACCGACCGGGGCCCTGGAACAGAACTGACCGGGACTGGAAACCGAACCGACCGGGGACCGGGAACAGAACTGACCCGGGACCGGGAACCGAACCGACCCGGGACCGGGAACCGAACCGACCCGGGAACTAAACTGACCCAGGACTGGGAAACAAACCAAACTGGCGCTGCCCTGGGACCGAGAAACAAACCGAACTGACCCAGGACCGGGAACCGAACCAACCCGGGACCGGGAACCGAACCGACCCGGGACCGGGAACCAAACCAACCCGGGACCGGGAACCGAACTGACCTGGGACCGGGAACAAAACCGACCAGGGTCAGAACCAACCGGGAACCGAACCGACCGGGGACCGGGAACCGAACTGACTGGGGACCGGGAACAGACCCGACCGGGAACCGAACCGACCCGGGACCGGGAACAGAACCGACCGGGAACCGAACCGACCGGGGACCGGGAACAGAACCGATTGGGGACCGGGAAAAGACCCGACCGGGAACCGAACCGACCCGGGACCGGGAAGAGAACCGACCGGGAACCGAACCGACCGGGGACCGGGAACCGAACCGACCGGGGACCGCGAACAGAACCAACCGAGACCAGGATCCAAAGCGACCCGGGACCGGGAACCAAACCGACCAGAACCGTGAACAGAACCAACCCAGGACCGGGAATAGAACCGACCCGGGACTGGGAACCGAACCGACCCTGGAACCGAACCGACCCAGGACCGGGAACCGAACCAACTCGGGACCGGGAACCGAACCGACTCGGGACCGGGAACCGAACCGACCGGGACCGGGAACCGAACCGGGACTGGGAACAGAACTGACCCAGGACCGGCAACTGAACCGACCCGGGACCGTGAACAGAACTGACCTGGGACTGGGAAACAAACCGAACCCGCGCTGCCCCACAACTGTGAAACAAACTGAACCGATCGGGAACAGAACCGACCCAGGACCGGGAACAGAACCGACCCAGGACCGGTAACAGAACCAACCTAGGATTGGGAACCGAACTGACCCGGTACCGGGAATAGAACCGACTGGGGACAGAACCGACCGGGGACCAGGAACCGAACCGACCGGGGACCGGGAACAGAACTGACCCGGGACCGGGAACCAAACCGACCCGGGAACCGAACCGACCCGGGACCGGGAACCGAACCAGGACTGGGAACAGAACCGACCCAGGACCGGCAACTGAACCGACCCAGGACCGTGAACAGAACTGACCTGGGACTGGGAAACAAACCGAACCCGCGCTGCCCCATGACTGAGAAACAAACCGAACCGACCGGGAACAGAACCAACCCAGGACCGGGAACAGAACCGTCCCGGGACTGGGAACCGAACCAACCTGGGACCGGGAACCAAACCGACCCGGGACTGGGAATCGAACCGACCCGGGATCGGGAACCAAACTGACCGGGACCGGGAATCAAACTGAACCGACCCAGGACCGGGAACTGAACTGACCCGGGACCGTGAACAGAACTGACCCGGGACATGAAACAAACCGAACCCGTGCTGCCCCACGACTGAGAAACAAACCGAACCGACCGGGAACAGAACCAGCCCAGGACCGGGAACAGAACCGACCCGGGACTGGGAACCGAACCGACGCGGGATGGGGAACCGAACCGACCCGGGACCGGGAACTGAACTGACCCAGGACTGGGAAACAAACCAAACCCGCGCTGCCCTGGGACCGAGTAACAAACCGAACCGACCCAGGACCGGGAACCAAACCAACCCGGGACCGGGAACCGAACTGACCCGGGACCGGGAACAAAACCGACCAGGAACAGAACCGACCAGGGTCCGGGAACAGAACCGACCGAGACCGGGATCCGAACCGACCCGGGACCGGGAACCGAACCGACCCGGGATCAGGAACCAAACCGATCGGGACCGGGAATCGAACCGAACCGACCCACGACCGGGAACTGAACTGACCCGGGACTGGGAAACAAACCGAACCCGCGCTGCCACAGGACTGAGAAACAAACCGAACCGACCGGGAACAGAACTGACCCGGGACTGGGAAACAAACCCAACCCGCGCTGCCCCACGACTGAGAAACAAACCGAACCGACCGGGAACAGAACCAACCCAGGACCGGGAACAGAACCGACCCGTGACTGGGAACTGAACTGACCCGGGACTGGGAAACAAACCAAACCCGCGCTGCCCTGGGACCGAGAAACAAACCGAACCGACCCAGGACCGGGAACCAAACCAACTCAGGACCGGGAACAGAACCGACCGGGGACAGAACCGACCGGGTACCGGGAACCGAACCGACCGGGGACCGGGAACAGAACTGACCCGGGACTGGGAACCGAACCGACCTGGGAACCGAACCGACCCGGGAACCGAACCGACCGGGACCGGGAACCGAACCGGGACTGGGCACAGAACCGACCCAGGACCAGCAGCTGAACCGACCCGGGAACCAAACCGACCCGGGAACCAAACCGACCTGGGAACCGAACCGACCGGGACCGGGAACCGAACCGGGACTGGGAACAGAACCGACCCAGGACCAACAACTGAACCAACCCAGGACCGGGAACAGAACCGACCCGGGACCGGGAACCGAACCGACCTGGGACCGGGAACCGAACCGACCCGGGACCGGGAATCGAACCGACCCGGGATCGGGAACCAAACCGACCGGGACCGGGAATCGAACCGAACCGACCCAGGACCAGGAACTGAACTGACCCGGGACCGTGAACATAACTGACCCGGGGCTGGGAAACAAACCGAACCCGCGCTGCCCCACGACTGAGAAACAAACCGAACCGACCGGGAACAGAACTGACCCGGGACTGGGAAACAAACCGAACCCGCGCTGCCCCACGACTGAGAAACAAACCGAACCGACCGGGAACAGAACCAACCCAGGACCGGGAACAGAACCGACCTGGGACTGGGAACCGAACCGACCCGGGATGGGGAACCGAACCGACCTGGGACCGGGAACCGAACCGACCCGGGACCGGGAACTGAACTGACCCGGGACCGGGAACTGAACTGACCCGGGACTGGGAAACAAACCAAACCCGCGCTGCCCTGGGACCGAGAAACAAACCGAACCGACCCAGGACCGGGAACCAAACCAACCCGGGACCGGGAACTGAACTGACCCGGGAACAAAACCGATCAGGGACAGAACCGACCGGGGTCCGGGAACAGAACCGACTGAGACCGGGATCCGAACCGACCCAGGATCGGGAACCGAACTGACCCGGGATCGGGAACCAAACCAACCGGGACCGGGAAATGAACCGACCGGGAACAGAACCGACCGGGACCAGGAACAGAACCAACCGGGGACCGGGAACAGAACCGACCAGGACCAGGAACAGAACCGACCCGGGAACGGGAACCGAACCGACCCGGGACCGGGATCCGAACCGACCGGCGTCCAGGAACAGAACCGACCGAGACTGGGAACCGAACCGACCCGGGACCGGGAACCGAACCGACCCGGGAACAGAACCAACCCAGAACCGGCAACTGAACCGACCCGGGACCGTGAACAGAACTGACCTGGGACTGGGAAACAAACTGAACCCGCGCTGCCCCACGACTGAGAATCAAACCGAAACGACCGCGAACAGAACCGACACAGGACCGGGAACCGAAGCGACCCAGGACCAGGAACCCAACCGACCCGGGACCGGGAACTGAACCGACCCGGGACCGGGAACAGAACCGACCGGGGACAGGGAACCGAACCGACCCGGGACCGTGAACAGAACTGACCTGGGACTGGGAAACAAACCGAACCCGCGCTGCCCCATGACTGAGAAACAAACCGAACCGACCAGGAACAGAACCAACCCAGGACCGGGAACAGAACCGACCCGGGACTGGGAACCGAACTGACCTGGGACCGAGAACCGAACCGACCCGGGACTGGGAATCGAACCGACCCGGGATCGGGAACCAAACCGACCGGGACCGGGAATCAAACCGAACCGACCCAGGACCGGGAACTGAACTTACCCAGGACCGTGAACAGAATTGACCCGGGACATGAAACAAACTGAACCCGCGCTGCCCCACGACTGAGAAACAAACCGAACCGACCGGGAACAGAACCAACCCAGGACCGGGAACAGAACTGACCCGGGACTGGGAACCGAACCGACCCGGGATGGGGAACCGAACCGACCCAGGACCGGGAACCGAACCGACCCGGGACCGGGAACTGAACTGACCAGGGACTGGGAAACAAACCAAACCCGCGCTGCCCTGGGACCGAGAAACAAACCGAACCGACCCAGGACCGGGAACCAAACCAACCCGGGACCGGGAACCGAACTGACCCGGGACCGGGAACAAAACCGACCAGGGACAGAACCGACCGGGGTCCGGGAACAGAACCGACCGAGACCGGGATCCGAACCGACCCGGGACCGGGAACCGAACCGACCCGGGATCGGGAACCAAACCGACCGGGACCGGGAATCGAACCGAACCGACCCAGGACTGGGAACTGAACTGACCCGGGACTGGGAAATAAATCGAACCCGCGCTGCCCCACGACTGAGAAACAAACCGAACCGACCGGGAACAGAACTGACCCGGGACTGGGAAACAAACCCAACCCGCGCTGCCCCATGACTGAGAAACAAACCGAACCGACCGGGAACAGAAGCAACCCAGGACCGGGAACAGAACCGACCCGGGACTGGGAACCGAACCGACCCGGGACCGGGAACCGAACCGACCCGGGACCGGGAACCGAACTGACCCGGGACCGGGAACTGAACTGACCAGGGACTGGGAAACAAACCAAACCCGCGCCGCCCTGGGACCGAGAAACAAACCGAACCGACCCATGACCGGGAACCAAACCAACTCAGGACCGGGAACAGAACCGACCGGGGACAGAACCGACCGGGGACCGAGAACCGAACCGACCGGGGACCGGGAACAGAACTGACCCGGGACTGGGAACCGAACCGACCTGGGAACCGAACCGACCCGGGAACCGAACCGACCGGGAACCGAACCAGGACTGGGCACAGAACCAACCCAGGACCGGCAACTGAACCGACCCGGGAACCGAACCGACTGGGACTGGGAACCAAACCGGGACTGGGAACAGAACTGACCCAGGACCGACAACTGAACCAACCCAGGACCGGGAACAGAACCGACCCGGGACTGGGAACCGAACCGACCTGGGACCAGGAATCGAACCGAACTGACCCAGGACCAGGAACTGAACTGACCCGGGACCGTGAACAGAACTGACCCGGGACTGGGAAACAAACCGAACCCGCGCTGCCCCACGACTGAGAAACAAACCGAACCGACCGGGAACAGAACTGACCCAGGACTGGGAAACAAACCGAACCCGCGCTGCCCCACGACTGAGAAACAAACCGAACCGACCGGGAACAGAACCAACCCAGGACCGGGAACAGAACCGACCCGGGACTGGGAACCGAACCGACCCGGGATGGGGAACCGAACCGACCTGGGACCGGGAACTGAACCGACCCGGGACCGGGAACTGAACTGACCCAGGACCGGGAACTGAACTGACCCAGGACTGGGAAACAAACCAAACCCGCACTGCCCTGGGACCGAGAAACAAACCGAACCGACCCAGGACCGGGAACCAAACCAACCCGGGACCGGGAACTGAACTGACCCGGGACCGGGAACAAAACCGATCAGGGACAGAACCGACCGGGGTCCGGGAACAGAACCGACCATGACCGGGATCCGAACCGACCCAGGATCGGGAACCGAACTGACCCGGGATCGGGAACCAAACCAACCGGGACCAGGAATCGAACCGAACCGACCTAGGACCGGGAAGTGAACAGACCCGGGACCGTGAACAGAACTGACCCGGGACTGGGAAACAAACCGAACCCGCGCTGCCCCACGACTGAGAAACAAACCGAACTGACCGGGAACAGAACCAACCCAGGACCGGGAACAGAACCGACCTGGGACTGGGAACCGAACTGACCCGAGACCGGGATCAGAACCGACCCGGGACTGGGAACCGAACCAACCCGGGACGGGGAACCGAACTGACCCGGGACCGGGAACCGAACCGACCCGGGAACTAAACTGACCCAGGACTGGGAAACAAACCAAACTGGCGCTGCCCTGGGACCGAGAAACAAACCGAACCGACCCAGGACCGGGAACCGAACCAACCCGGGACCGGGAACCAAACCGACCTGGGACCGGGAACCAAACCAACCCGGGACCGGGAACCGAACTGACCTGGGACCGGGAACAAAACCGGCCAGGGTCACAACCAACCGGGAACCGAACCGACCGGGGACCGGGAACCGAACTGACTGGGGACCGGGAACAGACCCGACTGGGAACCGAACCGACCTGGGACCGGGAACAGAACCGACCGGGAACCGAACCGACCGGGGACCGGGAACAGAACCGACCGGGGACCGGGAACAGACCCGACCGGGAACCGAACCGACCGGGGACCGGGAACCGAACCGACCGGGGACCGTGAACAGAACCGACCGAGACCAGGATCCGAAGCGACCCGGGACCGGGAACCGAACCGACCCGGGATCGGGAACCAAACCGACCAGAACCGTGAACAGAACCAACCCAGGACCGGCAAGTGAACCGACCCGGGACCGTGAACAGAACTGACCTGTGACTGGGAAACAAACCGAACCCACGCTGCCCCACAACTGAGAAACAAACCGAACCGACTGGGAACAGAACCAACCTGGGACTGGGAACCGAACCGACCCGGGATGGGGAACCGAACCGACCTGGGACCGGGAACCGAACCGACCCGGGACCGGGAACTGAACTGACCCGGGACCGGGAACTGAACTGACCCGGGACTGGGAAACAAACCAAACCCGCGCTGCCCTGGGACCGAGAAACAAACCGAACCGACCCAGGACCGGGAACCAAACCAACCCGGGACCGGGAACTGAACTGACCCGGGAACAAAACCGATCAGGGACAGAACCGACCGGGGTCCGGGAACAGAACCGACTGAGACCGGGATCCGAACCGACCCAGGATCGGGAACCGAACTGACCCGGGATCGGGAACCAAACCAACCGGGACCGGGAACAGACCCGACCGGGAACCGAACCGACCCGGGACCGGGAAATGAACCGACCGGGAACAGAACCGACCGGGACCAGGAACAGAACCAACCGGGGACCGGGAACAGAACCGACCAGGACCAGGAACAGAACCGACCCGGGAACGGGAACCGAACCGACCCGGGACCGGGATCCGAACCGACCGGCGTCCAGGAACAGAACCGACCGAGACTGGGAACCGAACCGACCCGGGACCGGGAACCGAACCGACCCGGGAACAGAACCAACCCAGAACCGGCAACTGAACCGACCCGGGACCGTGAACAGAACTGACCTGGGACTGGGAAACAAACTGAACCCGCGCTGCCCCACGACTGAGAATCAAACCGAAACGACCGCGAACAGAACCGACACAGGACCGGGAACCGAAGCGACCCAGGACCAGGAACCCAACCGACCCGGGACCGGGAACTGAACCGACCCGGGACCGGGAACAGAACCGACCGGGGACAGGGAACCGAACCGACCCGGGACCGTGAACAGAACTGACCTGGGACTGGGAAACAAACCGAACCCGCGCTGCCCCATGACTGAGAAACAAACCGAACCGACCAGGAACAGAACCAACCCAGGACCGGGAACAGAACCGACCCGGGACTGGGAACCGAACTGACCTGGGACCGAGAACCGAACCGACCCGGGACTGGGAATCGAACCGACCCGGGATCGGGAACCAAACCGACCGGGACCGGGAATCAAACCGAACCGACCCAGGACCGGGAACTGAACTTACCCAGGACCGTGAACAGAATTGACCCGGGACATGAAACAAACTGAACCCGCGCTGCCCCACGACTGAGAAACAAACCGAACCGACCGGGAACAGAACCAACCCAGGACCGGGAACAGAACTGACCCGGGACTGGGAACCGAACCGACCCGGGATGGGGAACCGAACCGACCCAGGACCGGGAACCGAACCGACCCGGGACCGGGAACTGAACTGACCAGGGACTGGGAAACAAACCAAACCCGCGCTGCCCTGGGACCGAGAAACAAACCGAACCGACCCAGGACCGGGAACCAAACCAACCCGGGACCGGGAACCGAACTGACCCGGGACCGGGAACAAAACCGACCAGGGACAGAACCGACCGGGGTCCGGGAACAGAACCGACCGAGACCGGGATCCGAACCGACCCGGGACCGGGAACCGAACCGACCCGGGATCGGGAACCAAACCGACCGGGACCGGGAATCGAACCGAACCGACCCAGGACTGGGAACTGAACTGACCCGGGACTGGGAAATAAATCGAACCCGCGCTGCCCCACGACTGAGAAACAAACCGAACCGACCGGGAACAGAACTGACCCGGGACTGGGAAACAAACCCAACCCGCGCTGCCCCATGACTGAGAAACAAACCGAACCGACCGGGAACAGAAGCAACCCAGGACCGGGAACAGAACCGACCCGGGACTGGGAACCGAACCGACCCGGGACCGGGAACCGAACCGACCCGGGACCGGGAACCGAACTGACCCGGGACCGGGAACTGAACTGACCAGGGACTGGGAAACAAACCAAACCCGCGCCGCCCTGGGACCGAGAAACAAACCGAACCGACCCATGACCGGGAACCAAACCAACTCAGGACCGGGAACAGAACCGACCGGGGACAGAACCGACCGGGGACCGAGAACCGAACCGACCGGGGACCGGGAACAGAACTGACCCGGGACTGGGAACCGAACCGACCTGGGAACCGAACCGACCCGGGAACCGAACCGACCGGGAACCGAACCAGGACTGGGCACAGAACCAACCCAGGACCGGCAACTGAACCGACCCGGGAACCGAACCGACTGGGACTGGGAACCAAACCGGGACTGGGAACAGAACTGACCCAGGACCGACAACTGAACCAACCCAGGACCGGGAACAGAACCGACCCGGGACTGGGAACCGAACCGACCTGGGACCAGGAATCGAACCGAACTGACCCAGGACCAGGAACTGAACTGACCCGGGACCGTGAACAGAACTGACCCGGGACTGGGAAACAAACCGAACCCGCGCTGCCCCACGACTGAGAAACAAACCGAACCGACCGGGAACAGAACTGACCCAGGACTGGGAAACAAACCGAACCCGCGCTGCCCCACGACTGAGAAACAAACCGAACCGACCGGGAACAGAACCAACCCAGGACCGGGAACAGAACCGACCCGGGACTGGGAACCGAACCGACCCGGGATGGGGAACCGAACCGACCTGGGACCGGGAACTGAACCGACCCGGGACCGGGAACTGAACTGACCCAGGACCGGGAACTGAACTGACCCAGGACTGGGAAACAAACCAAACCCGCACTGCCCTGGGACCGAGAAACAAACCGAACCGACCCAGGACCGGGAACCAAACCAACCCGGGACCGGGAACTGAACTGACCCGGGACCGGGAACAAAACCGATCAGGGACAGAACCGACCGGGGTCCGGGAACAGAACCGACCATGACCGGGATCCGAACCGACCCAGGATCGGGAACCGAACTGACCCGGGATCGGGAACCAAACCAACCGGGACCAGGAATCGAACCGAACCGACCTAGGACCGGGAAGTGAACAGACCCGGGACCGTGAACAGAACTGACCCGGGACTGGGAAACAAACCGAACCCGCGCTGCCCCACGACTGAGAAACAAACCGAACTGACCGGGAACAGAACCAACCCAGGACCGGGAACAGAACCGACCTGGGACTGGGAACCGAACTGACCCGAGACCGGGATCAGAACCGACCCGGGACTGGGAACCGAACCAACCCGGGACGGGGAACCGAACTGACCCGGGACCGGGAACCGAACCGACCCGGGAACTAAACTGACCCAGGACTGGGAAACAAACCAAACTGGCGCTGCCCTGGGACCGAGAAACAAACCGAACCGACCCAGGACCGGGAACCGAACCAACCCGGGACCGGGAACCAAACCGACCTGGGACCGGGAACCAAACCAACCCGGGACCGGGAACCGAACTGACCTGGGACCGGGAACAAAACCGGCCAGGGTCACAACCAACCGGGAACCGAACCGACCGGGGACCGGGAACCGAACTGACTGGGGACCGGGAACAGACCCGACTGGGAACCGAACCGACCTGGGACCGGGAACAGAACCGACCGGGAACCGAACCGACCGGGGACCGGGAACAGAACCGACCGGGGACCGGGAACAGACCCGACCGGGAACCGAACCGACCGGGGACCGGGAACCGAACCGACCGGGGACCGTGAACAGAACCGACCGAGACCAGGATCCGAAGCGACCCGGGACCGGGAACCGAACCGACCCGGGATCGGGAACCAAACCGACCAGAACCGTGAACAGAACCAACCCAGGACCGGCAAGTGAACCGACCCGGGACCGTGAACAGAACTGACCTGTGACTGGGAAACAAACCGAACCCACGCTGCCCCACAACTGAGAAACAAACCGAACCGACTGGGAACAGAACCAACCCAGGACCGGGAATAGAACCGACCCGGGACTGGGAACCGAACCGACCCGGGAACTGAACCGACCCAGGACCGGGAACCGAACCGACTCGGGACCAGGAACAGAACCGACCCAGGATTGGGAACCGAACCGAGCCGGGACTGGGAACCGAACCGACCTGGGACCGGGAACCGAACCGACCCGGGACCGGGAATCGAACCGACCCGGGATCAGGAACCAAACCGACCGGGACCGGGAATCGAACCGAACTGACCCAGGACCAGGAACTGAACTGACCCGGGACCGTGAACGTAACTGACCCGGGACTGGGAAAGAAACCGAACCCACGCTGCCCCACGACTGAGAAACAAACCGAACCGACTGGGAACAGAACCAACCCAGGACCGGGAACAGAACCGACCTGGGACTGGGAACCGAACCGACCCGGGATGGGGAACCGAACCGACCTGGGACCGGGAACCGAACCGACCCGGGACCGGGAACTGAACTGACCCGGGACCGGGAACTGAACTGACCCAGGACTGGGAAACAAACCAAACCCACGCTGCCCTGGGACCGAGAAACAAACCGAACCGACCCAGGACCGGGAACCAAACCAACCCGGGACCGGGAACTGAACTGACCCGGGACCGGGAACAAAACCGACCAGGGACAGAACCGACCGGGGTCCGGGAACAGAACCGACTGAGATCGGGATCCGAACCGACCCAGGATCGGGAACCGAACTGACCCGGGATCGGGAACCGAACCGACCCGGGACCGGGATCAGAACCGACCCGGGACTGGGAACCGAAGCGACCCGGGACGGGGAACCGAACTGACCCGGGACCGGGAACAGAACCGACCCGGGACCGGGAACAGAACCGACCCGGGACTGGGAACCGAACCGACCCGGGACGGGGAAGCGAATCGACCCGGGACCGGGAACCGAACCGACCCGGGACCGGGAACCGAACCGACCGGGACCAGGAACCGAACTGGGACCGGGAACAGAACCAACCCAGGACCGGCAACTGAACCGACCCGGGACCGTGAACAGAACTGACATGGGACTGGGAAACAAACCGAACCCGCGCTGCCCCACGACTGAGAATCAAACCGAAACGACCGGGAACAGAACCGACCCAGGACCGGGAACTGAACCGACCCGGAACCGGGAACCGAACCGACCCGGGAACCGAACCGACCCGGGACCGGGAACCGAACTGACCCGGGACCGGGAACAGAACCGACCGGGGACAAAACCGACTGGGGACTGGGAACCAAACCGACCGGGGACCGGGAACCGGGAACAGAACTGACCCGGGACCGGGAACCAAACCGACCCGGGACCGGGAACCGAACCGACCCGGGACCGGGAACCGAACCTACCGGGACCGGGAACCGAACCGACCCGGGACCCGGAACCGAACCGACCCGGGACCGAACCGACCCGGGACCGGGAACTGAACTGACCCAGGACTGGGAAACAAACCAAACTGGCGCTGCCCTGGGACCAAGAAACAAACCGAACCGACCCAGGAACCGAACTGACCCGGGACCGGGAACCAAACCAACCCGGAACCGGGAACCAAACTGACCTGGGACCGGGAACAAAACCGACCAGGGACAGAACCAACCGGGGACCGGGAACTGAACCGACCGGGACCGGGAGCCGAACCGGGACTGGGAACAGAACCGACCCAGGACCGGGAACCGAACCGACTCGGGACCGGGAACCGAACCGACCGGGACCGGGAACCGAACCGACCCGGGATCGGGAACCAAACCGACCAGAACCGTGAACAGAACCAACCCAGGACCGGCAAGTGAACCGACCCGGGACCGTGAACAGAACTGACCTGTGACTGGGAAACAAACCGAACCCACGCTGCCCCACAACTGAGAAACAAACCGAACCGACTGGGAACAGAACCAACCCAGGACCGGGAATAGAACCGACCCGGGACTGGGAACCGAACCGACCCGGGAACTGAACCGACCCAGGACCGGGAACCGAACCGACTCGGGACCAGGAACAGAACCGACCCAGGATTGGGAACCGAACCGAGCCGGGACTGGGAACCGAACCGACCTGGGACCGGGAACCGAACCGACCCGGGACCGGGAATCGAACCGACCCGGGATCAGGAACCAAACCGACCGGGACCGGGAATCGAACCGAACTGACCCAGGACCAGGAACTGAACTGACCCGGGACCGTGAACGTAACTGACCCGGGACTGGGAAAGAAACCGAACCCACGCTGCCCCACGACTGAGAAACAAACCGAACCGACTGGGAACAGAACCAACCCAGGACCGGGAACAGAACCGACCTGGGACTGGGAACCGAACCGACCCGGGATGGGGAACCGAACCGACCTGGGACCGGGAACCGAACCGACCCGGGACCGGGAACTGAACTGACCCGGGACCGGGAACTGAACTGACCCAGGACTGGGAAACAAACCAAACCCACGCTGCCCTGGGACCGAGAAACAAACCGAACCGACCCAGGACCGGGAACCAAACCAACCCGGGACCGGGAACTGAACTGACCCGGGACCGGGAACAAAACCGACCAGGGACAGAACCGACCGGGGTCCGGGAACAGAACCGACTGAGATCGGGATCCGAACCGACCCAGGATCGGGAACCGAACTGACCCGGGATCGGGAACCGAACCGACCCGGGACCGGGATCAGAACCGACCCGGGACTGGGAACCGAAGCGACCCGGGACGGGGAACCGAACTGACCCGGGACCGGGAACAGAACCGACCCGGGACCGGGAACAGAACCGACCCGGGACTGGGAACCGAACCAACCCGGGACGGGGAAGCGAATCGACCCGGGACCGGGAACCGAACCGACCCGGGACCGGGAACCGAACCGACCGGGACCAGGAACCGAACTGGGACCGGGAACAGAACCAACCCAGGACCGGCAACTGAACCGACCCGGGACCGTGAACAGAACTGACATGGGACTGGGAAACAAACCGAACCCGCGCTGCCCCACGACTGAGAATCAAACCGAAACGACCGGGAACAGAACCGACCCAGGACCGGGAACTGAACCGACCCGGAACCGGGAACCGAACCGACCCGGGAACCGAACCGACCCGGGACCGGGAACCGAACTGACCCGGGACCGGGAACAGAACCGACCGGGGACAAAACCGACTGGGGACTGGGAACCAAACCGACCGGGGACCGGGAACCGGGAACAGAACTGACCCGGGACCGGGAACCAAACCGACCCGGGACCGGGAACCGAACCGACCCGGGACCGGGAACCGAACCTACCGGGACCGGGAACCGAACCGACCCGGGACCCGGAACCGAACCGACCCGGGACCGAACCGACCCGGGACCGGGAACTGAACTGACCCAGGACTGGGAAACAAACCAAACTGGCGCTGCCCTGGGACCAAGAAACAAACCGAACCGACCCAGGAACCGAACTGACCCGGGACCGGGAACCAAACCAACCCGGAACCGGGAACCAAACTGACCTGGGACCGGGAACAAAACCGACCAGGGACAGAACCAACCGGGGACCGGGAACTGAACCGACCGGGACCGGGAGCCGAACCGGGACTGGGAACAGAACCGACCCAGGACCGGGAACCGAACCGACTCGGGACCGGGAACCGAACCGACCGGGACCGGGAGCCGAACCGGGACTGGGAACAGAACCGACCCAGGACCGGCAACTGAACCGACCCGGGACCGTGAACAGAACTGACCTGGGACTGGGAAACAAACCGAACCCGCGCTGCCCCATGACTGAGAAACAAACCGAACCGACCGGGAACAGAACCAACCCAGGACCGGGAACAGAACCGACCCGGGACTGGGAACCGAACCGACCTGGGACCGAGCCGACCCGGGACTGGGAACCGAACCGACCCAGGACCGGGAACAGAACCGACCCAGGATTGGGAACCGAAAACCCGGGACCGGGAACCGAACCGACCCGGGACAGGGAATAGAACCGACCGGGGACAGAACCGTCCCAGGACCGGGAACAGAACCGACCAGGGATTGGAAACCGAACCGACCCGGGACCGGGAACCGAGCTGACCCGGGACCGGGAACCGAACCGACCCAGTATCGGTAACAGAACCGACCCAGGATTGGGAACTGAAAACCCGGGACCGGGAAGCGAACCGACCCGGGACAGGGAATAGAACCGACCGGGGACAGAACCGACCGGGGACCGGGAACCGAACCGACCCGGGACAGAACTGACCGGGGACCAGGAACCGAACCGACCGGGGACCGGGAACAGAACTGACCCGGGACCAGGAACCGAACTGACCCAGGAACCGAACCGACCCGGGACCGGGAACCGAACCGACCCGGGACAGGGAATAGAACCGACCGGGGACAGAACCGACCGGGGACCGGGAACCGAACCGACCGGGGACCGGGAACAGAACTGACCCGGGACCGGGAACCGAACCGACCCGGGACAGAACCGACCGGGGACCGGGAACCGAACCGACCCGGGACTGGGAACCGAACCGACCCGGGACTGGGAACTGAACTGACCCGGGACTGGGAAACAAACCGAACTTGCGCTGCCAAGGGACTGAGAAACAAACCGAACCGACCCGGGAACCGAACCGACCCAGGACCAGTAAGCGCTCGGTTCTCGCTGGTTTGTTGTGATTTAGAGTCAGGCAAAAAAATGTAACAAACCTCCCATCATAAACAGATACTTTTTATACTCACCCCACCACAACCCCCACCAAACTATCCCCCATCCCCCCAAACTATCCCCACCCCGGGGCTGTACTGTCTCCACCCCAACCCCCCCCACCACCCCCGTTCCCGGGCTGTACTCAGCAGCACCCCCTTCCATCCCCTGGTGTGAGGTGTCCGACCGACTCATTATATTTGACTTCATTCTCGGTCTGTTTCAGGGACGCGGCCTCCTCTCTGTCTCTCCCCCCCCCCCAACCCCCCGTCCAGGATGACTGGTCCGGTTCCGGATGCTTGGATGGGTGACGAGCAGGAGGAGGAGGAGGTGATGGGTGATGGTGAGATCAGCGTCAATGTCGGGGGCTTGAAGAGAAAGCTGAGGTGTCAGACCCTGTCGCGGTTTCCAGAAACCAGGCTGGGTCGGCTGCTGAAATGCCACTCCACCGAATCCATCCTCCAACTCTGCGACGACTATGACGACAGCGAGAAAGAGTTTTACTTCGACCGGAACCCCGCCCTGTTCCCTTACATCCTCAATTTCTACCACACTGGCAAGCTCCAGGCCGCTGACAAGCTGTGCATCTTCTCCTTTGGCCAGGAGATCGAATACTGGGGCATCAGCCAGTTCTTCGTCGACCCGTCCTGCTCCAGTCCCGGTTACCAGGCGAGGAGAACGGGAGCCGACCAGGACGAGTGCGAGGAGACGGCCAGCGACCAAGGTAGCACCACCTCTTCGTTCGACGAGGTCTTAACCTTCTACAAGGACGCCTCAAAGTACGACAGCCAGGTCTTTGGTAACCTCCGGAGGCGTCTTTGGTTGATGTCTGAAAACCCTGGTTACAACATTGCAAGCAGGTTATACAGTGCCCTGTCTATAATTATGGTTTTAGGGTCTATAGCCACCATGTGTTTGAACAGCATGGCCGAATTCCAGCTGGTGGATGGCCAGGGGAATACCAGGGACGACCCCCGGTTTGAGAGCGTTGAACACTTCTGCATCGCCTGGTTTACCTTTGAGCTCCTGGCCAGATTTTTTGTGTCCCCGAGTCTGCGGCACTTCTTCAGACATCCTTTGAACCTCATCGACCTGATGTCCATTTTGCCTTTTTACTTGACCCTGCTGGTGAACCTGGCCATTGACAGCAGTCCTGCCTTGATCAATCTCGGCCGAGTGGTGCAGGTACTCAGGCTCATGAGAATCTTCCGCATCCTCAAGCTGGCCCGCCACTCCACGGGCTTGAGGTCGCTGGGAGCCACCTTGAAGCACAGCTACAGGGAAGTGGGGCTGCTCTTACTCTACCTCTCAGTCGGAGTGTCCGTCTTCTCGGTAGTGGTCTACACCATCGAGAAAGAAGACAACTCTGGTCTGGCCACTATTCCCTCGTGCTGGTGGTGGGCCACCGTTAGCATGACCACCGTGGGCTACGGAGACGTGGTCCCCATCAGTATCGGAGGCAAACTAACGGCCTCTGCCTGCATCCTGGCTGGGATCCTGGTAGTCGTGCTTCCCATTACCCTCATCTTCAACAAATTCTCACACTTTTACCGGCGGCAGAAAAATCTGGAGAACGCCATGAGGAACTGTGAGTTTGATGAGGGTCTGGCTGAATTGCCTCTGCTTAACCTTCGCGACTACTATGCGGACAGAATGAAGTCCCTGATGGCCAGTCTGAGTAACATGAGCAAAGGTACACCCAGCGAACACAGTATGAACAACTCAGTACATTGAATAAAGTCTGAACTGTCGAATACAATGTAAATATGCAAAGCACACCCGATGATCACTTAATGCAACATACCCAGTAATCGCAACTCAAACCGTTAAATATAGTGCATTTAATAGACGTCAAAACCAGTAACTTCAGCCCAAACTCTTTCAAACACTGCTTATGTACACAGTTGCCACATTATTTGACATACACAGTAACAGTAACAACAACAACTTGCATTTATACAGCATCCCAAGCCGCTTCGCAGGAGCGGTTATCAGACAAAATTTGACACCGAGCCACATCAGGAGATATTAGGACAGGAAGAGGTAGGTTTTAAGGAGCATCTTAAAGGAGAGAGAGGCGGAGAGGTTTGGGGAGGGAATTCCAGAGCTTGGGGCCCAGGCGGCTGAAGCTACCGGCCGCCAATGATGGATCGAAGGAAATCGGGGATGCGTAGGAGGCCAGAATTGGAGGAATGCAGAAATCTCGGAGGACTGGGGGAGGTTACAGAGAGATAGGGAGTGGCGAGGCTGTGGAGGGATTTAAACACGAGGATGGGAATTTTAAATACAAGGCTTTGCTGGACCAGGAGCCAACGTTTCAGCCTTATTTTGTTTTTAACTTGATGTTAACTCACACTGAAACTAATAATTACAATTACAAGTCTATTTACTTTTAAAATCCTATTTTCATTACATTGTATTTAGATGCATTAAGTTATAGATGATCAGAACCTCTGTAAATTGCTGCCAGAGTGTAATAGAGTAGATAATTAAGAACTTACTTGAAATGTAATTTTATAGTAAATTAGATGTAAATAATTTTATGTACACTGAAGTGCTCTTGGTGACCACTTAGAACTGTCCAGATTACCGAATATGTACAAACAGTACTTCCTTGCTCCTTTTCAAAATAGTGCCATGGGATTTTTTATGTCCACCAGAGAGGGCTGACGGGGCCTCGGTTTAAAGTCTCATATTAAAGACGGCACCTCCGATAGTGCAGCGCTCCCTCAGCACTGCACTGGAATCATAGAATGGTTACAGCACGGAAGGAGGCCATTCGGAGCCCGTGCCAGCTCTCTGCAAGAGCACTTCAGCCAGTCCCACTCCCCCGCCCTTTCCCCGTAACCCTGCAAATTTCTTTCCTTCAGGTACTTATCCGACTCCCTTTTGAAAGCCGTGATTGAATCTGCCTCCACCACCCTTTCAGGCAGTGCATTCCAGATCCTAACCACTCGCTGCGTGAAAAAGTTTTTCCTCATGTCGTCTTTGGTTCTTTTGCCAATCACCTTAAATCTGTGTCCTCTGGTTCTCAACCCTTCTGCCAATGGGAACAGTTTCTCTCTATCTACTCTGTCTAGACCCCTCATGATTTTGAACACCTCTATCAAATCTCCTCTCAATCTTCTCTGCTCCAAGAAAAACAACCCCAGCTTCGCCAGTCTATCCACGTAACTGAAGTCCCGCATTCCTGGAATTATTCACGTGAATCTTTTCTGCACCCATCACATCTATCCAAAGGTGTGGTGCCCAGAATTGGACACAATACTCCAGTTGGGGCCGAACCAGTTTTTATACAGGTTCATCATAATATCCACACTTTTGTACTCTATACCTCTATTCATGAAGCCCAGGATCTCGTAAGCCTTTTTAACTGCTTTCTCAACCTGCCCTGCCACCTTCAATGATTTGTACACACATACCCCCAGGCCTCTCTGTTGGTGAACCCCTTCAGGGTTGTACCATTTAGTTTATATGTCCTCTCCTCATTCTTTCTACCAAAATGCATCACTTAACACTTTTCTGCATTAAGTTTAATCTGCCATGTGTCCGCCCATTTACCAGCCTGTCTATGTCTTCCTGAAGTCTATCATTCTCCTCCTCACTGTTCACTATACTTCCAAGTTTTGTGTCATCTGCACATTTTGAAATTGTGCCCTGTACACCTACATCCAAGTCATTGATATATATCAAGAAAAGCAGTGGTCCTAGTACCGACCCCTGGGGAACACCACTGTATATCTTCCTCCAATCCAAAAAACAACCGTTCACCACTACTCTCTGTTTCCTGTCACTTAGCTAATTCCGTATCCATGCTGCCACTGTCCTTTATTCCATGGGTTTCAACTTTGCTGGTAAGCCTATTATGTGGCACTTTGTCGAACGCCTTTTGGAAATCTATGTACACTACGTCAACTGCATTACTCTCATCAACCCACTCTGTTATCTCATCAAAGAACTCTAAATCAAGTTGGTTAAACACGATTTGCCTTTAACAAATCCATGCTGGCTTTCGTTAACTAATCCACACTTGTCCAAGTGACTGTTAATTTTGTCCCTGATTACTTCTTCTAAAAGCTTCCCTACTACCAAAGGTCAAACTGACTGGCCTGTAGTTGCTGGGTTTATCGTTACACCCTTTTTTGAACAATGGTGTAACATTTGCAATTCTCCAGTCCTCTGGCACCACCCCTGTATCTAAGGAGAATTGGAATATTATGGTCAGTACCTCCGTGATTTCCTCCCTCAATTCCCTCAGCATCCTACCTGCTCCTGGTGACTTAGCTACTTTAAGTACAGCCAGCCTTTCTAATACCTCCTCTTTATCAATTTTTATCCTATCAAGTGTCTCCACTACCTCCTCCTTTACTATGTCTATGGCAGCATCCTCTTCTTTGGTGAACAGATGCAAAGTAATCGTTTAGTACCAAGCCATACTCGCTGCCTCCATGCTTAGGTCTCCTTTCTGGTCCCTAATTGGCCCCACCCCTCCTCTTACCACCCTTTTACTATTTATATGCCTATAGAAGTCTTTTGGATTACCTTTTATGTTGGCTGCCATTCTATTCTTATACCCTCTCTTTGCCCCTCTTTTCTTTTTCACTTCTCCTCTGACCTTTCTACATATAGCCTGATTCTCAGATGTATTTGCAACCTGACATCTGTCATACGCACTCTTTTTCTGTTTCATCATATTCTCTGTCTCTTTCGTCATCCAGGGAGCCCTGACTTTAGTTGCCCTGCCTTTCCCCCCTAGTGGAAATGTACCTCGACTGTACCTGAACTATTTCCTCTTTAAAGGCAGCCCATTGTTCGATTACTGTTTTGCCCACCAATCTTCGATTCCAGTTTACCCGGGCCAGATCTGTTCTCATCCCACTGAAATTGGCCTTCCCCCATTTAAACATTTTTACTCTAGTTTGCTCCCTGTCCTTTTCCACAGCTATTCTAAACCTTATGATACTATGATCACTGTTCCCTAAATGTTTACCTACTGACACTTGCTCCACTTGACCTATCTCATTCCCCAGAACCAGATCCAGCAATGCCTCCTTCCTCGTTGGGCCGGAAATGTACTGATCAAGAAAGTTCTCCTGAACACACTTCAGAAATTCTTCCCTCTCTCTGCCCTTAACACTATTACGATCCCAGTCTATATTAGGATAGTTGAAGTCCCCCATTATCACTACTCTATAGTTCTTGCACCTCTCTGTAATTTCTCTGCAAATTTGCTCCTCCATATCTTTCCCACTAGTTGTTGGTCTATAGAATACACCTAGTAGTGTAATGGCACCTCTATTATTTCTTAACTCTAGCCATATAGATTCTGTCCTTGACCCCTCCAGGACATCTTCCCTCTCCAGCACTGTAACATTTTCCTTGACCAATACTGCCACACCACCTCCTATCTTTCCTTCCCTATCTTTCCTGACCACTTTATAACCAGGAATATTTAATACCCAATCCTGCCCTTTTTTGAGCCAGGTCTCAGTTATTGCCACAACATCATATTCCCATGTGGCTATTTGTGCCTGCAGTCACTTACCTTGTTTACTACGCTTCGTGCATTCACTTACATACACTGTAAACCCATCCTAGACTATCCTGTATTTTCTCTTAGTTTGACTCCCCCTAATACCTTACTATTTCTTACTTTAGAGCTCTCTGTCTCTCCCAATCCTTTGAGCACTTTATTTTCCCTTTCTAATGTTACATCCTGGTGCCCATTCCCCTGCCAAATTAGTTTAAACCTTCTCCAACAGCACTATCAAACCTCCCCGTGAGGATATTGGTTCCGGCCCTGTTGAGGTGTAACCCGTCCGGCCTGTACAGGTCCCACCTCCCCCAGAACTGGTCCCAATGCCCCAGTAATCTGAAGCCCTCCCTCTTGCACCATCTCTCCAGCCACGCATTCATCTGTGCTATCCTCCTATTTCTATACTCGCTAGCGCGTGGCACCGGGAGTAATCTGGAGATTACTACCTTTGAGGTCCTGCTTTTTAATCTCTTTCCTAGCTCCCTGAAATCTGCCTGCAGGACCTTATCCCTCTTTCTACCTATGTCGTTGGTACCGATATGGACCATGACCTCTGGCTGTTCACCCTCCTGCCTCAGAATGGGTTTCCCACCTGGCGAGTTAGATTAAAATGTGTCTGTGTCTGTAAGGGACACACTCAAGCTACAGGGAAGAGCTGTGAGACTGATCCCGACAATCAGAGGAGTGAGTTATGAAGAAAAATGACGAGAAACTTGGCCTTTTCAGCTCCGAATAGAGAGGAGCTTGAAAGAAAAACACAAATTAAATTTGGGCAAGGTGGGCACAAGTTCAAACTGGCAAAAGGCAAATGTAGGATTGATGGTTTTCACACGAAGTGCAATCAATGTGTGGAAGTGATTTAGTCTTAAGGTAATGGAGGCTAAATCTCAGGACTCATTAAAGAAACAGGTTGATGCAATGATGGGAAAGGAGACCCGAGTCCCCAAATATCTACAGGTTGCGATCATGATGGCCCCCGGTAGTACCCTCTAGCGCTGACCCCACTGGAGTTTGCGGTAAGTGGGGTCCGTACGCAGCTAGTGGGTGCCTGCACTGTGACGGGCACAGCTTTGGTGCTCGCCTGCCCCATGGAAATCCGCAACCTGGCCACCATCTGGAGATGCCCAGCGCCCCCCACCTCCCTATAGACTCCATGGAGTCCCCCCTCACTAAGGGAGTCGATCCTGATTTTAAAAAAGGACTACATTATCTTTGGAGGTCCAGGCCACTTCCCTGGCCAAGACCACCCCCCACCCCCCTCCAATTCCAGAGAATGCTCTTCTGGAGGCTAGTACACTTCATCTCCTTCAGTCTGCAGTCTTACACTAGTTCCTTTCTGGGTCAAGGAAGTGGGAACGCCCAGCCTAGGAAGCCCCCCACCCTGGTCCCTTGTCGTGATTGATCTTGTAAGGGTTGGACAGAGGTTCCACTTCTTACAAGGCCAACTGGAAACTCCAAGGGCTAAAAGTTTGGGGTTTAGCGCCAGCCATTTACACCCGATTTGAGGAAAAAAATGGCAGCTGCCGCACTTTTGCCCGCCGCCGGCGGCCGTCATTTTCGGCAGGTCGCATTGCTGCTGTTGCCTGCGATCGCCGAAAGTATTTTTAATGAGTCGGAGCGTGACGTCAAGCAACGTGCAACGCCGAGTTGACACCCACTCCTCCATTTTGGATTTCGACGCTCCTCTTGCCACCCTCGCTAATGCACGCCAGTGCGTGCAGCCGCTAAAAGCGCTTCAGCAGCGTTAACGGCCATGAGGAGTCTGGCAGGACTTGGCAGATTGTAGACGAGGATGGAAGCTGACAAGTGGAAAACACCTCAGGTCGATGCCGGAACTTCAAACCTTTGCCAAGGTTCTTCTTTTATACTTTCATTTTTTTGCCCATCAGTGGGGCGGGAGGGGGTTTGCATTTTCTGGCGGCTTTCCGGGAGGCCTCCAGTGTTTGTGGGTCAGTAAATCAATGGGTGAAACCTTGTGGAACAAGCTTTTGGTTCAGAACTGAACACTTGCACAAAACTGCAAATCCCTTGGCGGATTCCCAGCAAATTAAAAAAAAAAAAATTCCTAAAGGGCATCAGATTGGTTAGAGCTCCATCGCAACGTTTGAAGATCATCTCTGATAAGATCTCTTCTATCCTTATGATAGAGTCACCAGAACCTCACCCCCTAGCATATCTGGACTCAACTGCTTAAGATTTTAAGGAATTATAATTAATTTATTCAAAATTCCATAACCAATTATTTATCAAATAATTATTTTGCGTCGAGTTGTGTAAAGCTGGCAGGATTACTACACATTTAGACACTTTCAAAAGTAACCATTGGGGAAAGATTAGTGTTAAAGAGAATGCAGAGGCATTCATTTCATGAACTATTAAAAAATCAACAAACATAGTTAATAATCGGGTGGCAGGTAATATTGCTGTAGCAAGTATAGCAACTGCTCCGTACATGGCCGACAGGTTCGCTCCTTTCTTCCCCGTTCCCCTTCATTGCAAGCGGGAGACAGACGGGACCTTCGGCCTCCTGCTGATCTTAGCGTCGGACAGATCACAAATTCTCCGCACCGCTGATGTTAATTAGCCGGCAGCACCAAAATACCAGTGCCGCCTGCGCTCTCTCTCAGCGGGCGGCCGTTAGCCTCGGCCGGCGCTGTTACCGGCAGGTTTCCAGCGTACTGGAATTTTTAGCACCAAGAGTCAGTGGGATCCAACATCTGGATCCCTATCTGTTTCTCAGATGTTCCACCCGAAGTCTGGCAGAATTGCTGAGGAATACTGGATCCTATTACTACTTTACTGGATGGGCCAAGTGGCCTTCCTCATCCCTATCTATCTTGTGATCTTAATGTAAAACATGCAATGATCCAGGATCTGAGTTACTGAATATAGTAAATATACAAGAGATGTGGGCAGGTATATTCAAATATACATGAGTGACTGTAACCTGGGAAATCGCATCTAATCTGTGGAAAGCAACTGGCTGGGGTTGACAACAACAACTTGCATTTATATAGCGCCTTTAGCGTAGTAAAATTTCCCAAGGCGCTTCACAGGAGCGATTATCAAACAAAATTTGACACTGAGGGGATAGTAGGGCAGATGACGAGGTAAGTTATAAGGGGCTTCTTAAAAGGGGAGAGAGGCGGAGAGGCTTAGGGAGGGAATTCCAGAGTTTAGGGCCTAGGTAGATGAAGGCATGGCCGCCAATGGTGGAGCGATTAAAATGGGGGGTGCTCAAGAGGCCAGAATTGGAGGAGCGCAGATATCTTGGAGGGTTGTAGGGCTGGAGGAGATTACAGAGATGGGGAGGGGCGGGGCCATGGAGGGCTTTGAAAAAAACGACGAGAATTTTAAAATTGAGGCATTGCTTAACCGGGAGCCAATGTAGGTCAGCGAACACAGAGGTGATGGGTGAATGGAACTTGGTGCGTGTTAGGACATGGACAGCAGACTTTTGGATGACCTCAAGTTTATGGAGGCCAGTGTAGATTTGAGGATAAACACATAATTCTACAGTTTTATTTGATTATCTTTTGGAATATTTATGTAGACCATCTACTCATGAATTTATATAGGTGGGATTGAGTCCACAGTAGTATTTTACACACAGTTTGGGGCTGCTCTTAATGGCCTTTTATCTGTGCTTCCCTCGTGTTGTGGAAGCAGGAACATGCTTCTGGCCTACAATGAAGATGATTCAGCTGCTGCCCCTCGGTATTTGTACACGAGCTACTGTAATCACGTAACTAAAATTGCTTCATTCCTCCCCCACCCCCCTTGTAAGAATCATATATTCCTCAGCATCAGTTGAACACATGGCAGTCTTATCAAAAGATTAGGGACAGGTTAAATCAGTAAATTTTCAGGTGACATCGTCGGAAATTCAGGTATGTGATTGGGCATCTGGCACACCATGGACAACCAAATGCCACTGAACGTTTGATATATATATATGTATGTATGATGAGAATATACCCTTTAGTTATTTTGTAGGGGGTGGGTGGAGCGAAGGATGCTACTGTGTACATTGTACAGAACCGCCCTTTCAGATATAAAAAAAGTTAATTCCACAGCATCGACTAATTCCAGTTCATAGGATCATAGAAGTTTACAGCACAGAAGGAGGCCATTCGGCCCATCGTGTCTGTGCCGGCTGAAAAAGAGCTATCCAGCTTAATCTCACTTTCTAGCTCTTGATCCATAGCCCTGTAGGTTACGGCACTAAAAGTGCATATCTAAGTACTTTTTAAATGTGATGAGGGTTTCTGCCTCTCCCACCATTTCAGGCAGTGCGTTCCAGACCCCCACCATCCTCTGGGTGAAAATATTTCTCCTCAACTCCCCTCTAATCCTTCTACCAATTACTTTAAATCTATGCCCCTGGTTATTGACCTCTCTGCTAATAGAAATAGGTGCTTCCTATCCACTCTATCTAGACCCCTCAATTTTATACACCTCAATTAAGTCTCTTCTGTTCCAAAGAAAATAACCCCAGCCTGTCCAATCTTTCCTCATAGCTAAAATTCTCCCGTCCTGGCAACATTCTTGCAAATCTCCTCGTAACCTCGTAACCTCCTCGATTCCCCCACTATCAACATCCTGGGGGTTACCATTGATCAGAAACTGAACTGGACCAGCCATATAAATACTGTGGCTACAAGAGCAGGCCAGAGGCTGGGAATTCTGCGGCGAGTGTCTCACCTCCTGACTCCCCAAAGCCTTTCCACCATCTACAAGGCACAAGTCAGGAGTGTGATGGAATACTCTCCACTTGCCTGGATGAGTGCAGCTCCAACAACACTCAAGAAGCTCGACACCATTCAGGATAAAGCAGCCCGCTTGATTGGCACTCCATCCACCACCTTCAACATTCACTCCCTCCACCACCGGCGCACTGTGGCTGCAGTGTGTACCATCTACAAGATGCACTGCAGCAACTCGCCAAAGCTCCTTCAACAGCACCTTCCAAACCCGCGACCTCTACCACTTAGAAGGACAAGGGCAGCAGACGCATGGGAACATCACCACCTACAAGTTCCCCTCCAAGCCACACACCATCCTGACTTGGACCTGTATCGCCGTTCCTTCACTGTCGCTGGGCCAAAATCCTGGAACTCCCTTCCTAACAGCATTGTGGGTGTACCTACACCACATGGACTGCAGCGGTTCAAGAAGGCGGCTCACCACCATCTTCTCAAGGGCAATTAGGGATGGGCACTAAATGCAGGCCTAGCCAGCGACGCCCACATCACATCAATGAATAAAAAAAAAACCTTTCGAGTGCAATCACACCTTTCCAGTTGTCTGTCCATCACTAGAAGAGAGTCAGTATGATCTGGTTCATGAGACCTGATGCCGACAGACTGATCCATCAATTAGCACTACGAACACAATAGACATTACAGGCAGAGTAAAGCTCAGGCGGATTGTGTGCTCAGCACTACTCCAAAATACACCATAGGGAGCAAAGTCTAGCTGATCCTCATTCTAACACCACAGAATTCTCAGAAACAATTTGATTGATCAGTTTATCATAGATAACAAATACGGCTCCCGTTTCTAACGGGGAATGTCACTGTTTTGACAGCAGGAGTGAGAGGGTATCGATATCGAGTGAGAGATGTTATTTTTCCTGAACATCTGATGTTTTCTTTTCTTTACCATGTTCTTTTTCTTACATTTTATTTTTCTAATTTTCTCCCTTTTTCCCTGTTTTCTCTTATAATGTCCCTCTTGTCAGTTACAGTTAATTGCTGGAAAGGGGAAAGATTTGCAGGGCTGTGAGGAAAGAGCAGGGGGAGTGGGACTAATTGGAGAGCTCTTTCAAAGAGCCGGCACAGGCACGATGGACTGAACGGCCTCCTTCTGTGCTGTATCATTCTATGATTCCACACTATTTTTCATGTCTCCCTTTCCCCACACCTCCCTTCCCCATATTTCACTTGTAACAAACCAAATACTGTGGATGCCAGAAGTCTGAAATAAATACAGTAAATGCTGGAAATACTCAGCAGGTCAGGCAGCAAATTTCACTTGTATTCAGTGCCACCTGAAAACGCTGTTGCACACAGCAGAAGTTAAATACTTGGTCAAAATAGTCTGTTTCCCCAGGCTGGAGAGTCAAGATTTAGGGGTCATAGTCTCAGGATGAGGGGTTGGCCATTTAGGACTGAGATGAGGAGAAATTTCTTCACTCAGAGGGTTGTGAATCTTTGGAATTCTCTACCCCAGAGGGCTGTGGAGGCTCATTGTTCAGTATATTCAAGAACGAGATCCATAGATTTTTGGACTCTAGGGGAATCAAGGGATATGGGGATGGGACGGGAAGGTTGAGTTGAGGTCGAAGATCAGCCATGATCTTATTGAATGGCGGAGCAGGCTCGAGGGGCTGTATGGCCGACTCCTGCTCCCATTTCTTATGTTCTGATAAAATGTGTGAGTGGAGTGGCAAAAATAAAGGATTGTGTGCTGATAAGAAGGAAGAAAATTCTGAAAATCAAATTAAAACAGAAGGAACTGGAACTACACAGCAAAGACTGTCAATATATATAAGAAAAAGAGACTGGTTATCATTTCAGGTGTAGACCCTTTGTCTGAACGGTTTTGATGAAGGGTGTACATCTCAAACAGTAGCCTGTGTTGATTTGTTAATGTGCTCATCTGATGCTTGACTGCTGGTTTTAAGCAAAAGGAATACACAAAAGTTGTTTTTTTACTTGTAACAAAATACCATTTCAAACAAAAAATAACTTGCATTCATTTTATGTGCCCCACCCCTCCACTCTGTAATGTAAGCACCTTCTTCAGCAGCACCTCCTAAACCCGCGACCTCTAACACATAGAAGGACAAGGGCAGCAGGCGCATGGGAACATCGCCACCTCCAAGTATCCCTCCAAGTCACACAGACCATCCCGACTTAGAATATATCGCCGTTCCTCCATAGTCACTGGGACAAAATCCTGGAACTCCCTCCCTAACAGCACTGTGGGAGTACCTTCACCACACGGACTGCAGCGGTTCAAGGAGGTTCACCACCACCTTCTCAAGGGCAATTAGGGATGGACAATAAATGCTGGCCTTGCCAGCGACGCCCACGTCCCGTGAACGAATAAAAAAAAACCTGGCCCGAGTGTAGAGCATACTCATTTGTATCAATGTATGCTGCTGTAAATGCCCTGTAAAAATGTCTTAATTGCATCAATATGTAAATCTGTGCAGAATTGTGCTTTAATATAGAAAGGAAATAACCTATTCTTGTTTGCCATGAGAAAGTCGAAAGCACAGTCTCTCTCTGTCAAACAGAGGATGGGTTTAGTGCTGCCCACTAAAGACGGTAAATTCTGAACCAATATTCGGTGTAGTTTTTGTTGTGCGGTTTGATATATTAGTGACTGTGCAAATAAATGGACATCTGCATGTCAAATTCTGACTTTTAAATCGCATGGACTGCCTGAAAGGTGTGTTATTGCAAATACCATAGATCTTTGCTGCTAACTTTAATTCAGAACCACAGTCTATTTATTCGCTCGAAACAGCTGGCTAGAACTTTTCACTACACGTTACAGAAAAATCTGGTCTTCCACAGGAATCTGAATAAAGAATGCAATGACCAAAATCTCAACGTCTGTTTTTTTTTCACCCCGTTATACGGGATCATGAATTTGTCCCTGCGTTGCGAAGAATTTTCTCTTTTGAAATTAATTCTTGAACTAAAACTCGAATGTGTTTAGTTGGGTGAAGAAATGTTGACTTCCCTTAATGGCTTTGTTGGGAAATACACTCGGAACTATTAGAAAGGTATACAGTCTGGAAAGTCGTAGGCTTCATTCTTGATTTGTACAGCTAGCTGACCCCCAACTAGGCTGTTAGTGTGGGTACTACACCCAGAAGGTGCAAAAAAAGATTTACTCAGATGATACCAGAACTAAGAGGTTATACCTATCAGGAAAGATTGAACAGGCTGGGGCTCTTTTTTCTAGAAAAGAGAAGGCCGAGGGGTGACCTGATAGAGGTCTTCAAGATTATGAAAGGGGTTCGATAAGGTAGACGTAGAGAAATTAATTCCAATTGCGGGCGAGACCTGAACTAGTGGCCATAAGTATAAGATAGTCATTAATAAATCTAATAGAGACTTAAGGAGAAATATCTTTACCTATAGAGTGGTTAGAATGTGGACCTCGCTACCACAAGGAGTAGTTGAGGTAAATAGCATAGATGCATTTAAGGGGAAATTAGATAAACACATGAAGGAGAAAGGAATAGAGGAATATGTTTATGGGGTTAGATGAAGAAAGGTAGGAGGAGGCTCAAGTGGAGCATAAACACCGGCATGGACCTGTTGAGTAGAATGGCATGTTTCTGTGCTGTAAATACTATGTAAGAATATGTACATTTCAGAGGTGAAAACTAACGTACCTGGTTCGGATTCTATCCTTGGTGGAAAATGCAAGCACATATAAATGTTAGAGTTGGACTTGGATGTGATAGCTTCCCAATAAGTTGTCTAGGAATATACATAATTTAAAATTCATTCTCAGGTTGTGGACGTTGCTGGCAAGGCCAGCATTTATTGCCCATCCCTAGTTGCCTTTGAGAAGGTGGTGGTGAGCCGCCTTCTTGAGATGCTGAAATCCATGTGGTGAAAAGTACTCCCATTAGGGAGGGAGTGCCAGGATTTTGGCCCAGTGACGGTGAAGGAATGGGTGATATATGTCCAAGTCAGGATGATGTGTGACTTGGAGGTGATGGGTGCACTTTGGCAGGAAAAATCGTAGAGCAAGTTATTATCTTAATGGCAAGAAACTGGAAAGTACTGAAGTACAAAGGGATCTGGGGGTCCTGGTGCACGAAACTCAAAAGGTTAGTATGCAGGTGCAGCAAGTGATTAAGAAGGCCAATGGAATGTTGGCTTTCATTGCTAGGGGGATAGAATATAAAAATAGGGAGGTATTGCTTCAGTTGTACAAGGTATTGGTGAGACCACACCTGGAATACTGCATACAGTTTTGGTGTCCATACTTAAGAAAAGACATACTTGCTCTCGAGTCAGTACAAAGAAGGTTCACTCGGTTAATCCCGGGGATGAGGGGATGGACAAATGAGGAGAGGTTGAGTAGATTGGGACTCTACTCATTGGAGTTCAGAAGAACGAGAGGTGATCTTATTGAAACATATAAGATTGTGAAGGGGTTGGATCGGGTGGATGCGGGGAGGATGTTCCCGATGATGGGTGAAACTAGAACTAGGGGGCATAGTCTTAGAATAAGGGGCTGCTCTTTCAAAACTGAGATGAGGAGGAACTACTTCACTCAGAGGGTGGTAGGTCCATGGAATATGCTGCCCCAAAAAGCTGCAGAAGCTACATCATTACATAAATTTAAAACAGAAATAGACAGTTTCCTAGAAGTAAGGGGAATAAAGGGTTATGGGGAGCGGGCAGGAATTTGGACATGAGTCTAGGTTCGGATCGGTCATGGCCCTGTGGGTAGCGGAGCGGGCCCAGGGGCCGTGTAGCCTGATCCTGCTCCTATTTCGTGTGTCTAATTCTGTTAGATTCAGGAGATGGTCCTGTGATAGTAGATTGGCGGTTAGGATCAGATCAGCCATGATCTTATTGAATGGCGGAGCAGGCTCGAGGGGCCGATTGGCCTACTCCTGCTCCTATTTCTTATGTTCTTATGTTCCCATGCACCTGCTGCCCATGCCCTTCTAGGTGGGGGAAACGACCACTTTGGCAAAGTAACTGAGATGCTTGATGCCGTGGAACCAGGCCCTTGCATGACCCATTACCTCCAGGACAGGAGTTTCGACTAACTCTTCCTTTTCTTCCCTGGGGGCAAACAAAGGAAAAGGCAAATGGAATTCCAATAGTAAGTGTTGGATTACAATCCTGAACAAATGCGTTAACATGTAGCCACATGAGATGCAATTATTTTCAACATTTCCTGATAATTCTCTGCAGTGGGTTATACATAATATAGTCCTGATTTTGACTCGGGGAGTGAGCGTGGCGTGTGGGGGCTGGGGAGGGCGTGAACCATTATCTTCAGGACCATTACCTCTATACGTTAAATCCCCCCGAACCATCTCTCAGGCTGGAATCTCG
Source organism: Somniosus microcephalus (assembly GCF_052327205.1). NCBI lineage: Eukaryota > Metazoa > Chordata > Chondrichthyes > Squaliformes > Somniosidae > Somniosus > Somniosus microcephalus. The sequence goes on from NC_140993.1 coordinate 18,165,819, forward strand.
CCCAAATCTGGTAAGAATGACAATGTGGGCAGGAGCAGGACTTTGCGTGAGAGAAGGTTGCTGCTGTGTACCTGAGGGATCCATCGCCTCCACTAATGTAAGTGGTGAGGGGGGGGGGGGAGGGGGTCCGGAGGGGAACACAGTCGTGGGAGGGGAAGAGAAGACCGTGCTGCAGGGAGGGGGGTGCTCAAGGTTTCCTTGTGGGGCCTGAAGCAGCTCCTCCCGGCCCCAAAAAAAACCCTTAAAAAAATGTAAACTTACCTGGGCCTCTTCTGATCACGATCCGCCACCGGGCGTCACTGCCCCGGTCGGCAGTTAAAGTGGCGTCGGGGTCCGAATGACGTCATCAGACCTCGACATTTAAATATTAACGAGGTTCCCTTCCGGCCTGTGGCGAGTTTCACCGACGCTGCCGAAAACACGGCAGTTCAAATGGCGGTCGGGTGCGATCGCAGGGGGAAGTGTCTGACCACCATTTTAACCACCTACCTGCCTCATTCCCACCAGGGCGGGCAGGGTTAAAATTGGACCTGACTTTTTTTTAACAGGCCACACTGGCAGATAATATAACTTTATGTAATATTTATTAGTAGTGTTAGTTTTACATATTTATTATGAAAAGCACATGTTCAGATCTACTTTTCCTGTTACTGCCTTTAAAAATTAAACAGATTAAAATATTATTTTATTTTGCTGACATTGATTATAAAAATGCTAAACTGCTTATTACTGATCTTATAATTAGAGATGATTGGATTAAGCTTCTGAACATGACAGACTAATGGTTATCAGTGGATATGGGCAGATATTTCAGTAAATCATATTTGTGTGCTAATTGAGTTCTGTCACATTAGCAAATTGAATTTATTTCATATTATTGATTAATGTCTATTCATGTCTATTATTCCTAATGTAGGGGGTGGCGCGTGCGCCCAGTCAGTTCTGCCCCTGACTGTCTGTGAGTGGTTCGAATCGCTCCCACGCCCCTGGGTTCTAGACACCGGACTTAGGTACAGGCGGCGATACAGAAAGACTCGAGTAGACAAGTGGTTTGGTGTAAGAAAACCAAGATTTTATTAAAACAGAAAACGAGAACACAGTCTTATGAGAAATTATTAGTATAAAATACAGGCATATAATAATTATACTTATACAGGGAATGGGGAACACACGGCACATCAAGGGAAAACAACTACTTTAACAATCCCCTTAATCCTTATCCCACCCCTATACCTAACTAGATTAAGCTATGAGGGGCCAGAATTCATGCTCACCAATCCAAAGCAAAGCCAGCTGTTTTAACGGATGTGGGTTTTGAGGTTTAGTCTTCTGTCCTTTTAGGTACCCCATCGCCACGTGGCCTCAGGGCGTGGTGCTGGAGCTGCTGCTGCGACACAGCTTTCTTCTCCTCAGCTACCGTCGTCGTCTCGTCGCGATGGGTTCTCTTCTTCTTCCTCGGGTGGTCATTGGCGGTAACGTTGTGTCAATGGGGCAGTTAGCAGTCTTTACTGCTTAGATTTTCCTACCCATTCTTGGAACGCCGGTATATTCGTCATGGCGTGGACACCTGCATTTATTTGCAGTGTTCAACGAGAGGCTTGCCCCTAAGCGCCAGCTTAATTGCAGGGTTCGCCCAACCAACTTAGTCTCACTGTCCTCTGATACTTTCTTCCCCGAGCGTCAGCTTATAACTCAGCGCTCGGGTTTTAATTAATACGTCTTCTGCTGCCCTTCTCTGCTCTTTGTCGGGTCTACCTTACTCTTCGTCTCGATTCGTCTCGTCTCGTAGGGCTATTATACAAGTCCTGGGCTACCTGCTCAGTTTCATCTCGCCCCTTTTTGCGGCCTGGGTGTCCTGGATGACTATAGACTCGGGTCTCGTTCCCCTCCCCTGCGGTTGGTATGGTTGTCCTTGACTGCTGAAATCTTACTGCGGGGAGCGAGGAGAGAACCCGCCACGAGGCCAGGGCATGAGTGCGAGCGGCGGCAGCCCCAAGAGGCCAGCAAGAGTCAAGAGCCAAGAGAGCAGAGAGACAAGAGAGCGATTGCTACCAAGGGCCTACAGTTATACTCCTTTCGACGGCCCCTTATCTGCGCACCAAATCAGGTTAGTCCATTGTTTCAATTTTGGCGGGCTGTTTTAAATGATTACACCAATCTAGAATAACTGTTTTTAGATGGCCGTTTATCGCACCTAATGGCCTGATGTCCGGGATGTATTGTCATTAATGCATTTTAATCAGCCTGTCCAGCCTTGATGGCTTCCTTAAGCTGTTTCTGATTATTTATGCAGACAAACTAATGGCCTCATGTTTAGGCCTAACTGGGTTGATCTGTTCCAATTTGACAAAAATGCATATTCAAATGTTTGCTTAACTGTCTGGCCCTCCAAACACAAAAGTCCTTTTCACAGAAATGCATTTTAAGTTTCGATTTCCCAAAGCTGCTTGTTCTGTGCTGCAGAGTTCAGGCTTTTAAAATCTTACAGGCTTTTGGTCACGAGGTGTGGACGCCATCTTTGGGTACCCTTTTTAAATTGTCCATAGGGTCCTTTTTATTAATAACCTTGGGGGAATGTGAGAATTTTGCGAGCCTTACACTAACCTCTCTTCAGTCTATATTTAATACATCGTATTTCAGATATCCTACTTCAAAGTGTTAAACTTTGTTATAGATGCAAAATAACGTTTTTACAAAACCATTTATTTCCTGCTGAATTTTCAGTCCATGGCCTTTAATTAACAGCTGGGCTTCAAGAGACACAGCTTCACCTCTACAGCAGAATAACATAATGGCCCAGAAATTCGGGTCGGGGGCTTCCCGCGGGTGCAAGCCCCCGACCTACACTTACCTAGCGCGCCGGCAGTTGACCCCTTGGCCTGCGTGGAATTCCTCTCCGAGGCCTGTCCCAGAGGCCGGTGCGCTATGCTGGCGTATCCCAGGGGCGTAGTTAGTGCGATGCGTCCCCTGGGATCACGTGAGCAACAGGCAGCCAATCGGAGCAGGGAATGCTCCATTCATAAGTCTTGACAGATAGACCTGTCAAAACGTATAAATGCTGAGGCTGTAAAACTGTACTTCACCTTCAAATAAATTTTTAAAAAACATCACACTTTGTAAATAAACTATAAATGACATTAAATAACTATTTTAAACAAAAATTTAAATTTTTGAAAAAAATAATTTTATAAAAAAATGGGGCTAAAAATAAACTTACCTTGCTTTAAAGTATTTAAAAGTAAAAAACCTGCGGAAAAAATGTTACCCCTTGGTTCAGAGGATCGGAAGTGCTGGTTTCCCGTGCATGTGTAGTGCATGCAAGATTCCGGCACTTCCATCGGGTCCACGCGTGAGTACTCCGTCTGTACTCACGCGTTGGGACCCGAATTTCTGGGCCATTGTGCATTACCAGGTAGAATGCTCCCAGTTTGCTCTGGTTTATCGCGAGCAACAGCATGGGATGTCTGAAGACAAAAACAGAAGAAGCTGGAAATACTCAGCAAGTCAGGCAGCATCTGTGGGGAAACCGAAGTCGACATTTCAGGTCTTACAACCCTTCCTCAGGACTGAAAAAGCATTACAGATGAGTAACAATTAAAAAGGAACGGAACAAGTTAAAAGCGGGGTGGGGGGGGGGGGGGGAATCACATAAGCACACAGGAAAAGAAATAGAATGAGTTGTGCAATGCTTGGGTGAGGGAGAAGAGGAGAGGGTTAAATAAATAGCAGGAGGCATAATGAGAAATCAAAGAAATAGAAAACACGTTACGCAGAGTGTGTGAAAAGATAAAAGGGCACCAAAATCCGACAAGCAAGCATAGGCTAAAAGGCCCGGGAATCTGGTGGGGAAAAAAACAGGTCAACAACAAGGGTGCAGATCACCCACCAGCAGTGTTCCATCCATCAGAGGGTTCCCACCCCAAGTACCAACGTTCTCCCCCACCCCAAGGAACGCCACGCTGTGCAACGCATTTGAATGGGGAGCCAGACAGCCAGGTGCCGTTTTCACAAAGCTAACAGTGGAGCGCCACATCTTGGACAGCAACGTCTCGATTTCCACGTTTAATCCCGCATCTGTCCCTCGCCTGAAGCTGCTGTTGTAAGAATTCGCAATAATTTACAGTTCTGAAGATTAATTTTTTTGATTAAACAATCCCTGGGCGTTGTGCTTTTAAATTTCCAGGGATAAAAATGGCTGTCACCACATGGCCGAAGACAAAGGACAATGCTTTGTTTACAAAGCAATTGAATGCTATTAGCATTTGTTTGTATATCGAGTGGATACACCTAAACTGCAGAAGAGACTTTTGGATCTTGAATGGGAACCGTTTAAGAACTGAATGGGCTTAAATCACCTAGCATTCTGGACAATAGAGCAGTTGTATTTCCCTTTTGTTTCAGCCCAGGGAGCTCCGGAAGACACATTAACCCAGTCCAACCACTCTGAATTAGCCAATCACAGCTTTCTCTTGTGTATTGGAACCTTTGGGTGGGAATTTTGCACACAGCCCTTGCAGGGCAGAACAGCAGGACCTCACCAGGTATATAAGATAGCTGCTGAGAAGCTATCTCTCTCTTTTTACTTCGCTGGACCACAGGTGAGCAGGGTGTTCTGACTCCTCGGCAAGGCAACCTAGCAGGAGTTAGGGGGTGGTGATTTAAGGGAATTGCTAAGATTGTTTAAGTAACATTGGAGCCATTTTATCCCTCGTTTTTGCCGTCTGCAACCCCCTGTTATATAGTTTTACTGTAATTACTGTGTTCGTGTGGTATAGTTTATTCTTTTGATTGTAGTTTATTTAGGTAATAAAACTTGATTTTTCTCTCATCCAAACCACTTGTCCGTTTTAATATCATTAATTGCAAGTTCCTCCACTCAGAACTGAAGGAGGGGTAGCGATTCGAAACCGCTGTTTGTAAATTGGTTTAGAGTGCAGCAGCAAAAGGCTGCTGACCAGGTGAATTACCATAAACCAGGTAAAAGGTTGGAATTGGTCAGAGCTCAGAGGCAAAGGCTGCTGGCCAGGTAAATTACCATAAACCAGCAAAAAGATGCCCCCCTTACAAATGGCAAGCCAGGTAGGAGTGGAGGCAGTTTTTGATTTAATAAGTGGTCTGGATCTGGAGAAAGTACCAGCTCTTGTTTCTCTCGTTTTCAGTATGTGGGTAGCCCTGCGAATTTTAGCGGCAGTGTGTAGGCTGACCTATCAGGGTATAGGTGGCTGGTTTAGCAAGGGTGAGATGAGCGTGCAGGAGGAGGTTAAAGAGGCCAAGAATCGGGAGTCCCGGCTTGAAAAATGCCAGGCGGAGGTAGAACGCCTCAGAGAGGTGTATGAGGCCAGAGCTAGTGGAATGAGGGTGCGGGAAGAGAATGCACGCCTCACACTAGAGGTCACGAAATGCCAGGCATTTATAGAGCGCCTTGTGCACGAAGTCACAGAGGCAAGGGACTGTGAGATGAGGCTACAGGAGGAAATCGCACACCTCACCCAAGAAGCTAGCGAGGGAAAAAGCCATGCAAGGAACGAGATAGAATTCCTAAAGTACCAAATTATAGAAGCAAAGAGGAGCGAGATGAGACTGCGGGAAGAGAATGCCCGCCTCACCTCAGAAGAGACAGAGCAGGAGGAGAAGTTTAGGGAAGTAAAGGCAGCTTATAAGCTGGCCTGCGCCCTAAGGTTTGAGGAAGCAGATCATGGCCCCTGTAGGGCAGAGATAGAAAGCCTCAACATGGCTTTAAATGCATCAAAGGGGATGATTTGTCTGATCAGCCCGAAGGCAGGTCAGCTGGACTTTACTGGCAGCCCAAGTAGAACCATCCCACAGGCAGCACCCAGAACAGTGCTGGATTGGGAATTAGAGACCCCAAGACCGCAGCCCACAGCTCCGAGTCTTGAGGAGCTCTGGCAGCGAGGAGGGGTGGACAATGGGGTGGTAGGAGAACACCAGCAGGTCCCGCTAGGCAGGCGGGGACCAGGACCAGTGTACCCCCTCCAACAACGGAGGTACGGTCCGCCCGTGAGGAGTGAGCCTGAGAATAGGAATCCTCAGCCCACAGCAAGTTCGAGTTCACAGGCAAGCACTGTGGCTTGTGCAGGGGGAGGAGCCATTCATGTTCAGAGTAAGCTGTTTAAGCCAGGGAACAGGGAAGGAGAGTTCTGGGACCCCTGTAGAGCAGGTCCAGTAGCAGAAATCCGGGACAAGGGAGGCACACAGGGGATAGTTTTGGCCCCAGGCGAAAGGCAGGTCCAAAATTCCCCATTTAAATCCACCCAGGTAAGGGAACATGAGTTTGCTGTCCATGCAAGTTCAAGTTCACAGCCTGTAAAAACAGGCACTGTGACTTGTTTCCAGGGAAAAGTTGTCCAGCCCACCAATTGGAACACTTCACTACCCCAGTGGGACCCTAGTTTTGCCCAAAGTTCAAATTTAAAAGGATTATGTGGCTCAGAAATGGAGAAACAGCAGCCTGGGATTAGAAATCAGCAGGCTGCTGCCCATTCATTCACTGAAACTGCCCGCGCATGCGCAGTCACTGGTCTGGTGACAGGAATCCCCCAGTCTTCCGAACAGCAGATTCACGCAGGTGCAGTGACCTGTTTAAAGGGACCAGCTTCCCAGCCCGCTTCCAGAGTGGTCCCCCCCATGATGTGGGACCCTGGGGGGGCAGGGATAGCAATCCCTCTTGCAGGAGACATAGGGAGGGAGCTGACACCAGGTTTTAAACATGGGGAGGAAAATTTCCAGCCACCAGCAGCGGGTGGTGAGAGTATACCTGCCCCCAGCACAGGAGTGGGCAGGGAAGAGCAGATAAACCCAGAGAGAGATTTGCACCGGCAGGCTGCCAGGTACATTATACAGTGCGGGCTATTTGGACATGGGGGAGAAGGTTCCCAGCCAGCTGGGGCTGTGACCCAAGCTCAGGGTCCGCCAGCCAAAGTTTCCCCCATAGAGACACCCCTCAGAAGGTCTCAGCGGGTGCCCCAGCCTAAGGAAGCATGGTCACCCACTTTACAGTGGAGTAGGGCGGTCTCCCGAGCCAGGGAGAAGCCAGAGAACAGAGGCCCCCACTCAACAGCCATAAGGGCGAGGGACCAGAGACAGGAGGCAGTCCAGCTTCGCTGCAGCCAGCAGCAATCTGCGACAGTGCCAGAGATTAGTCTGGCCGTCAGGAGACGGGCGGCATCTGTATTATAGCTTTGGTGTGCATATAGCGTGCTTTTAAGGTGTATTTTAAGTTTTGTTGACATAACTAGGTTTAAGTTTAAGTTTAAAGAGTTTATGTTTACATGTGTGCCGAATGTTTGTATTTTAGTCCGAGGTCAAGGGACCCGACCATGTCTCCACCTAAGGCAGCAGGTCAGTGAGACCTGGCTGCATGTCCTTTTAAGTTTTGCAGGAGATTGGAAAATGAAGCAGCCATGTTCGCCCAGCCCGAGCTGGGCATCGAATGAAGAAATAGATTCAGAATGTTGGGGATCACCTCGCCACTGGACGAATCCAGGAGACCCCGCAGTGACCTTCGGGAAAAACTGGACAGGGTCCGGAGGAACTTGCCTACTCCTCCTACGGGGAGGAGATGGCCCCAGCTGGGTGGGGCACGGCCCCCAACCCAGCACCATCCTGACTGAAGTTCACTTGCGGGAGACCTCGCTGTTGAGGAGTCATGATAGGGAAGCGCGGGCGCCTTGTCAGATAGGGATGGCCCGGGAAAGATTGTATAGAGGAGGGGGAGACCCAAGAGTCGCGTGGGTGCGTTCGGGGAAGGGAGGAACTCACCCGGGGGGCCCACGGGCAAAGAGGGTAAGTGTGGCTGGCCGGATCTGTTTGTGTGGGGCCAGGGAGTGCTGCCACACAGGCACCCATCATTTTCTGCAGCCAGTCGAGGGAAGACGGGAGGGGGCGGGACTGGGAGTCGTGATCCCATGCTCCCCAGTCTCGGTCTGTGCTAAGGTATATTTTAAACAGGAGGGGTACCCCGCCTCCACAAAAGGACAAGGGAACGGCTCGGGGCTGGCGGAGCAGGCTGGTCTGTAAATCCATTCTGCCTGTTTTAAAGTTTAAGACAATCAAAGGGGGGTGGAAGGTACTTTTACTGCCTGGGTGGGAGGAGCAATACCCACTCGAATTTCGCGACCCATCATCGGCACGTGATGGTCAGGGTTTCATTTAAGCATGTTGTTTCAAATGTTTAATTTTTTTTGTATCTTGTGTTACAGCCCCAAGTTGAGCAGAGGCGTAGGATCCTCTCCGTGCTTGGGATCATTTTGTGACAACTCCAAGTTGAGCAGAGGCGTAGGACCCTCTCCGTGCTTGGGATCATATTGATTACATTTTGTAATAAGTTATAATGTAAAAGGTGTTTGTAAATTTGGTTTACATTGTATAATTTTACAAGCGTGTAGGGGTATGAGACCCCTTATTGAAAACTGAAGTATCTGTAAGATGCCTACCGTACCATGGTTTTTTTTCTTGAATTTAAGGGGAATAGACGGGACGGGGATCAGTGGCAGATGGCTATTTAGGTAAATACAGGAGATGGTTGTATGTGAGGGGTCAGAAATTATTGCTCATTTCTTCAAGAGGATACTACAAGCAAGCTGGAAGTATCCAAGGGCAGACTGTAAGAATTCGCAATAATTTACAGTTCTGAAGATTAATTTTTTTGATTAAACAATCCCTGGGCGTTGTGCTTTTAAATTTCCAGGGATAAAAATGGCTGTCACCACATGGCCGAAGACAAAGGACAATGCTTTGTTTACAAAGCAATTGAATGCTATTAGCATTTGTTTGTATATCGAGTGGATACACCTAAACTGCAGAAGAGACTTTTGGATCTTGAATGGGAACCGTTTAAGAACTAAATGGGCTTAAATCACCTAGCATTCTGGACAATAGAGCAGTTGTATTTCCCTTTTGTTTCAGCCCAGGGAGCTCCGGAAGACACATTAACCCAGTCCAATCACTCTGAATTAGTCAATCACAGCTTTCTCTTGTGTATTGGAACCTTTGGGTGGGAATTTTGCACACAGCCCTTGCAGGGCAGAACAGCAGGACCTCACCAGGTATATAAGATAGCTGCTGAGAAGCTATCTCTCTCTTTTTACTTCGCTGGACCACAGGTGAGCAGGGTGTTCTGACTCCTCGGCAAGGCAACCTAGCAGGAGTTTGGGGTGGTGATTTAAGGGTAATTGCTAAGATTGTTTAAGTAACATTGGAGCCATTTTATCCCTCGTTTTCGCCGTCTGCAACCCCCTGTTATATAGTTTTACTGTAATTACTGTGTTCGTGTGGTATAGTTTATTCTTTTGATTGTAGTTTATTTAGGTAATAAAACTTGATTTTTCTCTCATTCAAACCACTTGTCCGTTTTAATATAATTAATTATAAGTTCCTCCACTCAGAACTGAAGGAGGGGTAGCGATTCGAAACCGCTGTTTGTAAATTGGTTTAGAGTGCAGCAGCAAAAGGCTGCTGACCAGGTGAATTACCATAAACCAGGTAAAAGGTTGGAATTGGTCAGAGCTCAGAGGCAAAGGCTGCTGGCCAGGTAAATTACCATAAACCAGCAAAAAGATGCCCCCCTTTACACTGTGGCATTTGCACTTAAGTGACGCCGAGCGCCATTAGCCTCACTGTTATTTTGACAGCAATTTTTGGGCCAATATATCATCAGCATTGGCTTGCTATAATTCGTCACTCAAAAAAAGCTGGAAATGTTTTTGGGTGACATCAACTGGGAAAGGATCAAAATACTAGATCAATCCTCCATACGTGCAATAATCCCTTTTTCAGCTGGTGAAATTACGCAGGATAAGATGTGACAAGCAAGAAGAAATCACCAAGAATGCCTGGGAGCATAAGAAACTGGTTATCCATTGAATAATATTCAGCCCCGGGGAGAACCTCACAATTGCTTCTGAAACTTGATGTAATCCATGAATTATAGAGTTCCCACCCCAATGAATTATAGATGTTCCTTTTGTAAAAGTCTCTTTTATTCAGACATGTACACTGATAAATTCTCAATGATCCAATATAATTTTGTGTAATATTTATTAGTAGTATTAATATAAATGAGAAGCATGTTTCACATATTTATTATGAAAAGCAAATATTAAAATCTACTTTTCCTGCTACCGCCTTTCAAAAATTAAACACAATCAAATATTACATCGAATTTACAGCACAGAAACAGGCCATTTGGCCCGACTGGTCAATGCTGGTGTTTATGCTCCACACGAGCCTCCTCCCACCTTACTTTACCGAACCTGATCAATATTGCCTTCTAATCCTTTCTCCCTCAGTTACTTATCTAGCATGCCCTTAAATGCATCTATGCTATTCACCTTAACTATTCCACTTGGTGGAAAGTTCCAGATTCTAACCACTCTCTGGGTAAAGAAGTTTCTCCTGAATTTATGGCCCGTATTTTCCGATCAGAGGCTTGCCGCGTGCGGATGCCTCCTAACGGGAAAAAATCTACGCCCTTACCTGATGGCTCCCGAAGTCCGGACTCTTCCGCTCCTGGGCCTCTCCTGGTGCGCGCGCAGAGGCCCAGGTATCTCGGGGGTGCAGGCAGTTCGCAAGCGTCCCTGGGATCACGTGGGCCAGGCGAGCCAACGGGAGAAGGGAACCACTGGGGATCACTGAAAAAAGACACTAAAACATTAAATACATTTTTTTAATCACGTTTTTAAAATGAGTTAAAATTACATAAAATTTAATATTTTAAACAAAAATTTAATTTTTTGAAAAAAATAATTACAAATTTTTTACAGGGCTAAAAAGAAACTTACCTTTTTTAAAAGTATTTTAAAATCATAAATGATTAAAAAAAATTATTTTTTAAAAACTTTTTTAAAACTCTTATGCTGGTAAAAGCAAGCCTTACGCGTGCTTTTACCAGGCGAAATATTTTTAAGGGATTTCAGCGGGCGGAGGTTGTGCAGAAAGCGGAACTCCCTGCCCGCAGAGGCCCCTCTCCAGGGCAGGCGGAGGATCTGTCAAGATCGCACGCCTGAAACCGTCACTTGCGAGGTCCCTACGGGTGTGTACACAGCTCGTACATAGGGATCGGAAATTACGGGCCGATGTCTCTCTTATATTTATGGCCACTAGGTTTTGGACTCCCTCGCAAGTGGAAACATCAAAGAAGTATGTAGATTAGATTCATTCTTGCTGATTATCCGGAGACTGACACCCTCAAAGTGTCAGCTGTGGCTCAGTGAGTAGCAGCCTTGCCTCTGAGTCAGAACTGAGGCCCTGTCCGCTCTCTCAGGTGGATGTAAAAGAGCCCATGGCACTATTTCGAAGAAGAGCAGGGGAGTTATCCCCGGTGTCCTGGCCAATAATTATCCCTCAATCAACATCACTAAAAACAGATTATCTGGTCATTATCACATTGCTGTTTGTGGGAGCTTGCTGTGCGCAAAATGGCTGTCGCGTTTCCCACATTACAACAGTGACTACACTTCAAAAAGTAATTAATTGGCTATAAAGCGCTTTGGGACGTCCAATGGTCGTGAAAGGCACTATATAAATGAAAGTCTCTTCTTTCTTTCAAAGGAAACTGACTCCCACATAGAATCAATCCTTCTGACTCTGAATAGTCATGCTGGGTCTGGTAGGAGAATGTGGGCTGAAGTGAGATTGAGAGACTTTTGAGGGTAAATCACAGAAGCTCTGAACAGACTGTTGGACAGTAGGTTACTGTGATTGCTGGGTCTATTTTTGTTGACCTGTGTGACGTATCTTGTTCATCTTCTGTGAACCTCCTGAACTAACTTGACCAATGTTATAATATCAAATCAAATATCCCATATATAAAATACTAGCTGAAGTGCCTGGCGGTGCCAAGGGATTTTTGAGGGCATGTTGTTGTTGGAAGAGAGAGAGAGAGAGAGAGAGCGACTGGGGGGAAGAGAGAGCGCGACTGGGGGGAAGAGAGAGCGCGACTGGGGGGAAGAGAGAGAGCGACTGGGGGGAAGAGAGAGAGCGACTGGGGGGAAGAGAGAGCATGACTGGGGGGAAGAGAGAGCACGACTGGGGGGAAGGTGGGGGGGAAGGGGGGGAAGGGGAGGGGGGAAAGGGGAGGGTGGGGGGAGGAGGGGGGTGGATGGAGGGGGGGTTGGAGGGGGGAGGAAGGGGAGGGGGAGGAGGGGGGAGGAAGGGGAGGGGGAGGGGGAGGAGGGGGGAGGAGGGTTGAGGGGGGAGGAGGGGGAAGGGAAGGGGTAGAGGGGGGGTGGGGGAGAGGGGGGAGGGGGAGGGGGAGAGGGGGAGCGGGGGAGGGGGAGAGGGGGGGAGGGGAGGAGGGGAGGGGAGGGGGAGAGAAGGGGAGGGGAGGGGGAGAGGGGGAGGGGGAGAGGGGGAGGGGGCGAGGGGGGGAGGGGAGAGGGGGGAGGAGGGGAGGGGTGGGGGAGGTGGGGGAAGGAGGGGGGAGCCAGCAGAACTTCTCCCCTCTGCCGGCGATGGCTCCGCTGAGCTCCGTGCCGCCCCACGCACTGACATGCCGAGCGCAGCGCCCCGGTCAGCCCAAGCCCCGCCCTCCCGAGGCCGGGTCTGAGGCGGCTTGAGACGGCCGATTGTGGCTGGCCGGGCCCAGTTGCCTTGGTAACCCTCCTCCCCTCTCTGCCTCCCGATCTCCGGGACCGGGCCTGGGCCTGAGCGGCTTGAGACGGCCGATTGCGGCTGGCGAGCCCGGTTGCCGGGGTAACCCTCTCCGCTCCCCCTCCCCTCCTGAGCCCCACCCACCCCCCAGCTAACCTGCTCGCTTCCCTCTGGCCACGGTCTGTGTGGAGGTGCGCGTGCGCCGTGCAGCGCAAGCGCGAGGAGCTTGCAGTGAGCCCAGCCAGCCTTTACCAAGATGGCTGGCCGCTGGTTCGGAATCGGGCCCAGCGGGGGGGGTGGGGGGTGAGGGGTGGGAGGAGCTTGCCACAAAACAATTGCCTAGGGTCCAGCATGGCTGGCAACAGACGCCCAGGCTTCGAAGCCTACCTGCAAAAACGGGGACAGGTAGGAAAATTAATGAGATTAGATAAAAGATTTAGAAAGTAATTAACTTTTTTAAAAAACAATATGTGTTTTAAAAGCAACTTTTTTTTTAAAGACGCAGAAAGCGGGAAAAAGAAATGAAAAGTTTGGAATCAAGATGGCGGCGACTCACCTCGGTTCAGAACGATAAGGCCTGCCCACACACGACCGTCAGGTCACCGAAGCGTAGGATTGGTCAATCGTCCCGTCACTCGACTCTAGGAGGGCCCGCCCGCATGCGCCAGGAACCCGCCCCCGCCACGCAGCGATTGGTCGACCGTCGGGTCGCTCGACCGTACGATTTGTCGACCTCGACGTCGCTCAATGCTAATGAGCAGATAATGAGCGGAATTTTGAACTTTTTTGGATACCGCGGGCACAATTTTTGTCTCACCGAAACGTAAATATGCTTACAACCGTTCTGGAATCGTAAGCTTTCTTTTGATGTAACACACGTGTAGGTACGCTCTATAATTTTTGATTGTATAGCCGGACAGAGAGACAGAAAGACAGACAGAGAGACATACCGTTTTATATATATAGATTATTTGTTCTGTAATCATTAACAACTTGGATTTATATAGCACCTTTAACGTAGAAAAGTATCCCAAGGCCAAGTATACCAACAAGTGGTGTAATCAGATAAAAATAAAATATGTTGGCTTCAGTTCAGAAAAGAATGCAACAAATGTGTCTTAGCCACGGGTGAATCCCTAAACACACCAATTTACTGTACCAAACTGCAATTGCTCTTAGAGGAGATAGTGGGTGAAATTTTGTTCTCGTTACCTCCCGTTTGCACTTGAAAATGGGACAGCAGCAGGCAAAAAAAATCAAAAGTCAGCTTCTCTCGCCCCCCTCCCCCCCACCAACTTAATGCTGCGTTTACAACTCACCTGATTTCCATTGGGGGCGATGGGCAATAATTCTTGATGGCCAGAGCTCCATCTGGAACAGAAAGGAACCTCATCAATATATTCAAATTGTGGTCACTTGATCTCATTATGAAGCTGACGCGATTATCAAATCTTACTGTCTGACGAGCACCACTTCCTGCTCAATTACCACCACTTCCTGCTCAATTACCACCATTTCCTGCTCAATTACCACCACTTCCTGTTTGACTACCACCACTTCTGCTCAATTACCACCACTTCCTGCACAATTATGGCCACTTCCTGCTCAATTTCCACCACTTCCTTGTCCTGCCCACCAGCCTTTTTAAGAGATTTAAAGTTCTCCTCAGCTGCTCTCAAGTAAAGCTGTGTAGAGCTTTTAGAAGCAGTTTTCTTGCAGTAGGTTGTGTTTTTTTTTACTTGATTAAAAATTCTTTTAGTCACTATTGTGTGCTCGGAACTGTAAAGGGGCTTCTGGCATTGCATTTACTTCTTTAAGGATGTACGTCTAGGAATCCCATTTTGAGAGGAGGAGGAGGGAGTAAGCAGAGCTGCAGTTAAGGGGGGAAGCAAATAGAAGGAGGTGTGCTTGAAGGAAACCTTACTCTCCTAACCAAGTTTATAGGCCCAGAAAAACAAACCTACAGTGCTCAAAGGAACGCTGCTTAAAGAAATGTTGATTTTCCAAGGAGGCAGCGAGAGTTGCTTCACATCCTTCAAGAAGACCTTCAACCAACTGGGACAGCATTGCCTGATGTCACTAAGGGCACATTGCCTGAGGGCACAATTAAAAAATTTGCAGATGACACAAAACTTAGAAGTATAGTGAACAGTGAGGAGGACAGTGATAGACTTCAAGAGGACATGGACAGGCTGGTGGAATGGGTGGACACGTGGTAGATGGAATGTAACGCAGAAAAGTGCGAAGTGATACATTTTGGTAGGAAGAACGAGGAGAGGCAATATAAACCAAAGGGTACAATTTTAAAAGGGGTGCATGAACAGAGAGACCTGGGGGTGAATGTGCACAAATCGTTGAAGGGCAGGGCAGGTTGAGGTAGTGGTTAAAAAAGCATACAGGATTCTGGGCTTCATAAATAGAGGCACAGAGTACATAAGAACATAAGAAATAGGAGCAGGAGTTGGCCATACGGCCCCTCGAGCCATTCAATAAGATCATGGCTGATCTTCGACCTCAATTCCACTTTCCCGCCCGATCTTCATATCCCTTGATTTCCCTACAGTCCAAAAATCTATTGATTTCAGTCTTGAATATACTCAATGATTCAGCATTCCCAGCCCTCTGGGGTAGAGATTCCAAAGATTCACAGCCCTCTGAATGAAGAAATTCCTCCTCAACTTAGTCTTAAATGGCTGACCCCTTATCCTGAGACTATGCCCCCTAGTTCTAGACACTCCAGCCAGGGGGAAACAACCTCTCAGCATCTACCCTGTCAATCCACATCAGAATCTTGTATGTTTCAATGAGATCACCTCTCATTCTTCTAAACTCCAGAGAGTATAGGCCCATTCTACACAATCTCTCCTCATAGCACAGCCCTCTCATCCCAGGAATCAATCTAGTGAACCTTTGTTGCACCGCCTCCAAGGCAGGTATATCCTTCCGTAGACAAGGAGACCAAAACTGTGCACAGTACTCCAGGTGTGGTCTCACCAAGGCCCTGTACAATTGTAGCAAGGCTTCCTTACTCTTATGCTCCAACTCCCTTACAATAAAGGCCAACATGCCATTTGCCTTCCTTATTGCTTTCTGTACCTGCATGCTAGCTTTCTGTGTCTTTTGCACGAGGACACCCAAATCACTCTGAACACCAACATTTATAAGTTTCTCACCATTTAAAAATATTCTGTTTTTCTATTCTTCCTACCAAAGTGAATAACCTCACATTTCCCTACATTATACTCCATTTGCCACCTTACTGCCCACTCACTTAGTCTATCTATATCCCTTTGCAGACTCTCTCTCTCTGTTCTCCTCACAGCTTACTGTCCCACCTAGCTTTGTATCGTCAGCAAATTTGGATACATTACACTCAGTCCCTTCATCTAGGTCATTAATATAGATTGTAAATAGCTGCGGCCCCAGCACTGATCCTGCCAGCACTCCACAAGTTACAGCCTGCCAACCTGAAAAAGACCCACTTATCCCTACTCTCTGTTTTCTGTCCGTTAACCAATCCTCTATCCATGCTACAAAATTACCCCAACCCCATCTTGTGTAATTACCTTTTATGTGGCACCTTACTGAATGCCTTTTGGAAACCCAAATATACTACATCCACTGGTTCCCCTTTATCTACCTTGCTACTTACATAAGAAATAGGAGCAGGAGTAGGCCACACTGTAGTGTATGTAACCGTTCCGCCTTTAAGAGAACTATTTTAAGGGTTGCACTACTTTATCTTGGCTGCTGTATACTGTAATACCGGCGGTGACCACACCGGTATATAAGTGCTGTGTAATGATTTATTGGGCAGTTCCGCCCTGACCTTCAACTAGTAAAGACCTGTTAAAGTTTACTCTTGTGGTCTGTGTAGTAATTCTCAATATACACACACAGACTTAACACATACAGCCCCTCGAGCCTGCTCCGCCATTCAATAAGATCATGGCTGATCATCGACCTCAACTCCACTTTCCCGCCCGATCTCCATATCTCTTGATTCCCCTAGAGTCCAAAAAATCAATCTATCTCAGCCTTGAATATACTCAAAGACTGGGGCAGAGAATTCCAAAGACTCACTCTGAGTGAAGAAATTCCTACTCATCTCGGTGTTAAATGGCCAACCCCATATCATAGAAACATAGAAGATAGGAGCAGGAGTAGGCCATTCAGCCCCTCGAGCCTGCTCCGCCATTCAATGCGATCATGGCTGATCATCCAAATTCAGTACCCCGTTCCTGCCTTCTCCCCATATCCCTTGATCCCTTTAGCCTTAAGAAATATATCTAACTCCTTCTTGAATATATTTAATGAATTGGCCTCAACTGTCTTCTGTGGTAGAGAATTCCACAGGTTCACCACTCTCTGGGTGAAGAAATTCCTCCTCATCTCAGTCCTAAATGGCTTACCCCTTATCCTTAGACTGTGACCCCTGGTTCTGGACTCACCCGCCATCGGGAACAGCCTTCCTGCATCTAGTTGTCTAGTCCTGTTAGAATTTTATAACTTTCAATGAGATCCCCTCTCATTCTTCTAAACTCTAGAGAATATAAGCCTAATCGACTCAATCTCTCTTCATACGTCATTCCTGCCACCCCAGGTATCAGTCTGGTGAATCTTCGCTGCACTCCCTCCATGGCAAGAACATCCTTCTTCAGATAAGGCGACCAAAACTGCACACAATACTCAAGGTGTGGTCTCACCAAGGCCCTGTACAACTGCAGCAAGGCATCCTTGCTCCTGTACTCGAATCCTCTCGCTATGAAGGCCAGCATACCATTTGCCTTCTTAACCGCCTGCTGCACCTGCATGCTTACCTTCAGCGACTGGTGCACAAGGACACCCAGGTCTCGTTGCACTTCCCCTTTTCCCAATCTATTGCCATTCAGATAATAATCTGCCTTCCTGTTTTTGCCACCAAAGTGGATAACCTCGCATTTATCCACATTATACTGCATCTGCCATGCATCTGCCCAATCACCCAACCTGTCCAAATCGTACTGGAGTTTCTCTGCATCCTCCTCACAGCACACACGCCCACCCAGCTTTGTGTCGTCTGCAAACTTGGAGATATTACATCTAGTTCCCGCGTCTAGATCATTTATATTGTGAATAACTGGGGTCCTAGCACCGATTCCTGCGGTACCCCACTAGTCACTGCCTTCCACTCGGAAAAAGACCCATTTATTCCAACTCTTTGCTTCCTGTCTGCCAACCAGTTTTCTATCCAAGTCAGTACCTTACCCCCAATCCCATGTGCTTTAACTTTGCATGCTAATCTCTTATGCGGGACCTTGTCGAAAGCCTTCTGAAAGTCCAAATACACCACATCCACTGGTTCTCCCTTATCTATTCTACCAGTTACATCCTCAAAAAATTCCAGTAGATTAGTCAAGCATGATTTACCTTTTGTAAATCCATGTTGACTTTGTCCGATCCTGTCACTGTTTTCTAAGTGCTCTGCTATTACATCTTTTATAATGGACTCTAGCATTTTCCCCACTACCGCTGTCAGGCTTACCGGTCTATAATTCCCCGTTTTTTCTCTACCACCTTTTTTAAATAGTGGGGTTACATTAGCTACTCTCCAATCCATGGGAACTGTTTTAGAGTCTATAGAATTTTGGAAGATGACCAGCAATGCATCTACTATTTCTAGGGCCACTTCCTTAAGTACCCTAGGATGTAGATTATCAGGCCCTGGGGATTTATCGGCCTTCAATGCCATCAATTTCCCTAACACCATTTCCCTACAAATGCTGATTTCATTCAGTTCCTCCCTTTCATTAGACCCTATGTTCCCCGACATCTCTGGGAGTTTATTTGTGTCTTCCTTTGTGAAGACAGAACCAAAGTATGTATTTAATTGGTCTCCATGTCTTTGTTCCCCATTATAAATTCCCCTGAATCTGGCTGCAAGGGACCTACGCTTGACTTTACCAATCTTTTTCTCTTCACATATCTATAAAAGCTTTTACAGTCAGTTTTTATGTTCCCTGCAAGCTTACTCTCATACTCTATTTTCCCCCTCTTAATTAATCCCTACATCCTAGTGTTGTATCCGTATATTAATGGAGTGGTCACTACCGGTATTACAGTACACAGGGGCTCTTAAAGGTACATACACTACAATTCCTCCCCTTTTAGATTATTAGTACATAACATTTTAAGTAATCATTAATTAACATGTTTACAAGAACAATAATCTACACATTTGCTGCAGTTAATCAATTATAAGTCAGTCTCTCTGGAGGCTTCCTGACTCGGTCCGGATAACGCCTCGGTGGTGTAGTAGTTTTCGGTGGTGTAGTAGGTTCTTTTGGCAAGGTCGATTCGGCTTGAATGCCAGTGTCGGGTTCATCTGGTTCCAGTATCACCGGATCGGAGGTAGATACTATGGGTATCTCTGCTTCATCATTAGGCATATAGAGTTGTGGTGTAGGTTGTCACTTTTCGGATGACTCTATGATCTGGTCAGCATGGCGCCTTATTATGCTTTCTCCAATGTCCACGGTATACATCAGCGGTCCTAGTCGTGTGCAAATAGTTCCAGGCTGCCATTTCTCGGTACGGTAGTCCCGGGCCAAAACTTGTTGACCTATCTGGAAGGTTCTAGTTGGCCTTTCATTCATGCCTTGAAATTGCCGGTTCTCTACGTCCCTTCTGATGTTTGGCTTGATCAAATCCAGCCGGCATCTTAGTCTTCTATTGAAAAACATCATGGCGGGAGTTTGGTTTGTAACCACATGTGTTGCATTCCTGTACGCAAACAAGAAGTTATCTACCTTATGTTGTAGATTTATGTCTTCATTACCCATGGCCTTTATGGCCTTCTTGAAGGTCTGGACAAACCTTTCAGCTAATCCATTGGTGGCGGGATGGTATGGGGCGGATGTGTAGTGCTTAACCCCATTGTTTTTTAAGAACTTCCTGAATTCTTCGGACACAAATTGCGGTCCATTATCAGAACAGATCTGTTCAGGCAGCCCATTCCTGGCAAATATGGTCCTTAATACTGTGATGGTTTTTTCCGTGGTGGTGGAGGACATCTTTATTACCTCCGGCCACTTGGAGTGTGCATCAACCGCGATTAAGAACATTGAGTCCATAAATGGACCAGCAAAGTCGATATGTACCCTTTGCCATGGAGATGAGGGCCACTCCCATGGATGTAGAGGGGCTTGTGGTGGAGCGTTTTGGACCTTCTGGCATCCTAGACATCTCTTGGTCATTTCTTCGATGTCTCCATCGATACCTGGCCACCACACAAACGCTCTGGCTAGGTTCTTCATTTTCACTCCACCCAGATGCCCCTCGTGAAGCTCCTTTAGCACTTTATCCTGGAGTTTGGGTGGAATCACCACTCTGGATCCACACATCAAGGTTCCTCAGCACACTGACAGCTGTTCTCTTCTTTGCGAGAATGCTGGCAACAGTGGTTCGCCATGTGCTGGCCATCCCTTCACCGTTAAATCGTAGACTCGTGAGAGAGTCGGGTCATTTCTCGTTTCCTTTTCAATGGTAGAATTTGTTACTGGTAGACATTCCACTATGGTTGAGTGGAACATCTCCACTGGGTCCACTGGAGGTGCCTCTTCTACCGTTGGCAACGGTAGGCGCGATAAACCGTCAGTATTCCCATGCTGTTTTGATCCTTTGTATTCTATGTCATATTGGTGTGCTCCTAGGAAAAGGGACCACCTCTGTAGCCTTTGCGCTGTCATAATGGGAACGCCCTTTTTAGGGTTGAATATGGAGACGAGGGGTTGATGGTCAGTCAACAAGGTAAATTTTTGTCCGTGTAGGTAATGGTTGAATTTCTTCACTCCCACACCAGGCTGAGTGATTCCCTGTCGATCTGGGCGTAGTTACGCTCAGCTGAGTTCAATGAGCGTGACGCAAGAGCTATCGGCCGCTCCGAGCCATCAGGGAATCTATGCGATAATACCGCTCCTACACCGTAAGGGGATGCATCGCATGCCAGTCTGATTGGCAGTGATGGGTTGTAATGAGCCAACACTTCCTTGGACGTGATCAAGCCTTTGCATTTATGGAAGGCACGTTTACAGTCTTCGCTCCATTTCCAAATTACTCCCGTTTGTAGCAGTGCGTTAAGAGGGCGCAGAACAGTTGACAAGTTTGGTAAAAATTTATGATAGTAATTTATCAATCCCAGGAACTACCTTAATTGTGAGACATTTTCAGGTGCTGGGGCTTTTATGACCGCTTCAATTTTTTCAGGTGACTTATGCAGCCCTTCTTCGTTAATTATATGGCCACAATATATTTGTTTCTGGAAAAATTCGCACTTGGGGCGATTTGCTCGTAGGCCCCGTTCTCTCAGTCTAGTGAGCACCTGCTCCAAATTGGCAAGGTGCTCGTTGTCGTTTTCTCCTGTTACAAGGATGTCGTCTAGGTAGCATTGAGTCCCCGGAATCCCTTGGAGGACTTGCTCCATAGCTCTTTGCCAGATAGCTGGAGCTGATGCTACTCCGAAAACCAGTCGATTGTACTGGTACAGGCCTTTGTGTGTGTTTATCGTGAGATACTTTTTAGAGGCCTCCTCAACCTCCATCTGTAGATATGCCTGTGCCAAGTCAATTTTGGTGAAACGTTTCCCTCCGGATAGTGAGGCGAAAATATCATTTATCCTCGGAAGAGGATACTGTACCGTGTGAAGGACCGGGTTTACAGTCACCTTGAAGTCCCCACAGATGCTAATTTTTCTCTGTTCTTCAGATTTATCATTATTCAACGTTTTCTTCATGACCGGGACGATGGGTGTTGCCCACTCGCTCCAATCTACCTTGGATAACACGCCTGCCTTTTCCAAATTCTCTAGCTCTGCCTCGACTGCTGGACGAATTGCGTATGGCACCGGCCTTGCCTTAAAAAACTTGGGAATTGCCGCATCTTCCACTTTTATTGAGGCGGTGATGCCTTTCAAGGTTCCTAGTTCCTGTTGAAACACTTCTTTGGTGTTGGCCAAGATGTCTTTTAATCGGTCAGGTATGACGTCATCATCATTTTTTTTCTTACTGGTCACCGTCAGTGCCTGAATGGAGTGCCAGTCTAAACGTATCTTCCTGATCCATTCACGTCCCAACAGCGGTGGACCACCATCTTGCAGAACGTATAAATACAACTTCTGTATTTCCTTGCCGTTGTATACAACAGGCACCCTTATTTTCCCTCTGGGGTATACTTTCTGCCCCGTATATGTCTTCAAGATAATGGATGTGTCTTTCAAAGGTATATGCGGAAATAGCCGCTCGTAATCCCGTCGACTTATGACGGTCAGAGCTGATCCTGTATCTAGCTCCATTTTAACTGGGGACCCCGCTATCGTGAGGGTAACCCAAATGGTCTGGTAATCTTCTTTGGCAATTACATTATGTAATTTGAGACAGCTTAGTCTCTTGTTTCCGGAGTCGCTATCGCTCTTCTGGTCTTCGGAGCTACTGTCCGTCATCATTTGTACCTTTCTGTACTTTTCCTTATTGATTTTTTTTCAGTCAGTGGATTTTTTGTTTTCAGATCGGCATACACGTGCAATGTGTCCCATCTTTCCGCATTGCCTGCATGCTTTGTCCTTGAACCAGCAGTCCCTCTGGTCATGGGTGGATCTGCTGCAGCGATAACATCTCTCGAAACCCCCTGTCATTTCATGGGTGCCGAAGTCCTGTGGCTTTTGCTGTATCTCTGCAGCTCCTCTTGCTGCTGCTTCGTATGATACAGCCATACTGAAAGCCTTGTCCAGTGTCAAATCTTTCTCAGAAAGTAGCCTTTTCTGTGTTCCTTCACTTAGGAGACTGCAGACGAATTTGTCTCGTAGAGAATCTGCCAGTCCTGCCCCGAATTGGCAGTGCTTTGACAGCTTTCTTAATTCGGTGAGGTAATCAGCGTTACTTTCATTCTTGTGCTGATTCCTCCTGAAGAATTTGAATCGTTCCGCTATCAGCAGCAGTGTTGGGTTTAAGTGCTCCTGTAGGGTATCAACAATCTCCTTAAAATTCTTGACAATCGGTTTGGCTGGAGTGATTAAGTTTTGTAACAGCCCGTATGTCCTTGCGCCCATCAGATTTAGAAGTACCGATGCCTTTTTATCATCCTCTACTTCATTCGCTGTGCAATATACCTCCACTCTTTCCACATATGTGGTCCAATCCTCTATATTACTATCAAAATCAGTAATATTGCCAGTCTTAGGCATCCTGAAAATCAAAAATGGCGCCTCCCACGCTTTCCTTTCTTCCCTGCCGAGAAAAAATGGCGCCGCCCGCGCTTTCCCACCGCTGCCGCTGCTGACAACGCTGTTCTCCGCGGTTTTTATTTACACAGATATTTTTAATAGTTGGAGACTCGTTCCCGCCGGACTCTCTGGGATTTTTCCCTCCCTCTGCTTGGTCCGAACGCTGACCTGCTTTGCAGCGCCGGCCGTCTCCCGAGTGCTCCACCCTCCGTCTCTGTTTGCCTCCGCCTTCCGACTCGCTGCTCGGCCCCGCTGCAGAGCCACCCGATCGAGCCCCAGCCCGCCGCCCAGGAAGGATTAGTGCAGTACCTGCCACCAGCCCGGCTAGCTGGTGAAATCACAGTTTTTTTCTTCTTTTTTTTTTCTTCGACCTTCGTCTGAGGAATCGATCTCCTTGAGGTGCTGCCGAATTGCAGGTAAGTCCGTTTCCAATTCGTCGCCACTGTTGTATCCATGTATTAATGGAGACACGGAATGCAGGAGTTGGTTTAACAGGTGTTTACTGAACAAAGTCTGGAGGTGAACTAAAAGATACAAGACACTATACAGGCTTATATACCCGAGTGGTCACTACCGGTATTACAGTACACAGGGGCTCTTAAAGGTACATACATTACACCTAGGGTACTTAAGGAAGTGGCCCTAGAAATAGTAGATGCATTGCTGGTCATCTTCCAAAATTCGATAGACTCTGGAACAGTACCCATGGATTGGCGGGTAGCTAATGTTACCCCACTGTTCAAAAAGGGTGGTAGAGAGAAAACGGGGAATTACAGACCGGTAAGCCTGACATCGGTAGTGGGGAAAATGCTAGAGTCCATTATAAAGGATGTAATAACAGAGCACTTGGAAAAAAGTGACCGGATCGGACAAAGTCAACATGGCTTTACAAAGGGTAAATCGTGCTTGACTAATCTACTGGAATTTTTTGAGGATGTAACTGGTAAAATAGATAAGGGAGAACCAGTGGATGTGGTGTATTTGGATTTTCAAAAGGCTTTCGATAAGGTCCCGCATAAGAGATAAGCATGTAAAATTAAGGCACATGGGATTGGGGGCAAGGTATTGACTTGGATAAAGAACTGGTTGGCAGACGGAAAGCAAAGAGTTGGAATAAACGGCTCTTTTTCCAAGTGGCAGGCAGTGACTAGTGGGGTACCGCAGGGATCGGTCCTTGGACCCCAGCTAGTCACAATATATATTAATGATCTGGACAAGGGAACTAGATGTAATATCTCCAAGTTTGCAGATGACACAAAGCTGGGTGGGCATGTGTGCTGTGAGGAGGATGCCGAGAAACTCCAGTATGATTTGGACAGGTTGGGTGATTGGGCAGAAGCATGGCAGATGCAATATAACGTGGATAAATGCGAGGTTATCCACTTTGGTGTCAAAAACAGGAAGGCAGATTATAATCTAAATGGCAATAGATTGGGAGAAGGGGAAGTGCAACGAGGCTTGGGCGTCCTTGTGCACCAGTCGCTGAAAGTAAGCATGCAGGTGCAGCAGGCGGTTAAGAAGGCAAATGGTATGTTGGCCTTCGTAGCGAGAGGGTTTGAGTACAGGAACAAGGATGTCTTGCTGCAGTTGTACAGGGCCTTGGTGAGGCCACATCTTGAGTATTGTGTGCAGTTTTGGTCGCCTTATCTGAGGAAGGATGTTCTTGCCATGGAAGGAGTGCAGCGAAGATTCACCAGACTGATACCTGGGATGGCAGGAATGACGTATGAGAAGAGATTGGGTCGATTGGGCTTGTACTCGCTGGAGTTTAGAAGAATGAGAGGGGATCTCATCGAAACTTATAAAATTCTAACAGGACTAGACAGACTAGATGCTGGAAGGATGTTCCCGATGGTCGGGGAGTCCAGAACCAGGGGTCACAGTCTAGCGATAAGGGGTAAGCCATTTAGGACAGAGATGAGGAGGAATTTCTTCACCCAGAGAGTGGTGAGCCTGTGGAATTCTCTGCCAAAGAAGGCAGTAAAGGACAATTCATTAAATATATTCAAGAAGGAGTTGGAAATATTTCTTAAGGCTAAAGGGATCAAGGGATATGGAGAGAAGGCAGGAACAGGGTACTGAATTTGGATGATCAGCCATGATCCCATTGAATGGTGGAGCAGTCTCAAGGGGCCGAATGGCCTACTCCTGCTCCTATCTTCTATGTTTCTATGTCCTCCTTTGCTAAATCCTAAACTGCTCCCAATCCTCAGGTTTGCTACTTTTTCTGGCCAATTTATATGTCCTCTCCTTGGATCTTATGCTATCCCTAATTTCCCTTGTTAGCCACGGTTGAGTCAACTTTTTTGTTCTATTTTTATGCCAAACAGGGATGAACAAGTTCTGTAGTTCATCCATGCGATCTTTAAATGTTTGCCATTGCCTATTTACCGTCAACCCTTTAAGTAATATTCCCCAATCCATCCTAGCCAACTCGTGCTTCATACCATCGTAGTTTCCTTTATTTAAATTCAGTACCCAAGTCTCGGAATCAGCTAATTCACTCTCCATCTTAATGAAGAATTCTAGCATATTATGATCGCTCCTCCCCAAGAGGCCTCGCACAACAAGATTGCTAATTAATCCTTTCTCATTACGTAATACTTTGCCCCCTAGTTTTAGATATTCCAGCCAGGGGAAACAACTTCTCAGCATCTACCCTGTCAATCACCTTCAGAATCTTGTATCATCCTCAAAAAACTCTAATAAATGTGTCAAACACGATTTCCCTTTCAAAAAACCGTGTTGACTCTGCCTAATCATGTTATGATTTCTTCCTTCCTGCATCTAGTCTGTCTAGTCCTGTGAGAATTTTATAAGTTTCAATGAGATCCCCTCTCATTCTTCTAAACTCCAGCGAGTATAAGCCCAATCGACCCAATCTCTCCTCATACGTCATTCCTGCCATCCCAGGTATCAGCCTGGTGAATCTTCACTGCACTCCTTCCATGGCAACATGGCATGACAATATTGCAACCTTCATGCATTGCAAAAGATTTCACTCTATAAATATCGAACTGTTGCACGATGACTAGCACTGCATCATTCAGGTCTGTTTCCCGCTGGAAGACCAAAAATCGATACCCATTTTGCTAAATATTTCAATAGCTGTTTTCTGTATTAAACACTTTGAACTTCTATCCTCAGCCTTTAGCAGAAATGATAGCCTATTTTGTAGTATTGATTGGAAGAAGAGTACAAGATATTATAACATCAAACAACAACAGTTATAAATCTCATCATCATAAAGAAACTACTCATAAAATAACGCTGGACGGCCAGCTGGTGGTGCCGTCCAAGGAGTATAAATGCTTGGGCGTGGGCCCAGCTTGCCCAGGGACATTTTGTAAGATAGGAACTAGTGAAATACAACTAGACCTCCATGTTCTGAAACAAGTTGATTAAAGCCTTGCTTTATACTCAAGCCAAGTGCATAGTGAGTTTTATTACGTCAAACACCACAACCCATTTGGATAAAAACGTGAGGTAATATTACCTTTTTGGAACTGGCAGGAAGCAAGCAACTGTCGTCTCAATAAATTAGTTTTAAAGTCAATAGTCCTCGCATGAACATGTAGTGCTATAGAACAGAATCTCACTACACATTACAACGGCATTATCTATTTTATATATTGTTGAAATAATGTCTGAGGTGCCAATGAAGTAAAATTACGGACAAACATGTAAAACAGAGAAAAATAAAATAAAATGAAAACGAAGAACAAAATAAAGGGCAAATGCCTCTGAACCGCAAGAAAAGTACGCAGTTCCCTGGTGCCTCCGTACCTTCGGACTCTTGCACTCCTGGGCCTGCAGGTGTAGGCCTGCGTAGAGGCCCACGTATCCCAGGAGCACAGGCGGTTCACAAGCGTCCCTGGGATCACGTGGGCCGGCCCAACCAATCACAAAAGGGGATTTCCATTATGCTTATGGGGATTCCATTTACGTTCGGAAACCACATAAACATTTTAGGAATCACAAAAAAAAACACTTTCACCCCACTTAAATAAAAAATAAATCATCACATATTCAAAATTAATTAAAATACAATTTAGTTAAACATTTAAAACAAAAATGTAATTTTTTGAAAAATAAAGGTAATCATTTTTAAAGGGGCAAAAAATAACCAAAACCAATTTTAAAGGTTTTGAATGTTTAAATCAATTAAAAAATATATATTTTAATATTTATTTAAACCCTTACGCTGGTAATAGGAGGCCTTTCGCCTGCTTTTACCAGGTGTAAGAGTTTCATGGGCATTCGCTGGGCAATGGCCCAACTCTCCGCCAGCGAATGTCCATTTCCTGCGCATTCGTACGATCTGTCAAGCTGAACCTTGACAGTTCGCCAGTTCCGGGAAATCCGGGCCGAAGAAATGGAGCAAAAGGGAAAAAGAAACCAATGGAAAGAAAACAGAAATATAAAATAAGTTTAAGACCGAAACCAATCTGACACTTTTAAACCATTTAAAAAAAAATCAAATTTGCATTTCTTTGACCAACTTTTGGTCACCCCTTCGAATATCTCCTGCTTTGGCTCAGAGTCCATTTTTGTTCCTTGAAGTGCGTAGGTAAGTTTTCCTACACAAAAGGTACTATATAAATGCAAGCTTTGTTGTTGTTGTAAATCAAGCAATTCAAGATCATGTAAAAATTTACTGGCATTACAACAGTGACTACACTTCAAAAGTACTTCAAAAGGCGCTATAAAAATGCAATTTCTTTCTTCATTCAACAACAACTTGTATTTCTATAGCGCCTTTAACGTAGCAAAATGTCCCAAGGTGCTTCACAGGAACGTTATCAACCAAAATTTGACACAATCTTCCCAATATTTAGTTGGAGGAAATTTCTGCTCATCCAGTACTGGATGTTGGAGAAGCAGTCTGACAATTTAGAGACAGTGCTGGGGCTGAGAGAAGTGGTGGTGAGGTAGAGCTGGGTGTTGTCAGTGTATATGTGGAAACTGACGCTGTGTTTTCAGATGATGTTGCCAAGGGGCAGCATGTACATGAGAAATAGGAGATACTTCGGGGACACCAGAGGTAACGATGCGGGCGAGCGAAGAGAAGCCATTTCAGGTGATTCTCAGGCTACGGTTAGATAGATAAGAATGGAACCAGATGCGCGCAGTCCCATCCAGCTGGATGATGTTCATTGAGAATGTTATACCATTGGTAGATAAAGAAAGGTAATGGATATTAAATACCATAATAAAGTTATTAAAATGATTGAGAGTAATGGATACTTAGGAAAGTATTGATGGAGTCTTCCTCTGCACTAAGGAAGATAATGGGATAATCATAGGCCTAGAAATTGGGTATAGCCCCGCTTGAGGCGTTAGAACTGGCGCTGCGCAAAGTTTATAGCCAGACGAAACTTATCGCTGCCTGGCGAGATATTGGGTTGCATCGCCCCCAAAGGGGATTGAGGCGCTAACTCAGACGTTGCATGGGGCTCCTAAGGCGCAAAAGTTCAGGCGCTACCCAATATCGTCGTGGACGGGCGCAGCGCAGGTGATCTCAATTACCGGAAACCACGAGACTTCCAGGCGCCGGCCGGCTCTTAAAGGGGTGGGTCAGTCAGCCTGAGCTGCTACACTCAACGCCCTGTAGGCCTCAGAATTGGCGCTTGCCCTTCTCTGGCGCAACAAACTTGGTGAGGATGGAGAAGGTGAGACAGAGAGCAGAGCGCTTCAGCACTGAGGCCCTGGACCACTTGGTGTCTGCAGTTGAGCGCCGTCGAGATGTTCTGTATCTTGACAATGGCAAGAGGCCGAATCAAAAGGCTTACCGGCGATCTTGGAGGGAGGTTTCTCAGAGGGTCAACTCCAACAGCTTGGCGACCAGGACCCCTGTTCAGTGCAGGAAGAAATTCAACGACCTCACTCGGGTCGTTAGGGTGAGTGTTGGTTATGCAAACTTCTGATTCCCTCCATCTGCACTTAACTTCGAGGACCCTGTTGCCATGATGCCCCAATGGCCATCTGTCAGCAAGCACCCATGGCCCTTTCTGGGCACACACATGGACATTTCTCTCAAGGCCACATGTAAGGGCTCTTGCACCATGGGGGGCATGAGATGATCTCTCAAGGCATCATGTAAGGGCTCTTGCACCATGGGGGGCATGAGATGATCTCTCAAGGCATCATGTAAGGGCTCTTGCACCATGGGGGGCATCAGATGATCTCTCAAGGCATCATGTTACAGAACTTCCCCTTCTTTCCCCTGCAGTCCAAGCTGGCGACGATGCGGAGGGAGCAGCGTCGAACCGGTGGCGGACCCCCACAAGTGGTCACTCTCACGGATCTCGAGGAGAGAGTGCCCCAGATTCTTGGAGGACGTCTGTCTGGTCCTGTAACCACTGCAGCTGCCGACCCCATTCTCGACAGCGAGGGTAAGGCTCTCACCTTTTGCAGCTGTCTCCTTCCACTTGGTCCCCCCGCCAGCATGCTTCCTCAGTGTGCCGCAATCTGCCATGCCTTTCCGCCAACCTGTCCTTTTGCTAAAGCCACTCTTCCACCTCCCTGCTTTCAGATGATGCATCACCAACTGGGGCTCCACGCCCTGAAGCTGCCAGTGCCAGTGCCTCCGGAGTTGAGAATGAGGAGGAAGCCGGACCATCCGCTCCAATCTCAGAGGAGCATACACATGTACAGACTGGGGATAGTAGTTCCCTGGAGGGGAGGGGGGGGGCTCTGATGATCAGGCAGTTGCCGGACCAAGCGGCATGCAGCAACGCAAGGGGGGTAGGCAAGTTCGGCCACCGTCTCCCCGGAGGGCAAGGCAGGTAGTGATGACTGCTGCACAGAGTGCAGAGGAGGTGCGTCGCCTGGCTGAAATGAGCACCCAGGCCCGGCTCAGGCACACTGAGCTGATGGCTGCAGTGGGGAGGATGCCTCAGTCAATAGATTCACTGGCAAAGAGTGTGTTGGACTTCGGGGCAACAATGGAGAGGACTCTCCAGGGCTTCGGGGCAACAATGGACAGGACTCTCCAGGGCTTCGGGGCAACAATGGACAGGACTCTCCAGGGCTTCGGGGCAACAATGGAGAGGTCTGTCGAGGGCTTTGCACCAACAATGGAGAGGACTGTCCAGGGCTTCGAGGCCGCTATGGAAAGGACTGTTCAGGGCTTCGGACAATCCCTGGAAAGGTCTGTCCAGGGCTTGTCCGAGGCAGTGGAGCAGTCAGCACCGGCCTTGTCCGAAGCAATGGAAAGAACTGTCCAGGGCTTCTCCGAAGCACTGGCACCTGGCTCACAGGTCCTCACTGCTGCCACGCAGTCACTTGCCGGCCTCGTCCACACCCAGATTGAGGCAACGCGAACTCTCACTGCAGCCACCCTATCTGTATCAGCTAGGATCACCCCGGGCCCTTCCAGTCCCATACAAGGCCAGGAATCAGTGGAGCATGCGATTGTGGCGGATGAGCCGAGCCGGTCCCCTCAGAGAGCGAGTGTGTCGTCCGACAATGGTGCAGGTGTCCTCTCTCGGCAGGTGACCATTCCACATGCCAGCGCTGGCACGTCTGCGGTGCAGCTGCCACCACCTGCAGTGCACACTGCTTCCAGCCATGCTCAGATCAAGCATCCTGCGTCCGCACCCTCCAAGCCCAGAGGTCGGCCAGGCCGTCCCTCAGGGGCTTCTGCGCTTCCAGACAGTCAGCAGGCGTCCCCCAGCCTTCACCCCGCCACTGGGGTTCAATTACGTAGGAGCAGCAGGGAGGGAAGGGGCCGAGCGCGAAAGAGAAGTCGTTCTCCATCAAGGGGCCAGCAGTAGAGGGAGGTCCTGAGACGTTTCTTTGGCCAAACTCAAGGAGACCCTCACCTGTTGGAATTGTTGGAAATAGTTTGTTCAGTTTTGCGGCTTTGCCGAAGAGTTTAGTGTTATTTTGTTTGTTATGGTTTCTGTTGACATGACGTTGTTTTGCTGTAATGAAAGACTTTTGTGCCAATAAAGAGTTTAAATGTGCTATGGTGTACGTGAATAATTACAGTGATGCTGGCCTTCAGATGCTTTCAAACATCCAAAGTGCGCAGCAGTTAGGACACTCATCATTCCGCCAGAGGGGCCTCGAGACGACTCCTCATGAGCCAGTGACGGATGGCCCTTCCACTTTCAGGAGCCCTTCCATCTTCCTCCTCCTGCTCCTCCTCCTCCTCGTCCACATGCTCCTCCTCCTCCTCCTCCTCCGCCTGCTTCTCCAGGGTCAGAGGGAAGGTGATGAATTGACGCCTTCTCCTATAAAGGGCAGCTGTAACTTGCCGGATGCAGCAGTGGACTGCAGCCTGAGAGATATTCGTGATGTCCCCAATGGCTCACTGAAAGGATCCGTTGCCATAAAAATTGAGGCCAACAGTCAGTTTAGCGGCCACCGACAGAGAGGTCATGCACCGTTGACACGGCTGCAGATCCTCAGTAAGCAGGTAGCACAGCTCAGTAACAACGTCCATCCCAATTTGGAGCCTTCGCACACACTGCTCCTCCGACATGTCAAGGTATGACCCCTAAAGACCCTCGCAGCATACCCTCGGATTGGGCAACCTCCATTGCCCCTCCTCCTTCTGGCCAATCCCGGCCCTCTCTCCCGCCGTCTTTCTGCCCCTTCATAGTGTTCGGCCTGGAGCCCGTCGCCCTCCAAAGCATCTCCCATTCCGATGCCAGTTGGTCAGAAGGCTGTTAGGTCTAGTGCTCCAACTGCTCCGGACAGGTTTGAGGGTCCCAAGTACTGTAATGCTAAAATCCAAAAACTCTGCTCCACAGTAGCTCCCCAACTCTCTCCACCAACGATCGCAATGAACAGGCCAAGTGGCTGAAGCTTCTATACTAGAGCTGTCCCCTTTAAATAGCGCCCCCTGACTCCCGAGAAGGGCCTGCTAACGCTCCCTCGAACTGTCACTAATAGCGCTAGGCGTTAAGGCTCCGGGCGCCACCCAATATCTGCTCAGGCGCCCCTAAAAGGCGTTGCACGATGAAATGACGTCATTATGTGCTTGCGCTCGCGGGCGCACGCAAACACTTAGCGCAGGCGTTAAATGTATAGTCAATATGGGAGTTGTCGCTATCTTCATTGCGCCCGCCCCAACATTAGGCAACGCCCCAATTCTCGGTCTCTTAAGGCGCTAACCGTTGGGGCAAACAACCGAATTTCTAGGCCATAGAGTCATAACGGCACAGAAGGAGGCCATTCGGCCCATCGAGTCCGTGCCGGGTCTCTGTAGAGCAATCCAGTCAGTCCCATTCCCCCATTCTTTCCCCTTAGCCCTGCAAGTTTATTTCCCTCAAGTGACTATCCAGTCTCCCCTTGAAAATATTGAGTATCTCCGCTTCCACTACTCAGCAGCAAGTTCCAGGTCCTCACCACGCGCTGCGTAAAAAAATTTCCTCACATCCCCCCATATCTCTTGCCGAAAACCTTAAATCTGCATCTCCTAGTCCTTGTACCATCAACTAGTGGGAACAGCCTTTCCCCGTCTAGCCTATTCATACCCGTCATAATCTTGTACACCTCTATCAAATCACCCCGCAACCTCCTTTGCTCTAATGAAAACAATTCTAGCTTCTCCAACCTGTCCTTGTAAGCTAAGAGCCCCCATCCCTGGAACCATTCTGGTAAATCTCCTCTGCACCCTCTCAAGGACCTTCACATCTTTCCTAAAGTGTGGTGACCAGAACTGGACGCAATACTCCAGTTGTGGCCTAACCAGCGCTTTATAAAGGTTCAGCATAACTTCTCTACTTTTGTACTCAATACCTCTATTTATGAAGCCCAAGATCCCATATGCTTTGCTAACCACTCTCTCAATATGTCCTGCCACCTTCAGGGACCTATGCACATTAACTCCCAGATCCCTCTGTCCCTGCACACTCTTTAAAACTGTGCCATTAAGTATATATTGCCTCTCCCTGTTCCTTCTGCCAAAATGCATCACCTCACACTTCTCTGTATTAAATTCCATCTGCCACATGTCTGCCTATTCTGCTAGCCTTTCTATGTCCTGTTGCAGTCAATTGGTATCATTCTCACAGTTTGCCACACCCCCAAGTTTGGTGTCATCAGCAAATTTAGAAATTCTACTCTGTATTCCAATATCCAGGTCATTTATGTATATCAAAGAAAAGCAATGACCCCAACACTGACCCTTGGAGAACCATCCTCCAGTCTGAAAAACAGCCATTTACCACAACTCACTGTTTTCTGTCCTGAAGCCAATTCCTTATCCAAGCTGCCACTGACCCACCTATTCCATGAGCCTCAATTTTGTGTGGTACTTTGTCAAACGCCTTCCGAAAATCCATGTAAACAACATCCATTGCATTCCCTTCATCTATCCTCCGTTATTTCATCAAAAAATTCAATTAGATTAATCAAACATGATCTGCCTTTTACAAATCCGTGTTGGCTCTCCTTAATTAGCTTAGACCTCTCCAAGTGCCCGTTAATTTTTTCCTTGATTATTGTTTCTAAAACTTTACCCACCACTGATGTTAAACTGACCAGCCTGTAGTTACTAGGATTGTCCTTACACCCTATCTTGAACAATTGTGCCATCTTTGCCACTTTCCAATCCTCAGGCACCTCCCCCGCATCTAGGGAAGATTGGAAAATTATGGCAAGCCCTTCCGCTATCTCCTCCCCCAATTCCCTTAGCAACCTGGGATGCAAGCCATCTGGACCAGGCAAATTATCCACTCTAAGCATACCCAGCCTTTCTAGTACATTCTGTCTATTAATTTTCACCCCTTCCATTGCTTCTACCTTTTCCACTTCTACCGATATTTTGTCAGCATCCACCTCCTTTGTAAACACCGATACAAAGTACTCATTGAGTATTCTAGCCTTGCCCTGCGCCTCTAAGCATATATCACCTTCTTTGTCCCTAATAGGCCCCACCCCACCTCTTACTACCCACTGACTGTTTACATGCCGGTAGAAGATTTTTGGGTTCCCTTTTATGTTAACCGCCATTTTACTCTCACGTTCTCTCTTTGCCAATCTTATTTTCATCTTCACTTCCCCTCTTAACTTATTGTATTTGATCTGGTTCTCCTTTGAACAATTCACCTGACATGCATCATACACCCTCTTCTTTTGTTTCATCATCTTCTCTATCTCCCTTGTCATCCAAGGAGCCCTTGCTTTAGTTCCCTTACCCTTCCCTCTTGTTGGAATGTACCTAGCCTGTACCTGAAACATCTCCTCCTTAAAGATCACCCATTGTTCCATTACAGTTTTTCTTGTCAGTCTTTGGTTTCATTTTACCCTGGGCTAGATCCTTTCGCATCCCATTGAAGTTAGTCCTATTCCAGTTTAGAAGTTCCACTCTAGATTGTTCCTTGCTCCTCTCCATTGCTAATCTAAATCTTATGATACGATGATCACTCGTACCCAAGTGTTCTCCCACAGACACTTGGCCGACCTGGCCCACCTCATTCCCAGCACCAGATCCAGTAATGCCTCCTTCCCAGTTGGGCCAAGAACATACTGGTCAAGGAAATTCTTCTGAACACATTTCAGAAATTTCTCCCCCTCCTTTCCCTTTACCCTAGCATTATCCCAATCGATATTTGGGTAATTAAAGTCCCTCAATATCACCACTCTACAGCTCTTGCATATCTCTGCGATTTCCCTGCAGATTTGCTCCTCTACCTCCCTCTCACTATAGAATACCCCCAATAGCGTGATCATGCCCTTTTGCTCCTTAGCTCTAACCAAATGGATTCTGTCCTTGTCCTCTCAAGAACATCCTCCCTTTCCAAAACTACAATGTCTTCCTTAATC
Organism: Somniosus microcephalus; assembly: GCF_052327205.1. Classification (NCBI taxonomy): domain Eukaryota; kingdom Metazoa; phylum Chordata; class Chondrichthyes; order Squaliformes; family Somniosidae; genus Somniosus; species Somniosus microcephalus. Next base: position 18,200,464 of record NC_140993.1, read on the forward strand.
AACACTGCCACCCCACTTCCCTTTTTTCCTTCCAACATCTTGTACCCTTGAATATTAAGTGCCCAGTCCTCACTGTTTTTAAGCCACATTTCCGTGATTGCCACATCATCATATTGCTACATGGCTAATTGTGCTTGTACCTCACCAACCTTATTCACCACACTTTGTGCGTTTACGTACATGCATTCTAAACCTATCATTGAATTTTTTGTAGTCTTTCTTAGTCTGCTCCTATCTGTTACTACTTCTGCCTCTAGTACTACTTTCTTCTAGTACTATCCAACACACTCACTCTTTTACGCACCTTATTCCTCTTTTCTACTCCTTTATGCTGGTGCCCATCCCCCTGCCAAGCTAGTTTAAACCCTCCCCAACAGCACTAGCAAACCTCCCCACGAGAATATTGGTCCCGGCTCTGTTGAGGTGTAACCCATCCGGCTTGTACAGGTCCCACCTACCCCAGAAATGGTCTCAATGCCTCAGGAATCTAAAGCCCTCCCTCCTGCACCATCTCTCCAGCCACACATTCATCTGTTCTATCCTATTCCTGTACTCACTAGCACGTGGCACCGGGAGTAATCCGGAGATTACTACCTTTCAGGTCCTACTTTTTAATCTCTCTCCTAGCTCCCTAAACTCTGCCTGCAGGACCTCATCCCTCTTTCTGCCTATGTCGTTGGTACCGATATGGACAACTACTCCCATGTTCACTCTCCCTTCTCAGAGTGTCCTGCAGCCGCTCAGTGACATCCTTGACCCTGGCACCAGGGAGGCAACATACCATCCTGGAGTCATGTCTGCGGCCGCAGAAATGCCTGTCTGCTCCCCTAACTATCGAATCCCCTACCACTATTGCTCTTCCACTCTTTTTCCTCCCCCCCCCACCGTGCAGCTGAGCCACCCAGACTTGGCTCTGGCTGCACTCCCCAGAGGAACCATTGCCCCCATCAGTACTCAGAACAGAATACTGGTTGGAGAGCGAGATGCACTCTGGGGACTCCTGCACTACCTGCCTGGTCCTCCTCTTCTGTCTGGTAGTCACCCATTCCCTCTCTGCCTGCATACTCTTAAGCTGTGGGGTGACCACCTCCTGAAATGTGCTATCCATGTAACTCTCAGCCTCGCAAATGCACCGCAGTGACTCCAGCCGCCGCTCAAGCTCCGAAACACGGATCTCGAGCTGCCGTAGCTGGTGACCCTTCCTGCACATGTGGTTGTCCAGGCTAGGCGAAGCGTCCAGGACATCCCACATGGCACAGGATGTGCACTCCATGGGACTGAGCTGCCCTGCCATGCCTCTATTTAATAGACTAAGAATTAACTTAGCAGAAATAAACTTAAAACTTCAAAAAAAAACTCACCAGCTACTCACCAATCAGCTCCTTCCCTTGTGCCGACGTCACTTTTTCTACTCTGACATTACTCTTTCGAATTCCCGCTCTGGTCACGCCCAGGTCCGTTGCCTCCTCCAATATCGGGCCTTTTATCGCCGCTGCCTCTCCCGCTCTGGTCACGCCCAGGTCCGCTGCCTCCTCCGTTTTGTAAAATATCTCATGGGCAGCTTTTAGAGGGGCTCCAGAACTCAATAGCTGGCCCCAGATAGTTTTATTTGGTTTAACAATCATTTACTGGTCTACATACCTCAGCTATACAACCATTACAATTTATGTAGCTAGGAACGGGACACGGCCATAAGCGCCTCGCAAGTTTACGCATGGGCTGCGCATGCGCGAAAACTCGGAGCTTGCGATCAGTCAAGAAACTAGGAAAGAGGTTAAAAAGCAGGACCTCAAAGGTAGTAATCTCCAGATTACTACCAGTGCCACGTGCTAGTGAGTTCAGAAATAAGAAGATAGAGCAGATACATAGATACATAGAGATAGGAACAGGAGTAGGCCATTCGGCCCTTCGAGCCTGCTCCGCCATTCAATGAGATCATGGCTGATCTTCGTCTGAGATCATAGCTGATCTTACCAGTTCAGTACCCCGTCCCCGCCTTTTCTCCGTAACCCTTAATCCCCTTAGCCTTCAGAAATATATCCAATTCTCTCTTGAAAATATTTATTGAATTAGCCTTCACAGCCCTCTGTGGCAGGGAATTCCACAGGCTCACCACTCTTTGAGTGAAGAAATTCTTCCTCATCTCTGTTTTAAATGATTTGCCCGCTATTTTTAGACTGTGGCCCCTGGTTCTGTGCTCCCCGGCCATTGGAAACATTCTCTCTGAATTCAGCCTGTCCAGGCCTGCCTGGCTGGAGAGATGGTGTAGGAGGGAGAGCTTTAGACTCCTGAGGAATTGGAACAGTTTCTGGGGGAGGTGGGACCTCTAAAAGCCAGACGAGTTGCACCTCAATGGGAATGGGACCAATATCCTTGTGGGAGGGTTTGCTAGTGCTGTTGGGGAGAGTTTAAACTAGCTTGGCAGGGGGATGGGAGCCTATACAGAGTCAATTGGGAGGGAATAAAAACTGGAATTGGAAAACATAAACGTAGAAAGTAAATTGGAAGGACAGAGGAATCAAGGGCTAGATAGTAGTCAACAAGGAGGTTTGCCTGTACTAAATGGTATATACTTCAATGCAAGGAGTATAGCGAACAAGGCAGATGAGCTGAGGGCACAGGTAGATACTTGGGACTATGATATTATAGCTATTACAGAGACGTGGCTGAAAGAGGGGCAGGTATTGCAGCTCATCATTCCTGGCTACAGGATTTTCAGATGGGATAGAGAGGGAGTAAAACGGGAGGGAGGGGAGTCGCGGTATTGATTAAAGAAACTATTACAGCTGTGAGGAGGGATGATATGTTGGAGGGATCATCAAACAAGGCCATATGGGTCGAATTGAAAAACAAAAAAGGGGCGATTACACTGCTGGGAGTGTACTACAGACCCCCAAACAGTGAGAGGGAGATAGAAGAACAAATATGTAGACAAATTTCTGAGAATTGCAAAAACTATAGGGCAGTAATAGTAGGGGATTTCAATTACCCCAATATTAACTGGGATAAAATTAGTGTGAAGGGTATAGAAGGTGCAGAATTCCTAAAATGTATCCAGGAGAACTTTTTTAGCCAGTATATAGCAAGCCCAACAAGGGAGGGGGCGGTTCTGGGCTTAGTTTTAGGGAATGAAGCTGGGCAGGTAAAAGGCGTTATCAGTGGGGGAGCATTTTGGTGCTTGTGACCATAATTCTGTTAGTTTTAAAGTAGTTATGGAAAAGGACATGGATAGACCAGGAATAAAAATTCTAAATTGGGGAAAAGCAAATTTTGCTAAACTGAGGGGATTTAGCCATACTGGACTGGAAATAGCTACTTCAAGGTAAATCAGTGTCAGGGCAGTGGGAAGCATTCAAGGATGAGATCTGGAGGGTTCAGACCAAACATGTGCCCTTAAAGAAAAAAGGTGGGACTAACAAATCTAGAGCCCCCTGGATGTCTAGAGACATGCAGGGTAGGATAAAGAAAAAAAGAGAGGCGTATGACAGATACCGAGGGCTAAATACTCCAGAATCTTTAGGGGAGTACAGAAAGTGCAGGGGTGCAATTAAAAATGATATTAGGAAAGCAAAGAGAGAGCATGAAAAATTCTTGGCTGGTAAAATCAAGGAAAACCCAAAGATGCTTTATAAATATATTAAGAGTAAGAGGATAACTAAAGGGTAGGGCCTATTAGAGATCATTAGAGTAATCTGTGTGTGGAGGCGGGAGACGTTGGTAGGGTTCTTAATGAATACTTTGCATCTGTTTTCACAAAGGAGAGGGGCGAAGCAGACATTGCTCTGGAGGGGGGGAGGGGAAGAGGAGTGTGAAATATTAGATGAAATAAACATAGTGAGAGAGGTAGTTTTAAGGGGATTAGCAGCTTTAAAAGTGGATAAATCCCCAGGCCCGGATAAAATGTATCCCAGGCTGTTAAGCGAAGCAAAAGAGGAAATAGCAGAGGCCCTGACCATCATTTTCCAATCCTCTCTGGCTTCAGGTGTGGTGCCGGAGGACTGCTAATGTGGTACCCTTGTTTAAAAAGGGAGAAAAGGATAGACCAAGTAATTACAGACCAGTCAGCCTAACCTCGGTGGTGGGAAAATTATTGGAAAGAATTCTGAAGGACAGGATAAATCTTCATTTAGAAGGACATGGATTAATCAAGGATAGTCAGCACGGATTTGTTAAGGGAAGGTCGTGTCTGACAAACTTGACTGAATTTTTTGAGGAGGTAACAAGGAGGGCAGATGAGGGTAGTGCATTTGACGTAGTGTATATGGACTTTAGCAAGGCTTTTGATAAGGTTCCCTTGTTGGGCTTGCTACATACTGGTCACGAAGTTAAAAGCCCATGGTATCCAGGGCAAAGTGTCAAATTAGATTCAAAACTGGCTCGGAGACAGGAAGCAGAGGGTAATGGTTGATCGATGTTTTTGTGACTGGAAGGCTGTTTCCAGTGAGGTTCCACAGGGCTCAGTGCTAAGTCCCTTGCTTTTTGCGGTGTATATCAACGATCTTGACTTGAATATAGGGGGTGATGTGCCTCAATAAATCCGAGACTCGATGTTAGCGAAACAAAACAAGGCTTTTATTGACTTAGAAGGTAACACACAGGAGAGAGGTATCTTCCATCCAGAGCTCTGCCGTACTGGATGTGCTGCAGGCTGGGCCAGCTTACATAGGGGCCAGGTATGGGCGGAGCCCTACACATAGTACAATATAATGGGCCAGGTATGGGCGGAGCCCTACACATAGTACAATACAATGGTGAGGAAACGGAACAGAGGTAAGGGAAATGAAACTGAAACCAACCACAGTCACAGGCAGTGATGAATGGAATATTTCATCACAGCGGGTATGATTAAGAAGTTTGCAGATGATACTAAAATCGGCTGTCTGGTTGATACTGAAGAAGGAAGCTGTAGACTGCAGGAAGATAGCAATAAATTGGTCCAGGTGGGCAGAACAGTGGCAAATGGAATTCAATCCGGAGAAGTGTGAGGTAATGCATTTGGGGAGGGCTAACAAGGAAAGGGAATACACATTAAATGGTAGGACACTGAGTAGTGTAGAGGAACAAAGGGACCTTGGAGTGCATGTCCACAGATCCCTGAAGGTAGCAGGCCAAATAGATAAGGTGGTTAAGAAGGCATACGGAATGCTTGCCTTTATTAGCTGTGGCATAGAAGAGCAGGGGGAGTTATGCTTCAACTGTATAAAACACGAGTTAGGCCTCAGCTAGAGTACTGCGTGCAGCTCTGGTCACCACATTACAGGAAAGATGCGATTGCACTAGAGAGGGTACAGAGGAGATTTACAAGGATGTTGCCGGGAGTAGAGAATCTTAGCTATGAGGAAAGATTGGATAGGCTGGGTCTGTTTTCCTTGGAACAGAGGAGGCTGAGGGGAGACCTATTGAGGTGTATAAAATTAGCAGAGGGGTCAAAAACCAGGGGGCACAGATTTAAAGTAATTGGGGGAAAGTTTAGAGGGGATTTGAGGGGAAATTTCTTCACCCAGAGGGTTGTGGGGGTCTGAAACTCACTGCCTGAAAGGGTGGTAGAGGCAGGAACTCTAACCACATTTAAAAAGTACTTGGATGTGCACTTGGGATGCTCTAACCTGCAGGGCTACGGACCAAGAGCTGGGAAGTGGGATTAGGCTGGATAGATGCTTGTTGGCCGGCCGAAATGGCCTCCTTCCGTGCTGTAACTTTCTATGATTCTATGAATCTAACAGATCCTCCACCTGTGCAGGAAATGGACATTCGCTGGCGGAGAGCCCAGCGAATGCCCATGAAACTCTTACGCCTGATAAAAGCAGGCATAAGGTCTTCTTTTACCAGCGTAAGGGTGAAAATAAATATTAAAATAAACTTTTAAAAATCATTTTAACATTCAAAAAACTTCAAAATAAGTTCGTGTTATTTTTGGCCCCTTAAAAAATGTTTATTTTTCAAAAAATTAAATTTTTGTTTTAAATGTTTAATGAAATTGTATTTTAATTGATTGTAAACATGTAATGATTTTTTTATTTCAGGGTCGTGTACATGTGTTTTTTTAGGGTTTTCCTATTATGCTTATGGGGATTCCGTACGTAAATGGAACTCCCATAAGCATAATGGGAATCCACTTTCTGATTGGTTGGGCCGGCTGCATGCGCTCCTGGGATACGTGAGCCTCTACGCATGTGTACACCTGCAGACACAGGAGCGCAAGTCTCCGTGGATCTAGGACCATCGGGTAGGTGCGTAAATTTATTGCGGTTCAGAGGCATCCGCCCGCGGGAAGCCTCCGACCGCAAATTCAGGCCCATTGTTATAATTTATTTTCAGAATGCATTTTAAAGTGGGCAAATAGCATTCAATACTCCGAAATTGAAGGAAAAGCATATTGGTTCTACAGTAGCAAATAATTCATCTTTCAATATGTAAAAAGTACAGGGAAAAAGATTTATCTGTGTTGATTGGCCAATGTGTTACATAGAATGTGCAGCACAGAAACAGGCTATTCAGCCCAACTGGTCCATGATGGTGTTAATGCTCCATGTATGGCTGGAATTTCCAAAACAAATAAACTGCATGGGGTAAATTCCCGCAGAGTTCCCCGATCCCCCGCTATAACTTTGGCGCAAGATCTGCAGAAACCTTGGTGAAGGGGGAATAAAACCAACAAAAAGAATGACAAGACCTGGTTTGTTATTACAATGTTTGGTGGCTAACAGCACTTTTCTTGGTTCTGGATGCTGGTCTTAGCGTTGCTACTAGCCTAAAGAGTTCAATATTGGCCAGGGGGAAACTGAACATACCTTCTCAGCTAGAAGGTGTTTCTGGGGAGTAGTTTAGATTAAAAGTACTTGTCTCAAAGAATTGTCCTCCTTTAATAGATGTTAATTTATAGAAATACATGGTCAATGCAATGACCACAGTCTTGATTGAAGAATTCAAAAATGCTTATGGCAGATGGAATCTAGTCATCTCCTTGCATTATACTTGAAACGAAGACATGGTCTACAGTAACATTTCCAAAGGGTGCTCCCTTGGGAGTGCATTCCAAGAATAGATGGGCGAGTCCCTGTGTTAGATTAGATTAGAATTGTGTTGGTTATTAGACCTAGTGCTATGCTTAACTCTAATCAATCTTTTGTCTTGGAACTATTTAAATGCCACAAAAGGACTGTTAAGAAAAAAGTAATCTAGCAATGATTCCCGTGTAATGACATGTAGCTTTCATCCTCTGGATGCAGCAATAAACAGTAAGACCACTCTGCAAGTAAAAGAAACACCTATATTTATAAAGCGCCTTTCACGACCTCAGGATGTCCCAAAGCACTTTACAGCCAATGAAGTACTTTTGAAGTGTAGTCACTGTTGTAATCACAGAATCACAGAAACCCCACAGTGCAGATAGAGGCCATTTCGGCCCATCGAGCCTGCACCGACACATATCCCACCCGATCCCCGTAACCCCTACACCAACACATATCCCACCCTATCCCCGTAACCCCACGTATTTAATCCCCCTAACACTAAGGGTCAATTTATCATAGCCAATCAACCTAACCCTCACATCTTTGGACTGTGGGAGGAAACCGGAGCACCCAGAGGAAACCCACGCAAACACAGAGAATGTGCAAACTCCACACAGTCACCGGAGGCCGGGTTATCGGTGAAGAAGCGACTGTCCAGCTCGCTCACCAAACAACAAGAATCCAAAGTTTGAAATAAACCCACGAGTATAAAACCAAGCGGCGGCCTCCGTGAGCCGCTCCAACTGGCCGAGCCCAGCGCGGCGTCACTGCCGCTCGGCCCCAACTCACTGCCCGAGCTCCGAGTCCGACTAATGTAGGAAACACGGCAGCCAATTTGGGCACAGCAAGCTCCCACAAAGAGCAATGTGATAATGACCAGAGAATCTGTTTTAGTGATGTTGATTAAGGGTTAAATATTGGCCAGGACACTGGGGATAACTCCCCTGTTCTTCTTCAAAATAGTGCCATGGGATCTTTTACATCCACCTGAGAGAGCAGACGGGGCCTCGGTTTAATGTCTCATCCGAAAGACGGTACCTCTGACAGTGCAGCGGAAACTGCACTGGATTGTCAGCCTAGATTTTTGTGCTCAAGTCTCAGAGACGAGAATGCTACAAACTGAGCCAAGTTGACACTAAAGTGAAATAGTTGGATTACTGATAGCGAACACATCTTCACTGCTGGAGGTTGTACGTGAACTCCAACTTGGAAAGAAGCTATCCAGTAAATAGTAGATAGGTGGAATCCACAGATTATTGTGCACGGCTTCAAGAAATGCGGCACATCAAAGTCCATGGATAGCACAGCAGATGACGTTCTGTGAGAGGGAGATCAACCTCAGCCAGACTAGCGTCGAAGAAAGAAAGCAACAATGATGACAGTTACTATGTGGACATTGGGCATGACTTAGATGATGCTGATTTGTACACACAGGTTGATGAATCTTAAGATGGTTTGGAATTTAAGGGTTTCTAATTTTCTTTAATTTTTGTTAGTGCTTTTGTGACTTTTTACTGCTACCAGTTTAATTCACGTATTGAAATTTCTTCTTATCTCAGTAGATGGCATGGTAGAAATATACACACGATTTCTCTGAGCCAACCAGAGCAGAATGAAGAAAGACTTGCATTTAAATAGCACCTTTTATGAATTCAGGACATCCCAAAGCGCTTTACAGCCAATTACTTTTTGAAATGTAGTCACTGTTGTAATGTAGGAAACACGGCAGACAATTTGCGCACAGCAAGGTCCCACAAACAGCAATGAGAAAATTAGGGTATCATCTGTTTTTGGTGTTGGGTGAGGGATAAATATTGGCCAATGCACCCAGGAAGAACTCCCCTTCCGTTCTTCGAATAGTGCCATGGGATCTTTTACATCCGCCTGAGAGAACAGACGGGGCTTCAATTTTACATCTCATCTGACAGTGCAGCACTCCTTCAGTACAGCACTGGAGCGTCAGCCTGGATTTTGTGCTCAAGTCTCTAGAGTGGGACCTGAACCTACAACTTTCTGGCTCAGAGTCGAGATGCTACCGACCGAGCCAAGGCTGACACTTATTGATCAAGAAGAATGTCTGTTCCTTGGTCTGTTTTCAATGAGATAATCTTAGTCAGCGTAGCAGTGGGAGTTAAACAACTGGCCTCTGTGCCGGGAAGGGAAAGAAATTGCCCATTTCTCCGGATAGCTGTCTCTGGGAGCCCTGCTGCAAATGTGAATGTTTAAAAACTGGTTAAGAACAAGGTCTAACTTACTTGTACCGGCCTTGGAGTTGAACAGCCTAGAGATATATACTGAGCAGGTTCACAAGAACTGCGGTTGACTATGGGACTGTAGCCAGCATAAGACATTGCCTTCAAGAAAAGAGGTGGGGTAAATTGAGACAGACGGAAAACTGGAAGAGGGAAATAAAACTAAATACAATATTGGTTTCCATCTGTATCTTGTACACTACAAAGGCAATGACCAGTAATATCTGCATGTTATATTCTAACCTGATGCCTGAAACTCAGTTTAGTTATGTGCAGTGGTTGCATATCCATCTGGGTTAATTGATATAGTCAATAAATTGATAAATTTTCTGGCATAGATTTGAACCATAGCCTCAAGATTTTGAGTTAGTGATTAGAATCTGTAAGCTGCCATTTGATAACGCTTAAAATACAAACATCAATCAAAAAACACCCAACTGCTGTAGATATTGATTTGCTTTATTCTGACATATAGGAAAATACACATCATAAAATAAGTTAGTGTCCCATATTAAGGAAATGACCATGTGAAATTCAAAATATTCCACATCATTTTTTTACTTTAAATAACACAAGCCATAACCAATGATTTGAATTTTTTTAAATAATCCAACATTTAGATTCGAAGAAAGATTGACAACACCACGGATAAATACATTTACTAATTCAAGTCAGTAGGGGTGGCTGATAACTGGTGACAATGGGTTATGATTGTTTATTTGTGAGTGTGTTATAAAGTTCTCGTGCATGGATAGCAGAATAAGTGAAACGCACCATCACCGGGAGGAATTAACTCTAGAAATCTGCAGATGTTCTGATCGCTTGAAAGATGTAAGGTTCTGAAGGGGATTGACAGGGTAGATGCCGAGAGGTTGTTTCCCCCTGGCTAGAGAGTCTAGAACTAGGGGGCATAGTCTCAGAATAAGGGGTCGGCCATTTAAGACCGAGATGAGGAGTAATTTCTTCACTCAGAGGGTGATGAATCTTTGGAATTCTCTATCCCAAAGGGCTGTGGATACTCAGTTGTTGAGTATTTTCAAGACCAAGATCGATAGAGTTTTGGACTCTAGGGGAATCAAGGGATATGCAAATCGGACAGGAAAGTGGAGTTGAAGTCGAAGAACAGTCATGATCTTATTGGATGGCAGAGCAGGTTTGAGGGGCTGTATGGCCTACTCCTGCTCCTAATTCTTATGTTTTTATGGAGACCAGTAATACATTCCACACATGCACCTGCTGAAATTCTAAACATCTGCATTCATTTGAGGTGCTGTTAGACACATGTATTTGGATTGGAAGTTGATTGCCATTTTGCTTTGGACTGTTGGCTATTTTCATTCTGATGAAATCAGAACAGAAATTCATAAGGCAGCAGAAGGTAAGTGTGTGGACAGGAGTTCTGCTGTTTGCCGGCACAACACTACACCATCACAATTACTTTGCATAGAATGTACAGCGCAGAAATAGGCCATTCGGCCCAACTGGTCCATGATGGTGTTTTATGCTCCACACGAGCCTCCTCCCACCTTTCTTCATCGCACCCTATCAGCATATCCTTCTATTCCTTTCTCCCTCATGTGTTTATCTAGCTTCCCTTTAAATGCATCAGTTGGAACAACGATCAAGACTTGTGGAAGTCTCACTGCTATGGACACAAGAAAAGGCAGCATGGCGCTGGAGAGGAGAGATGTATAAGCAGACTTTTATTAGTGGCACCTTGCGGAAAGTGTTGATGTGAAAGGCTAGTATAAGAGGAGCATTAACTTAATTTCACAATACTATGCTGAGTGCCTGAGTGATAATTAAGACATGCCAAGAGTATTCAGTTTTCATTAGAATGCATGTTAGACTGTCAGATACTCACACAGAATAGACACGAATATTCAAAACAGTTCACAGAAAATAAGTGAAATTGTTGGATTTTGGCCTGGCATTTTGATGCACTGTTAAAGCAGATTATACAGTGATATATTGGAATCCGCTTTTTGATCAGTTATTAGCTGAAGCTTATTCTCAACAATTGTACACAATATGTAGGCATAGTAAAACATGCCACATAGGGTTCAACAGTGCAGAGCAACAAATAAATGCAATTTATTTGACCATATTTGCTTGTTTAATATCCTGAATAACTGTGGTACCTGAGTAAGTGATAATTTCATTAAGTTCAATGTCACCCTATACAATGATCTGACTGACCAGATAACATGGAAAGGCAATATAAGGGGTAATTCCATGATCCCAGTCAGGAGTCATGCTTGCAGAGAATGTGGATCGGAGATAGTGCTAACATTATAGCCTCTTCTCTCCAAACCGCACTTCCTACGCGCTCACCTCAACTCCCTGCTGGAAGTGAGGGAAGTGACATTTCCCCAATAGTTTCAATGAATGCAGAAAGTCTTCTGAATTACTGTTCTGTTTTGTCAATTTTTGACTGATTATGCTCCTGTGAAGCACCTTGGGAAGTTTTACTATGTTAATGGCGCTATATAAATGCAAGTTGTTCGGTTTTTGAATAACTTAAAGAGTTTTGTTAACTCAAGGAGTGATTCTTTGCAATTCATTCCGTTGAAATTTGAGAACTACATTTTCAGAGCAATATAAGAATTTAGTTGTCAGCAACATTTTTTTAAATGATATATCTAAGCTTGATCTGTTCTCAAATTAGAAATCAGGACAGTTCACACTATTTGTCAAAATATAACAAATATCACTAATACTTTGATGAGATAGATACTATACTTGTTTTATAAGGGGGGATAGAATTACATAGAATGTACAGCACAGAAACAGGCCATTTGGCTCAACTGGTCTATGCTGGTGTTTATGCTCTACTTGAGCCTCCTCACACCCTACTTCATCTCACCCTATCAACATATCCTTCTATTCCTTTCTCCCTCATGTACTTATCTAGCTTCCCATAAAGAGAAGAGTCTCTCCAATGTGCTAAAGCCATCAGTAACACGCAGAGCACTTTGCAATACACAGTATTGATCGATCAATAGTTCGTGGTTTCCACCTTCCTAACTCTAAAGCCACCATGACAGTTCACAGAACAGTTGTCACAATTGAAAGCCTCACAAAACCATATGATCTTTGCTGTTGGTGTTAATCATTGAGAAAGTAGCATGTTTTCATCGCTTTTTGGAAAAACAAGCTAAAACCACATTCTTAAAAATTATAATGCAGAACACAACACTGCAGCACAGGCACATGGGCATGGCTCTGTATAACCTCAATTCCGAATAAAATAGAAGCACTCCCATTTTAAATTACTTTGGATGTGAATAGTGATTAAATGGTATTGAAGTCTTCAAAGGTTTATGTACAGCACGATTTTTTTAGATCTCTATGTTTAACAAGTGGTGAGACTACTATAGCATTGGACTACTAATCTGCACTGTCACCCCATGTTAATATTGTGATGTCGCGCATGAGCTACCTTATAAATGTGAAAGCAGACAGTACATTTTCCTGAACTGAACCTTCAATAGAACACTTTCTTATAGTTCACATTGGGTTTGTTATAGTGCGAGATTACTTCTTTCGGAGTGGCCTGTCCTGGTGGGCATGCATCTAAGGGACCAGTGTGCAAATAGCTGGGTTTAGTTTAGCCAAACTCAGTAATTGTATAGTGCATGTCCTTTTTGAGAGAGAAGGCAATTCTGAGCAGCATCACACTTTATCAGCTCATCCCAACTTGAAACAAAATTCATCAATCAACTGAATTTATTTAAAAGGCACTGAAACAATTTCAATTTGGCAATTTGCTGTGATTCTTGCAATCAAAAGTCTTTATTGAAGTTTCTAGATGGACAGAGATTTAAAAGTTTAAACTATAATCTACTTTTTTTATTACTAGAATAATAAATTTCAAATAAGACTGTATGTACACTTATTCCACTTTTCTTTAAACACAAGAAAAAGCCTTCATCTTTGTCACAGTCAATTCAGTATTGTCTGCCCAGTTTCCCAGAAAACACTTGTGTAGTCCTCATCTATCAGGATGCTGCACACTGTTTACATGAGAGTTTGAGTCTTCAGCTGAAAGCCCCATTTGAATGCACCGTCAAAAGCTACATGTAGTGGGATAAGAGTTAAGGACTGTAGTGGGAGCAGCATGCAAGGTAATCAAAGAGAATTATGAGTTTGGAACAATTAGATTAGTTTAGAAGTGAAGTAAATTGTCCAGTTCTACCTCAGCGAAAAATCTAGCTGACTAATTGATCATCATCTTTGTCTTGATTGGATAAGTCAGCACACAAAGGTTCATTCATAGAATTACATATGATATACAGCGTAGAAACAGGCCATTCGGCCCAACCAGTCAATGCCGGCGTTTATGCTCCACTCGAGCCACCTCCCGTCTTTCCTCATCTAACTCTATCAGCATAACCCTCTATTCCTTTCTCCCTCATATGTTTCTAGCCTCCCCTTAAATATATCTATGCTATTCACCTCAACCACTCCCTCTGGTAGTGAGTTCCACATTCTCACCATTCTCTGGGTAAAGAAGTTTCTTCTGAATTCCCTATTTGATTGAGAAGTTTCTTCTGAATTCCGTTTGATTTCTTGATTCGTAAGGGGAAAACCTTTTAAAACTCCACACTGCGCGACAGATTAATTAGACTAATTTCAACACAGTACAAAAGATGAATTATCCAATTTCTAAAGTTACTCCTAAAATTAATCTCAGTTGACAATTGACAAATGAATGTCAACTTCCAGTGTCATCTCAATTTATCCTTTAGCAAAATTAGCACTTCAGGTTTGTATATACACTAATATTATAAGGACAAACAGTGGCTTCTGCATATGCTTAGCAGAGTGCAGCCGCTGCATATGTCATTTGGGCACTCTAACTTGTGTCATTGCCGAGGTTATGGCAAATCCATCGAGCCTTGCTAGGTAAAACAACAGGTGGCAGAATCGACCTCTGATGATGAGTGATCTCGCCATGCTCCCAGCTAGTGAGGCTCTGCACAGGGAGTGGAGCCCGGGTTCGTATCCACTGAATAAATAAGGTTTTAAAAGTTAAATGAACAATAACATTACATTATTTTTAAAATAACATAAGTTATAACTGTGCTTATCTGAACATCACCCAAACTGTCAAATGGTACAGGAGGCAAAATTGGGTTGCTTTGTGCCTCCCCTTAGCGCCCTAAGGAGGCGCAAAGCAACTAGCGCCCGGGCGCGGCACCACTAGCGCCTCCTGCGAAATTCAGCGGGAGGTTAGCGGCAGCGGTAACCAGTAGCGCCCCGCGGCACCTCCGGCGATGACATCGTTACCGTGTGCAGCGCCCCGCTTGTAAACTTCAGTCGCGCTGCCTGATGTACCGCTGGACGCTATGTCCAACAAGGTCAGGAGGTGCGTACATGCGGTGATATTTAAAGGGGAGGTGCCGGGCGGCCATTTTTTTTGCTGGCCGCCTGCCAGCACCTGCCCCCTTTGCCCTCCCGTGGGGTGCTGGCCGCGATCGGGCAGCCCGGCACTCCTCTGGAGCGCCGGGCTCTTTTGCCGGCACCCCGTTCCCTGGTGGCCCAGCTGGGCCTCGGTTCGCGCTGCACAAGGCCCCTCCCCTTTAATAAAGGGAGGAAAGCCTGCAGTAACGCGGCGCGACGTGCCGATGCGCGTGGCGCTGCGGCACGTCGCGCCGCGATATTGGGCTGGAATGCCCCAAAAGTGAGGGGGAGCCCTTCTAGTAGTGCCCCGCCTCCTGCTTGGGGTGCTACCATTGAATTTTGGGCACGGGGGAGCTAATTGTTTCAGGGCGTTAAAAGTTGTGCTCCGGCGAAGTTAGCGCCCCAAAGGGGGCGAGACCCAATTTTTCCCTGTCAATGTTTTGATAGGTTCAATCAAATCTTAAGTTTATATTTGGAAGTTAATGCTAGAAGGAAACCTCACAGAACCCTGTTTACAAATGTCGCCACAAATCTTTAGGGCATCAATATTTAGGATAATGACTTGTAAAATGTTAAGACCTACAGTGAGTAAAATCCGCAGAGTTTAGCTGAAACAGCAGAAATGTCTTACGTTTCTGTAGGGCATCTACATCACAGGAAGCTCCTCTTCGAGGTCAACAAAGTCAATCCAGTCAGCGCACCCGGTTACAGCCTGCTGCTATCGTGACAAGGCTCACCTTGGTATACACACTAAATGTGAGACTAATAAGTTGAGAAATAAACTTTTAATAAGATACTTTCTATTGACATCAAGATATAATAAAAGCAACAAAAAAAAATTGGTGCCTACTGATTTCTTCAAGTACCCGTGTGCACCAATAAAAATCAGTCGTCACATAAAAATAAATTAACTATAATCTTTAGCATGCTTGTGTGTTCTGGGAATCTGGTCCCTGTACACTTTCAAGAGGGGCAATAAAGCATTCTGTTTCATCTTGTAGTGGTAGTAGTTAATGCATCACCAATTCCTGTGTATTAGTTAGTGTTGAAATGTTTGTGGGTCAAAGTCTACTTTAATCAATAAGTCTACCCAAATACATTAAATCAGGTGTGCACATCATAACTAAACATGTAAGAGATCTAGCAGCACCAGCAGGATTAAAATCTTCTATTGAGCTAAGGTGGACACAATTATCTGTATTCATATCACAGTGTTGTTGCCAGAAGCAACCCTGACTCGCTGTTCTAATATAAATGAAGTGTTGCGAGTATTTTCAGTGACACAATGTGCTCTCTCTAAGGGATAGCTTCTCTCTGTGCCACTGCTGACATCAAGTAAATAGTTGCCACCGGTGGCAGATGATGCTGCATATTAATACATCATCTCGACACAAACAGTATTGAATGTTCAACCTATCTGTACAGATCAGGAATGCGATTTTTATGTTGCTGGCTTATGCAGACCTATCCCAACATCTGGGCACATCCAGAGCCAGAAACTTCAAAGTCATACTGTGACTTTTGAACAACTGTGCATGTGTACTTCTGCAAATACTTCAGAGCTGCCATTGGTGGTCTGAAATTTGAGGGCAGATTACCAAGTGGCAGTACCCTCAGCACATTGTGGAATTACTTGCAACAGAAAAGCACAATATTAGAGGTATAGTTGACAGAAATCCAGTTGTTACATGTCAAGGATTACGATCGTGCCAAATTGACACACTCTCAACGAATTGGTGGTGGATTTAAGAAGTTGATTTGGGGAGTCTGAGATTACTACCTTGTTTACTTACAGGCTAAGTTTTAATCTTCAGACGCTTAACAGTGTTTCTTGGTACCCCAGCATACGTAATCAGCAATAAAATGCTGGTCACAAATATCGTGGCATTGCTATCTTTGTTGGTGTTTGAGGATGTTAATACTCAATGATCCAGATTCCAAACTGAGTCACAATATCATTATAAGCTGTGGAGATGAAGAAAAGACAAGTAGTGCTGCAAAATGGACATACAGACATCGCTATTAAAACTCTTTGCTTCAATGCTGATAGGTTAAATTCTAGATCATAGTTAACATTATTCTACCAGTGTTTAAGTATTTTTGGTTCTTTAAATGTTCTCACAGTACATATTATTATAAATATATTATAGGCCACGTCACCCAGGATAGTTTGGGTAGGTTCTGTTGGATGTGGGTAATGCCTGATGAATTCAGCTAGAAGTTCTGCTGTCTTCGTTTCTTGGCATCCATGGCATCCAGAATGGGCTGTCGTTTAGCCTGGTATCTTTGGCGCAGATCCTCAATTTCTCGTTCCATCATTGGATCCAGTGCACTCAACCTCATTTGTAGTTCTTCAAAGCTCAGGTTTTTCAACTACAAAACAAGAAAAGTAATGATGGAAAACAACATCTATAAAAGGAAAATGCGATTTACACAATGAAGATGTTATTCCTGTAAAGAGTAGCATAATCTATTGTCAAATTACAATAAATTGTAACTGAAAATTAAGCTTGGTATCAATCAACTATACCATTGTTCTGTGTTTACAATACAAATAGAAACCTTGCACCTTGTAATTAAAACAACAAAGACCATTAATTATTCTCTTTTTACCTTTACAGTGATGCCCTGTTTTGTCCCTCCACACCCCCTCCAACCAATCAAAAGAACATAAGAAATAGGAGCAGGAGTCGGCCATACGGCCCCTCGAGCCTGCTCTGCCATTCAATAAGATCATGGCTGATCTTTGACCTCAACTCCACTTTCCCATCCGATCCCCATATCCCTTGATTCCCCTGGAGTCCAAAAATCTATCTATCTCAGCCTTGAATATGCTCAACAACTCAGCAACCACAGCCCTTTGGGGTAGATAATTCCAAAGATTCACAACCCTCTGAGTGAAGAAATTCCACCTGAACTCGGTCTTAAATGGCTAACCCCTTATCCTGAGACTATCCTCCTTTCTTCTTGCCCTTCTTGTGTCAGGAGGCTGGGACAGTCCAGCCATTTCCTTCTCCATGCTAAACTTCAGTTAACTTGTCAAGAGGCATGTTTGAGCAGTCTCGGAAGGGAATGAACCAAGAATGTTCCCCCCCCCCCCTCACCCACCTTCAGATAA
Organism: Somniosus microcephalus; assembly: GCF_052327205.1. Classification (NCBI taxonomy): domain Eukaryota; kingdom Metazoa; phylum Chordata; class Chondrichthyes; order Squaliformes; family Somniosidae; genus Somniosus; species Somniosus microcephalus. The sequence continues at coordinate 18,218,253 of NC_140993.1, forward strand.
CACTTTAGCGATGAATTGAATAGCATGACATACAATTTTAAGGCAGTCCAAGGAACGTTAGTCATGATGGGATTTAATCTCAGAGAGCTGATTAGGTGATATGAGCGCCACTTTTGAGCTAGGTACTAATGGGTATATGATGAGTGGCACAGAGTACCTCACTCACAAATCTCTTTCCATCCCCAACATACAGATAATAGCTGAGTCTATTGTTCATCATCTCCCTCTAGTGGCACAATTAAGAGTGAGAGCTTAAGATCTGGTGAACCCAGGTACAAATGTGCACCCACTCCATGTTACAGGGTGTTGAGATCACCAATGGGCTGTGCCAAGATCTGGTCTCAATTAGTTGAGAATCAAATGCTTAAGCAAAGAATATCCAAACAATATTCTAGATAAAACGTCTTCAAAAGGTTATGAATTTTAAAATGTTTTAAATTACTAACCAAAAGAAAAATAACATTTTTGAACATTATAGATCTTTGCTGAAAGAGAGTTGCTCGTGTGTTGATAATGTATATTCAGCTACCATGAGCTGGGTGGGCTTCCCATTCGGTCATGATTTTCTGTTCATTAAAATTGTCCCTTAGATCTTAGGGAACTGAATGACTCTATAGGAATGTTTTTACTAAAATGCTGAATATATAGCTCAACATCTGCACACAATGGTTCTAGTTTTCATAAGGCGTTTGCTGCAATAGTTGTGAAGTGGTGCAGCACCATGATGTACCGAGACACAATGGGGTGGATAATGTGGTCCCCTGTGCACAGCCACCAGGACCACTGCTCTTGAGGAGCAACGCGAGCCCACTTTCAAATCAGCTGATCTGGCATGACAGCACAAAATATGTTTGTGATGACCCATTGGGAGCACCACGAAGCTCAGGAGTTGGAATGCCAGGCTCCAGCCGTCAGTGAAGGATTGCTGGTTACCCGTAAAACACTGCCGTTATTTTTTGTTGTAAAATTACCTTTAGGATACAAAGAACTGGCTGAAAGCCAAGAAGATGGACCATAAACACTGATGGTCCTATTGCAAGAAGAGAATCCCGCAGGGGAAAATCAAAAACGCTGAGCACCCGTTCTGCACTATAGCCAATTTACATTACCCATTCCTCTTGGTGTTTTAAAGTTCTGGATCATGTCCTCGCTCAATCTTTTCTCCAGTGAAAGCAAGTTATGTTCCGTAAGCCTCTCTTCATAACTGGAGAGGCCCTAAGCCCTGAAATCATTCTTGTCACTCTTCTTTGAATCCTACTGAACACAGCCATGCCCTGTTAATGATAAGCTGTCCAAACTGCACACAATAGCTCAAATACTGCCTCAGCAGTGAGCTAAACAAGGTTCTTTGTTATGAACATGTGCATCATATTTTTATACTTTTACTCACATTAAATCCACTTGTCATTCCTTAGCCAATCTGCTCAATAGTGCTGATTCATTCAAATGCAGTTCCTCTTCTATATACTTGTCACCTGACCCCATAGCCTGGTGTCATCAGATAACTTCATCTTAGTAGAAGTATCCTCCTCAATATCATAGTCAAATCGTTTGAGTGGCAGACCCAGAACAGAGCCCTTTTATCTAGCAGTGTAAATGATAGAGTGCCTTTTGCTGTGATAATTAATTGGAGAATCAATAATTTAATCATATCCAACACTAAAAATTCCAGCGAAGCCTTTCCTCTTTTGTCACAGGAGTTTCTAAATGGGATCAGCTGTTATGGATGCAGAGGTTAGACGTGGTCTCCCAAGAACCAGCCCTTCAGTATTTCCTCTCCTTCAAACAATCCGAGCACAGTGTACTCGGGCATGCAAGAAAGGCATTGTGGCTACTGGCATGCATAATAATGCTTCTGTGGTCAGACAGCACCTTCACTGTAACTAAGTGCAAACTCTTGCTCTTTATGTAGGCTATGGGGTTGATATGAGGAAGCCTGATGCCCACATGGGTACCATCTGTGGTGCTTTGCACTGTCGCCTTTTGAGAGCTCTGTACCCTGTACTGCTGATGCCTCCCTTTCACAGGGAAAGTGCAAGTATACTTGATTTATATATATGCGCATTGCAAACTGTCTAATGTGGCAGATAACCTCTGGAAGGATCTGATAGCATACTATAGAAAATTTCTTAAGCCACATGTGTGAAATAAAATACTTTGTGCAGAAATCACAGTAACAATTGTGTTCTATGGGAAGAGAGAGGCAGAGTCCCAGAGAGACAGAGTCGCAGAGAGAGGCAGAGTCCCAGAGAGGCAGAGTCCCAGAGAAAGGCAGAGTCCCAGAGTCCCTGTTCCAGAAACTGTCCATAGGTCATCCTGCAACAGGTGGTACAACTGTGTGGCAGGCTGGCTTCTGAAGTAGAGGCACCAAATACAGATGCCTTCTAATACATACAGGTATGTGTACATGGGTCTGTAAACCAAGTTTTGAGGTAGTGACAAATGTGGACAAAATGCCTCAGATGTTGTTTCACGTCCATTTGTTGGCCCCTCGTGGCCTCCTCCCCCCTCATCTAAAACATGCAAAGCATTCAGAATCCCCAAAGAAAACTCCATCCTCATCACTTTCCATGGTGCCATTTAAATGGCTGCAGGAGCTGAGAATAATGAGGGAAAGTATTGGCAGGGGAAAAAAAGTCCAGAAATGATGAACTGCTCAGCAAACCTAACTAAATCCATAGAGAAAAGGGCAGCAAAACATACTTAGGACACAGAAAAACAAGACTACCATCAACTGAAGTGGATGCACTGGGGCTAATAAAAATCAGCTCTTAATGGCATTTTCAAAGTGAATCTGCTTAGATCTACAAAAATGATTATTTGCACATCTTTAATGGTGATGATATGAAATTAGCAATGGTGCATCATTAAATTCTTTAATCTACATCTGTGAAGTAAAATTAAAAAAGATAATCTTGTTCGGTTGTGTTTTTTCTTTGGTCTTAATATTCTTGTTTTGCACTCTTCACAATGAAATTTATGCTCTGCTCTATATTCATCCACTACAGCAGATACCTGGGGGGTAAATCTCAGTTGATTTATTAAAATAACATTAACATCTTTAGAGTAATAACTGGGACACTGTCTCTTCAGTAAGATCAAATTAAAAGAACAGGCAATTCATTAAACTATCTTATTGCTTTGCTAAAAACAAACTAAAATTAACTAAAGCTCAGAAACCTTCTGTCTGCTCGTCATGCACCACAAATACACAACCTCACCAACAGGACTTGTTTTAAAAATTAAGGAGTTGCAAAGATCCTTTTTAACATGCTGTTTTCTAGTAACCAAAATCTGCGACTTTTACCACCTAGGACAAGGGCAGCAGGTGCATGGGAACACCATCATCTCAAAGTTCCCTTCCAAGTCACACACCATCCTGACTTGGAAATATATCGCCGTTCCTTCATCGTCGCTGGGTCAAAATCCTGGAATTCCCTCCCTAACAGCACTGTGGGAACACCTTCACCACACGGACTGCAGCGGTACAAGGCGGCGGCTCACCACCACCTTCTCGAGGGCAACTAGGGATGGGCAATAAATGCTGGCCTTGCCAGCGACACCCACATTCCAGGAACGAATTAAAAAAATATCTTGGTAGATATATGCACCCCATTGTGAGGTGATGAGCACTAAATACCAGGCAGATGCCAGTTTCAAACCCATTCTGCACTGAATTTGTTGAACTGAACTCAGAAAACAGTGGGACTTCTGTGATTGGCTTGCGTGTCCTTGGGCTACAGTGGTAAAAATAAAAGTAGCCAGGGTTCTTGTATCTAATTTCTATCCAATGATCCCCTACTGATGAAGTCTACCATGAGGAATGGACATTGGGCAAGGAACTGGAGGGCTACCAGTGATGGTAGCATGTTTTCAGCTCCTTCAGGAAGGTAGAGAGAAATAGAGTGTGGAAGGGGAAACTAAAAACTGGCTTGGCAATAGAAAAAATGGAAGTGGTAAGATTAAATAAATCTGCTGGGGTTTTTCCAATATCTTTGAGGATCAGGGAGGAAGTCTATAGATCTTTCACTTTGGAGGTGAAGTAAATTGAGTGGATTGTACAGGTTCTGTGGAAGAAAAAAGCTTGATGGGCTCATATTCTATTCTTATTGCATATTTTCTTATGTATATGTGCTCTCACCTGCTCCATAAATCACATACCCTGTCCTCAATTACCTTCTTCTAAAATATAATTATCAAGTGGTTTAATGTTTAACATTTGCACCTTGGTTTTGCATCTCTCAGCTTGTCAGCCTGTACTGCATAGAAATTCTTATGCTCCAACTAACTGCTTTATTTCCCAATCTGCCATGTGTTTAGTTAGTTAGCTATGAATAATATAAAATAAATATATGTATGACTTTCAAAATGGTGACTGAATTATGTCTTTGCGCTTTGGTCCAATTATCCCCTGCTCTCTTATACCACTTCTACTGAAGACTACACTTTGCTGTGATTCCCTGGGCGCAACGTCACAGGAGACCGACTAGTTTTTAACTAAATTTTCTTACCTAGACCTTTCCAGATGTATTGCTTTTAAAAGCCAGATTCTTGTTGTCTACAATTAGCGGAACATGTTTTACACCAAAGCAGAATATATTAAAATTTAGGGATTTGGGAAGGAGCACCATTATGCAATGCTGCAATACACATCAATCGGAACATCTCCCTCAATAATACAGTACTGCTAAAAATACCTGTTGTTTTGAATCACTATAATTTAAAAGCTGTTTCTCACAGCAAATGTAAATGCATTAATTACTTACATGTTAAATGCTGCTGCAATGCAATTATTGAGTTCAAAAGCTAGCTTACTGCCATCATGTAATTATGTAAAATTTTACAAAGTAATGCACAATAAGCTGCTGACAATTCATATTAGCCTTGAAGTATGTAGGTCATATTAAGGTGCCTGTAATTAATTCTGCTTAGACAAGAAATTACATATAAAACACTCGCACAATTGCTTATGCATTCATCCATTTGATAGCTGCATTTCAGGTGACTTTGTAGCTCTCATGGGCTTTGCTAGATCATCGGCACTGAAAAAAAGACTGAAAAATCTCATGATAACAGAAGCTGTTTGAAATAGAAGCATAGGAGTTATATTTTAACCAAAGGTTGCTGTAGATTTACATCTTTCAGCCTAATTAATAGCTTGGGCACAAATGTGCTGACTGCAACTTAAAATAGGCTTCAACATTCGGTTAGCTTTTCATTTCATTGGAGCTTAGTAGAGGTCAGTGAGGTGATGTGTGTGGATATTTGTTTCAGCAAAAGTTAACAGCTTTTCTTGTTATTAAGTAAGCAAATAGTTAGAAGGGCAGAGAGGAGATAAAGTACTCTGCAAATGGTTTACTCCTTCACAGACTCCCTCTCCCAAAAAATGAGAGGAATGAACGATATTTCAAGTTAAATTCTATTGCTTATACATTTGCTGTGGATGTTAATTTACAAAATTAAACAAGTCATGATTCTGAGAAAAAAGCTGTCTATAAATTTCTAACATTACAACGGCCTTGATATTTCCACGGGGTCACAGTGCACAAACCAGGCAGGTCCCTGTTGAGGTTACGATTTAGGATGCAACCAGGATCGGTTTCATTCATGTAATTATCAAAGTTCCAGATGGGGGAGAAGCGATCGAGTTTGCTGCCTGTCCCCTCTAAGTCAAAGAACAGTCTCTAGCTCTCGAAGGACCTCAGTCTCCACCATCGCTCCGATTAAACAGCGAGCTGTTGGCTTGGCTGCCTCTGCTGTTCCTGTAAAGACACAGGCCACCTACGCTGACAATGAAAATAAACCCCATCTCATGATTTGGAAGGAGGGTCCATTTCGGTTGACTGCAGGCCCTGCTTTGCTGCACTTCTGCCGCTGCAGTAATAACACTGGAATTTCTGTCCAATATTTTAAAATTGTGTCTTTATAAATTATCAATCAGATTGAATTCTTCATTAAGATGGAGAATGAAGTAGTTGACTCAGAGACAAGGGTCCTCAATTTAAATAAAGGAAACCACGATGGTCTGAGGAGCGAGTTGGGTAGGATTGATTGGGGAATGGCGCTCAAAGGGTTGACGGTGGATAGGCAATGGCAAACATTCAAAGACCGAATGGATGAGCTACAGAATTTGTTCATCCCAGTTTGGCATAAAAATAAAACAAAAAAGGTGACTCAACCGTGGCTAACAAGGGAAATTAGGGATAGCATAAGATCCAAGGAGAGGACATATAAATTGGCTAGAAAAAGCAATAATCCTGAGGATTGGGAGCAGTTTAGGATTCAACAAAGGAGGACAAAGGGATTAATTAAGAAAGGGAAAATAGAATATGAGAGTAAGCTAGCAGGAAACATAAAAACTGACTGTAAAAGCTTTTATAGATATGTGAAGAGAAAAAGATTGGTGAAGTCAAGCGTAGGTCCCTTACAATCAGAATCAGGGGAATTTATATTGGGAAACAAGGAAATGGCAGACCAACTAAATACATACTTTGGTTCTGTCTTCACAAAGGAGGACACAAATAACCTCCCAGAGATGTCGGGGAACATAGGGTCTGATGAAAGGGAGGAACTGAAATAAATCAGTATTTGTAGGGAAATGGTGTTAGGAAAATTGATGGGACTGAAGCCCGATAAATCCCCAGGGCCTGATGGTCTACATCCTAGGGTACTTAAGGAGGTGGCCCTAGAGATAGTAGATGCATTGCTGGTCATCTTCCAGAACTCGATAGACTCTGGAACGGTACCCATGGATTGGAGGGTAGCTAATGTTACCCCACTATTCAAAAAAGGTGGTAGAGAAAAAGCAGGGAATTATAGACCGGTAAGCCTGACATCGGTAGTGGGGAAAATGCTAGAGTCTATTATAAAAGATGTAATAGCAGAGCACTTGGTAAGCAGTGACAGGATCGGACAAAGTCAACATGGATTTACAAAAGGTAAATCATGCTTGACTAATCTACTGGAATTTTTTGAGGATGTAACTGGTAAAATAGATAAAGGAGAACCAGTGGATGTGGTGTATTTGGACTTTCAGAAGGCTTTCGATAAGGTCCCACATAAGAGATTAGCGTGCAAAATTAAGGCGCATGGGATTGGGGGCAAGGTATTGACTTGGATAGAGAACTGGTTGGCGGACAGAAAGCAAAGAGTTGGAATAAACGGGTCGTTTTCCGAGTGGCAGGCAGTGACTAGTGGGGTACCGCAAGGATCGGTCCTAGGACCCCAGCTGTTCACAATATATATTAATGATCTGGACGAGGGAATTGGATGTAATATCTCCAAATTTGCAGACGACACAAAGCTGGGTGGGAGGGTAAGCTGTAAGGAGGATGTCGTGAAACTCCAGTACGATTTGGACAGGTTGGGTGATTGGGCAGAAACATGGCAAATGCACTATAATGTGGATAAATGTGAGGTTATCCACTTTGGTGGCAAAAACAGGAAGGCAGATTATTATTTGAGTGGCAATAGATTGGGAGAAGGGGAAGTGCAAAGAGACCTGGGTGTTATTGTGCACCAGTCGCTGAAGGTAAGCATGCAGATGCAGCAGGCGGTTAAGAAGGCAAATGGTATGTTGGCCTTCGTAGCAAGAGGGTTTGAGTACAGGAACAAGGATGTCTTGCTACAGTTGTACAGAGCCTTGGTGAGACCGCACCTTGAGTATTGTGTGCAGTTTTGGTCACCTTACCTGAGGAAGGACGTTCTTGCCATGGAGGGAGTGCAGTGAAGATTCACCAGGCTGATACCTGGGATGGCAGGAATGACGTATGAGGAGAGATTGTGTCGATTGGGCTTATACTCACTGGAGTTTAGAAGATTGAGAGGGGATCTCATCGAAACCTATAAAATTCTGTCAGGTCTGGACAGACTAGATGCAGGAAGGATGTTTCTGATGGCCGGGGAGTCCAGAACCAGGGGTCATAGTCTAAGGATAAGGGGTAAGACATTTAGGACTGAAATGAGGAGGAATTTCTTCACCCAGAGAGTGGTGAACCTGTGGCATTCTCTGCCACAGAGGGCGGTGTAGGCCAGTTCATTAAATATATTCAAGAAAGAATTGGATATATTTCTTGAGGCTAAAGGGATCAAGGGATATGGGGAGAAGGCAGGGACAGGGTACTGAATTTGGGTGATCAGCCATGATCTCATCGAATGGCGGAGCAAGATCGAAGGGCAGAATGGCCTACTCCTGCTCCTATCTTCTATGTTTCTATGCTTTTAGAATGTCCCCATGATCCAATTTGTGTCAGCTGTGGTTCAGTTGTAAGCACACGTGCCTGAGTCAGAAGGCTGTGGGTTCAAGTCTCACTCCAGAGACTTGAGCACATAAATCTAGGCTGACACTCCAGTGCAGTGCTGAGGGAGTGCTGCACTGTCGGAGGTGCAGAATTTCAGATGAGATGTTAAACTGAGGCCCCGTCTGCCCTCTCAGGTGGACACAAATGATCTCATGGCACTATTTCGAAGAAGAGCAGGGGAGTTCTCCCCGGTGTCCTGGCCAATATTTATCCCTCAATCAACATCATTAAAACAGATTATTTGGTCATTATCACATTGCTGTTTGTGGGAGCTTGCTGTGCACAAATTGGCTGCCACGTTTCCTACATTACAACAGTGACTACACTTCAAAAATTACTTCATTGGCTGTAAAGCGCTTTGGGACGTCCGGTGGTCGTGAATGGCGCTGTATAAATATAAGTCTTTCTTTCTTTTCTTTTCAATAGGTAAATGCACTGTGTGGTGGGAGTCATAGGGCTGGATTTTGCCAATGGGGAGCTTCTGGAGGCGGGACTCCCATTTGTCGGGTTTTAGTCCCGCCTCCATCAACTTCTGGCCAACCCACGCTATTTTCCCTTGATTGACCTTGTTAAGCCGGTTACAGAGAATGTCAGCGTATGACATTTCATCTGTCAAAAAGAATTGTCATCGTTTGACAGCTCTGTGAAGCTGTCAGACACTGACATTTTCTGTAGTTTGATGAGTTCTTGAATTCAAGACTCATCAAACCTCTTTCTTTAGCAGAAATTAGATGGTTGTTGCATTGGAGAATGCAACGGCCATCTGTCATCTCTGCCGCAGAGGTGCGAGACTCTCCGCATACCCAACGATTGAAGCCTGCAGGAAGAAACAACGGTAAGTAAACTTTTTCTAACACTTTCCACTTACCTCACATACTCATCTCTCCACACTTGCACCCATCACTTACCTTCACAGCGCACTTTTGCACCCCTCCGACCCCTGCAGACCCACTGCTCGCCTCGGTGATTATGGCGGGGTTCGGAGCCTTCGGGAAGCCCACATTTGAGTGGGTAAAATGGGGATAATCCTCTTATCTGCCTGTTAGCTACCTGTTAACAGGCAGTTAAGTGGTTGTAATCCCCTTCCCGCCTCCAGGAGACGGGACCCAGCGCAGGTCGGCTACCCGCCTCCTGGCAAGATGGCATGGAGGAGGGATGGGCACCCGCCCCCAGATTCTGCCATTTTCCCGGCAGTCCTGCCTCCATACCCGCCTCCCCAGGGCTGGCAAGATCGCGCCCATAGATGCGGAAAGTTCCAGGTGCAGTACCTGGTTTGTACTGGGGCAGCTCATCTCATGGGTGTTGATAGCAATGCTGCAGCTTGCGTCAGTGTCCTCAGTCGGCTGAGGGAAAATTGGTGATGGTTCCTACTGTAGAGCACTATCAATTAACCACTGCTGAAAAATCTGATCGCAAACTTAATCCGTGGCTGTGCTGATTGAGTTGATCTCAGCCAGACAGCACTGGCAGTACTAAAATTGCCTTAAACGTCCCTAGTGCTAGGGAAAAGGTCAAGGTTTCTGCTTAAAATCACCGTGGCCTCATTTAACGGCAGGCAGGTGGGAAGCTAACTGACACCAGCGGGTTTCCGGTGAAAGCCCGCCAGCAGCTAAAATCACTCACCACAAATTTTGAATCTCAACCAGGGGTTGACTGAAATTGGAGTAATGGGGAGTTACGTTGGGGAGATGGGGAAGAGAGTGAACTTGGGATGCTCTTTTGCCAGAGTTTTTGAGACAATCCACTTACCTGCCCTTTTGTTCAGAAAATGGTGCGTTGCTAAATTAATAACAAATTATGAGCATTTTGTGCTATGGATTTATGATGGACTTACTCACTGGAATTGGGTGGAGCAGGTCCGAGAGGTTAATCCATTGCACCAGCTAATCTTTAATTGTTATGGCTTTAAATCTATGAAGTTACACACCATAAATATTCTTAACTTATGTGTAATATTCAAGAATTGTCATCAGTACAACAGGATAAGGCAATCTATATCCAAACTACTGTTCATCTCTTTCTATTTATCCTACAGCGATGCTTTGTAGAATTATTTTAAGAATCAGTGGGGGAAAAATTTGGTTGCTTTGCGCCTCCCGTTAGCGCCCTAAGAGGGTGCCAGCAGCTAAGAGGGCGCAAAGCAACTTGTGCCCAGGCGCAACGCTGACAACGCCTCCCGTGAAATTCAGCGGGAGATTAGCGGCAGCGCTCCGTGGCGCTGCGGCGCCGGCGATGACATCATCAGCGTGTGCAGCGCCCCGGTTGCGATCTTTGGTAGTGCCCCCTGACTTAACGCCGGATGCTATGTTCGACGGGGTCAAAGGGGCCTACCTGCGGCTGGGGTGGCGCTATTTAAAGGCGAGGTGCCGGGCTGCCAATTTTGTTGCTGGCCCCCTGCCAGCACCTGCCTCCGCAGCCGTCCCCGGCCTCCTTACCCGCCCCCCCCCCCCCTGCGGAGTGCCGGCTGTGCTCCATGAGCCCGGCATTTCTCTTGAGTGCCGGGTTCTTTTGCCGGCACTCCCAATCCCCGGGGGCCCAGCTGGGCCCTCCCCTTTAAGAAGTGGTGGAAGGCCTGCAATACCGTGGCGCGATATTCCCTCGCATCACCCAAAGAGGGAGGCAGGGTGCTTCAAGTAGTGCCCCGCTTCCCTCTTGAGGCGCTACCACTCAATTTCGGTCACGGGGGGTGCTAATTTTAGCACCTTGGCCAAGCTAGCACCCCAAAGGGGGCGCGACTCAATTTTTTGCCCAGTATAACTACTTTGAGTGACATACCATTACTGGATAAAATTGTGCTGCTTCAGTAATCTAGTTCACGACAAGCTGCAAGGAACAAGTCATAGTTACAACATTTTAACTGTGGTCACATTCCTTTCCTAAATCCCCAAGAGCATGAACTGAATTATTAAAGCACCCTATAAAGCTCTACATTTCATGCTTGTTCTTCCCCTCAGTATGGTGCCCTTTTTTAAAATTCAGCTGTATTTAGCCAGAGATTTCCCCCAAAGGTACTGTCTTATGCTGCACACTGAAAGCATCACGACATAGAAAAATAAGCTCAGCACAACAGTAAACAGGCGCGCCATCCATTTGGTCTGATTCCTAATTCTGCTAAGGAACAGTTAAATGAAATTTGCCTTTTTTGAAGAAAGAAGACTTACATTTATATAGCACCTTTCACAACCTCAGAATGTCTGAAAGCACAATACAGCCAATGAAGTACTTTTTTGAAGTGTTGTCACTGTTGTACAGGAAACTCTCTTTTAACCGGCACCTAAATAACCGGAAATCTCTCTTAACCGGCAAAATTCAGGAGTAGGTTCAGGTAAGTTTTACTTTGTATTAGTGGCCGTGTAACCGGGATTCCTGGATCTGTGGCCGTGTAACCGGGGTTCCTGCACCTGTGGCCGTGCAACAGGGACTCCTGGATTTGTGGCCGTGTAACCGGGACTCCTGCACAAGTGCCGTGTAACCGGGGCTCCTGCACCTGTGACCGTGTACGGGGCTCTCGTACCTTGGTAAGTATACCTCTCTGTAATCCGGACTTTTTGATCAACCGGCACCACGCCGGTCCCGGATAAAAAAGTTTCCTGTAATGCAGGAAACGCAGCAACCAATTTACGCACAGCAAGCTCCCACAAACAGCAATGTGAAAATGACCAGGTAATCTGTTTTCTTTTTAGTGATGTTGATTGAGGGATAAATATTGGCCAGGACACCGGGATAACTCTCCTGATCTTCTTTGAAACAGTGCCATGGGATCTTTTTTAGGACAAAGCTTCTGTTTTGTTGTTTCTCCATGCACAAGGCAAATGCTTCAATTTTCTTCGGTCCCTGTATATTCCAGATTGCAATACATTTTTTATGTCACTAAATATGAGTGATGTGCATTTGTAAGATTGCATGAATTCTTTTGTTAGGAGTTTGAGCTATTTGTTGTAATTAGTTACACTCCTTAAAATCTAACTGCTGTTTTCATTTCAGGTAAAGGAACTGTAAAACACATAATAAGCTTGCGAATGTGGAAATAGGCAGCACCCTTCTGTATCCTGGCCAGCTGCCAACTCTTACATTAGTTGCTGCACTAACATGTTCTTTCAGATCATAAACAAACGGCACAGCCTAAATTACAGAATGATCAATTAAGGAGCTTGAAATTCTGCTCAGTACAAGCGGTAATATAAAGTGCACATTAGAAAAAAAACATTCAGATGTTTGTCAAGAGCATTCGAATCGTGACGTGATCTTATGGTCACAGCTCTTCATATTTTACCTCCGATGTTAAATAGCTTATGACTCCATAAAGAACAACTTGCATTTATATAGTGCCTTTAATGTAGTAAAGCGTTACAAGGTGCTTCACGGGAGCGTTATCAATCAAAATTGGATACCGAGCCACATAAGGAGATATTAGGACAGGCGGCCAAAAGCATCGTCAAAGAGTTGGTTTTAAGGAGCATCTTAAAGGAGGAGAGGTAGAGATGCAGAGAGGTTTAGGGAGGGAATTCCAGCGCTTAGGGCCTAAACAGCAGAAGGCATGCCTGCCAATCTTGGAGCGAAGGAAATCAGGGATGCACAAAAGGCCAGAACTGGAGGAAAGCAGAGTTCTCAGAGGGTTCAAGGAACTCTATTAAATTTTTCAGACACAATTTGTCTTTTACAATCCCCCCGGCTGTCCTTAATTAGCACATGTCTTTCTAAGTGAGTAGTAAATTTGTCCTGTAGTATGGCCTCTAGAAGGTTAAGCAACATGGGAACAGGAGTAGGCCGTTCAACCCCTCGAGCCTGTTTCAACATTCAATTAGATTGTGGCTCATCTGTACCTTAACTCCTTGGTTCTGTAACCCTTGCCTAGCAAAAAATCTATTAATCTCAGTTTTGAACTTTTCAATTGAAATCCCCAGCCTCAACAGCTTTTTGCAGGAGAGAGTTCCAGATTTCCACTTCCCTTTGTAGGAAGAAGGGCATTCTGGAGGGGGAGGGTGAACAGCCAGTTGTCGTGCAGCATATAGGTATCAATGATATAGGTAAAAAAACGGGATGAGGTCCTAAAAGCTGAATATAGGGAGTTAGGAGGTAAATTAAGAAAATAGGACCTCAAAGGTAGCAATCTCAGGATTGCTACCAGTGCCACGTGCTAGTCAGAGTAGAAATAAAAGGGTATTTCAGATGAATACGTGGCTAGAAGAATGGTGCAAGGGGGAGGGATTCAAATTCCTGGGACATTGGAACCGGTTTTGGGGGAGGTGGGACCAGTACAAACTGGACGGTTTGCACCTGGGCAGGACCGGGACCGATGTCCTAGGGGGAGTGTTTGCTAGTGCTGTTGGGGAGGGTTTAAACTAAAATGGCAGGGGGTTGGGAGCCTGTGCAGGGAGACAGAGGAAAGGGAAGCAAGGATAGAAGCAAAAGACAGGAAGGAGAAAAGCAAAAGCGGAAGTCAGAGAAATCAAGGGTGTAAATCAAACATGGCCGCAGTAAACAATAATTCTAAAAGGTCTAAGAGTGTTAAAAAAACAAGCCTGAAGGCTTTGTGTTTTAATGCGAGGAGCATTCGTAATAAGGTGGATGAATTAGCTGCGCAAATAGATGTAAACTGATATGATATAATTGGGATTACGGAGACATGGCTCCAGAGTGACCAAGGTTGGGAATTCAACATCCAGGGGTATTCAATATTCAGGAAGGACAGGCAAAAAGGAAAAGGCGGTGGGGTAGCATTGCTGGTTAAAGAGGAGATTAACACAATAGTAAGGCAGGATATTAGCTCTGATGATGTGGAATCTGTATGGGCAGAGCTGAGAAATACCAAGGGGCAGAAAACGTTAGTGGGAGTTGTATACAGACCCCCAAACAGTAATGCTAAGGTTGGGGATGGCATTAAACGGGAAATTAGAGATGCGTGCAATAAGGGCACAGCAGTTATCATGGGTGACTTTAATCTACATATAGATTGGTCTAACTAAATTAGTAACAATACTGTGGAAGAGGAATTCCTAGAGTGTATACGGGATGGTTTCCTGGACCAATATGTTGAGGAACCAACTAGAGATCAGGCCATCTTAGACTGGGTATTATGTAATGAGAAAGGATTAATTAGCAATCTTGTTGTGCGAGTCCCGTTGGGGAGGAGCGATCATAATATAATAGAATTCTTCATTAAGATGGAGAGTGAAGTAGTTGATTCAGAGACTTGGGTACTGAATTTAAATAAAGGAAACTACGATGGTATGAGGCGCGAGTTAGTTAGGATGGATTGGGGAATGTTACTTAAAGGGTTGACGGTGAATAGGCAATGGCAAACATTTAAAGATCGCATGGATGAACTACAGAATTTGTTCATCCCTGTTTGGCATAAAAATAACACAAAAAAGGTGACTCAATATTGGCTAATAAGGGAAATTAGGGATAGCATAAGATCCAAGGAGAGGTCATATAAATTGGCCAGAAAAAGCAGCAAACCTGAGGATTGGGAGCAGTTTAGGATTCAGCAAAGGAGGACAAAGGGATTAATTAAGAGGGGGGAAATAGAGTATGAGAGTAAGCTTGCAGGGAACATAAAAACTGACTGTAAAAGCTTCTATAGCTATGTGAAGAGAAAAAGATTGGTAAAGTCAAGTGTAGGTCCCTTGCAGTCAGAATCAGGGGAATTTATAATGGGGAACAAAGACATGGCAGACCAATTAAATACATACTTTGGTTCTGTCTTCACAGAGGAGGACACAAATAAACTCCCAGAGATGTCGGGGAACATAGGGTCTAATGTGAGGGAGGAACTAGGGAAATGGTGTTAAGGGAAATTGACGGGATTGAAGGCCGATAAATCCCCAGGGCCTGATAATCTACATCCTAGGGTACTTAAGGAAGTGGCCCTAGAAATAGTAGATGCATTGCTGGTCATCTTCCAAAATTCTATAGACTCTGGAACAGTTCCCATGGATTGGAGGGTAGCTAATGTAACCCCACTATTTAAAAAAGGTGGTAGAGAAAAAACGGGGAATTATAGACCGGTAAGCCTGACATCGGTAGTGGGGAAAATGCTAGAGTCCATTATAAAAGATGTAATAGCAGAGCACTTGGAAAACAGTGACAGGATCGGACAAAGGCAGCATGGATTTACAAAAGGTAAATCATGCTTGACTAATCTACTGGAATTTTTTGAGGATGTAACTGGTAAAATAGATAAGGGAGAACCAGTGGATGTGGTGTATTTGGACTTTCAGAAGGCTTTCAATAAGGTCCCGCATAAGAGACTAGCGTGCAAAGTTACAGCACATGGGATTGGGGGTAAGATATTGACTTGGATAGAAAACTGGTTGGCAGACAGGAAGCAAAGAGTTGGAATAAACGGGTCTTTTTCCGAGTGGAAGGCAGTGACTAGTGGGGTACCGCAGGGATTGGTGCTAGGACCTCAGTTATTCACAATATATATTAATGATCTAGACGAGGAAACTAGATGTAATATCTCCAAGTTTGCAGATGACACAAAGCTGGGAGGGCGTGTGTGCTGTGAGGAGGATGCAGAGAAACTCCAGTACGATTTGGACAGGTTGGGCGATTGGGCAGATGATTAGCAGATGCAGTATAATGTGGATAAATGCGAGGTTATCCACTTTGGAGGCAAAAACAGGAAGGCAGATTATTATCTGAATGGCAATAGATTGGGAAAAGGGGAAGTGCAACGAGACCTGGGTGTCCTTGTGCACCAGTCGCTGAAGGTAAGCGTGCAGGTGCAGCAGGCGAAGAAGGCAAATAGTATGCTGGCCTTCATAGCGAGAGGATTCGAGTACAGGAGCAAGGATGTCTTGCTGCAGTTGTGCAGGGCCTTGGTGAGACCACACCTTGAGTATTGTGTGCAGTTTTGGTCGCCTTATCTGAGGTAGGATGTTCTTGCCATGGAGGGAGTGCAGCGAAGATTCACCAGACTGATACCTGGGATGGCAGGAATAACGTATGAAGAGAGATTGGGTCGATTAGGCTTATATTCGCTAGAGTTTAGAAGAATGAGAGGGGATCTCATTGAAACTTATAAAATTCTAACAGGACTAGACAGACTAGATGCAGGAAGGCTGTTCCCGATGGCGGGGGAGTACAGAACCAGGGGTCACAGTCTAAGGATAAGGGGTAAGCCATTTAGGACTGAGATGAGGAGGAATTTCTTCACCCAGAGAGTGGTGAACCTGTGGAATTCTCTGCCACAGAAGACAGTTGAGGCCAATTCATTAAATATATTCAAGAAGGAGTTAGATATATTTCTTAAGGCTAAGGGGATCAAGGGATAAGGGGAGAAAGCAGGGACAGGGTACTGAATTTGGATGATCAGCCATGATCGCATTGAATGGCGGAGCAGGCTCAAGGGGCCAAATGGCCTACTCCTGCTCCTATCTTCTATGTTTCTAAGTGTTTCCTAATGACACCCCTGAATTGCCCTAATTTTAAGTTTATGCCCCCTTGTTCTAGACTCCCCACCAGAGGAAATAGTTTCTCTCTATCTACCCTTTCGAATTCTTTAATCATCTTAAACACCTCAATTAGTTCACCCCTTAATCTTCTAAACTCAATGGGATACAAGCCTAGTCTATGCAACCTGCCTTCATAATTTAACCCTTTGGCCCCAGTATCAATCGGGTGAATCTGCACTGCACCCTGTCCAAGACCAGAGCTTTGTGTAACTGTAACATAACTTCCACCCCTTTGTATTCCCACCCTCTTGAGATAAAGGCCAACATTCCATTAGCCTTTTTTGAAGTTATGTTAAACTTGTGTAGGACCCTGGTGAGGCTGCGCTTAGAGTACTGTGCACAGTTCTGGTCTCCATACTATAAAAAGGACATAGAAGTACTGGAGAAAATGCCAAAAAGATTTACAAGGATGGTATCAGAACTGAGAGATTACATTTATCGGGAAAGATTGAACAGGTTGGGGCTTTTTTCTTTACAAAAGAGAAGACCTGTTAAGGTCTTTAAAATTATGAATGGGTTGGACAGGGTAGATGTGGAGAGAATGTTTCCACTTGGAGAATCCAAAACTAGGGGCCAAAAATACAAGATAGTCACTAATTAATTCAATAGGGAAATAAGGAGAAATTTCTTTACTCAGAGAGTGGTTAGAATGTGGAACTCGATACCACAGGAAGTGCATAGATGCTTTCAAAAGGAAACGAGATGAGTGCGAGAGAAAAGGGAATAGAAAGATATGCTGAAAGGCTACGGTGAGTTAGATGGAATGGAAGGAGACTCGTGTGGAGTGTAAACACCAGCACTGACTAGTTGGGCCAAGTGGCCTGTTTCTGTCCTGTATATTCTATGTAATTATTTTATATATTTGTCCACTAGCTGTTAGTGATTAATGACTTCGATGTGGGAGCACAGGGCACAATTTCAAAATTTGCAGATGAACAAAAGTTGGAAGTATAGTGAACAGTGAGGAGGATAGTGATAGACTTCAAAAAGACATAGACAGGCTGGTGAAATGGGCGGGCTGGTGAAATTTAATGCAGAAAAGTGCGAAGTGATACATTTTGGTAGGAAAAACGAGGAGAGGCAATATAAACTGAAGGGTACAATCCTAAAGGGGGTGCATGAACAGAGAGACCTGGGGGTATATGTGCAGAAATTGTTGAAGGTGGCAGGGCAGGTTGAGAAAGTGGTTAAAAAAGCATACGGGATCCTGGGCTTCATAAATAGATGCATAGAGTACAAAAGCAAGAAAGTTATGATGAACCTTTATAAGACACTGGTTTGGCCTCAACTGGAGTATTGTGTTCAATTCTGGGCACCGTACTTCAGGAAGGATGTGAAGGCCTTCGAGAGTGTGCAGAAAAGATTCACAAGAATGATTCCAGGAATGAGGGCCTTCAGTTATGTGGATAGACTGGAGAAGCTGGGGTTTTCTCCTCAGAGCAGAGAAGGTTGGGAGGAGATTTGATAGATGTATTCAAAATCATGAGGGGTCTGGACGGAGTAGATACAGAGAAACTGTTCCCATTGGTGGAAGGGTCAAAAACCAGAGGACACAGATTTAAGGTGATTGGCAGAAGAACCAAAGGCAACATGAGGAAAACTTTTTTACGCAGCAAGTGGTTAGGATCTGGAATGCACTGCCTGAAAGGGTGGTGGAAGCAGACTCAATCATGGCTTTCAAAAGGGAATTGGATAAGTACCTGAAGAAATTTTTTTTGCAGGGCTATGGGGAAAGGGCAGGGGAGTGGGACTAGCTGAGGTGCTCTTGCAGAGAGCCGGCACAGGCTCGACAGGCTGAATGGCCTCCTTTTGCGCTGTAACCATTCTATGATTCGATGAAACCTCTATGGTTCTATAGGCAGTACATGTATTTTCAGAAGGCACTGCAAAAAGTTCAACATGTGAGGTTTACAGATTATAGCCAGAATTTCCCTACCTGGGTGGGTCCGGTGCGGGTGGTGGCGAGCCGGTTGCTGGCTCCAGCCCGCGCCACAGAACGACTTTACATTAATGGGGCCTATTAAGCCCGCCCTGCGCGTTACCCAGCCCAATTAAATGGTGCGGGTCTGATGACATCATCAATGACGCATTTTCAGCCGGGATATTTAAAGGAGCCATGGCCACATTGTATTTGAAGGTTCATCTAGGAGTGTGTAGTCAGTGCACTTCACAACGCCACTGCTGCACACACCACCAGAGATGACTGCACAGAGGCAGAGGGCTGCACCCAGGTTCTCCGACGACTCCCTCCATATGCTTGTGAGTACAAAGCCACACTCAACTGCATCCTACTGTGCCTCTCATCACATCCCCATCACTCTGCCTTCCCAACCCTACTCCTGCACATCCTTACTCACAACATACCTTACCAACATACCTTGCACGTCCACCCATCCCTTTCTCTCCATCTACATTATCACATCCCCATCTTACTAGCCACCCCTCACACTCACCCTCATCCTAGTGCAATCATACCAACTAACAACACACAAGGAGGCACTTAGAATTGCCACCTCACTGCATCATAGTCACCCTCTACAGATGTAACCCATCCATTCCTTACACTTATTCGATCACTCTAACTCAACCTTCTCTTCTTTTCCTCCTTGCAGGAAAAGAGAGCCCACAATAAGAGGGAGAGGGAGAGAACTGGCGGTGGAATGGCATCAGCGGCCACCCTGACCACAGCAGAGGAGGCTGCCTTAGAGCTGGCAGAAATTGCTGGGCACCTGGAGATGGGAGATGGAGAGAGGGGGACATCTCAGCAACCTGGTGAGAGAATTACTTATCATACAGCTACATGGCATTATTCTGTCACTCATATGGGGGGTGATGTCAGCAGCCATTGAAATGGTCATTATGTACATAATGGTACCTGCATCCAATCTACATATGACATATCTTTCTCATCTCTTTACTCTTCCACAGGTTCATCAAGAGCCCCCACCACTGTCTAGGAGCAAGAGGAAGACGACTCCTCAGAGGAACCTCCAGTCTCTGAGGGCACACCGTCACCAGACAGAAGCGCACACCTCAGTGGGTCCCTCGCGAGATAGAGTAGTGTTGTCAACTCGTATCTCACAAATCACAACCGAGCAAGAGCAGATGGTGTAGACAGGGACAGCAGTGGAGACTCATCAGAGGGCGCAGGACTCTTCCAGCTCTGCTCAGCTGCATGCAGACACTGAGCCTCGGGGGCCATCCAGAAAGAGGGCGATCCTGGAGCTGCAGAAACAAGAGTAGGAGGCTCTGACAGGTTTTGCGAGTGCGATGTCTGCAAATGTTCAGAGAATGGAGGAGTCCATCTCCAACATGAGCACCACGGTGTCGCAGGTGATGGTGACTGTAGGCTCCTCCATGGATAGGATGGCCACCTACATGGAGCAGCTAATGTGCCACTCACAGGAGCACATGGTCTCTATGGACCATAGATGGCTATGGAGAATAGATGGCAAAGGTTCATAGACCCCCTCTCCAAGAGGGATGTCAGTGTAGACCTGGGTCCTCATGGCCCCACTGACGTGCAGTAAGGTGCTCTCCAGCTCCTTGTTAGCAGGGAAGTGCAGGTGGCCCATGAGAGAGATGATAGTGAGAGGGGACATGGAAGTGGGGATTCCTCTCTAAGCATTCACACTTCTCTCCCGTTGCCACCCCCTCAGTCAGAGCCCGGGACAGTGATGGCAGAGTCTGCTCCTGCACAGTCGCAGGAGGAGCAGACTTTGGCGGGGCCATCACTGGCTCCAAAACCCAGAGGACAACCGCCAAAAGTGTCTAAGCAGTCACAGCAGGGAAGTGAGCAGGCTGCCTCTACCTCTACTGAAGCCACAGGGGTAGCACCATGTAGAAGCACGCGGAAGAGAAAGATGCCACACAAGTAGATTCACAAAGGTAGCTGCTTGGATGTTTTATTCAATGTCAATGTGACGTTTCAGCTAATGTCATGTGAACCATAAATTTCTTTATTTTCAAAACTTTCCTGTCTTTGACAAATTTGTGTACACCTTTGGAAGTAGTTTCGTTAGTTGGAGTGAAGGGTCAGACATAACGTTACCTCCAGCAATGGTGGCGACTGTGAAAGGAATGGATTGGTCATTGTAGGGATGCTTTATGGTGTGGCTGTGGGGTGTTGCCAACCTGGCGAAGCATGTGGCAGCCATATGGGTGTACTGTGTAAATTTAAGTAAATCTGGCCATGATGAGGCCATCCCTGGCCAGCAATGTGCTCGAGTGCTGGTGCCATCTGCACCGCAGGTTCCTCCGGCTCCTGCTCCTCCTCGTGTTCCAGCTGATGCTCTTCTTCCTCCTCCTGCTCCTCCTCCTCTGAAGAGGCTGTGCACTCAGTGCCTTGCCCCTCATGCAGCACTAATTCTAGCTGCTGCGCTATGTTGTGCAGGGCGCAGCATGCCACGACGATTCTGAAGACCCTGGCTGGTGCATACGGAAGGCCTCCTCCAGATCTGTCAAGGCATCTGAAGTGTGGGAGCTTTTATACTACATTTGATGCTGTCAACTAATGAGCTGGAGCAATGGTCACTCAACTCCTGCCTCAGGTTGACAGACGTGGTTCCCGAGCTGCGTGAATCCCATGGCCACGCAGGGAAATTTGAAATGTAGGGGGGAAAAGGCTCTTAACTGTCTGAAAACAAGCTTATAATGATTTCAATTAGGTCGCCCGCCAGAAACAGTTCTCCCATTACAGTATCTAATTGTTTCATTAAATCCATCCAGGTTTTTGCCTGCTCCATCTGAAAGTCCATTCCAAATATTGATCATTCTATATATGAAGTAGAACTTTGTGTTACCAGCACTAAAGTAACCATTCCTAGTTTGAACCTATGTCCCCTTCTCCTACTCCCCCAATTAAGTTCAAAGTGAAAATTATTTAGAAAGATGCACAGAAGTGGAATTTTCTTTCTGATCAATCTTGTAACACATCTTGATTTTGTTTAGTTTCTATTTCTACTCCATTTCTTAAGTCTGATGTGTCATACATGTTGGTAGGGCCAGCACAGAATATGCAGGGAACAATACTGAAAGAGGTTGAGGGAGAAAAAGTTCTTGGTATTACTGTGCTCAGATCACTAAAGGTTCATGACCAATGTAAAGAAGCTGCAGCTAAAGCTAACAGGGTATTGGGTTGCACTAATAGAACCATTCAGTATAAATCAAAGGACGCTATTTTGACACTAAAAAGGTCGCTGGTCAGACCGCATCTAGAGTATTGTGCCCAGCTTTGGTCCCCCTGTGTGGTGGATGATAGTGGCCTTAGAAAAGGTCCAAAGGCGATCCACAAGAATGATTCCGAGCTTAAAGAACCTCAGCTACTCAGATAGGCTCAAGGACCATGGTCTATTTACTTTAGAGCAGCGTAGACTTAGAGGTGACCTGATAGACATCTATAAAATGATTAAAGGGCTGGATAGCGTCATTATTGATAGCTTAAAGAAGGATATTAGCTCTGATGATGTAGAATCTGTATGGGTAGAACTGAAAAATACCAAGGGGCAGAAAACGTTAGTGGGAGTGGCATACAGACCTCCAAACAGTAATGCGGAGGATGGGGATGGCATTAAACGGGAAATTAGAGACGCGTGCAATAAGGGCACAGCAGTTATCATGGGTGGCTTTAATCTACATATAGATTGGGCTAACCAAATTAGTAACAATACTGTGGAGGAGGAATTCCTGGAGTGTATACGGGATGGTTTCCTGGACCAATATTTTCGAGGAACCAACTAGGGATCAGGCCATCTTAGACTGGGTATTATGTAATGAGAAAGGATTAATTAGCAATCTTGTTGTGCGAGGCCCCTTGGGTCGGAGCAATCATATTATGACAGAATTCTTCATTAAGATGGAGAGTGAATGAGTTGACTCAGAGACTAGGGTCCTGAATTTAAATAAAGGAAACTACGATGGTATGAGGCGCGAGTTGGATAGGATTGATTGGAGAATGTTACTCAAAGGGTTGACGGTGGATAGGCAATGGCAAACATTCAATGATCACATGGATGAACTACAGAATCTGTTCATCCCAGTTTGGCATAAAAATAAAACAAAAAAGGTGACTCAACATTAGCTAACAAGGGAAATTAGGGATAGCATAAGATCCAAGGAGAAGACATATAAATTGGCCAGAAAAAGCAGTAAACCTGAGGATTGGGAACAGTTTAGGATTCAACAAAGGAGGACAAAGGGATTAATTAAGAAAGGGAAAATAGAATATGAGAGTAAGCTTGCAGGGAACATAAAAACTGACTGTAAAAGCTTTTATAGATATGTGAAGAGAAAAAGATTGGTGCAGTCAAGCGTAGGTCCCTTGCAGTCAGAATCAGGGGAATTTATAATGGGGAACAAAGAAATGGCTGACCAATTAAATACATACTTTGGTTCTGTCTTCACAAAGGAGGACACAAATAACCTCCCAGAGATGTCGGGGAACATAGGGTCTAATGAGAGGGAGGAACTGAATGTAATCAGTATTTGTAGGGAAATGGTGTTAGGGAAATTGACGGGATTGAAGGCCGATAAATCCCCAGGGCCTGATAATCTACATCCTTGGGTACTTAAGGAAGTGGCTCTAGAAATAGTAGATGCATTGCTGGACATCTTCCAAAATTCTATAGACTGTGGAACAGTTCCCATGGATTGGAGGGAAGCTAATGTTACCCCACTATTCAAAAAAGGTGGTAGAGAGAAAACGGGGAATTATAGACCGGTAAGCCTGACATCGGTAGTGGGGAAAATGCTAGAGTCCATTATAAAAGATGTAACAGCAGAACACTTGGAAAACAGTGACAGGATCGGACAAAGTCAACATGGATTTACAAAAGGTAAATCGTGCTTGATTAATCTACTGGAATTTTTTGAGGATGTAACTGGTAGAATAGATAAGGGAGAACCAGTGGATGTGGTGTATTTGGACTTTCAAAAGGCTTTCGATAAGGTCCCGCATAAGAGATTAGCGTGTAAAGTTAAGGCACATGGGATTGGGGGCAAGGTACTGACTTGGATAAAGAACTGGTTGGCAGACAGGAAGCAAAGAGTTGGAATAAACGGCTCTTTTTCCGAGTGGCAGGCAGTGACTAGTGGGGTACCACAAGGATCGGTCCTAGGACCCCAGCTATTCACAATATGTATAAATGTTCTAGACGAGGGAACTAGATGTAATATCTCCAAGTTTGCAGATGACACAAAGCTGGGTGGGTGTGTGTGCTGTGAGGAGGATGCCGAGAAACTCCAGTACGATTTGGACAGGTTGGGTGATTGGGCAGAAGCATGGCAGATGCAGTATAATGTGGATAAATGCGAGGTGATCCACTTTGGTGGCAAAAACAGGAAGGCAGATTATTATCTGAACGGCAATAGATTGGGAGAAGGGGAAGTGCAACGAGACCTGGGTGTCCTTGTGCACCAGTCGCTGAAGGTAAGCATGCAGGTGCAGCAGGCGGTTAAGAAGGCAAATGGTATGTTGGCCTTCGTAGCGAGAGGGTTCGAGTACAGGAATAAGGATGTCTTGCTGCAGCTGTACAGGGCCTTGGTGAGACCACACCTCGAGTATTGTGTGCAGTTTTGGTCGCCTTATCTGTGGAAGGAGGTTCTTGCCATGGAGGGAGTGCAGCGAAGATTCACCAGACTGATACCTGGGATGGCAGGAATGACGTATGAGGAGAGATTGGGTCGATTGGGCTTATACTCGCTGGAGTTTAGAAGAATGAGAGGGGATCTCATTGAAACTTATAAAATTCTAACAGGACTGGACAGACTGGATGCAGGAAAGATGTTCCCGATGGCCGGGGAGTCCAGAACCAGGGGTCACAGTCTAAGGATAAGGGGTAAGCCATTTAGGACAGAGATGAGGAGGAATTTCTTCACCCAGAGAGTGATGAACCTGTGGAATTCCCTACCACAGAAGGCAGTTGAGGCCAATTCATTAAATATATTCAAGAAAGAGTTGGATATATTTCTTAAGGCTAAAGGGATCAAGGGATATGGGGAGAATTTGGATGATCAGCCATGATCTCATTGAATGGCGGAGCAGGCTCGAAGGGCCGAATGGCCTACTCCTGCTCCTATCTTCTATGTTTCTGTTTCTTATTTCAGTTTAACAAATTAGGAAGAACAAGGGGACACGAGTTTAGATTATGTAAGAATAGGAATAGACTGGATGTTAGGCGGTTCTTCTTTTCCCAGAGAATTGTGAGCCTCGAATATATTGCTGACCAGTGTAGTGGGTACTGTCTCTCTGCACTGCCTTCAAGAGGGAGCTGGACTGGTTCCTGACTGAGGCAGAGATCACATCATATAGAAGGTAAGTGTCTTTAATGATACCACTTGGTCCATGTGATCTCCTGGATTGGTTTTGGTCGCCTGAGGGGGTAGGAGAGGAATTTTACAGAGTATTTTGTCCTTATTGGCCCTGGATTTTTTCTGTTTTATGCCTTCCCAGGATAGCACATGGCTGTGGGGGTGGGGGGTGGGGCGGGTGGAAAGAAGTGTTCGGCCATGATGGTTCGGCCTTCATGGTGTGGGCAGGTTTGATGGACCAGCTGGTCTTTTCTTGCCCGCCAATTTCATCTGCAGAACTACACTGCAATGCCAACAAATTTGCTGTCAAAATCTATGCACAGTTATAATCCATAACACGGCGTAATGCATTTTGGGAACAAAGATGATATAAGCACGAGTGAAGTGTTTAAAAGAAAGCACATAGCCTTTAATACAAATTGTAATCAGTGTAATAAAACAGCCTTTCACAAGAAGATGTCTCTTTTGAAACTCTTGTGTAGAGTATTGCCCAGATATTTTCTCAAGAGATTGCCTTCAGTTAGCAATCGATATTTGCTGAGTTTATTTTGAGGGGGAGCGACAATGGGAATGATGAAGATGTGTTTTATTAAAACTTAAGGCTATATTATAGGAAATACGTTGCTGTAGTCAATTTCCACAAATATTTAAATTCAGTAGAAAACACTTTGTGAACACTTAACACCATTGGTGACAGCCTGTGGCTCAGTGGGTAGCACCCTCGCCTGAGTCAAAAGGGTGTGGATTCAAGTCCCACTCCAGGGACTTGAGCACAAAAAATCGAGGCTGTCACTCTAGTGCAGTATTTTGGGAGTGCTGCACTGTCGGAGGTGCCGTCTTTCGAATGAGACGTTAAACCGAGGCCCCATCTGCCCTCTCAGGTGGACATAAAAGATCCCGTGGCACTATTTCAAAGAACAGCAGGGGAGTTCTCCCCGGTGTCCTGGCCAATATTTATCCCTCAATCAACATAACAAAAACAGATTATCTGGTCACTATCACACTGCTGTTTGTGGGAGCTTGCTGAGCGCAAATTGGCTGCCGCATTTCCTATATTACAACAGTGACTACATTTCAAAAAGTACTTCATTGGCTGTAAAGTGCTTTGGGATGTCCAGTGGTCATGAAAGGCTCTATATAAATGCAAGTCTTTCTTTTTTCTTTATTTGCATTTCTACAGTACCATGAGTAGAAAAACATCCCATGGCACTTCACACTTTATTCAGTAATGCATCAATAAAAGATAATCCACCATGAATTAACACATTCGTTCCACAGTGACAGGAAGTGTTGATTTAGTGCTTTCACATAAATGTTAGCCAAACTAATTCTTCATTAAGACAGCATCCTGTTTGTATTAAGCTTTTTCAAGGCTCCCCGCACCCCCCTCCCCAAACAAAATAATCTCTTCAGAAATGCTGTAATGAGAATGTGAAGCTGTCTTCACTTTCAAATAATTGGCACAAACAGATTTTCGACAAGTTAAAAGGAACAAATTAGCAGAAGTGTCAAATTGTAGTTGTCATGATCTGAGATTTCTTACGTGGCACAGTGTCTAACCTTTTTTAGTATGCAGTACACGACCCTTTTACAGACCAGGCAAGCTGAGATGCATGATAGCTTTGTAGTTGTTTCATCAGGAGGTTTCAGTGTCAGAAGCTTAGCTCTTGGCTGCAATACCACTTCTCTGATAGACAGGTTGTTAAGAATGTGCTGAAATGGTCATAATATGTCAAAATAGTCTGAGCTATGAATAACTTAAAAGACTGCTGCAAAATGTCATTTAAAGTAGAAACCAGTTAAAATACAGAAAGTATTTGGAAACTGGACAGAAATGCTAAAGAACTACCTTTAGTTATTATGATTTATTCTGTCTGTTGTCCCTATACAGTATATACACATGGTGTGGAGATGCCGGAGTTGGACTGGGGTGGACAAATGTAAGAAGTCACACAACACCAGGTTATACTCCAACAGCTTTATTTGAAATCACAAGCTTTCGGAGCGCTGCTCCTTCTTCAGGTGAAGTGGAGAAATGCATAAAGACACAGCTTATATAGTCAGAGAATCATGTCAGATGTTTACAGGTAACCTTTCCAACTGCCATTTATCACACCTCGGCAGAGAGATAATCACAGCAGTCAAAGGTGTGAATGGTGTCCAAACAGGTCAGTCAGGGAAACATTACATCAAAGAACAATGAGGTGGGGTCACAAGGGGTCAAATAGTGCAGATGCTGGGGTCTGTATGAAAAACAAAAAAAGACAAAAAACATTTTTTTTTTTTTTTTGGCTGGAAATCACAGCAGGTCCGGCCGCATCTGTGTAGCGAGAACAAGCCAATGTCGACTCAAGTCTGGATGACCCTGCATCAGGTGGGGTTACATGTAGCGTGACATGAACCCAAGATCTCGGTTGAGGCCGTCCTCATGGGTGCGGAACTTGGCTATCAGTTTCTGCTCGACGATTTTGCGTTGTCGTGTGTCTCGAAGGCCACCTTGGAGAATGCTTACCCGAAGATCGGAGGCTGAATGTCCTTGACTGCTGAAGTGTTCCCCGACTGGGAGGGAACACTCCTGCCTGGTGATTGTTGCGCGGTGTCCGTTCATCCGTTGTCGCAGTGTCTGCATGGTCTCGCCGATGTACCATGCTCCGGGGCATCCTTTCCTGCAACGTATGAGGTAGACAACGTTGGCCGAGTCACATGAGTATGTACCATGTACCTGGTGGGTGGTGTCCTCACATGTGATGATGGTATCTGTGTTGATGATCTGGCATGTCTTGCAGAGGTTGCTGTGGCAGGGTTGTGTGGTGTCGTGGTCGCTGTTCTCCTGAAAGCTGGGTAATTTGCTGCGAACGATGGTCTGTTTGAGGTTAGGCGGCTGTTTGAAAGCGAGTAGTGGAGGAGTGGGGATGGCCTTAGCGAGGTGTTCGTCGTCATCGATGACATGTTGAAGGCTGCGAAGAACATGGCGTAGTTTCTCCGCTCCGGGGAAGTACTGGACGACGAAGGGTACTCTGTTGGTTGTGTCCCGTGTTTGTCTTCTGAGGAGGTCTATGCGATTTTTCGCTGTGGCCCGTCGGAACTGTCGATCGACGAGTCGAGCGTCATATCCCGTTCTTACAAGGGCGTCTTTCAGTGTCTGTAGGTGTCCATCGCGTTCCCCCTCGTCTGAGCAGATCCTGTGTATTCGCAGGGCTTGTCCATAGGGGATGGCTTCTTTAACGTGGTTAGGGTGGAAGCTGGAGAAGTGAAGCATCGTGAGGTTGTCCGTGGGCTTGCGGTAGAGTGAAGTGCTGAGGTGTCCGTCTTTGATGGAGATTCGTGTGTCCAGGAATGAGACTGATTCTGAGGAGTAGTCCATGGTGAGTTTGATGGTGGGATGGAACTTGTTGATGTTATCGTGTAGTCTTTTCAGTGATTCTTCGCCGTGGGTCCATAGGAAGAAAATGTCGTCGATGTATCTGGTGTATAGCATTGGTTGGAGATCCTGTGCGGCGAAGAAGTCTTGCTTGAACTTGTGCATGAAGATGTTTGCGTATTGGGGTGCGAATTTGGTCCCCATGGCTGTTCCGTGTGTTTGGGTAAAGAACTGGTTGTCGAAGGTGAAGACATTGTGGTCAAGGATGAAGCGGATGAGTTGTAGGATGGCGTCTGGAGATTGGCTGTTGTTGGTGTTGAGTACTGAGGCTGTCGCAGCGATGCCGTCATCGTGGGGGATACTGGTGTAGAGTGCCGAGACGGCAATCGTGGCGAGGAGTGTCCCTGGTTCAACTGGTCCGTGGGTGCTGAGCTTCTGTAAGAAGTCTGTAGTGTCGCGACAGAAGCTGGGGGTTCCCTGTACGATGGGTTTCAGGATGCCCTCGACATATCCAGAGAGGTTCTCACACAGGGTTCCGTTGCCTGATGCGATAGGACGTCCAGGTGTGTTGGCGGTGTGTATCTTTGGGAGGCAGTAGAAGTCTCCCACGCGGGGAGTACGTGGGATGAGAGCATGTAGGATGCTTTGAAGGTCTGGATCGAAGGTTTTGATCAGTCTGTTGAGTTGGACAATCAATGATCCGGAACAGCAGACAGAGGGATCCGCAGTGCAGCAACCGAAGAAGAAAGAGTCAAATTGGACCCCTCCGGAGGGTCGCTGCCCTAAGCTTGACATGTATGCTCAAGCTGTCAGGAGATGCATCAACGCCAGATTCATCAGCCGCACTCACAAGACAGTCCAGAATGTCACCCGAGCACAACGCAACGCCATCCACGCTCTCAAGACCAACCGCAACATCGTCATCAAACCAGCAGACAAAGGAGGTGCCATCGTCATACAGAACAGAACGGACTATTGCAAAGAAGTATACCGACAACTGGACAACCAGGAACACTACAGACAGTTACCCGCAGATCCGACCAAAGAACACACCCGCCAACTCAACAGACTGATCAAAACCTTCGATCCAGACCTTCAAAGCATCCTACATGCTCTCATCCCACGTACTCCCCGCGTGGGAGACTTCTACTGCCTCCCAAAGATACACAAAGCCAACACACCTGGACGTCCTATCGCATCAGGCAACGGAACCCTGTGTGAGAACCTCTCTGGATATGTCGAGGGCATCCTGAAACCCATCGTACAGGGAACCCCCAGCTTCTGTCGCGACACTACAGACTTCTTACAGAAGCTCAGCACCCACGGACCAGTTGAACCAGGAACACTCCTCGCCACGATGGACGTCTCGGCACTCTACACCAGTATCCCCCACGATGACGGCATCGCTGCGACAGCCTCAGTACTCAACACCAACAACAGCCAATCTCCAGACGCCATCCTACAACTCATCCGCTTCATCCTTGACCACAATGTCTTCACCTTCGACAACCAGTTCTTTACCCAAACACACGGAACAGCCATGGGGACCAAATTCGCACCCCAATACGCAAACATCTTCATGCACAAGTTCGAGCAAGACTTCTTCGCCGCACAGGATCTCCAACCAATGCTATACACCAGATACATCGACGACATTTTCTTCCTATGGACCCACGGCGAAGGAT
The DNA here is from genome assembly GCF_052327205.1 of Somniosus microcephalus. Classification (NCBI taxonomy): domain Eukaryota; kingdom Metazoa; phylum Chordata; class Chondrichthyes; order Squaliformes; family Somniosidae; genus Somniosus; species Somniosus microcephalus. The sequence continues at coordinate 18,248,368 of NC_140993.1, forward strand.
CACTGAAAAGACTACACGATAACATCAACAAGTTCCATCCCACCATCAAACTCACCATGGACTACTCCTCAGAATCAGTCTCATTCCTGGACACACGAATCTCCATCAAAGACGGACACCTCAGCACTTCACTCTACCGCAAGCCCACGGACAACCTCACGATGCTTCACTTCTCCAGCTTCCACCCTAACCACGTTAAAGAAGCCATCCCCTATGGACAAGCCCTGCGAATACACAGGATCTGCTCAGACGAGGAGGAACGCGATGGACACCTACAGACACTGAAAGACGCCCTTGTAAGAACGGGATATGACGCTCGACTCGTCGATCGACAGTTCCGACGGGCCACAGCGAAAAATCGCATAGACCTCCTCAGAAGACAAACACGGGACACAACCAACAGAGTACCCTTCGTCGTCCAGTACTTCCCCGGAGCGGAGAAACTACGCCATGTTCTTCGCAGCCTTCAACATGTCATCGATGACGACGAACACCTCGCTAAGGCCATCCCCACGCCTCCACTACTCGCTTTCAAACAGCCGCCTAACCTCAAACAGACCATCGTTCGCAGCAAATTACCCAGCTTTCAGGAGAACAGCGACCACGACACCACACAACCCTGCCACAGCAACCTCTGCAAGGCATGCCAGATCATCAACACAGATACCATCATCACACGTGAGGACACCACCCACCAGGTACATGGTACATACTCATGTGACTCGGCCAACGTTGTCTACCTCATACGTTGCAGGAAAGGATACCCCGGAGCATGGTACATCGGCGAGACCATGCAGACACTGCGACAACGGATGAACGGACACCGCGCAACAATCACCAGGCAGGAGTGTTCCCTCCCAGTCGGGGAACACTTCAGCAGTCAAGGACATTCAGCCTCCGATCTTCGGGTAAGCATTCTCCAAGGTGGCCTTCGAGACACACGACAACGCAAAATCGTCGAGCAGAAACTGATAGCCAAGTTCCGCACCCATGAGAACGGCCTCAACCGAGATCTTGGGTTCATGTCACGCTACATGTAACCCCACCTGATGCAGGGTCATCCAGACTCGAGTCGACATTGGCTTGTTCTCGCTACACAGATGCGGCCGGACCTGCTGTGATTTCCAGCCAAAAAAAAAAAATGTTTTTTTTCATACAGACCCCAGCATCTGCAATATTTGACCCCTTGTGACCCCACCTCATTGTTCTTTGATGTAATGTTTCCCTGACTGACCTGTTTGGACACCATTCACACCTTTGACTGCTGTGATTATCTCTCTGCCGAGGTGTGATAAATGGCAGTTGGAAAGGTTACCTGTAAACATCTGACATGATTCTCTGACTATATAAGCTGTGTCTTTATGCATTTCTCCACTTCACCTGAAGAAGGAGCAGCGCTCCGAAAGCTTGTGATTTCAAATAAAGCTGTTGGACTATAACCTGGTGTTGTGTGACTTCTTACAGTATATACACAGGTAGTTCAATAGTGTTGCTTTATTTTTACTAATATTAGCTGTGGCAGTCTGTTATTAAATACCATTTTAACTCTTGCAAGTAAGATTGAATATGCTACAGAGCACAAAAACATGTTAGGTGTGACTGTACATTCACAGATAAATCTTGAACTCTGTAAATAATACCACTGTCCCTGGACATATTAGACATTTTTTTTCTGAACCGGTATTTCGGGTGCATTAGTATGTTTACTTGGCTTCAAATTTATAGTGTACTTTTCACTGTTTCTCAGCCTTAAAATAAACATCTCATCAAGACTGTTCAGATCTTCTATTGATGAATTTAAAAACGAATGGGAACCTGAGCAGGGAGACAGAGGAAAGGGAAACAAGGATAAAAGCAAAAGATAAGGAGAAAAACAAAAGTGGCAGTCAGAGAAATCAACGGTTTAAATTAAACATGGCCGCAGTAAATAATAATTCTAATAGGTCTAAGAGCGTTAAAAAAACAAGCCTGAAGGCTTTGGCCTAGAAATTCATTGTAGCCACTTTTGGGGCGGTAAAGTCGGGCGGCCGCTAAAGTTTGCGCCCGCCGCCAAATCGAGGCCACTTCTCCGATATTCATTAGCTTCGGCCTAAGAGTTTGCTCGAGCGCTAAAACTGGCGCTGCACGCCTCTCTTTAGGCGCTAAGCCGGCGGGCCGGGGCGCTAAACCAGAAGTTGGGCACAGGGCAGGTGCGGCGAGCTGCTGATTGACGGCAGACACTCTGGCTCCGGTGAGCTCTTAAAGGGGGAGGGTGGATTTGTTTTTTTGAAAGGCCGACACTGGTGTATTTGTGGTTTTGGGGAGGGTTTCTCTCCATCAGCTTGTTATGTGTACTGAAGTTGGGGCGAGGCGCAGATCGCGCTGCGCCCGGGCGCTAAGCGCCTAGCGCTCGAGATCTACTCCTCCTAAGGCGCTAACGGCTGGCGCGCCCAACTGAATTTCTAGGCCTTTGTGTCTTAATGCGAGGAGCATTTGTAATAAGGTGGATGAATTGGCTGCGCAAATAGAAGTAAACAAATACGATTTGGTTGGGATTACGGAAACGTGGCTCAAGGAAGGCCAGGACTGGGAACTCAACATCCAGGGGTATTCGATATTCAGGAAAGATAGGCAAAAAGGAAAGGGAGGTGGGGTAGCATTACTGGTTAAAGAAGGGATTAACACAATTGTAATGAAGGATATTAGCTCTGATGAGGTGGAATCTGTATGGGTAGAATTGAGAAATACTAAGGGGAAAAAAACGTTAGTGGGAGTGGTTTATAGACCTCCAAACAGTAAGGCGGAGGTTGGGGATGGCATTAAAAGAGAAGTTAAAGAAGCGTGCAATAAGGGCACAGCAGTCATCATGGGTGACTTTAATCTACATATAGATTGGGCCAACCAAATGAGTAACAATACTGTGGAGGAGGAATTCCTGGAGTGTTTACGGGAAGGTTTCCTGGACCAATATGTCGAGGAACCAACCAGAGATCAGGCCATCTTAGACTGGGTATTATGTAACGAGAAAGGATTAATTAGCAATCTTGTTGTAAGAGGCCTCTTGGGTCGGAGCGATCATAATATGATCGAATTCTTCATTAAGATGGAGAATGAAGTAGTTGACTCGGAGACTAGGGTCCTCAATTTAAATAAAGGAAACTATGATGGTCTGAGGAGCGAGTTGGGTAGGATTGATTGGGGAATGGCACTCAAAGGGTTGACGGTGGATAGGCAATGGCAAACATTCAAAGACCGAATGGATGAACTACAGAATTTGTTCATCCCAGTTTGGCATAAAAATAAAACAAAAAAGGTGACCCAACCGTGGCTAACAAGGGAAATTAGGGATAGCATAAGGTCCAAGGAGAGGGCATATAAATTGGCCAGAAAAAGCAATAATCTTGAGGATTGGGAGCAGTTTAGGATTTAACAAAGGAGGACAAAGGGATTAATTAAGAAAGGGAAAATAGAATATGAGAGTAAGCTTGCAGAGAACATAAAAACTGACTGTAAAAGCTTTTATAGATATGTGAAGAGAAAAAGATTGGTGAAGTCAAGCGTAGGTCCCTTGCAGTCAGAATCGGGGGAATTTATAATGGGGAACAAAGAAATGGCAGACCAACTAAATACATATTTTGGTTCTGTCTTCAAAAAGGAGGACACAAATAACCTCCCAGAGATGTCGGGGAACATAGGGTCTGATGAAAGGGTGGAGCTGAAAGAAATCAGTATTTGTAGGGAAATGGTGTTAGGAAAATTGATGGGACTGAAGGCCGATAAATCCCCAGGGCCTGATAATCTACATCCCAGGGTGCTTAAGGAAGTGGCCCTAGAAATAGTAGATGCATTGCTGGTCATCTTCCAGAACTCGATAGACTCTGGAACGGTACCCATAGATTGGCGGGTAGCTAATGTTACCCCACTATTCAAAAAAGGTGGTAGAGAAAAGGCGGGGAATTATAGACCGGTAAGCTTGACATCGGTAGTGGGGAAAATGCTAGAGTCCATTATAAAAGATGTAATAGCAGAGCACTTGGAAAGCAGTGACTGGATCGGACAAAGTCAACGTGGATTTACAAAAGGTAAATCATGCTTGACTAATCTACTGGAATTTTTTGAGGATGTAACTGGTAGAATAGATAAGGGAGAACCAGTGGATGTGGTGTATTTGGACTTTCAGAAGGCTTTCGATAAAATCCCGCATAAGAGATTAGCGTGCAAAATTAAGGCACATGGGATTGGGGGCAAAGTATTGACTTGGATAGAGAACTGGTTGGCGGACAGAAAGCAAAGAGTTGGAATAAACGGGTCGTTTTCCGAGTGGCAGGCAGTGACTAGTGGGGTACCGCAAGGATCGGTCCTAGGACCCCAGCTGTTCACAATATATATTAATGATCTGGACGAGGGAATTGGATGTAATATCTCCAAATTTGCAGACGACACAAAGCTGGGTGGGAGGGTATGCTGTGAGGAGGATGTCGTGAAACTCCAGCACGATTTGGACAGGTTGGGTGATTGGGCAGAAACATGGCAAATGCACTATAATGTGGATAAATGTGAGGTTATCCACTTTGGTGGCAAAAACAGGAAGGCAGATTATTATTTGAATGGCAATAGATTGGGAGAAGGGGAAGTGCAAAGAGACCTGGGTGTTCTTGTACACCAGTCGCTGAAGGTAAGCATGCAGGTGCAGCAGGCGGTTAAGAAGGCAAATGGTATGTTGGCATTCGTAGCAAGAGGGTTCGAGTACAAGAACAAGGATGGCTTGCTGCAGTTGTACAGGGCCTTGGTGAGACCACACCTTGAGTATTGTGTGCAGTTTTGGTCGCCTTACCTGAGGAAGGACGTTCTTGCCATGGAAGGAGTGCAGCGAAGATTCACCAGGCTGATACCTGGGATGGCAGGAATGACGTATGAGGAGAGATTGTGTCGATTGGGCTTATACTCACTGGAGTTTAGAAGATTGAGAGGGGATCGCATCGAAACCTATAAAATTCTGTCAGGCCTGGACAGACTAGATGCAGGAAGGATGTTTCTGATGGCCGGGGAGTCCAGAACCAGGGGTCATAGTCTAAGGATAAGGGGTAAGCCATTTAGGACTGAAATGAGGAGGAATTTCTTCACCCAGAGAGTGGGGAACCTGTGGAATTCTCAGCCACAGAGGGCGGTGGAGGCCAGTTCATTAAGTATATTCAAGAAAGAGTTGGATATATTTCTTAAGGCTAAAGGGATCAAGGGATATGGGGAGAAGGCAGGGACCGGGTACTGAAATTGGATGATCAGTATTGATCTCATTGAATGGCGGAGCAGGCTCGAGGGGCCGAATGGCCTACTCCTGCTCCTATCTTCTATGTTTCTATGTTTCTATGAGCACAACCGATGTTTTAGCTACATTTTGCACCTTAAATTTGCTGTTGATTAATTTTAATAAATTCATAAACATCATGATTAATGATACAATTTGACTGTATTGAGTATTTTGTACTTTGTTCAATCCGTTATATTCCCTGGAGTATCTGCTATTGAACATCAGCATTAGATTTAAACAAAAGCCAGTTTCGATGTACAGCAGGGTTAATATCATTTTATTACTGAGCTTCATATAGAATGCCTCCCTTGATTCAACACTATAGTCCTTGAATCCCATGAATTGGAATCCCTTAGAATATTGAGGGAGAGCCTTAATCTAATGTACCCACGACAAAATTGACCAATAAAAGGTCTCAACAGAAGCCAGTCCTTTTATCACAGCTCAGTCTTTAAAGATAAAAACCTCATGATGACAAAAGAAGGTAAATATCGCTCCAGTGTGAGATCACAAACAAGCAACCTTCTGTTCCCACTACCTGCTGGTGTTAATTAAACTGGAACCGAAGGGATATAATATTGAAGAATCAACATCAATAATTTGTGCATTGAGTGCTGCTGGAGTTTTGCTAAGTGGGAGAAAAATAATTTAAGTGTATTTTGTGAATTTTAGTGTGTTAAAAAGTCAATTATTTGAAGTAAGTTAAATTTTTTAAGGGTATATTAAACTATTGGGCAGTTTAAACCGGAAGTAGAATCCGGGTATAAAAGGGGCGGGGCTAGTGCTGTGCACGGAGTGCTTTGTGCATTGAGTGCTGCTGGAGTTTTGCTAAGTGGGAGAGTTCGGGCAAGTGGGAGGTGAGGGTGCGTTTTTTGCTCTGTTTTTCCCCCCACTCCCAGGCTTAGACAGCACTGCGGAAGCAGAGCAACGAGACGAGTCAACCAAACAGGCCCCACAGACAGTATTCAAGGAGGAGGTTGGTGATCAGCTGGTTGGTTGGTTTTCTTCCTTCTCTTCTCTGTTATACCTTTAAGTTGGTAAGTCCTATTGAATAGTGGTGTGATATTATCATCTATATCCGGGCAGGGTCTTCATAACTAATAATAAGAAATTTAATTAATTATATAGAATGGAGCAGGTGATGTGTTACTGTTGCGAGATGTGGGAGCCGGTGGACCCCATTGAGGCTCACGGTGATTACATCTGCGACAAGTGTTTGCTGCTAGAGGAACTCAAGTTCCATGTTATGGAGCTTGAGACCGAGCTTCAGACACTGCGACACATCAGGGAGGGGGAGAAGTTCCTGGACTCTATGTTTCAGGAGGTGGTCACACCTATGAAGTTAATTACTGCAGATGTAGTCCGTGGTCAGGGACAGGACGGTGTGACTACGAGTGAGGAAGGTACAGGGATCCAGGATGTAGTGTTGAAGGAGATGCAGCCCTTGCTCTTGTCCAGCAGGATCGAGGTTCTTACTCCCTGTGAGGGCGGGAGCGGGGACTGTAGGGAGGATGAGCAACCTGGCCACAGCACCGTGGTACAGGGGGCCATTCAAGTGGAGGGACTAAAAAGAAATGTTGTAGTGGTAGGGGATAGTATCATTAGGGGGATAGATAGGGTTCTCTGCAGTCAAGAGCGGGAGTCCCGAAGGCTGTGTTGCCTGCCTGGTGCCAGGGTTAAGGACATCTCTTCTGGGCTGGAAAGAAACTTGGAGTGGGAGGGGGAGGATCCAGTTGTCGTGGTCCATGTTGGTACAAACGACGTAGATAGGACAAGGAAGACGGTTCTGTTAAAGGAGTATGAGCAGCTAGGGGTCAAATTAAAAAACAGAACCTCAAGGGTAATAATCTCTGGGTTATTACCTGAGCCACGAGTGAATTTGGCTAGGATAAATAAAATTAAAGAGTTAAATGCGTGGCTCAAAGACTGGTGTGGGAGAAATGGGTTTTGCTTCTTGGGACACTGGCACCAGTACTGGGACAGGAGGGAGCTGTTCCGTTGGGACGGACTCCACTTGGCCAGTGCTGGGACTAGAGTCCTGGCGAATCATATAACTAGGGCTGTAGAGAGGGCTTTAAACGAATTAGTGGGGGGGAGGTTTCTAGAGAGCAAATAATAGAAATGACAACAGAGAAGGTCATAGACTTAGGTAGCAGTGGGGGAATTAAAAAACAGAACGTGTCAGGAAGGGACAGAAGGTATGGAGTAAAAAGTAAAGTACTAAAAAGGGAAAAAACAGGAACTAAGTGTTACAAAACATATTTGAAAGTTCTTTATCTGAATGCATGTAGCATTCGTAACAAAATGAATGAGTTAACGGCACAAATAACGACATATGGGTATGATCTTGTGGCCATTACAGAAACATGGCTGCAGGGTGACCATGACTGGGAATTAAACATACCAGGTTATTTAACAATCAGGAAGGACAGGCAGGAAGGGAGAGGAGGTGGGGTGGCTATGTTAATAAAGGAAGGAATCACTATAATACAGAGAAATGATATTGGGTCAAAGGAGCAGGATAGTGAAACAGTTTGGGTGGAGATAAGGAATAATAAGGGGAAAAAAACACCAGTGGGTGTAGTCTATAGGCCTCCGAACAGTTGCAACTCTGTTGGACGGAGTATTAATCAGGAAATAGTTGAGGCTTGTAATAAGGGAACAGCTATAATTATGGGGGATTTTAATTATCATATTAACTGGACAAATCAAATTGGGCAGAGCAGCCTTGAGGATGAGTTCATTGAGTGTATTAGGGATGGGTTTCTTGAGCAGTATGTAACTGAACCGACCAGGGAGCAAGCAACCTTAGATTTGGTCCTGTGTAATGAGACAGGATTAATTAAAAATGTCCTAGTAAAGGATCCCCTTGGAATGAGTGACCATAACATGGTTGAATTCCATATTCAATTAGAGGGTGAGAAGGTTGGATCTCAAACAAGCGTGCTGAGCTTGAATAAAGGAGACTATGAAGGTATGAGAGCGGAATTGATTAGAGTGGACTGGGAAAATAGATTAAAGGGTAAGACGGTACATGATCAGTGGTGTACATTTAAGGAGTTATTTTACAACTTCCAAAAAATATATATTCCACTGAGGAAAAAAGGGTGTAAAAGAAAAGATAGCCATCCGTGGCTAAGTAAAGTAATTAAGGATAGTATCCGACTAAAAACAAGGGCATATAAGGTAGCCAAATCTAGTGGGAGGATGGAAGATTGGGAAGTCTTTAAAAGACAGCAAAAAATAACTAAAAGATTGATTAAGAAAGGAAAGATAGATTATGAAAGTAAATTAGCAAAAAATATAAAAACAGACAGCAAAAGTTTCTATAGTTATATAAAAAGAAAAATGGTGGCTAAAGTAAATGTTGGTCCCTTAGAGGATGAGACCAGGAAATTAATGGCGGGAAACATGGAGATGGCAAAAACACTGAACAATTATTTTGTATCAGTCTTTACAGTAGAGGACACTAAGAATATCCCAACACTGGACAAACAGGGGGCTCCAGGGGGGGAGGAACTAAATACGATTAAAATCACTAAGGAAGTGGTACTTGGTAAAATAATGGGACTCAAGGCGGATAAATCCCCTGGACCTGATGGCTTGCATCCTAGGGTCTTGAGGGAAGTGGCGGTAGGGATTGTGGATGCATTGGTAATAATTTTCCAAAACTCCCTGGACTCAGCAAAGGTCCCGGCAGATTGGAAAACTGCGAATGTAACACCCTTATTTAAAAAGGGTAGTAGGCAGAAGGCTGGAAACTATAGACCTGTTAGCCTAACATCTGTGGTTAGTAAAATGTTAGAGTCCATTATTAAGGAGACAGTAACGGGACATTTGGATAAACATAATTTAATAGGACAAACTCAGCATGGTTTCATGAAGGGGAAGTCATGTTTGACAAATTTGCTTGAGTTCTTTGAGGAAGTAACATACAGGGTGGATAAAGGGGAACCAGTGGACGTAGTGTATTTAGACTTCCAAAAGGCATTTGACAAGGTGCCACACAAAAGATTATTGCTCAAGATAAAAAATCACGGGATTGGGGGTAATATTCTGGCGTGGGTGGAGGATTGGCTCTCGAACAGAAAGCAGAGAGTTGGGATAAATGGTGCGTTCTCAGATTGGGAACCAGTAACTAGTGGTGTTCCGCAGGGGTCAGTGCTGGGTCCCCAACTCTTTACAATCTATATTAACGATTTGGAGGAGGGGACCGAGTGTAACATATCAAAGTTTGCAGATGATACAAAGATGGGACGGAAAGTAGTGAGTGAGGAGGACATAAAAAACCTGCAAAGGGACATAGACAGGCTAAGTAAGTGGGCAGAGATTTGGCAGATGGAATACAATACTGGAAAGTGTGAGGTTATGCACTTTGGCAGGAAAAATCATAGAGCAAGTTATTATCTTAATGGCAAGAAACTGGAAAGTACTGTAGTACAAAGGGATCGGGGGGTCCTGGTGCACGAAACTCAAAAAGTTAGTATGCAGGTGCAGCAAGTGATCAAGAAGGCGAATGGAATGTTGGCTTTTATTGCTAAGGGGATGGAATATAAAAACAGGGAGGTATTGCTGCAGTTGTACAAGGTATTGGTGAGACCGCACCTGGAATACTGCATACAGTTTTGGTGTCCATACTTAAGAAAAGACATACTTGCTCTCGAGTCAGTACAAAGAAGGTTCACTCAGTTAATCCCGGGGATGAGGGGGTGGTCATATGAGGAGAGGTTGAGTAGATTGGGACTCTACTCATTGGAGTTCAGAAGAATGAGAGGCGATCCTATTGAAACATATAAGATTGTGAAGGGGCTTGATCGGGTGGATGCGGTGAGGATGTTCCCAATGAAGGGTGAAACTAGAACTAGGGGGCATAATCTTAAAATAAGGGGCTGCTCTTTCAAAACTGAGATGTGGAGAAACTTCTTCACTCAGAGGGTGATAGGTTTGTGGAATTTGCTGCCCCAGAAAGCTGTGGAAGCTACATCATTAAATAAATTTAAAACAGAAATAGATAGTATCCTAGCAGATAAGGGAATTAAGGGTTACGGGGAGCGGGCAGGAAATTGGACATGAGTCTAGGTTCGGAATGGTCATGGCCCTGTGGGTAGTGGAGTGGGCCCAGGGGCCGTGTAGCCTGGTTCTGCTCCTACTGTGTTCTAATTCTGTGTTAGATTTCAGGAGATGCTTTTATTCCTGTTCCTGGCTGGGGTAGAGATCGCCTTTACAGAAGGTAAGTACTGTAGAAAATATAGGGACAGAGTGATCTCCTGGAAGAATTTCGATCGCCTAGATGGGTCGGAGAGGAATTTCCCAGATTTTTTTCTCCCAAATTGGCCATTGGGTCTTTTATCTGGTTTTTCGCCTCTCCCGGGAGATCACATGGGTTCGGGTGGATGCAGAGTGATAGAAGATTTGAGGTTAGGATCAGATCAGCCATGATCTTATTGAATGGTGGAGCAGGCTCGAGGGGCCGATTGGCCTACTCCTGCTCCTATTTCTTATGTTCTTATGTTAAAGGCAAAGAGGTCATGTTGTTATTGTTGAGCCAGTACTTAGACCCTGCCTCGTGTACTGTGTGCAGTATGGGTCACTATGGGAATCGGGCAGGAAAGTGGAGTTGAGGTTGAAGATCAGCCATTACCTTATTGAATGGCGGAGCAGGCTTGAGTTGCCATATGACCTACTCCTGCTCCTAATTCTTATGTTCTATCCCATAGGAATTACATTATGGCCCTTGAGAAGGTGTGGTATTGAGCGAAGAAAATGATATCGAGGAGCTGATTTTACAAATTCACAAGCGCATTCCCCATGATCTTCCGTCCACTAATATTCCTGATGTGCATTCCCATCCAGAAGCATGAAGTCATAAAATCAGCCCTTCTAGTCTTGGGGTTGTAAGTTATGATGGAAGGTTAAGGAAACTTTTTTTGTTTGAAAAGAGGAAACGTCAAGATAACCCAACAGGAGTTTTCACAATTTTGAAAGTGATTGATAAAGTTGAGTTAAATATAAAGTGCAAATATAGGAACTCTGAATTAAAAACAGAAGGTGATGGAAATGCATTGCAGGTCCTTCACCATCCAAAAATAAAATAGATTGGTTCACACGATGGACACAGGCCCCTTGTCAGAACAGATACAGTTGATCCAAACAAATTGTTCCTTCTCATAACAAGTTCAAAATCAAAGGGGCCGATTATCCTGGCCCCCTCTGCCCTGGTACTGATCAGACGCGGTACATGTAAATTGCCTCTATTCCCTGTCCCGGGTCATTACCGTGGCTTGGGGGCTCTCCCGGTGCAGGTCCATTCCTGCCTTGGAAAGTAGGACAGAAAACAGCAGCACAGTTACAGGCTTGAGAGGGCAGGCCACTAACATCAGGCCTTCCGGCTGCTGCTACAGAGCTGTCTAGTGTCTTTGTGCACCCTTTAAAATTGGCACTCACTCAGTGGGAGAACAGGAAATTAACAAGAGATCCTTGGGCTCTTGCCACTACAGTTGCAGGCCAAATTCTGCCTCTGCTCCCTCCCAGCTAACAAGGGAAGCCACACAAATCCCAGAGCAACATAATAGGGCCAGAGACCTGATGAAATGGGTCACTGTCCCTTTTTTCTGAACTTTGTGCCTGGGGAAATTGGCATTCCACATGGACAGGAATATTAGCCCTCAAGAGTCACTGAATTAGGAGTAAATGGAATTTCAGGCAAAATTATTTCATAAGAAAGGTACCAGATATATGGAATAAGTTAACAGGGAATTGGAAGCAAACTAATAAATGGGCACAAGAAACAACAACAAATGCATTTCTGCAGATTAGTGGGATAAATGGCGATGGTGAGAAGGTGGAGTTGAGGTCAAAGCCAAACAACTTTTACCTGCTCTTAAAATCTCCTATATTCCTAATGAATGTTCCCTCTAATATTTTTTCTTGCGCACTCCCTTTAACTGGCTGCGCGGCCCATTCAAATTTTCGCACATGTGCGGTTTCTTCTATTTAAAAGTCGATGAGTGGCCTGCGCGGGACCTCCAGACCGCTGCGCGGCTGTGCCTTGCGCACCTTAGCGGGAATGTTGTTCCTAATATATCCAACAATATTTTGTTAAATCACATTTGCATCATCTGCTGGCCATCCCGTCTTTTGCCAACGAGCTTGTATCTGAATATTTTGCAGCGACTGTAGCTCTTGTTGCAACATTCTCATTGTGAGCAGGGCATCTACACAAGACAGGTGGAAAGGAGAAGGCAGAACTCTTCCCCCAAGAATGTTGAAGGAATTGTAAACACCAACTTTACATAATTTGCTTCTGCCTCATTATAAGAAGCGGACATGAATATTCTTTCTATGGAATTTTTTTCAAACACTGGATGTAGACTGTGGATCCTCAGATCCATCTTTGTCAAAATGACAAATTTCACATTTTCTTCCAATTTGGCAGTGTTCAGGCATCAATTGTACTTTGTCACATTAACTTCACAGCTATTTAGCCATATTCTGTTTCTTTCCTCAGTCCCATATGGAACGATAAGATAACGCCCTTGCATTATGTTCCCAGTTGCATTAAATAACGCAAAGCCTTCAGTTCATGAAACATCTCTGATGTATTATGGTTCTGCAAAATAGTTGTGTGCTTGCTTGGTAAAGTGATCCTTTTGAAGTTTATATTGTATATAGCTTATTTATTACCAGAAAACCTTTAATACTATAATACCTGTTAGGTGATATAACATACTTTCAGGCCGAACATCAATGCCAGGCTGATATTCACTCGTATCACACTGACTGTACATTGTTCAGCAATGAATTTTAAGAATATAGAAAATAAATGTAATTTTAGCAAAGAGCATAATATTAAGATTAAAAATGTACAATCTTCTGGGAGCTGTCCAGCAAACCTTCTTTCCATTTATTTCCAAGCGCAATATGGTGACAAAAATTGCATTAAAAAAGCATAATCTCATCAATTGAGCATGATAACATCATGTGAAAATGGCGAACAGCTCTTATAATAATACTAATAGAATCAAACAGCACAGAAAGAGGCCAATCGGCCCATCGTGCCTGTGCCGGCTCTTTGAAAGAGCTCTCCAATTAGTCCCACTCCCCTGTTCTTTCTCCATAGCCCTGCAAATTCTTCCTTTTCAAGGTGTCCTGGCCAATATTTATCACACAACCAACATCACTAAAACAATTTATCTAGTCATTAATAAATTGCGGTTTGTGGGACCTTGCTGTGTGCATATTGGCTGCTGCATTTCCTACATTACTATTGCCTCTGTCAAAAAAAAATCTGTACGAGAAGGTACACCTTTAGGACTGTAACTTCATCTCAGAACTCTACTGACATTCGTAGATTAATGACATGTCAGAATGGCTTGACTGAACTACAGCCTTGTATTTTACTGCTAGATGCTTATTATAACACACTGTGAACTCCACTATACTACTAACATGGAAATCGAAAATAAAAGCAGAAAATACTGTAAATACACAGCAGGTCAACATCTAAAAAGAAAAGGGAACATATGATTCTTCAGGTGTCATCAGAACCAAGACTGAGAGCTAAACAGACATGTTTTAAAAGTTGGAAGTATAGTGAGAAAAGGGGGGAGGGGGAGAGAATCTTCAGATATCACAGAGAGGGAGTTAAATGACCTGCAAACTGCTTAATAGAACATAAAAACATAAGAATTAGGGGCCATATGGCCCCTCGAGCCTGCTCCGCCATTCAATAAGATCATGGCTGATCTTTGACCTGCACTCCATTTTCCCGCCCGATCTCCATATCCCTTGATTCCCTCAGTGTCCAAAAATATATCAATCTTAGCCTTGAATACATTCAACAACTCAGCATCCACAGCCATTTGGGGTGGAGAATTCCAAAGATTCACAACCCTCTGAGTGAAGAAATTCCTCCTCAGAATGGCCGACCCCTTCTCCTGAGACAATGCCCCCTAGTTCTAGACTCTCCAGCCAGGGGAAACAACCTCTTAGCATCTATTAATTATATAAAAGATCATCCGTGAGATAATGCAGACACACAGAAAGGACAAAGGGGTGTCAAAATAGCAGGGGAGTGGTGGTGGGTGCGAAAAGACATGAGAGGCCCATTACACTAAAGTGTTAGAAATAAAGAAAACATAGGGAAAGAAGTAGATATGAAATTAAAACTGAACTACTTCTCTGCACTGGAATTGGGCCTATTGAACAGCCAGCAAGCACTTTTACTTGTAACCCGTAATATCTTCCAATACAATAGAAATAGTCAACGTCACTGGGCTGAACTTAATCGTATGTATCCAGTTAAGTAAAATGAGCAAGGAGTGTACCAAATGATTGCAGTCAATTGCAGTATTAACTACTAATTAGTTGATTCAATAATTGAAAGAATAAATTATTAACCACATGTTGGGGATTTGTGTTTCTATACAATGATTATACAGAAGGCAAAAATTATTGGGTGTTTCCCCCCACCCCCCCCGCCCCCCCAAAAGTTATACTAGATTTATTATTGGTAATATTGGCAGAAAATCTAGTTCTGTTCAAATGTTTATACACTGAGGCAGATTAGGCTGCTTTGGCGCATTTATGAAAATAGGACCTAGATTACAAATGATATTTTTATACTCAATATTACGATTTTACATTTTTACTCCCTGTTCCTGAGGTTCCGCATCTCAGACTATTTCCACAAATGAGCCTTTGCTCCCTGTGATACAGAGTGCTCCTTAAATGCCCATGAGTGTTGTATGACCTTACAGATTGTATGACTCGTAATGATTTGTAAATCCTATAGAAATCGAAGCATAAATAAATCCCAGAGACTGCTGGAGGAAAGGGTGCGCAGCAAGGTAAGAGCTGCAGCAGTGGAGTTGTGGGCATTTTCTCTTCTGCCTCCTGGTTCATTGAGCTGCCCCACAATGTCAAAGGGCTGGATCTATGATTCTGCTCCCAGGGCGGAATGACGCCTGCAAGTAGTGCAACTTGTGATTTTCATCCACTGAAATTAATGAATGAGAAAACTACAGGCTGTACCAATGATTTCTCAGGATAAGCATCATGAAAGCACCACTCCCTATTGGGAGCCTCAGATTGCAGAATTACCACTTGAACGTCATCACCGCATATAAATAGGTCTATACAAGTGTTTGCTCATAATCTGCCCCATACCAACAAAAAAGGCAACTGAAATACACTAGAAGTTACACTGATACCTCCACCTGCTATTTTGATACTGATGGATTATGTGGCAACCCAGGAGATAAACTTTTCCTTTAAAGTACAAGCTAAATGGTACAATTTTAAAGGGGATGCAAGAACAGAGAGACCTGGGGGTGTTTGTGCACAAATCTTTGAAGGTGGCAGGACAAGTTAACAAAGCAGTTAATAAACATATGGGGGGAAAACTTCAGTTGGTTTGCACCTCCCGTTAGCGCCTTAAGAGGGCGCTAATGGGGCGCAAAGCAACTAGCGCCCGGGCGCGGCGATGTTTGCGGTGCTCGCAAAATTAACTAGACATTTTGCGGCGACGCTAAACACTACCGCCACGATCTCCTGCGCCCGCAGATCGTGACGTCAGTCGAGCGTGCAACGCCCCGTACTGGATATTGAGTGGCGCCCCCTGCCTTACCGCCTGCCGCTAGCAACGACAGGTTGAGGGGAGCGTTTTGCAGTCAGGAAGAGACTGGGGGAGCTATTTAAAGGTGACCGCTTCCTGCCTTTTTTTGTTGGTGACATTTTTGCACCACGCATTCTGAGAGAGAGACTTCTGGAGAGATTCAACATTGTGCGAAGGAGTTTGGGGTACTGAGCAGCACTTTGCAGGTTCATTTTGATTTGCCCTTCCTTGTATCAATTTAGAAGAGACTGTGGGGGCTGCACTCTGAGCTCTTTTCCTGGGTCTCTCCATTTTTCTTTCCAGCAGATTTGATGTACAGGTCTCTCCAGGCCGAGATTCAAGGCTGCAATGAGCAGGATGTGGATGGAGAGCGAAATCAACCCTCCCCTTTAAGATAAAAACAGAAAATGCTGGAGAAACTCAACAGGTCAAGCAGCATCTGTGAAGAGAGAAACAGAGGTAACGTTTCAGATCGACGACCTTTAGTCAGAACTCCCCTTTAAGAACTGGCCGGTGCCAGTGTGTCTGTGTTCCATTGCTGACTGACATCACATGAGCTTTGCCAGCGCCTTGCTCCTCGGCCTTTGTGCCTTAAGACAGGTGTGAAGCGCCTGGTTTAGCGCTCCAATCACCTCCAGGGGCGATAAAAGTCAAGTTTGCCGTCGGAGGCGATAATTAGCGCCAGGCGCTAAACTTTGCCCACGACCGATAATGGTGCCCCAAACAGGGCAATACTGAATTTTTCCCCTATGGTGTCCTACGCTTTATAAATAGAGAAGCATAAGCCTAGAAATTCGAATAGGCCGGAAACCTGCCGGTAACAGCGCGGGCCAAGGCTAACGCCCGCCCAAAAAAGAGCGCAGGCAGCACTGGCATTTCGGCGCTGCCTGCTAATTAACATGAGCAGAGCGGAGAATCTCTTGTGCAATTCACTCTTTCTGGCGCTAACCTCAGCAGGAGGCCGAAGGTCATGTCTGAAGGATTGGTGCGCCGTTCTCAGGCAATGTGCTGTGTCGGATCATATGGTGGCAGCTCCTGGATTTTGCTATCGAGTCCGCTAATGGCCCTTGGAGGGTTGGAGCATTGTGCGTTGTGGCACATCACAAGGTATTTGTTTGTCCACGGATCCCCTCTTACTTGCGTGGCCATTTCTCTGGGTGTTGTGTGGGGTCCACAAATGGGTGCCAGGCTGCCTGGTACTCCCACCTTCGCTGGCTGCCATAGCTCCACAGATGTTTCACCCAGATGGTTGCTCTGTGGCGGTTTGTGCTCCACCATGGTGCTGGAGGGGGAGGGGGATGCGGAGACACTGTCTTGCAGCTGGCAGTGACAGTGCACTAGCCTGCATATCACATAGGGGATTCATTCCTTGGTGAGTGGCTCTTAAAACACAGGCTTAGATCTGGAGGGACTGTGACAGAAAACACCACAGAAAGACTGTGGCACAGATGTCCTTAAACCGCTGCATGAGGCATCAATGAAAAGAAATTAAAAAATGGAAATATGAACTCTTGGTCAGGAGTTTACTGGTGTAAATGGTGCAGAAGAGAGTTCAATTATATTTTTAACAGCAGACTTTTGAAGAACTCTTGGTGAGAATATGCTGTCAAGCCTTTTAAAAGCAGACTTCCAAACTTTGCATCTTATTTTATCAGTTCCTAAAATAGAAAACCCCAATGTATAAAATTTAAGGAAATGCAGCTTTGATTTTTCCTGAAATTATTACAACTGTAGTACAGTACAGTTTATTTTTTAAAGTATTTATCTCCTATGCTGTTTGAATGTCCAGGGGAGAGATTTGATGCATCTCATTGGAAACAGTTTTCACTCCAATAGCTCTCCATAGTTAACAGTTATCCCAGCAGCTGTTTACTGTATGGGTTCTAGCTCGCCGCCGCTTTCTCCCGCCTCTCCGCGCTGTCAACGGTTGCAAGCATGGGTGTGCTTTGGAGAAGTTGGTAAGAAAAGTGGCAAGCTCCAAAATGGATGAGCACGCCGATTGATGTCATGTTCCTGCTAATTAAAATACTTGCCGCAAGCTCAAGCAATGGCAGCGCTGCCGACCTGCCAAAAGTGGCGGCCGCCATTTTTTTCAACAAAACAGGCCTTATCAGCCAGCACTAACACCTCCAATTTCTAGGCCATTGAGTACAAAAACCAGGAAGTTATGCTAAACCTATATAGAACACTAGTTCGGCTGGAGTATTGTGTCCAATTCTGCGCACCACACTTTAGGAAGGACGCTAAGGCTTTAGAGAGGGTACAGAAGAGATTTACTAGAATGGTTCCAGGGATGATCCCAGGCAGTTAAGCGAAGCAAAAGAGGAAATAGCAGAGGCCCTGACTATCATTTTCCAATCCTCTCTGGCTTCAGGTGTGGTGCCGGAAGACTGGAGGACTGCTAATGTGGTACCCTTGTTTAAAAAGGGAGAAAAGGATAGACCAAGTAATTACAGGCCAGTCAGCCTAACCTTGGTGGTGGAAAATTATTGGAAAGAATTCTGAAGGACAGGATAAATCTTCATTTAGAAAGACACGGATTACTCAAGGATAGTCAGCACGGATTTGTCAAGGGAAGGTCGTGTCTGACAAACTTGATTGAATTTTTTGAGGAGGTAACAAGGAGGGTAGATGAGGGTAGTGTGTTTGATGTAGTGTATATGGACTTTAGCAAGGCTTTTGATAAGGTTCCACATGGCAGACTGATCACGAAGTTAAAAGCCCATTCTTATGTTCATTAATAAATAGACATTCTTATGAACACAGCTAGCTTTTGCTAGTTACTTTATTGAGCAGATGTGGACTAGGTACAGTATCTGTAGAGGCTTCCATCTTGACTGCTGCCTTGTGGGTAGCCTAGTGCCTCATGGGTAATGTAGTCTTAATATATATACAGCTGGGTAGTGTAGTCTTATATACAGCTCTACACAGCTCTACGGCTCCACCTAGTGTCCACTATAGAATGACGTTATTGATCATTACATCCCCCTTTCTTTGAGGTTTAACAAAATCAATATCAATCAACTTTCAAGAAAACAATAAAGATAATATCAGTAACACATTTGTTAGTGCTCTATAAACATAAACATTTTCAAAACAGTCAACACATTTTCAAAGCTTTACATTGTACTCAAAGATTAAGTCTATCAGGCTCTTTTACTTCACGTGTGGATCTTCTCAACACAGGTAAGTCTGATGTGTCTTCATGAGATTGTTCTGGCGGTGAATGGCAAGATGCAGTTGCGGCATTGTCATCAATCTGCTCTTGAATAGTCTCTTGTGTTTTTAGGAGGGAACGGCGGTTCCTCCTGAGAATCTGTCCTTCCTCAGTTCTAACAGTGTATGACCTTGGTCCTACTTCCTCAAGAACTGTAGCTTTCCTGTTCCATGCATCTGGATCCTCAATCCTGACAACATCATCCCTTGTCAATGGTTTTAGAGTTTTGGATGACTTGTCATAGTATGATTTCTGTTTCAGCTTTAACAGTTGAAGTCTCTGTCTCAGTTCCTCACTTTGCTGTTCTTTTGCACAGCAGGGTAGCGTGGTGCGCAACTTGCGACCCATTAGTAGTTCAGCAGGTGAAGAACCAGTCTAAAGGTGAGGCTCGGTAGCTCAGCAGGGCGAGATAAGGATCAGACTTGCTTTCTGTCGCTTTCTTCAGTAGCTGCTTGAGAACTTGAACACCTTTCTCTGCCTTACCATTTGACTGAGATTACAAAGGACTGGAAGTGATGTGCTGAAAGTCATAATGTGCTGCAAACTGTTGCCACTCCTTACAGTTGAAGCACGGACCATTGTCGCTAACGGCAATCCTGGGAATTCCATGTCTGGCGAAGATGGATTTCACATGCATTATGACACTGCTTGCTGTGGTGCTTGAGAGCAGCGCCATCTCAGGATAGTTAGAATAGTAGTCAATCACTATTAGATAGTCTTCACCATTTAAATGAAAAAGGTCCATACCAACCATTTGCCATGCTGCTGTTGGTATGTCAGCTACTATCATTGGTTCCTTTGCTTGTTTGTTTTGGTGTTTCTGACATGTCTCACATTTGCCTATCATGTTCTCAATGTCCTTATTTATGCCAGGCCAATAAACAGTGTCTCTTGCTCTCCTTTTGCATTTTTCAATTCCGGGGTGTCCCTCATGAATCCTTTTGAGCATGTCTTGACGTAGAGCCTGTGGAATGACTATTCTGTTCTGTTTTAGTAATAGTCCACTTGCGACACTCAATTCTGACCTTATGTGAAAATATTTTGGACAGGAACCTTTTGGCCAACCATGATGAATGTTCTCTATTACTGTTTGTAATACTGTATCTTTTACTGTTTCTTCTGCTATTTGCTTTGATTTTGTGTCTGACACAGGCAGCGCAGCAGTGACCATACTCACATGAACATCCACGTCTTCTTCAGTAGAGCTCACATGACTCATTGTGGGTGCTCGGGATAGTGCATCTGCTAACACTATGCATTTGCCTGGTATGTAGATCAGTTCAAAGTCATATCTTTGCAGCTTCATCATGAGTCGTTGAATCCTTGGAGACATCTCATTCAGGTTTTTTTTTATGATGGCAACCAGAGGGCTGTGGTCTGTCTCAACTGTGAAGGTGGGAAGTCCATATATGTAGCCATGAAACTTTTCTAGTCCAACTACCAAGCCTAGACATTCCTTTTCAATCTGGGCGTATCGACACTCAGTATCAGTCATAGACCTGGAGGCATAGGCAACAGGCTTCCAATCTTCACCCTCTGCTTGTAGCAAGACCGCACCTAGGCCATCTTTTGATGCATCCGTTGACACTTTGATTCTTTTTGTTGGTTCAAAGAAGGTGAGTACAGGTGTGGTTGTCAGCACTGTTTT
This sequence comes from Somniosus microcephalus, assembly GCF_052327205.1. Taxonomy (NCBI): domain Eukaryota; kingdom Metazoa; phylum Chordata; class Chondrichthyes; order Squaliformes; family Somniosidae; genus Somniosus; species Somniosus microcephalus. Next base: position 18,269,135 of record NC_140993.1, read on the forward strand.
GAGGTTTATCCACTCTTGTTCATGTCTTTCTGTCCATGCGAACTCATTTGTTTTATGTAGCAGGTCTCGCAGACAGGCTGTCTTGGCTGACAAGTTAGGAATGAACTTTCCAATGAAGTTTATCATCCCCATGATGCGTAGCACTCCTTTTTTGTCAGTGGGTCGGGGCATTTTGAGTATGGCGTTTACTTTTTCCATATCTGGCTCTATTCCTTTACCAGATAGATTATCTCCTAGGAAAGTGACTTCCTGGACGCCAAACTGACACTTGGCTTTGTTGAGCTTCAGTCCATTCCGGCGTATGCTCTGTAGCACTTTAGTCAGTCTCTCATTGTGTTCTTTCAGTGTGGAGCCCCAGATGATGATGTCATCAACATAGACCCGAACTCCTTCCAGACCCGAACTCCTTCCATAGAGCGTGTTCCATCGCTCTATGAAAGATTTCAGATGCAGATATTATCCCGAAAGGCATTCTGAGGAAACAATACCTGCCAAATGGTGTGTTGAAGGTACAGTATTTGGTGCTCTCTTCATCCAGTTTTAGTTGCCAAAATCCTTGTGAGGCATCGAGCTTTGTAAAGTATCTGGCACCTGACATTTCACTGGTGATTTCTTCTCGCTTGGGAATCTGGTAGTGTTCACGTTTTATGTTTGCATTTAAGTCCTTAGGATCCATGCATATTCTTAGATCATTGTTCTTTTTCTTTACACATACCATGGAGTTAACCCAGTCTGTTGGCTCTTCGACTTTCCTGATGACTCCTAGTGTGGTCATTCTGTCCAGTTCATTCTTGAGCCGGTCACGCAGGGGTGCTGGAACTCTTCGTGGAGCATGTACCACTGGCTGAGCATCCTGCTTTAGCTGGATCTTGTAAGTGAATGGTAGAACTCCAAATCCTTTGAACACATCCTGGAAATTATTCACTACAGAATCCACCAAGTCATCTGGTCTGCTTATGGCACAGTTTATACGGTAGACTCTTTTGACCAGTTCTAAGTCCTCACAAGCTTTGTCACCCAGTAGTGAATCAAGCCTTTCAGCCACAACAGAAAACATGAGATGATGCACTTTGTCTTTGACTGTCACTTTAAGTCTGCATACACCTAAGCTATCTATTTTCTGTCCATTATAGTCCTTCAGTAGTACTGACTTTTTCTGTATTTTGGGCTTTTCTTTCATATTGTTAATGTCACTCATACTGATTAAGTTTGCTTTTGCCCCAGTGTCTAGTTTCAAGGTAACTAATGCTCCATTTACCTGCAGTGGGGTCATCCATTTGTCCTCTTTTACTGCATTAACTTTATGTTCAGCATTGTCCATTTCTGAGGGCTGCACATTTTCTGTATCCTTTTTGATATTGTCACATGACACCATTCCTACAAAAAATGTCTCACTTAAATCAGTGTCCTCAATTACATTAACTCGTTGCCCTTTCTTAGTTTATACTTTTGAAAAGCATTGTTTGGCAAAGTGATTCTTTCCATTACACTTTGTGCACATTTTTCCAAATGCTGGGCATTGTCTTAACTGGTGTTTGTAACCACAGCGTTTACAATTAAAAATTTCATCCTCCGATTGCTTTTCATTTCTGTTCTGCCCCTGTTTCTTCCCCTTATAGGACACAGCACCGACAGCAGCATTATCACTCATTACAATCGCATCATTATTGATTTCACTGAAAGTCTTCGCGTGCTTTCAAGCTAGCTCGCTGGCTTGGCAAATTTTCACCGGATTTTCCAAATTTAGTTCGGTTTCTCTCAACAGATGTTCCCTGACTTTTTTATCATGAATACCAAACACAATCTGGTCACGAATCATGGATGCTTTGAGCTCAGAGAAATTACATGTCTGTGCTTTCAGTTTCAGATCAGTTATAAAGCTATCAAAAGTCTCATTTTGCTGCTGTGTCCGAGAACAGAAGATGTATCTTTCATAGGTCTCATTCTTTTTGGGAGAGCAATGTGCATCAAATTTTTTTAGCACATCTTCTAATTTTTTTCTGTTCTCCACTGGATTAAATACAAATGTATTAAATACCTCTATCGCCTGTGGGCCTGCAACCGTAAGCAGCAACGCTATCTTCCTTGCGTCTGGCTTCGTACCGAATCCGATGGCTGCAATGTAGAGTTCGAATTGCTGTTTAAAAGTCTGCCAATTGTAGTCGATTTTTTCTGTGAGTTTCAAACGCTCTGGTGGCTTCAAATTCTCCATGTCGCTTTTCACAATTTTCAGCAGATCTTCACCATCCTGGTACCATCTTATGTTCATTAATAAATAGACATTCTTATTATGAACACAGCTAGCTTTTGCTAGTTACTTTATGGAGCACATGTGGACTAGGTACAGTATCTGTAGAGGCTTCCATCTTGACTGCTGCCTTGTGGGTAGCCTAGTGCCTCATGGGTAATGTAGTCTGAATATATATACAGCTGGGTAGTGTAGTCGTATATACAGCTCTACGGCTCCACCTAGTGTCCACTATAGAATGACATGTTATTGATCATTACACCCATGGGATCCAGGGCAAAGTGTCAAGTTGGATTCAAAACTGGCTCGGAGGCAGGAAGCAGAGGGTAATGGATGATGGGTGTTTTTGTGACTGGAGGGCTGTTTCCAGTGGGGTTCCGCAGGGCTCAGTACTAGGTCCTTTGCTTTTTGTGGTATATATCAATGATCTAGACTTGAATATAGGGGGTATGATTAAGAAGTTTGCAGATGATACTAAAATCAGCTGTGTGGTTGATACTGAAGAAGGAAGCTGTAGACTGCAGGAAGATAGCAATAAATTGGTCAGGTGGGCAGAACAGTAGCAAATGGAATTCAATCCAGAGAAGTGTGAGGTAATGCATTTGGGGAGGGCTAACAAGGAAAGGGAATACACATTAAATGGTAGGACACTGAGTAGTGTAGAGGAACAAAGGGACCTTGGAGTGCATGTCCACAGATCCGTGAAGGTAGCAGGCCAGGTAGATAAGGTGGTTAAGAAGGCATACGGAATGCTTGCTTTTATTAGCCGTGGCATAGAATATAAGAGCAGGGGGGGTTAAGCTTCAACTGTATAAAACACTAATTAGGCCTCAGCTAGAGTACTGCGTGCAGTTCTGGTCACCGCATTACAGGAAAGATGTAATTGCACTAGAGAGGGTACAGAGGAGATTTACAAGGATGTTGCCGGGAGTAGAGAATCTTAGCTATGAGGAAAGGTTGGATAGACTGGGTTTGTTTTCCTTGGAACAGAGGAGGCTGAGGGGGGACCTTATTGAGGTGTGTAAAATTATGAGGGGCCTAGATAAAGTGGATGGAAAGGACCTATTTCCTTTAGCAGAGGGGTCAAAAACCAGGGGGCACAGATTTAAAGTAATTGGTGGAAGGTTTAGAGGGGATTTGAGGGGAAATGTCTTCACCCAGAGGGTTGTGGGGGTCTGGAACTCACTGCCTGAAAGGGTGGTAGAGGCAGGAACCCTAACCACATTTAAAAAGTACTTGGATGTGCACTTGGGATGCTGTAACCTGCAGGGCTACGGACCTAGAGCTGGGAAGTGGGATTAGGCTGGCGCAGACACGATGCGCTGAAATGGCCTCCTTCCATGCTGTAACTTTCTATGATTCTATGATGAGGAATTACAGTTACGTGGATAGACTGGAGAAGCTGGGGTTGTTCTCCTCAAAGCAGAGAAGGCTAAGAGGAGATTTGGGGGGAGAAATTCGGTATCGCCCCGTTTGGGGCGCAATTATCAGCCGGGCGCAAGGTTTGGCGCCTGGCGCTAATTATCGCCTCCGACTGCAAACTTGGCTTCTATCACCCCTGGAGATGATTGGAGCGCTAAATCAGGTGCTACACACCTCTCTTAAGGCGCTAATGCCGAGGAGCGAGGCGCTATCTCAGAGCGCTGGCGAAGCTCATGTGATGTCAGTCAGCAATGGAACACAGACACACTGGCGCTGGCCAGTTCTTAAAGGGGAGGGTCGATCTTGCTCTCCATCCACACCTTGTTCATTGCAGCCTTGAATCGCGGCCTGGAGAGACCGGTACATCAAATCTGCTGGAAAGAACAATGGAGGTGCCCAGGGAAAGATGTCAGAATGCAGCCCCCACAGTCTCTTCTAAATTGATGCAAGGAAGGTCAAATCAAAATGAACCTGCAAAGTGCTGCTCAGTACCCAAAACTCCTCAACACAGCATTGAGTATCTCCAGAAGTCTCTCTCTCTCTCTCAGAATGTGTGGTGCAAAAATGTCGCCGAAAAAAAAGGCAGGAAGCGGTCGCCTTTAAATAGCGCTTCCCCAGTCCCTTCCCAACTGCAAAATGCTCCCCTCAACCCGTCGTTACTAGCGGCAGGTGGCGCCACTCAATATCCGGTCCGGGGCGCTACACACTCGACTGACGTCACGATCTGCGGGCGCAGGAGATCGTGGCGGTAGTGTTTAGCATCGCCGCAAGATGTCTGGTCAATTTCGCAAGCGGTGCAAACATCGCCGCGCCCGGGCGCTAGTTGCTTTACGCCCCATTAGCACCCTCTTAAGGTGATAACGGGAAGCGCAAACCAACGGAATTTTTCCCCCTTGGTGTTTTAAAATCATGACGGGTTTAGACAGAGTAAATAAAGAGAAACTGTTTCCAATGGCTGAAGGGTTGATAACCAGAGGGCACAGATTTAAGGTGATTGGCAAAAGAACCAGAGGCGACATGAGGAATAGCGTTTTTATGCAACGAGTGTTTAGGATTTGGAATGCACTGCCTGGTGTGGTGGTGGAAACAGATTCAATAGTAGCTTTCAAAAGGGAATTGGATAAATAGTTGAGGGAGAATAAATTGCAGGGATATGGGGAAAGAGCGGGGGAGTGGGTCAAACTGGTTTGCTCTTCGAAAGTGCTGGCAGAGACTCAATGGACTTCTGTGCTGTACTATTCTATGATTCTATTAAAACATCATTGGAATTCTTCTTCACAATTTGAACATTAATTTATCAAATGTTACCACCAGTTTTCTGGTGATTGTCATTAAGTAAAGTTAGACCACATTTAAAGTACTGTGCATCATTCTGGTCTCTATATTACAAAAAAGATATAGAAGTACTGGAGAAAGCGCAAAAAGGATTTACAAAGTTTATACCAGAACTGAGAGGGTACAACTATCAGGCCACAAACTCCGTTCTCTAGCCACTGACTCCATCCCTCTCCTTAACATCTGTCTGAGGCTGAGCCACGCTGTTCGCAACCTTGGTGTCATATCTGACACTGAAATGAGCTTCCAACCACATGTCCACGGCATAACAAAGACCGCCTATTTCCACCTCCGTAACATCGCCCATCTCTGCCCCTGCCCCTGCCTCAGCTCATCCGCTGCTGAAACCCTCATCCATGCCTTTGTTGCCTCTAGACTTGACTAGTCCAACACACTCCTGGCTGGCCTCCCACATTCTATCCTACTTAAACTTAAGGTCATCCAAATCTTGGCTGCCCATGTCCTAACTCGCACCAAGTCCCGTTCACCCATCACCCCTGTGCTCGCTGACCTACATTGGCTCCTGGTTAAGCAACGCCTCGATTTCAAAATTCTCATCCTTGTTTTCAAATCCCTCCATGGCCTAGCCCCTCACTATCTCTGTAATCTCCTTCAGCCCCACCTAGGGTTGCAAAGGGGTGGAAAGTTTCTGGTAAATTTCCGGTAAATTTCCAGAAATTTTCCACGGGAAGTTTAGCTTGGGAATTTTGCCCAAAAAAGCACATGCTAGCATAATATTGTTTTTTTTGTATTTCTTTCTTTTTTTTTCCACAGGTCCTCTCTTAAAATTACTAACAGAGATGGAATCTTAATTATTAAGGAATTTCTTAATCAATATATGTTTATCTTCTTACTTGGCTTGTTTTAATAATTACAAGTTTTGTGTGTGACTGTGAACAAATGTGTCCTGATTGGTTGGATGAGTGGATGAGCGATTAGCTCCCTCTATTTGTAATATTTGCATATCGAATTGTGATTGGCCTGCAGGCATCTGTAAGACTGCTATAGTTTTTTTAAGATCCAGGTTAGGGGTCCTGAGGGAAGTCATTTTGTTTTCTGCTGATGTTGTGATGATGCAGTAAGTAAATCAGACTTTATATCAAATAAACCAGTTACTTGTTGAACTCTGTTGTCCTTCAATTTAAAATATACAAAATAATACACTATTGGTGATGTAGCGTCGTGTGTGTACAGGTCATGCTTCCATCACATGGAGCATCAGCAAAAATGTACTCACCCTGTTGCAATCGTGCTGATCGACTGCAGTTCGACACAGAGATGAATGCCCTTTATTTCTCTGCATAGAACAATGCCACGTTTACCGTCGGATGTGTGGAAGCATTTTTACCCCAGGCATTAAAGATGGAAAGACTGTGTACATGTGCAAACACTGTAGAAAGCCATATGTAAAGAATGCCACAAAGATGCAGCAGCATTAATCCAAATGCAACAACTTCACTCAAAGCTCACAGCAGTCAGCCCAGAGTTCCTCTGCTTCCATTCAAGAAGATGAGCTGAAAGCGGTCATCAACGATCTTGGATCACAAAAGGTCTTTGCAGTAGTTACTGACAATGCTGCGAATATGAAGGCTGCTTCGGCTCAAGTGGAGGAGGCCTACCCTCATATTACGTCTATTGGGTGCGCAGCTCATGGGCTTAACCTGCTCCTCAAGGACATCATGGGTTTGAGAACCATGGAAGCACTGTACAAGAGAGCCAAGCAAGTTGTTAAGTATGTCAGGGGAAAACAGGTAGTTGCAGCAACCTACAACTCCAAGCAAATGACAAAGAACAAGAACACCACACTGAAGCTGCCCAACAACACTAGATGGGGTGGTGTTGTCATAATGTACAACAGCCTTCTGGAGGGTAAGGAGTCGCTGCAAGAAATGGCAATATCCCAGTCTGGGGATATGGAAACCACCATCAAGAAAATACTGCTGGATGATGTGTTTTGGGAGAGAGTGGTTAGCAGCCTTAAACTACTCTCACCAGTAGCATCTGCAATTGCTCAGATTGAAGGAGATGACGCTGTCTTGTCAGATGTTCTCAGGCTTTTTACTGATTTAAAAGAACAAATCAGCATTGCCCTACCCACATCCCTGCTGCTCAAAGCAGAGGAGAAGGCAATTGTTCAATTCATACAGACGCGTCAAGAATTTTGTGTCAAGCCGATTCATGCTGCAGCATACATGCTGGACCCAAAGCATGTTGGGAGACCAATACTTTCTGGAGAACAGATCAACAGCGCTTACAGTGTGATTTCTACCCTCTCACACCATCTCAATCTGGATGTGGGCAAAGTTCTGGGAAGTCTGGCAAAGTTCTCTACCAAGCAAGGTCTTTGGAATGGGGATGGGATATGGGAATCATGCAAGCATATCAGTGCACATACCTGGTGGAAGGGACTTTGTGCATCTGAGGCCCTGTCACCTATTGCATCGGTGATACTCCAAATCCCACCTTCATCAGCGGCCTCTGAACGAAACTGGCCACTTTTTGGGAATACACATACAAAGGTGCGCAACAGGCTGACTAACATGAGAGTGGAGAAACTGGTGGCTATCCGGGCGAACCTACAACTTATTGAGCCAGATACAGAAGTGTCCACCACACAGCTAGACACTGACACAGAGGAGGAAATGGACACGTCAGAGCCAGAGTCAGAGAATCAGGAGGAGCAATGAGCAGTAGAAGACTCAGAAGATTCATGAGTAGAAGACTCAAAGGGACAAAATAAGGACAAATTACAGGCTAAATAAGCTGACGCTCTTTTTATTTTATTTTAGATGGGTCTTTTTTGTGGGGGTTCAATAAAGTTCAAAATTATAACCTAAATAAAGTTTTGAAAGCCTGTTTTTATTTGTATGGAACAGTATGTCTATTTTGACGACAAAGATAATATAAGGGTCAGAGACAAAAACCATCAGTGTGCAAAAAAACTCAAAATTCCCATAAATTCCCAAAATTCCCGAAAATTCCCATGGAAAGTTTCCTCTTTTAAAAATTCCCAGAATTTTGCAACCCTAGCCCCACCCCACCCTAGAGATATCTGCGCTCCTCTAATTCTGCCCTCTTGAGCATCCCTGATTATAATCGCTCCACCATTGGTGGCCGTGCCTTCTGTTGCCTAGGCCCTAAGCTCTGGAATTCCCTGCCTAAAGCTCTCCGCCTCGCTACCTCTCTTTCCTCCTTTAAGATGCTCCTTAAAACCTACCTCTTTGACCAAGCTTTTGGTTACCTGCCCTAATTTCTCCTTATGTGGCTCGGTGTCAAATTTTTTGCATTATAATACTCCTGTGAAGCGTCTTGGGACGTTTTACGACATTAAAGGTGCAAATAAATAGTTGTTGTTGTTGGAAAAACTGATCAGGCTGGTGCTCTTTTCTGTAGAAAAGTGAAGACTGAGATGTGACCTGAAAGAGGTTTTTTAAATGACAAAGGGGTTTGATAGAGTAGACGTAGAGATATTGGGGCAGAAATTCGGGTCTCCACGGGTGAGTACACACGGGGTACTCACCCGTAGGCCCAATGGAAGTGCCGGTTTCCTGCATGCACGGGAAACCGGCACTTCCGTTCCCCTGAAAGCAGGGGTTCAGAGGTCGAACGCGTGCGCGGGGGAGGCTGCGCGTGCGCATCGAACTTTTTTTTTTTTTTTTTTTACAGGTTTTCCCAGGAGGGTAAGTCTCCAGAAGTTAGAAATGTAAAAAGCAGGCGTAAGGCCTGCTTTTTACAAGGTAAGCGGTGAATTAATTCAAATTAAAACATTTTTTCCACAGGTTTATTATTTTTAAATACTTTAAAGAAAGGTAAGTTTATTTTTAGCCCCGTTAGAAAAAAAAAATTCCTTTTTAATTTAAATTATTGTTTAAAATAGTTATTTCATGTAATTTATAGTTTATTTAAAAAATGTGATTTAAAAAAAAATTTATTTGAAGATTTAGTGATGTTTTGTGAGAAGGGGCCCGTAGTATTTCTAAGTTTGACAGCACTTCCTGTCAGACTTATGAATGGAGCATTCCCTGCTCCGATTGGCTCTCCATGGCCCACGTGATCCCAGGGGACGCATCGAACTAACTGCGCCCCTGGGATACGCAAGCACTGCGCGCCGGCAGCTGGACCAGGCCCCGGATCGGAATTCCACGGGAGCCCACAGCTTAACAGCCGGCGCACTAGGTAAGTGCAGATCGGGGGCTTGCACCCGCGGGAAGCCCCCGACCCGAATTTCTGGGCCGATATTTCCACTCAGACTCAAAAACATTATTTTTGCCCTCATAATTATTTGCACATATTATGATGATGATATGGTTTTATATAACTACCATAATATTAGATGAAGAACAAATGCTGAGAAAGAAAAATACAAATATCCCAATAGACAAAACCAGTTGGAGAAACCAGGGGTACGGTAGCATAGTGATTATGTCACTGGACATATTCCAGAGGCCTGGACTAATGATCCAGAGATGTGAATGGCACGGCAGCTGGGGAATTTAAATTCAGTTAATTAAATAAATCTGGAATAAAAAGCTAGTGTTAGTAACGGTGACCATGAAACTACCGAACTGTTGTAGAAACCCATCTGATTCACTAATGTCCTTTAGGGAAGGAAATCTGCCATCCTTACTCGGTCTGGCCTATATGTGACTCCAGACCCACACCAATGTGGATGATCTTAACAGCCCCTCTGAAATGGCCTAGCAAGCTGCTCAATTGTAACAAACCGCTACAAAGACTGCAGTGGTTCAAGAAGATGGCTCACCACCACCTTCTCAAGGACAATCAGGGATGGGATAAAAAAACTGCTTGGCCACAAGTTCTGGAATGGACAGATTTAATTTACCCTGCCCTTGCAGGCAATTAATACAAACACATTTAACTTCCAAATGGCTTTGTTGGTAAGCACAGTGTGGAGCTGACCCATGCAGGACAGGAAGGTCTCAAGTTCAGACTGTGTTGAATTAACTGAACTCAGCCAGGTGGAAGTAGAAGCAGCAGAGTTGTCCTCAAAGCTAGGGAGAGTCAAAAATCAACTAAGGTTTTCATGCCAGCTCTCTATCTATATATGTATGTGTGTGGGTGAGAGTAGGATTGGACTTGGTTATTAGGCCTCAATAACTGAATTCCCTACTGCCATTCACTGCCTAGCCTCACACATTAATAGGCAAGGCACCAAAGGGCAATCGGTGCCCAAGAACTGTACCCAGCCTAAGCTGGGAGAGGAGGGAGAAAATTAAAAGGGTGGAGGAAGAATAACATACCTACATTTTATTTGAGATAATGTATGCCAGGGATGAGGGGGCGGACTATAAAAGTCCACTGGATTAACATTATCCTTGCCCAGTTTCTATAAATGCTTTGGAAATGACAACTTGCAGGCTTCAGATGAAGACGATAAGTTGACAGCTTAGCAGCATGAACACACAGATCGACTTAAACTTTCATCTTTGAACCTTCATTTGCAATGTAACTCTCACTTTACATGTCATGCTCAGTTCTTTTATCTCTGCCTCCAGACTTTCCAACAGAAAGACTGCACAGTCTTGAACTTTTGAAGTAATTCCCCAAAGTAAAAAAAGACTAATGGCAAACTTTGAAAATCCTGACAAGTAATGGATCAGTCACTAAAATTAGAATGCTCAAATGTTTAATATTCTGATTCTGTACCTTCCATTTTATTACTAAATTCACATTAATTCCCCCGCTCTTTACAGACTGCTCCAGAAATAATGCCATATGTTGAATCTCAGTCATGCCCTCTCTGTAACCTGCTTATCCCAGGATATAATTCAGGAGAATAACTAATCCAAAAAGAATGGGACACTGTGATTCTGGCAATAAAATCTGAGGCATAGATTCAGAACTTTGATCGCTGAGTTTTAATAATGGGCTCGTTAGCTGTCAAAAGCTCAAAAGTATGCTTTTAGCCTGAGCTCTTACTGTACAATATACCTTAATCTTTTGCAATAAATTAGACTAAAATGTATAGTTAGATTCTTGATCATTGTTCCAACTGCAATATAAGTAGTATTGAGATATTTGAGTGGGTGACAGGATAAGGCACTATGGAATTGCGAATACTCTTTACAGACAATTGAAAAGACTAAAACAGTGGCCATTTGCTATTTTAACCTTGCCTGAAACAGTGCGCTGAATTTTGCCGGCGCTCAGAGTGCGGATTTGGAGGCAGGTCCACTGTCAAAATAGCAAAGATTTGACAGCGGGTAGGAAACCCGCTGTCAACCCACCTCCACGTGAGTTTCCCAAGTGTCGGGTCTGTCTGCGCAGAGCTGACCCGACACCAAGCGGCAGGGGAGACAATTTAAATCATTAATTGGCTTGTTAACAGCCAATTTAATGGTATTTTGAGCCTACCTTGTAATTTTGTGCGCTCCCCCGCGGGTTACCCGCTGCTCTGGGAACACGCCAGCTCACCCTGTCGTGAGTTGAGTCTGCTTTGATTTATCTGATAACCTGACAGCTGCAGAAGTGGTATAAAGGATACCATGTTGCAGCTGTTCAGTTTCAGAGCTCAGAAACTGTTGGTTACTGCATTTGTAAGACATATAGAGATTTCTTTCGCTTGCAAGTGTTTAGAGCCAATTCTATGCTGCCGTCGTCTATGCCACCGCCGTCTATGCCACTGCCACCGCCACCACCACCACCCTTCTCCGCCATCACCTGATGCTGCACAGGACATCAGCACCTGACCATATTGCTGCCCGGGAGGCCAGTGATGGCATCACCATGGCCAGATTTACTTCACTTGACACTGTACACCCTGGCTGCCACATGATGTGCCAGGTTGACACCATCCCACACCAGCACCATAAAGCATCCCTATAATGTCCAAGCCATTCCTTTCACCCTCATCACAATAGCGGGAGGGGTGGGGGTGGGGGGGCAGGAGTTATGTCTCAACATTCACTAGAACTCACTAAGACACTTCTCAAGGTGCGCCCAGGTGAAGTGTTGAAAATATAGATTTCAATGTATGACAACACATTACCAGAAACTTCACATGAACATTGGCTAAACATCTCAAGTGCCTACCCTTGTGTGTTGTTAGTTGGTATGCTTGCAGTAGGATGAGGGTGAGTGTGAGGGGTGGCTAGTGAGATGGGGAAGTGATAATGTAGATAGAGAGGGATGGGTGGAGTTGCAAGGTAAGTTGGTGTGAGTAAGGATGTGCAGGAGTAAGGTAGGGAAGGCAGTGTGATGGGGATGTGATGAGTGGCAGAGTAGGGTGAGTTTGAGTGTGACTTTGCAGTAACGTTTCGTGATCTACTGAGATCATTGAAAGGTTTGCGTCACTGCAGCCTGGTCCTCCTGACGACATCCCTGGTTGTGTCCTCCTGTGCAGTGTGCAACCAGGCTGCGTTGGGAAATGGTGTTAGAGAAATTGACGGGATTGAAGGCCGATAAATCTCCAGGGCCTGATAATCTACATCCTAGGGTACTTAAGGAAGTGGCCCTAGAAATAGTAGATGCATTGCTGGTAATCTTCCAAAATTCGATAGACTCTGGAACAGTACCCATGGATTGGCGGGTAGCTAATGTTACCCCACTGTTCAAAAAAGGTGGTAGAGAGAAAACGGGGAATTACAGACCGGTAAGCCTGACATCGGTAGTGGGGAAAATGCTAGAGTCCATTATAAAAGATGTAATAGCAGAGCACTTGGAAAGCAGTGACAGGATCGGACAAAGTCAACATGGATTTACATAAGGTAAATCATGCTTGACTAATCTACTGGAATTTTTTGAGGATGTAACTGGTAAAATAGATAGGGGAGAACCAGTGGATGTGGTGTATTTGGACTTTCAAAAGGCTTTCGATAAGGTCCCGCATAAGAGATTAGCGTGTAAAGTTAAGGCACATGGGATGGGGGCAAGGTATTGACTTGGATAGAGAACTGGTTGGGAGGCAGAAAGCAAAGAGTTGGAATAAACGGCTCTTTTTCCGAGTGACAGGCAGTGACTAGTGGGGTACCGCAGGGATCGGTCCTTGGACCCCAGCTATTCACAATATATATTAATGATCTGGACGAGGGAACTAGATGTAATATCTCCAAGTTTGCAGACGACACAAAGCTGGGTGGGCGTGTGTGATGTGAGGAGGATGCCGAGAAACTCCAGTATGATTTGGACAGGTTGGGTGATTGGGCAGAAGCATGACAGATGCAATATAACGTGGATAAATGTGAGGTTATCCACTTTGGTGTCAAAAACAAGGCGGCAGATTATTATCTGAATGGCAGTAGATTGGGAGAAGGGGAAGTGCAATGAGACCTGGGCGTCCTTGTGCACCAGTCGCTGAAGGTAAGCATGCAGGTGCAGCAGGCGGTTAAGAAGGCAAATGGTATGTTGGCCTTCGTAGCGAGAGGGTTTGAGTACAGGAACAAGGATGTCTTGCTGCAGTTGTACAGGGCCTTGGTGAGACCACACCTTGAGTATTGTGTGCAGTTTTGGTCACCTTATCTGAGGAAGGATGTTCTTGCCATGGAAGGAGTGCAGCGAAGATTCACCAGGCTGATACCTGGGATGGCAGGAATGACGTATGAGGAGAGATTGGGTCGATTGGGCTTGTACTCACTGGAGTTTAGAAGAATGAGAGGGGATCTCATTGAAACTTATAAAATTCTAACAGGACTAGACAGACTAGATGCATGAAGGATGTTCCCGATGGTCGGGGAGTCCAGAACCAGGGGTCACAGTCTAAGGATAAGGGGTAAGCCATTTAGGACAGAGATGAGGAGGAATTTCTTCATCCAAAGAATGGTGAATCTGTGGAATTCTCTACCACAGAAGGCAGTAGAGGCCAATTCATTAAATATATTCAAGAAGGAGTTGGATATATTTCTTAAGGCTAAAGGGATCAAGGGATATGGGGAGAAAGCAGGGACTGGGTACTGAATTTGGATGATCAGCCATGATCGCACTGAATGGCGGAGCAGGCTCGAGGGGCCGAATGGCCTACTCCTGCTCCTATCCTGTTTCTATGTTGATCTCCTGGGGAGGTCTCTTCCGCCCATGGGAAGGGAAGAGAATCTCCCTGCGTGCTGTGACTGCCTCTATAAGCATAAGGAGACAGTTATGCGTGAGCCTGGGTGCAGACATGCACCTTTGTGCAGTGCTCGTCAGTGTTTGCAGCACATGAATGCTGCAGAACACTGACAGCACAACTGTCAAAATCAATGTGGCCGTGGTCCCTTTATGGAAACATCATCAAATAACGTCATTAGACCCGCTTCCTGTTAATTGGCTGGGAACCCCGCAGGGCGGGCTTAACAAGGCCAATCTACGGAAAATCATTTTCAGAGAGCAGCTGTAGACGGGAGTCGGACCGGAACCCGCCAATCAGCTCTGCCGCCATCCCGCCTCCGCAGGGAAAATCCAGCCCAGTGTGTGTGCTTTTCCCTTTGTTTTTATTTTTACGTTCACAGTAATTTTTTTTTAAATCAGTTTTATAGGCAGGTGTGGATTCGTGACTAAGCAAAAACTTGCATTTATATAGTAAACATCCCAAGGTGCTTCACAGAGCGGAAAGGAACAACAGTCACAGGAGGAGAATTAGGGGTGGCAGCTGAAGGCATCATTGAAAAGACCGATTTTTAGGAAAGTTTAGAGGTGGATTTTCCCGGATCCCACCCGCACAGGTTTTAACTCCACAGCGTGCGAGCGATGTCAAGGGTGGGTTCCCCGCCCGGAAGCCAGCCTGATTCACAGTCAGGGTGGGGAACGTGGAGAAGGAGGCCGCAAGGCCAGATAAGTGTGGGCCCAGGATGGTTAGAGGGATGGTATGGGGGGGGTCCAAGCCCGTGGGGGGGCGGTGGTGTGTGTCCGATCCCTGATCGGGGGGGGGGGGGCGGGTGGCGGGAAGCCCGATCCCTGGGAGGAGTCCAATCCCTGACCCCGGGGTCGAGTCGCGATCCCAAGGGGGTGGGGGTGGGTCCGAACCCCGACCCCAGGGAGGGGCAGGCTGCTGGTGGGGTAGCTTGGGGGGCTGGGAGGATGCACTCCTGCTCTGCTCTTCCGGCCCACAATGATTGCTTCCGAGACTGAGGCCACCTCATTGCAGCCACCCAGAAACCCAAGCCCCAGGATCCTCGGCCACCTGCGCAGGTTAAAGTAGAGGCTTCAGGCCTCATTATCATATTTAAATTGCCAACCCGCCTCCTGGCAGTGGGTTGGCAGCTCGCTCCCCCCACCCCCCGTCCTGCCTGAGTGAAAGGTGAAAGTGGACGGGTTGGGGTCAGGGTTCCCATTTTTTCAAACTTTCACTCCCCCCCCCCCCCCACCCACCCGTTCTTACCTCTGAAAATTCTGGCCATAGTGTTGGAGAAGATTGCAGAAGAAGTAGGATGGTGTAAGGCCATGAGGAGATTTATGAACAAAAATGAGAATTTTGAAATCAGTGTGCTGAAGAGTAAGGAGCTAGTGAGATCAATGAGGATAGCGGAGATAGTTGAGCAGGACATGATGTTGGCAGCAGTGCTCTGGATGGCTTGCAGTTTGTGAAACTGCCAGGTAGATCATTAAAGAATTTGAACTTGGAGAGATAGAAAGAAAGAAAGTTGCATTAATATATAGTCTTTTATTACATCTCTCAGGATGCCCCAACTTTGAAGTTCAGTCACTGTTGCTATGTGGGCAGACATGGCAGCCATTTTGCACCCAGGTCACTAAGGTTCCACAAATAGCAATAAGATGAATGCCCAGTTAATCCACAGTTTTGGTGTTGGTTGAGGGAAAGATGTTGGTCAAGATGTCAGAAAAACTATCTGTTCTTTGGAGGAGTGGATGAGAGTTTCAGCAGTGATGGGAATATAGTAGGTTGAAGATGGGCATTATTGCAGAGGTGGAGGTAGGCTCCTTAATTAGCTAGACCATCTCAGCAAGCTGGTTATTTTTTTTAATTGTCACTTATTAACGTATTGAAAAATGGATTATCTTGCTGCAAAAACTAAGGTTAAGCAACTTACTTCATTTGAAAATAACACATTGAACAATTACTACATAGAATTGCTGAATAGCCTCTCTCAAGAAGATTCTCTAATAACTTCTGATATAGCATTCATTAGATGCAACTGCTTTGCCAGAGAAAACACACGATTCGAGGTTGTTCCTTACAACTTTCACATGATTTCAAAAAACATTGTTCGACAAGAGGTCTATGTATAGGCTGTATAACAAGTGAACCACGGCTTATCCGAACACAAATCACTGATGTTGAGTTAATAACTCAAGGAAATTATAAGTGCTTATCCAAATCAACTCACAGTCATGCATCACATATAAGCATAGGGTATTTTTATATCAAGAATTATTTGTTGACAATACTTAGTGCATTGCTGCCATAAGTAGAAAATAAAGTAAACCACCAGGAATAAACCATGGTAATAAGACTCATATAATATGAATAAATGCCTGATAAACCACTTTGAAATGTTTCTCCATATGCTCTAAGCACTATAGAAAAGGAAGTAATTGTTGTTCCATATCTAGAAGACTTTATTTTCCAGTATCAAATTGGAAAGCATAACACTATAGTGCTCTAGCATGCATTTGTGGTGCGAGACTTTACTAAGAATTACATCAATAAACACGGTTGTCACCAGGCTTATTTATCATATTGCTTCTGAAATGCTGTAGGAAAGACTGCACTTAAGCTGACACTCTCATGTTGTGATACTTTCCTTGTGTGATTCATCAGTACAAATTGGTCCTCCCAGTAATACCACTGTTGACAGACCTGTAAACATCAGTATTTCACCCTATTGTTACACAGCTCATGATCTCTGCTGGATGGTTTTCACAATTCATGGGGACATAGTGCAAAAATTTCACAGACCTCACATTGTGCGTTACTGCGTTCCTAGCGACAATGCAGAATTACAAAAATCTCTCACTTGACTCCACTGGCAGAAAATTAGTAAGCGAGTTTGGTAGGCAGAGGAAACAAAGGCTAGAAAATAGACAAGAAGGGAGTTTAGCGGTGCTAAATGGTATATACTTCAACGCAAGGATTCTAGGGAATAAAGCAGATAAGCTGAGGGCACAGATAGACACGTGGTAATATGATATTATAGCTATTACTGAGACATGGCTGAAAGGAGGGCAGGAATGGTAGCTCAAGATTCCTGGTTACAGGGTTTTCAGACGAGATAGAGAGGGGGATAAAAAAGGGGGGTCGCAATATTGATTAAAGAATCAATTACAGCTGTGAGGAGGGAGGATATCTTAGAAGGATCATCAAATGTGGCCATATGGGTTGAACTGAAAAACAAAAAAGGGGAAATCACACTGCTGGGAGTGTACTATAGACCTCCAGTCAGAGGGAGATAGAAGAGCAAATATGTAGGCAAATTTCTGAGACGTGCAAAAATAGGGCAGCAATAGTGGGCGATTTCAACTTCCCTAATATTAACTGAGATAAAATTAGTGTGAAAAGCATAGAGGGAGCAGAATTCTTAAAATGCATTCAGGAGAACTTTTTTAGCCAGTACATAGCAAGCCCAACAAGAGAGGGGGCGGTTCGGGACCTAGTTTTAGGGAATGAAGCTGGGCAGGTGGAAAGGGTATCAGTGGGAGGGCATATTGGTGGTAGTGATCATAATTCAGTTAGATTTAGATTAATTATGGAAAAGGACAAGGATGGACCAGGAATAAAAGTTCACAATTGGAGAAAAACTAATTTTATTAAGCTGAGAGCGATTTAGCCAAAGTGGACTGGAGACAGAAACTTGAAGATAAATCAATGTCAGAGCAGTGAGAGGCATTCAAGAAGGAGATAGTGAGGGTTCAGAGCAAGTATGTTCCCTTAAAGAAAAAGGGTGGGACTAATAAATCTAGAGCTCTCTGGATGTCAAGGGGCATACAGGGTAGGATAAAGAACAAAAGGGAAGCTTATGACAGGACACAATACTTCTACGCTCGCTTCGACAGGGACAACAAGGAGCCGGCTACCAAAGCCTTGCCACCCCCGGAAGACCAGGTGCTCACTCTGTCGACCTCCGACGTAAGGGGCGCTCTACGCAGAGTGAACACACGAAAGGCTACTGGACCAGATAGCATCCCTGGACGGGTACTCAAGGAATGTGCTGATCAGCTGGCTGATGTCTTCACTGCCATCTTCAACCTGTCATTGGCCCAGGCAGTAGTCCCTACATGCTTCAAGACCGCCACCATCATTCCTGTGCCTAAACAAGCGGCTGTGACGTGTCTGAACGACTATCGACCTGTCGCACTCACACCCATCATAATGAAGTGTTTCGAGAGACTGGTCTTAGCCCACATCAAAGCCAGTGTTCCTGCCTCCCTTGACCAACACCAGTTTGCCTATCGGGCAAACAGATCAACGGAGGATGCAATCACAACTGCTCTACACTCGGCACTGAATCACCTAGATGGTAAGGAGACCTACATCAGAATGTTGTTTATAGACTACAGCTCAGCATTCAACACTATTGTCCCCAACAAGCTGGCCACCAAACTCCAAACTCTTGGCCTGAACACTTCCCTCTGCAACTGGACCCTGGACTTCCTAACAAACAGACCCCAGTCTGTCAAATTAGGTAACCACACCTCCCCCCCCCCCGACCCTGAACACGGGGGCCCCACGAGGATGTGTGCTGAGCCCCCTCCTCTACTCCCTCTTCACCCATGACTGTGTGGCTGTTAATGGTTCCAACACCATCATCAAGTTTGCAGATGACACCACGGTAGTAGGCCAGATCACCAACAACGATGAGTCAGCCTACAGGGAGGAGGTCCAGCATCTCGTGAAGTGGTGCGCCGACAACAACCTGGCCCTTAACACCAAGAAAACAAAGGAAATAATCGTGGACTTCAGGAAGTCCAAAGGCGGAAGTCACACCCCCATCCACATCAATGGGGCGGAGGTGGAAAGGGTGGCCAGCTTTAAGTTCCTCGGAGTCCACATCACGGAAGACCTCTCCTGGTCCCTCAACACCTCCTCTCTGATGAAGAAGGCCCAGCAGCGCCTATATTTCTTGAGGAGGCTGAAGGGATGTAATCTGTCACCCCCGATCCTCTCTAACTTCTACCGCTGCACTATAGAGAGCATCCTGACAAACTGTATCACGGTATGGTACGGCAGCTGTAGCTCCCATGACCGGAAAGCCCTGCAGCGGGTAGTCAAAACTGCCCAACGCATTACCGGCACCCGGCTACCGACCATAGAACATATATATCAGAAACGCTGCCTACGGAGGGCACGGTCCATCATCAAAGACCCTACCCACCCCAGCCACAGTCTGTTCGCCCTCCTACTATCTGGAAGACGCTACAGATGCATTCGCACCCGTACGACCAGATTTAGGAACAGCTTCTTTCCCAGGGCTGTCATCCTACTGAACTCCACAAATAAACACTAAAGCCTGCACATCTGCCGATGCACTTTATTATGGTCATATTTATGCTAATATATATGTACAAATGTATGTTGAAATGTTTAAGTGTCCTAATCCAAATTGTACACTCTCGGGAGCCGCAAGCCTACATTTCGTTGTACTGCACTTGTGCACTAACAATGACAATAAAAGTTGATTTGATTTGAAAGCCGAGAGGAGTATAGAAAGTGCAGGGCTGAAATCAAAAATGAAATTAGGAAAGCAAAGAGAGGGCAAGAAAAGATATTGGCAAGTAAAATCAAGGAAAACCTAAAGACGTTTTATAAATACATTAAGAGCAAGAGGATAACTAAAGTAAGAGTAGGGCCTATGATGGACCATAAACGTAACTTGCGTGTGGAAGCGGAAGACATGGGTATGGTTCTTAATGAATATTTTGCGTCTGTTTTTACAAAAGAGAGGAACGATGCAGACATTGTAATCAGGGAGGAGGAGTGTGAAATATCCGATGAAATAAACATAGTAAAAGAGGAAGTATTAAGGGGTTTAGCATCATTGAAAGTGGATAAATCCCCAGGCCCGGATGAAATGTATCCCAGACTGTTAAGAGAAGTAAGAGAGGAAATAGCAGAGGCTCTGACCATCATTTTCCAATCCTCTCTGGCTACAGGTGTTCTTTTTTCATTTGTTTATGGGATGTGGGCATCGCTGGCAAGGCCAACATTTATTGCCCATCACTAATTGCCCTTGAGAAGGTGGTGGTGAGCCGCCACCTTGAACCGCTGCAGTCCGTGTGGTGAAGGTACTCCCACAGTGCTGTTAGGTAGGGATTTCCAGGATTTTGACCCAGCGACGATGAAGGATCAGCAATATGCTTCTGTCAGGGTGGTGTGTGACTTGGAGGAGAACTTGGAGGTGGTGGTGTTCCCACACGCCTGCTGCCCTTGTCCTTCTAGGTGGAAGAGGTCGCGGGTTTGGGAGGTGCTGCCGAAGAAGCCTTGGCGAGTTGCTGCAGTGCATCTTGTAGATGGTATACACTACAGCCACGGTACACCGGTGGTGGAGGGAGTGAGTGTCTAGGTGTGGTGGCAGACGACTGGAGGACTGCTAACGTGGTACCGTTGTTTAAAAAGGGAGAAAGGGATAGACCAAGTAATTACAGGCCAGTCAGCCTAACCTCGGTGGTGGGAAAATTATTGGAAAAAATTCATTTAGAAAGACACGGATTAATCAGGGACAGTCAGCATGGATTTGTTAAGGGAAGGTCGTGTCTGACTAACTTGATTGAATTTTTTGAGCAGGTAACAAGGAGGGTCGATGAGGGTAGTGTATTTGATGTAGTCTATATGGATTTTAGCAAGGCTTTTGATAAGGTCCCGCATGGCAGGCTGGTCACGAAAGTAAAAGACCATGGGATCCAAGGCAAAGTGGCAAGTTGGATCCAAAATTGGCTCAGAAGCAGGAAACAAAGGGTAATGGTCGAAGGATGTTTTTGTGACTGGAAGGCTGTTTCCAATGAGGTTCCGCAGGGCTCAGTACTAGGTCCTTTGCTTTTTGTGATATCTATCAATGATTTGGACTTGAAGGTAGGAGGTATGATTAAGAAGTTTGCAGATGATACAAAAATTGGCCGTGTGGTTGATAATGAAGAAGAAAGCTGCAGACTGCAGGAAGATATCAATGGACTGGTCAGGTGGGCAGAACAGTTGCAAATGGAATTCAATCTGGAGAAGTGTGAGGTAATGCATTTGGGGAGGGCTAACAAGGCAAGGGAATACACTGTAAATGGTAGGACACTGAGAAGTACAGATGATCAGAGGGACCTTGGAGTACATGTCCACAGATCCCTGAAGGTAGCAGGACAGGTAGATAAGGTGGTTAAGAAGGCATACGGGATACTTGCCTTTATTAGCCGAGGCATAGAATATAAGAGCAGGGAGGTTATGCTTGAACTGTATAAAACACTAGTTAGGCCTTAGCTGGAATACTGCAATGCAGTTCTGGTCACCACATTACAGGAAAGATGTGATTGCACTAGAGAGGTGCAGAGGAGATTTACGAGGATGTTGCCTGGGCTGGGGAATTTTAGCTATGAGGAAAGATTGGATAGGCTGTGTCTTTGGAACAGAGGAGGCTGCGGGGAGACCTAATTGAGGTGTATAAAATTATGAGGGGCCTAGATAGAGTGGTTAGGAAGGACCTAGTTCCCTTAGCAGAAGGGTCAATAACCAGGGGGCATAGATTTAAAGTAATTGGTCGGAAGTTTAGAGGGGATTTGAGGAGAATTTTTTTCACCCAGAGGATGGTGGCGATCTGGAACTCACTGCCTCAAAGGGCGGTAGTGGCAGAGACCCTCATCACATCTAAAAAGTACTTGGATAGGCACTTGAAGTGCCGTAACCTACAGGGCTACGGACCAAGTGCTGGAAAGTGGGATTAGGGTGGATAGCTCTTTGTCGGCTGGCACAGACAAGGTGGGCCGAATGGCCTCCTTCTGTGCTGTAAATTTCTATGATTCTATGCTAAACTTGCTAACCTCTTCCATAGCAAAATAAAAATCTTAAACTATATCCAGAAAGTCTGTTCAGTATTTTATAAATTTGAACAATTACTACACAGAAATATACTTCAATGAAGTAAACTTTAGAGATGCCTGAGGGATGAAAGAGGCAAGCTGGTAGAGGAAAGTGAAGGAATGACTAATTAAGTATTTGATCTCAGTTTTCAGAGGAGGTGCATATTAGGATTGCAGAAATTAAATGTTTAGTTAGTGGAGGTTATTATTCAAAGAGAGATGGTACTAGAGAAGTAGCTCAAACCTAGGATAGACAAACCACCAGTTCCCAGCAATTTACATCTGAGGATACTGTGGGAAGCTTGATAAGAAATATTGGAGGCTTTGACAATTCCGTGGAAAGGATCTTGTGCAGAGGACTAGAGTAAATTATTGGCCACTTAGTCTTACTTCAGTTGTTAAGAAACTACATGGGGTGGTTGGGGGAGGGTCAATTCTCCTGTCCATTATGCCCATTGTGCACCAGGGAAAATAGGACTGGAGACCCAAATCAAGCATGACACATGGGCCGAAATTTTGTTCGGGGAGGCGGGTTGGGGGCGGGGTCCGAGGCAGGCAGGAAACCCGATTTGGCCAGCTGGGCCTAATTTGAATGCAAGGCTTTGGATCGGTGATTTGGGATCAGGGGAGCTTTGCAGGATTGGCAGGGGATCGGCAGGCAATGGGGGGTGGTCAGGGTTCGTGAATTGCGGGGGGGGGGGGAGGAGCAGGTGGAAATCAGGGGTTGTGAGGGGGCCGGAGGATCAGTGCTGGCCAACGGAAGATCGTGGCCGGCCTCCATCATCATCGTTGGGGGCGGGGGGATGCATGGAAAGCCGGGGGTTGGAATGTGGTGGGAGGCCTGGGTAGGCAATCAGAGGCCTCGTGTGGGGGGGGGGGGGGGGGGGCGGTCTCCGATCGCAGGGGGTGGGTATGGTAGGGACCCTGGATCCAGGAGGTAGGTATAAATCCGCTTACCTCCTGGATGCAGCAGTCCCCGCCTCGGTTTAATAAATTGTGTGGAACCCGTCCATAGGCAGTTAAAAACAAAATGGAGGGGAAATAGAGGCATCCAGCCTCATTACAATATGTAAATAGTGGTAACGCCCCCAGGCAGCGGGTTGAAAACCCGCCCATCCCCCACCAACAGTCCCGCCTCCAGGAAAACCAGAAGTGGGCGGGTTGGAGGCGGGATCAGATCGGGATTCACATTTTTAACAATTTAACTGCCCCCACACTCCAAGCCCACCCGTGTTTTGATGGGAAAATTCCAGCCATGGTGTTCTACAGGGCTGCTCTTATTTACTCTATAAATAAATATGATATAGACTTAGAAATTGAGGAAACAATATGGAAATTTGATGATGACACCAAATTGGGAGCATGGCAAATTGTGACGAAGATGTGTGAAAGCCTACAGATGGACATAGATAAGTTGCTGGGATGGCAGACACGCAGCAGATGCAGTTCAATGTCGAAAAGAGTGAAGAAGCAATAGGGAAAGGAAATAAACCTTAAATGATAACTAATGATATACAGGACCAGAGGGATACTAGTTTGCAGATACATGGGTGGCAGCACAAGAAGGTAAGTCCATAAAAAAGTAAATATGGAGTCCTTGAATTTGTATTTAGAGGCATAGAATACGAAAGCAACGTGTCAGGCTGAACTTATATATGACTGTTGATAGGTTGCAGTTGGAGTATTGTGTATCGTTGTGGCAGCCCATTACAAGGATGATATAAAAGCAGTGGAAAAGTTGCAGCACTGGGATATTGCCAGGGATGAGGGGTTACAGTTATGAAGAGAGACTTCAGAATTAGAAGTTTTCTCACTAGAACTGAGAAGATCAGGATCTTCAAGCCAAGGTTATGAAGGGTTTTGATGAAGCCTATAGTGTTAAATTGGACGGTGAGGCCGACACTGCCTTGAACTAAATTTCCCTCCCCCACTGGGACTGCCACTGGCCGCATCTTCCCCACCTGCTGCATGCAAAGGTCTTCAGCCAATGAACTGGACCAGTCCTCAGGGCTCTGCGGCCCCTTAAATGACGCCTTCCACCTCTGTGTACTGCAGCGGCTGTCCCGCTACAACACTGACTTACATTTCCTGGGGCTGCTGGCAGACCGCCACTTGCTGGCAGGCATTGTGCCATGAGCCTGCCATGAGCACCTAGTGTCCTCCGATCCAGGAAACTGGATGGGGGTCATAGCACAGTTGGGGGAGTGGACTGAAGTCCCACTCCAAACTGGTAGGGCTGGGATCAGAAAAGTCCAGTTCGAAGAGTCTGCACTTAATAAGTAATGTGTGCAGAGCCGGAAGATGTAGGTGAGGATTTAAATTAATATTTTGCATCTGCGTTCATGATGGAGAAGGACAATGTAGGCATAGAAATCAGGCAGGGGGATTGTGATATACTTGAACAAATTAGTATTAACATAGAAACATAGAAGATAGGAGCAGGAGTAGGCCATTCAGCCCCTCGAGCCTGCTCCACCATTTAATGAGATCATGGCTGATCATCCAAACTCAGTACCCTGTCCCTGATTTCTCCCCATATCCCTTGATCCCTTTAGCCTTAAGAAATATGTCTAACTCCTTCTTGAATATATTTAATGAATTGGCCTCAACTGCCTTGTGTGGTAGAGAATTCTACAGGTTCATCACTCTCTGGGTGAAGAAATTCCTCCTCATCTCAGTCCTAAATGGCTTACCCCTTATCCTTAGACTGTGACCCCTGGTTCTGGACTCCCCGACCATCGGGAACATCCTTCCTGCATCTAGTCTGTCGAGTCCTGTTAGAATTTTATAAGTTTCAATGAGATCCCCTCTCATTCTTCTAAACTCCAGCGAATATAAGCCCAATCGACCCAATCTCTCCTTATAAGTCATAAGTCATTCCTGCCATCCCAGGTATCAGTCTGGTGAATCTTCGCTGCACTCCCTCCATGGCAAGAACATCCTATTGAAAGGGAGGAGGTACTAGTGGATTTAGCGGGCTTAAAAGTGGATAAATCCCCAGGCCCAGACGAGATGTATCCCAGGCTGCTGTGTGAGGCAAGAAAGGAGATTGCAGGGGCTCTGACACAAATTTTCAGAACCTCTCTGGCCACAGGGGAGGTACCGGAGGACTGCTAACGTAGTACCATTATTCAAGAAGGGTAGTAGGGATAAACCAGGGAATTACAGGCCAGTGAGCCTAACATCAGTGTTAGGGAAATTATTGGAAAAAATTCTGAGGGACAGAATTAGTCTCCACTTGGAGAGGGAGAGGCAAGGATTAATCAAGTATAGTCAGCATGGCTTTGTCAGGGGGAGATCATGTCTAACCAATTTGATTGAATTTTTTGAGGGGGTGACTGTGTGGATGAGGGTAGTGCAGTTGATGTAGTCTACATGGACTTCAGTAAGGCTTTTGACAAAGTCCCGCATGGGAGACTGGTCAAGAAGGTAAGAGCCCATGGGATCCAGGGCAATTTGGCACATTGGATCCAAAATTGGCTTAGTAGCAGGAGGCAGAGGGTGATGGTCGAAGGTTGTTTTTGTGACCGGAAGCCTGTGTCCAGTGGTGTACTGCAGGGATCGGTGCTGGGTCCTTGCTGTTTGTAGTTTACATTAATGATTTAGATATGAATGTAGGAGGTATGATCAGTAAGTTCGCAGATAACACGAAAATTGGTGGAGTGGTAAATAGCAAGGAGGGAAGCCTCAGGCTACAGGACAATATAGATGGGTTGGTTAGATGGGCAGAACAGTGGCAAATGGAATTTAACCCTGAAAAGTGTGAGGTGATGCATTTTGGGAGGACTAACAAGGCAAGGGAAAACACAATGAATGGTAGGACCCTCGGAAGGACAGAGGAACCTTGGTGTGCATGTACATAGATCCCTGAAGGCAGCAGGACGGGTAGATAAGGTGGTTAAAAAGGCATATGGGATACTTGCCTTCATTAGCTGAGGCATAGAATATAATAACAGGGAGGTTATGATGGAGCTGTACAAAACGCTAGTTAGGCCACAGCTGGAGTACTGTGTGCAGTTCTGGTCGCCACACTATAGGAAGGATGTGATTGCATTGGAGAGGGTGCAGAGGAGATTCACCAGGATGTTACCTGGGCTGAAGCGCTTCAGCTCTGAGGAGAGACTGGACAGGCTGGGGTTGTTTTCCTTAGAGCAGAGAAGGCTGAGGAAGGACCTGATTGAGATGTACAAAATTATGAGGGGCATAGATAAGGTAGATAGAAAGGAACTTTTCCCCTTAGTAGAGGGGGTCAATAACCAGGGGGCATAGTTTCAAGATAAGGGGCAGGAGGTTTAGAGGGGATTTGAGGAAAAACTTTTTCACCCAGAGGGTGGTTGGAATCTGGAACTCACTGCCTGAAAGGGTGGTAGAGGCAGGAACCCTCACAACATTCAAGAAGCATTTAGATGAGCAATTGAAATGCCATAGCATACAAGGCTACGGACCAAGTGCTAGAAAATGGGATTAGAATAGACAGGGCTTGATGGCCGGCGTGGACACGATGGGCCGAAGGGCCTCTTTCTTTGCTATATAACTCTATGTTCTCTCAAGCTCAGTGGTACTGGACACTCCCGTAAGTGGATCCCCATGTTTCTGGTCTTTCAGCGTTACCTCACATTACTTAATATCCAATTATATGAAAGTGTAATCCACAGGTTGGAACAACAAGCTCCTTTCGTCATACAAACTAGAAACTGGCTGGGATTCTCCTCTTCGGGGCAGAGTTCAAACAGAGCGGCCCCTCTGAAACTACTTCAACCTGTTCCTGGGTCGGGGGTCATCAGAGATGCATTGTGTGCTACCGATGGATTCACGCCACCAAGAGGTAGCTTGCCACTGTGAGGGTACAAAATCCCGGTAGTGTTACAGTAGGGATGGCTTCAGTACTGAAGAGATGGTGAGGGACCTAAAAGCAGCAGAATAGCCCCACAGATGGTGTATAAGATCCCAATGAAGATCTTGGCTGAGACCATAGCCCATATTGGAGGGAGAGGGGGTTGCCACAAGGCCTTTTCCCTTCACTGGGGGCTTGACTGATGCTTCCTAGGGTCTGCGGCCACCTTCCACATGGCAGCAACTGGGAAACAGTGGTAAGTTGAGAAGTCAGGTGAACAGGAGGGAAATCCTCTGGGACCTGGGCTCCATCCTCCTACTGCTATTTGCATGCAGCAGGTGGGGAAGGAGCAGTCAGCGGAGGTCCTGGTAGGGGTGGGCGGGAGAAAACCCCGGTTGGGGAAATGAGGCTGTGATCTGCCCAAAATCAAATGTGATTGCGAAAGAGAATCCCAGTCACTGCGTCTTTCGCACGTGCTCTTCTCCAATCATCCAGTAGGTAGAACTAATACTCTACTAATCAAGAAGCTCATTTATTTTGAACACGTGACTGAATAGAATATTATTTCCCAGACTTTTTTTTTAAAGCTTCCTATGACATAAAACAACAAAATTGCACTACACTGCCCTGATTGGTGGCTGGAATGTCCCTTTTGAACTTACCTTTCATTTTGGTAAGTCTCTAGCTGTAAAAACTGACTGACTCTATCTTGATATCCTGCACGGTCCAAGGATCATCTCTCAAAGCCTTTATTGGAAATGACTAACCTCTTAACATATGTGCGTTTTCTCCCTGTGACTTGGGGGTGGGTGGCTGTCCCTCTGACTCATCTCCCCACCAGGGGTTGCCTGGTAGCCCTGTCAATTAAACCGACTACCTACCACAATCAACATTCTCAGAAGACAACCCTTGTGCTGGGTATGGATGTCTCCAGTTCTTCCCAATTTCAGGTGCATATGCCTGATGGGAGTCTGAGCCAAGCCAATTAATTACTTATTGTCCCCGGTAATTTGGTTAACATCTTTAATGTTTGGCTCATTAACGTATCAGTTCTCCCCTTTGTTTTCAGCTGCTGTAGCATATCGTTTTAACTCATTACCAAATCTGCAAGAAAAAAGGTCAGAAGCCCAAAAATATGACAATACACAATAAAGATAAAATGAGTCCACAAGGGTATAAAATACTGGTTTGGAATGTACTATTTATATATTTTGATAACTGGCAGGACTTTTGGATTAAACTGTCATTCTTGAGCCTTCACAACATGACTTTGTACCTGGCCTCTTGAGCATCCCTGATTTTAATTGCTCAACCAATGGCGGCCATGGAGGCGATTTTCCCAGCCCCAAGGAGGCAGGTTTGGAGGCGGGATAGTTGGCAAAATCGCAAAAAGGACGGGTTCGGAACCCGCCTCCAACCCTCCTCCGTGCAATTTTACCGGAGGCGGGTTTGATGGGTGCGATTGGGTCCCGCCTCCATCAGTCGAGAGAGGTAGATAAGACCCTTAAATAGTCGTTAAGGGACTCTATAATCCTATTTTGACAGGCCTTTGTTATTTTGCCACATTTTGTGCATGTTGCACAACCCTCCTAAACCACGCCAGCTAAATCCTGGCGGGTTGACAAGTGGGTGGCCTCCTCACAGCTGCAGCTGCACCATTAAAACGGAGCTTTCATCAGGGAGCAGTTGCAGGTGGCAGAACTTTTGTTCCACCGGTCTTTCAGCAATTTTAGCAGGCCTACCAAAGTCAGAGGTGCTGCAGCTTCTATCTCTCAACTGTGGACCTCCTTGGAAGACTCTCTCCCCGCTGGGACTGAGTGCTTCCCCAACGGAGGTATCTGCCAGCAGCAGATATTTCCTTTCACCATGGACCTCAGATTCGGATGAGGAGCAGCCACGGCAGTAGCAGAACCAGGCAGCTCAACAGCAGCAGGAGCGCCAACCTCCTGCTCACCCACCTGATGCTGCACAGGGCAGAAGGCGCCAGCGCATGGAAGCATGTTGCCACAGGAGATACCCCTCTCTCAGGGTTTACAGACAGAGGATGAGCTACCTCAACATGACTGAGCTGCAGTGCCAAAGGAGGCTGAGACTTTCGCGAGAGGTTATCGGAGACATCTGCGCACTGCTGCACCAACACCTGGAGCCCAGAGGAGCGGGTGGACACCCATTACTAGTGGCTGACAAAGTCACCACCGCACTCAACTTTTTTGCTTCAGGCTCCTTCCAGGGATCATCAGCAGACATCAGCGGCATCTCCCAGTCGGTCGCCCACAGTTGCATCACGCAGGTTACTGATGCCCTTTTCGCAAAGGAGCACAATGGATCAAGGGATCAAGCAAGTATAACCGCGCGTTCAGTTGGCTTTGCAAATATGGCAGGCTTGCCAATGGTGCAGGGTGTCATAGTACTCCCTCAACGTACAGCTGGTGTGTAACCACAAGGAGGAGATTTTGCATGTTTGCGCCAAGTTCTGTGGTAGTTGCCATGACTTGTTCATCCTGCAGAACTCTAGTGTTCCTCCGCTCTTCAATCCGCTAAACCAACTTAACGGATGGCTCCTTGGTGACAAGGGCTACCCCCTGAAGAAGTGGCTAATGACGCCAATCAGGTGGCCAGCTAATGAGGCTGAGGAGCACTACAACGCCAGCCACATTTCGACCAGGTCCATCATCGAGCAAATCATTGGCTTGCTGAAGATGCGATTCCGATGCCTTGACAGATCAGGTGGAGCCCTGCAGTATTCAGCAGCCAGGGTCTCCAGAATGGTCGTGGTCTGCTGTGCACTGCACAACGTGGCACAGCGTCGTGGCTTGCAGCTTCCTGATGAGCAAGTGGCTCAGTTCATAGCCTCCTCAGATGAGGAGGAGGACCGAGTGGCGGCGTATCTACCAGCAGCAGCGGCAGCACGTGAGCACATGGCTGCCCATGATGCAAGGGATGCACTCATCCTGGCCAGATTTGCATAGGTTGCCCATTGTGGCACATGTGCTTGGCTCCTTCTTAACACATGGTAGACAATGGACATGACTCTCTGGCCTCCTTTCACTCTGACCACCAACCTAACCATGCAAGTGTCGCGGAGCCTGCAATGTGGAGCTGCCTAAGCCGAAATAACAGATGCCATCACGCCAACAGTTTGCCATCACCTAATTTTAATACATTCACACAGGGATGACATTTCATCAATAAACAGTAACAATCACCCAATCTGCACACAGATCTGGAGGTTATATCCCTTGCCAGCTGGACCCACACAGCCTTGGTTTCTTTGGGAGGCCTCTTCCTCCCAGATGAGGGGAAGAGCATCTCCCTGCTAGCTCTCGCCCCCTCAACCAGCATACCCAGCAACTCATCAGAGAACCTCGGGGAGGCCCTTGCCTTGGAGCTGGCTATACTTCAAGGAGATAAACGTTTGGACCAAAAACCAGTGGAATGAGCCAAGGCAGCAAGCAGCCCTTAAATGAAACTGGATAAGTGACATCAGCAGAAGCAAGTTTCAGTCCCAAAAGTCTAATTGGCCCAGGGGAATCCACACCTCTGAAATTAACTGGCCAATTAGGGGAAAATCGCAAATTTTTCCAACCTGGCAGTGGAGGCGGGTTTGGAACCCGCCCAAACCAAAACCCGGCTCCAATGGGAAAATCGCGCCCCATGCCTTTAGCTACCTAGGCCCTAAGCTCTGGAATTCCCTCCCTAAACCTCTCTACCTCTCTTCCTCCTTTAAGACGCTCCTCAAACCTACCTTTTTGACCCTCATCTGCCCTAATTTCTCCTTCTGTGGCTTGGTGTCAAATTTTGTTTTATAATACTCCTGTGAAGTCCCTTGGGATGGTTTAAGAACATAAGAACATAAGAAATAGGAGCAGGAGTAGGCCAATTGGCCCCTCGAGCCTGCTCCGCCATTCAATAAGATCATGGCTGATCTGATCCTAACCGCCAATCCACTATGACAGGACTATCTCCTGAATCTAACAGAATTAGACACACGAAACAGGAGCAGGATCAGGCTACACGGCCCCTGGGCCTGCTCCGCTACCCACAGGGCCATGACCGATCCGAACCTAGACTCATGTCCAAATTCCTGCCCGCTCCCCGTAACCCTTAATTCCCTTTTCTTCTAGGAAACTGTCTATTTCTGTTTTTAATTTATGTAATGATGTAGCTTCGACAGCTTTTTGGGGCAGCATATTCCATGGACCTACCACCCTCTGGGTGAAGTAGTTCCTCCTCATCTCAGTTTTGAAAGAGCAGCCCCTTATTCTAAGACTATGCCCTCTAGTTCTAGTTTCACCCATCATCTGGAACATCCTCCCTGCATCCACCCGATCCAACCCCTTCACAATCTTATATGTTTCAATAAGATCGCCTCTCATTCTTCTGAACTCCAATGAGTAGAGTCCCAATCTACTCAACCTCTCCTCATATGTCCATCCCCTCATCCCCGGGATTAACCGAGTGAACCTTCTTTGTACTGACTCGAGAACAAGTATGTCTTTTCTTAAGTATGGACACCAAAACTGTATGCAGTATTTCAGGTGCGGTCTCACCAATACCTTGTACAACTGAAGCAATACCTCCCTATTTTTATATTCTATCCCCCTAGCAATGAAAGCCAACATTCCATTGGCCTTCTTAATCACTTGCTGCACCTGCATACTAACCTTTTGAGTTTCGTGCACCAGGACCCCCAGATCCCTTTGTACTTCAGTACTTTCCAGTTTCTTGCCATTAAGATAATAACTTGCTCTACGATTTTCCCTGCCAAAGTGCATAACCTCACACTTTCCACTATGTTAAAGGCGCTATATTACAACATTACAACAGTGACTCCACTTCAAAAGTATTTAATTGACTGTAAAGCGCTTTGAGACTTCCGGTGGTCGTGAAAGGCGCTACATAAATGCAAGTCTTTCTTTTCTTTATATAAATATACAAGTTGTTGTTGTGGATGACATACAAATTTCCAATCCAGAGTTCAGCTCTCCAAACAGGAGATAAATAACCAGAGCAGTCATTTAAGCCATGAAAACCCTTTCAAGTTATAGCCATGCCGTTAAAAGTCAGCTGGCACACCTTTTTAGGTGGGTTATTAATGTGTATTACCATCTTCCTACAAACATCTCATTTTAATGGTTAATCTTTAATTGACAGCAATAAAGAAGGAAGAACTTCATAACCCCATTGGTGGAAGAAGGATAAGCATTTCAGTTCAGTTATTTAGTGATATGTAAATAAAGTCAAGACAAATTAATAATGGTTTAAAGGTTAACATAAAGCCAATAACAGTGTAGGGAAGGTTGTTCAAGAGATACATCAAGATAAAACTGGTGTGATATTCAACTGAATGGTACAGGCTAAAATTAAAAGCAATCCTCTCAACCAGGAGAGATTGAGTAGAATGGGCCTATATTCTCTGGAGTTTAGAAGAATGAGAGGTGATCTCATTGAAACATATAAAATTCTTAGAGGGATTGACAGGGTAGATGCTGAGAGGTTGTTTCCCCTGGATGGAGAATCTAGAACGAGGGGGCATAGTCTCAGGATAAGGGGTCGGCCATTTCAGACTGAGATGAGGAGAAATTTCTTCTCAGAGGACTGTGAATCTTTGGAATTCTCTACCCCAGAGGGCTGTGGATGCTCAGTCATTGAGTGTATTCAAGACTGAGATCGATAGATTCTTGGTCACTCAGGGAATCAAGGGATATGGAGATAGGGTGGGAAAGTGGAGTTGATGTAAAGTTCAGTCATGATCTTATTGAATGGCGGAGCAGGCTCGAGGGGCTGTAAGGCCCACTCCTGCTCCTATTTCTTATGCTCTTATGTGTCATTTGGGGATTTCTGGGAAATAGAATCATAGAATGGTTACAGTACGGAAGGAGGCCATTCGGCCCATCGAGCCCGTGCCGGCTCTCTGCAAGAGCACTTCAGCTAGTCCCACTCCCCCGCCCTTTCCCTGTAACCCTGAAAATTTCTTTGTTTCAGATACTTATCCAACTCCCTTTTGAAAGCTGTGATTGAGTCTGCCTCCACCACCCTTTCAGGCAGTGCATTTCAGATCCTAACCACTCGCTGTGTAAAAAAGTTTTTTCTTATGTCGCCTTTGGTTATTTTGACAATCACCTTAAATCTGTGTCCTCTGGTTCTCAACCCTTCTGCCTATGAGAACAATTTCTCTCTATCTACTCTGTCCAGACCCCTCATGATTTTGAACACCTCTATCAAATCTCCTCTCAATCATCTCTGCTCCAAGGAGAACAACCCCAGCTTCTCCAGTCTATCAACGTAACTTTTTTTAAATTCGCTTATGGAATGTGGGCGTCGCTGGCAAGTCCAGCATTTATTGCCCATCCCTAACTGAAGTCCCTCATTCCTGGAATCATTCTCGTAAATCTTTTCTGCACCTTCTCTAAGGCCTTCACATCCTTCCTAAAGTATGGTGCCCAGAATTGGACAGAGTACTCCAATTGGGGCCAAACCAGTGTTTTATAAAGGTTCATCATAATTTCCACACTTTTGTACTCCATACCTCTATTTATGAAGCCCAGAATCCCATAAGCCTTTTTAACCGCTTTCTAAACCTGCCCTGCCACCTTCAACGATTTGTGCACACATACCCCCAGGTCTCTCTGTTCATGCACCCCCTTCAGGATTGTACCATTTAGTTTATATGTCCTCTCCTCATTCTTTAAGCTAATAAGAGCAAAAAAAAATTCTTAGAACACAAGGCACACACGTGTGATGAATGCAATACAGATGTATTCAATATTTGCAAACGAAAATATAAATGTTTGTTGTAACCAGCAGCAGTAAGAGGAGAATCAAACTGATGGTTGGAAAAGGGTAACTGGAAGAGGCATGGACCTGAATAGTGGAATTAGCTAAACAACTCCCACTGAAACTGCAGCAGTAACTTCCATTAAAATGAATCATGGCTTTTGAACTCATTATAAATGAGGTAACAGTTTGGTGTTAATAGGCTCAGGTGCTTCGTGACTGCACTAATTTCCTGAAATAATGAAGAAGGACCATCGGAGGTTCTGAGCCCTGTGAAGTCAAGCTGAGTGTTGCATATCTATTTATATACATGTTATTATCGCCAATCAGTCTTAGAAGCTTCCCAAACTTCGTCTCCTACAAATCACAATCTTAAAGTGATTTAAAAAAAATTCTCTGTAAGTTTCACTGTTCAGAAAAGTGATAATTTACCAAGGGTGAAAAAATTAAAATAACTAAGTCAACAGAACTCAAACACCCCCACCCCCACCGCCACATCATCAGCATATGTGATCACATCTGGAAGTTAAGTACAACATGCTTCAAGATTTCTTTTAATCATACAGTCAATTCATTGGCACAGTTGTGCGTTTCAATTATTGTAGCTTGCTATGTTCCTGGAGCTGTCATTTTTGCTGATTGAAACAATGTTTGATAAACTGCTTGGTCAGCTGAAAGTAAAACTTCAGAAACTCAAAACCTGACTGACAAGATAGATTTACTTGGCCACAATACGGGGTTAAGCATATCCTTTGGCTCATGTCACTCTAGCAGATTCATTTTTGTTGAAATGAATGAACAAAACTATCATTTATCTGGGGATAATTACTCACAATTCCTAGTAAACAACAGTACTTTAATACTTTTAGTATAATTAATTTCACCTTTCGTATTGTTTACAAGTGTGAAATACATAATGTGTGTGACAATATAAAGAGACTTTAAAGCTAAAATAGGGGAGAAAGTTATGATTGATTTTCATTTATTGCATGCTTTAGTGGAAAAAGAGAGAAAACAGACTACTATTTGCCATTTTACAAAGTGATGCCTCCTACTGCCTTTTTTATGGCAAGTTATCAGTTCTCTAACCTGTCTCCTCCTTACCCAGGGTGACCACTTTGCGGAACACCTTCGCTCAGTCCGTAAGGGTGACCCCGAGCTTCCTGTCGCCTGTCACTTTAATTCTCCGCTCCACTCCCACTCTGACCTCTTACACTGTTCCAATGAAGCTCAATGTAAGCTCGAGGAACAGCACCTCATCTTTCAATTAGGCACTTTACAGCCTTCTGGACTCAACATCGAGTTCAACAATTTCAGGTCATAACCTCTGCCCCTATCATTTTTTTTCTCTCTCTCACATGGCCGCTGTTGATCATCCTGCCATTCCCATTTACATTTCATCTAGACTCATCTTTTGTTTCTTAACTTGTCCCATTACTATCTCCGTTCGCCTCGCACCATCATCCCTTTTGTCTCTTAATCTCTCCTGCCTTCCAGCCTATCACAGACCTTCCCTTTTCTTTCCTCCCCTCCCCCTCTCCCTGCCCCTACACTTGCTTAAAAACCTGTTACATCTCCAACTTTTTCCAGTTCTGACGAAGGGTCATCGACCTGAAACGTTAACTCTGTTTTTCTCTCTACAGATGCTGCCTGACCTGCTGAGTTTTCCAGCATTTTCTGTTTTTATTTCTTCTTACCCATCTTGAATGGGCTGTCTTTAGAGGAATGACTATGAGAGGGTAGCAGCTAACCTCTCTAACATATAGTGGTGTCCCGTTGTGCCACATCATAGAATCATAGAATCTTACAGCACAGAAGGAGACCATACGGCCCATCGTGCCTATGCCGGCTCTTTGAAAGAGCTAACCCATTTAGTCCCACACCCCAGCTTTTTCCCCATAACCCTGAAAACTTTTGGCCTTTTGAAAGTTCCTATGGAATCTAATTCCACCACCCTTTCAGGTAGTGCGTTCCAGATCTTAACAACCCTCTGTGTGAAAAAGAATTTCCTCTTTTATCCTTTAATCCTACTTTTTTTTAAATGACTCATTATGAAGCGTCCTTCCCTGTATCAAAGCCCTTTAAATCAAAAGTAGATGAAGGAACGCATTTGACAGAAATGGGATGAGAAAAAAGGGTGAATTCTGAGAAACATAACGTCAAATGGCCCATGTTACAAATATAGGATTTGATGTGAAATCAAAGCTCACTGAATCTGTGACTGGGCCACACCATCATTCCATAGATGCCAACTGTGATCATTTCACTTGCAGAGCTCCCCTTTACAGCAAATAGGCGTCGATATCCTGGCCATTCATGCTGGGAGAGCACTGAGAATTGAACTATTCGGTGCAAATCCAGACTCAGGTAGGAGTCGGCGGGGAGAGGAGGGGCAAAGGAGGAACACAGATGACATGGGAAGGGATTCTGTTGGAAATCCAAATGTTACTTAGTTTGTCCTTTTTTTTTTAAGATCAACAGTCAGATAATTTTAAAGTATGAAAGTGCTTCAAATGAATGAGAATGCATAATTTGTACTGTAAAAATTCAACATTTTCTGGGGGAGCATGAACCTGATCTTTTTGCATTTTTAACATTAATCACATTAATTTATTTGAACATTTCAACATTTAATTTTCCCTTCAAGCTTTCAGCTACTTATCAATGTTACCACTTTTTTTTTCGCGTGTGGTCCATTCCAATTTTTGCGCAAGCGTGGTTTCTTCCACGTAAATGCCAGTGAGCGGCCTGCACGGGATCTCCAGACCACTGCGCAGCTTAGCGGGAACGCTGCTATTTATGCTTGTTTTTTCCTCCAATACAAATGATGGACTTGTGTACATCTACCACTTAAGATAAAAAAGACCAATGGTTGGAATTTTAATGGAGAAGGCGGGTATCCAAGGCGGGAGGGAAACCCGGGAGGTCAGGTGTCTCACAGGCCCTGCTGACTTTAACGGCATGCGAGACCTCAGTTTCCTGCCTGCAGCCAGCCAGACTGAGAGGCTGGCTGGCTGCTGGCGGGTAGGTCTGTGGCCACACAGACAGTAGGGGGGGGGCGGGGGCGGAGGGTTCGCACGGAGGCTGGGCCATTAAGTAGATGGATTGTCGGGGGGGGGGGTAGAGGATCGGAGGGGGGGGGGAAGTGCGGGGGGAGAGGGGATTGGGACTGGATGGTGGGGAGGGGGGGGTGGGTGAATGAATTGAAGATCGGGGCCGGCCACCAGAGGATCAGTGGGGCGGGGGGAATAGAAGATTGTAGCCGGGCACCGGAGGATCATGGCTGGCCTCAGCATCATTGGTGGGTGGGGGTGGGAAGAGGCCTGGTGGGGTGATCGGAGGCCTCGAGAAGGGGTCTCCAATCTCGAGGAATAGGTTAGGTAGGGACCCTGGATCCAGGAAGTAGGTATAAAGACACTTACCTCCTGGATCCAGCTGTATCTGCCAGGTTTTACGAATGGTGTAAAACCCATCCACATGCAGTTAAAAACAAAATGTAGGTTAAAAAGAGAGGCTTCCAGCCTCATTAGAATATTTAAATTGACGTTCCGCACCCTGGGAGCAAGTTGGGCGTCCGCCCCCGTTAAAACCGGGAGTGGGCGGCTTGGAGGTGGGTTCAGGTCGGGAATCACATTTTTAACAATTTAACTAACCCCCGTGCTCCAAACCCACCTTTTTTTTAAAGTTAAAATTCCCCCCCATGTAACTAACTACTTGTTTTCATGTATCAGTGGTGTTCTGGAGTTTGTCAGTTTTTTGGGCACTGTCAATTTTTTGAATCTATTGGTTAGCTTTTGCTAGTTTTCAAGATTTATTTAGCAACTGAATGACAGTGACCTTAATTCCATTTAAAGGGCATCTTGAAGTTCACTGGCAAATGAGCTAGTGTGTTTGGGTCATATTTAATTTCAGAAAATATGGCATGCAACTGTTAAGGCAGAATTGTACTCCACACCAAGTGCAGACTGAACAAGCTGAAGACATGGTAGGCTAATAGCGCTGCAAATGGGAGACATACAGTATGGAAACAATGGAGTTGTTTGGTGTTAGTCAGGTCAGATTAGCGTGGATTTTACAGTATGACAAAAATTAAGCATTTTTGTTTATGATGGATTATATATTGGATTCAGGCATTAGGTTCAGGTGTCTTGCCTCTGAGTCAGAAGGTTGTGGGTTCAAGTCCCATTCCAGCACCTTGAGCACAAAATTCTAGGTTAACACTCCAGTGCAGTACTGAGAAGTGCTGCACTGTCGGAGGTGCCGTCTTTCAGATGGGACGTTAAACCGATCCGCCCTCTCAAGTAGATCCCATGGCACTATTTCGAAGAAGAGCAGGGGAGTTATCCCCGTTGTCCTGGCCAATATATATCCCTCAATCAACATCACTAAAACAGATTTTCTGGTCATTATCGCATTGCTATTTGTGGGAGCTTGCTGTGCGCAGATTGGCTGCCGTGTTTCCTACATTACAACTGTGCCAACACTTCAAAAGTACTTCATTGGCTGTAAAGCACTTTGGGACGTCCTGAGGTCGTGAAAGCCGCTATATAAATGCAAGTCTTTCTTTCTAGTTACAGTACACACAGGATTAACATTAAATGCTAGCTGATTCATTAAGCTGCAAAGAATATACATGATGGTCTGGTATATCAAAGGTGCTATTATGTGAATGTTCACCAGCATGTGGAGGTCATTGATGACTAATACGTATCAATTGGATTCCTCCTGTAACTATGATACGGCCATTGCTGATGGACAGGCATCAATCTCACTTGTCCTTCCAAATGGATTTGTCAGGAAGGGGTTTAAGCCATTAAATTCAAATTCAAACAAGCTGTTTACTGTATACTGTTACTTTTTTCACAAGTGAATCTTCACCTTAACTAGGCAGTGAAACTTTTCACACTGTATACAAGAGGAGAACACTGATAGAGAAACTTGAATTCATCCAAGATCACACCTTAACTGTAATAATGTAGTTAAGGGGAGAAATTGAGTCGCGCCCCTTTTGGGCCCTGGAATAATTAGTGCCCCCACGGCCAAAATTGAGTGGTAGCACCCCAAGAGGGAAGTGGGGCTTCTTAAAGGGGAGGGGCCTTGCGCACCGCGACCCGGGGCCCAGCTGGGCCACCGGGGATCGGAGTGCTGGCAAAAGAGCCCGGCACTCGAGAAGTGCTGGGCTCACAGAGCGCAGCCGGCACTCCGCGGGGGGGCGGATCAGGAGGCCGGGGACGGGAGCGGAGGCAAGTGCTAGCAGGCGGCCAGCAACAAAAATTGGCCGCCCGGCACCTCGCCTTTAAATAGCGCCGCCCCGGCCGCAAGTAGGCCCCCCTGACCCTGTCGGACATAGCGTCCGGTGGTAAGTCGGGGGGCGCTACCGAAGATCGCAGCCAGGGCGCTGCGCACAGCGATGACATCATTGCTGGCAGCGCAGCACTGCAGGGCGCCAACAGTTAGCGCCGCCGCTAACCTCCTGCTGAATTTCGCAGGAGGCATTGGCGGCATGGCGCCCGGGCGCTTGTTGCTTTGCGCCCCGTTAGTGCCCTCATAGGGCACTAACGGGAGGCGCAAAGCAACCGAATTTTTCCCCCTTAATATTTTATAACCTTTTGGTCAGAGCTGCCTTCTTGAACCGCTGCAGTCCGTGTGGTGAAGGTACTCCCACAGTGCTGTTAGGGAGGGAGTTCCAGGATTTTGAAGGGACGATGAAGGAACGGCGATATACTTCCAAGTCAGGATGGTGTGTGACTTGGAGGGGAACTTGGTTCTGTTACAACTCAACTATTTCATTTTCCTCTGGACTAAAATAGGTTTTGAAATGGATGCAAAAATATTAAATAAAGTAAAATATTTTAGAATTAGAAATTTGCACATACTGAATGTAGATACATAAAGACAACCAGATATGGTCACATTGTTTGGACAAGAGGAAGTTGTGAATAAAAACAATCTATTAGAAATCACCAATACTGATGATTGGCACAGATGTATTATATTCCTTCTCAACTACTTAATGCGAAATGGTAAGTCACATTAATTTCAATTAGAATACATGCCTGGTGCTCCCATTCATCACTGCTACGTGCTCCAACATGCAGCAACAGAGGAATAGTGAATCTTGAATAACCCTGTACCTGGAAATCTCAATATCCAAAGAAGGAATATATCCCCGTTTTGAAGATACATAACCTGACATTTGGTGGCAGATTGCCATTGTTAGGCTGCTATAAATGTGGTCTGCATTACTCTGGCAAGCCAAGGCCCTTCACAATAGCTATTTTCTAATAGAAATCTACAGACACATCTGCTGCAGCAGGATCTAATGATTTTTATGCTCCCACTTCAACTGCTGAGTCCCATTCCAGGGAGAAGGAGCAAAAAATGACAAAAGAATTTCCTTTTTCAGTGGTGGTAGTAAATTGCCGCTGTACTGTATATTGTGACAAAAATGAAATCTAACACAATTAGACAGAATTGTGCCCTGTATCTCTTCAACAACACTGGAGTCAACAACAACAACTTGTATTTATATAGCGCCTTTAACGTAGTAAAATGTCCCAAGGCACGTCACAGGAATATTGTAAGACAGAAATTTGACACTGAGCCGCATAAGGAGAAATTAGGGCAGGTGACCAAATGCTTGGTCAAAGAGGTAGGTTTTAAGGAACGTCTTAAAGGAGGAAAGAGAGGTAGCGAGGCGGAGCGTTTTAGGCAGGGAATTCCAGAGCTTAGGACCTAGGCAACAGAAGGCACGG
This sequence comes from Somniosus microcephalus, assembly GCF_052327205.1. NCBI lineage: Eukaryota > Metazoa > Chordata > Chondrichthyes > Squaliformes > Somniosidae > Somniosus > Somniosus microcephalus. The sequence continues at coordinate 18,309,453 of NC_140993.1, forward strand.
CCGCCAATGGTTGAGCGAATATAATCAGGGATGCTCAAGAGGGCAGAATTAGAGGAGCACAGATATCTCGGGGGGGTTGTGGGGCTGGAGGAGATTAGAGAGAGAGGGGCGAGGCCATGGAGGGATTTGAAAACAAGGATGAGAATTTTGAAATCAAGGAGTTGCTTAACCAGGAGCCAACGAGCACAGGGGTGATGGGTGAACGGGGCTTGGTGCGAGTTAGGACACGGGCAGCCGAGTTTTGGATGACCTCAAGTTTACGTAGGGTGGAACATGGGAGGCCAGCCAGGAGTGCGTTGGAATAGTCAAGTCTAGAAGTAACAAAGGTAGAGATGAGGGTTTCAGCAGCGGATGAGCTCAGGCAGGGGCGGAAACGGGTGATGTTACGGAGGTGGAAAAAGGCGGTCTCAGTTATGCTGCGGATATGTGGTCGGCAGCTCAGTTCAGGGTCAAATATAACACCAAAGTTGCGAACAGTGTGGTTCAGCCTCAGACTGATGTTCGGGAGAGGGATGGAGTCAGTGGCTAGAGAACGGAGTTTGTGGCGGGGACCGAAAACAATGGTTACGGTATTCCCTATATTTAATTGGAAAAAAATTCTGCTCATCCAGTACTGGATGTCGGACAAGCAGTCTGACAATTTAGAGACAGTGGAGGGGTCGAGAGAAGTGGTGGTGAGGTAGAGCTGGGTGTCGTCAGTGTACATGTGGAAACTGACGCTGTGTTTTCGGATGATGTCGCCAACTGACAACATGTAGATGAGAAATAGGAGGGGCCAAGGATGGATCCTTGGGGGACACCAGAGGTAATGATGCAGGAGCAGGAAGAGAAGCCCTTGCAGATCATTCTCTGGTTACAATTAGATAAGATAAGAATGGAACCAGGCGAGTGCAATCCCACCCAGCTGGACGACGGTGGAGAGGCGTTGGAGGAGGATGGAACGGTCAACCGTGTCAAAGACTACAGAGAAGAACGCACACAAATTATACTAAGTACCATATTCAAAGCAACAGTAAGGCAGATTCGCTAATTCTTTTTGCCAAGCCTCTCCCAAACAAAATTAGTTCAATGATTATGTTACATTTGCTATTATCAATATGATTTGAAATCTGTAATATCAAGTATGACATATAATACTGTATTGTAGTTCGACGTCCGGTATAAATGACTGATTATTACTGCAGATATCCTGTAAGTAACCACCCCACGCCTGAAACGCAATGATTTTTACTGATTCGAATTCTCTATTTTCCCAGAGCAGCTCTGCAGTGATGCTTGGCATGTGTTCTTCTAAATGACTGATGTACTATGATTTGTAGAATCTAAATGAGCACTGTACAGATGCTCCCAGGAAAATACTTGCAGAATATTTGTAAGCACTTTAATCGGTTGAAATAATTTTGTTTGGCAGTGAGGGAGGTGGGTGGAGAAATAATTGCTGGATACCAACAATAACTCCCCTATTGTTAGAAAACGACACTGCCTCCGACTCATTCTCTGCTAACATTGTTCACAGGCTAATGTCTGTCTTCATGTTGCTGGTTGCAACTCTCATCTTCTGGTTCTTTGTCTATTTCTGTTGTTTTGTGATGTTTTGTTTGTGTCTCTGTCTTCTTTTGCATTTCTTTTCTGGTTGTGCTATTTTGTCTATCTTTTCTTTTGTTATTTGGGTTTTCTCCTCCTAATTTTTTCTATCGTCATTGGCACGTATAGGTTTTGGTCAGTGGGCTTTAGAGGCAGTGGTCAGTGGAGGGATCCAGATTAGGCTGGTGGGGGGGGGGGTTCCGGATCATGGGTGGGGGAGGGCCCTTGCCATAGGTAGTGGGAAACAATGTGAAGGAGACAGTGCCGCAGTCAAACATCTCATCTCATACCCTCCACTCTGTCACCCCCTGGCAGATTCTGAGAAAAGCTAAAGTAGTATCCTGGAACATACAGCTCCAAGCCCCAAGCAGAAATTCATACAACTGAACTTTTCATTGGAGAACAAAATATCAAAGGGGACATGATTCAGGTCTTAAAATTTGCAAGAGGTAGGGATAACTGATGCAAGAAGGCTATTTCATTTGGAGCTATGAGCCTTGGAGATGAGGGAGAAATTTCACAATCGATGAATTGCACATACTATAGGTATGATGGAGCTTTCTCATTCCATCGTGGGCATGTAGCTAAACGCCTCCACGAGGACGTGTCAGAGACACTTAAGTCCACTCCAAATGAGTGGCTCGCGGGGTTGTCCCACAGTGCCCCGCCTGCATTTCACCGCAACGCCACCGTGCTCCATGAGATGGAAAAAAATCATGAACAACACTGACCTTCCCATTCACAAAAAACCCACCATGAAAGCGCTTAAAATCACACCAGCCGTTCTGGGAAGCAGCAGCCAATATTCATGCAGCTGGTATCAGAGAGACGGAATCGTGGGACACATGCAACATAAAGAACCAACAACTCATCACAGAGCCAACAGCAGAGGTCCCTGGCTTCAACCTCACTCGAAGACAGCGGACAGCGCTCAACCGAATCCGCACAGGACATGGACGAGGCGGCCACCTGCTCCACAAGTGGAAGATGAGGGACAACATTAAATCTTGAAACAGTATTTGGGTGCCAGGAAGTGCAGCTCCACTTTGCCTAAGCAGACAGAAATATGAAGCTGGCAGCATGACTTGGTTCGACTAGCTCGTATTGCTTTAAAGCGTGTAGTGGTATCAAATTGGATAGGAACATAGGAATTGCTAGACAAATAAATACCAAGGTCCATCTAGTTCGCTTTTCAGCAACGTGGTAGTCACATGATACGACGATAATGGAGTTGTTGACCAATCATGGCAATCAATCTCTATCAATTAGTCTACAACAGACCCAGGCATGAGGCAAAGAAAACCCCCAGTGGTGGAAAGCTTTGGAAACCACAGTTCCAATGTCACCCATTTCTCCTAAGCATGCTAAAAGATCATAAACATCAAGTTAGAAAAATAATTATTTTATGAGTACAAGTGTTAAAAGATATTCAGTATCAAGACTTCTTCGGCAGCACCTCCCAAACCCGTGACATCTACCGTCTAGAAGGACATGGGCAGCAGGCACATGGGAACACCATCACCTCCAAGTCACACATCATCTTGACTTGGAAGTATATCGCCGTTCCTTCATCGTCGTTGGGTCAAAATCCTGGGACTCCCTCACTAACAGCACTATGGGACTACCTTCACCACACAGACTGCAGCAGTTCAAGAAGGTGGATCACCACCACCTTTGCAAGGGTAATTAGGGATGGGCAATAAATGCTGGCACCCACATCCCATGAACGAAGAAAAAAAACGAAATCCTATCATGAGTGATCTGACTCACAGCGATTCTTGCTCTCATGTATTTACGTTACATCAGCAGAATATTTTATGATGAATATCATTAAGTATTGACACCAGACATTGCCTCTCAGCTGGGGAGACTAACATAAGATTACTGAATTCAAAATCTCTACTTACAAAGTCAAAGTCCCCATCTTGTGGTACCTTCCAATTATCAGGGAAAGGATTTTTTGATTTGTGGAAAGGCTCCTGCAGATTCTGGTTACAATTTCCGAGAGGTTGAGTATTTTTTTCCTGTTTGTCAAAATAATCCATAAAGGCTGGTCTTTGCAGCTCTTCTGGAGCATCATTCCCTGCAAGGAAAAAAGCAGCTCATTTTTTCACGTGTCCATAGACTCATTTTATGCTATTTCTGAAGCTTGCTCCAGATCATATCATGTACACAAATGAAAACATTTTCTCTACAAAAGCAGAGATACAGAAGTGGAGAAAGTTTGTTGAATAAAACCTTAGTATAAGGGACCAAACAACAGCAAACAGTGAATGATAGAAATTTACGGCACATTCGGTCCATCGTGCCTGTGCCGGCCGACAAAGAGCTATCCGGCCTAATCCCACTTTCCAGCTCTTGGTCTGGAGCCTTGCAGGTTACGGCACTTCAAGTGCATATCCACGAACTTTTTAAATGCGGTGAGGGTCTCTGCCTCTACCACCCTTTCAGACAGTGGGTTCCAGATCCCCACCATCCTCTGGGTGAAAAATGTTCTCCTCAACTTCCCTCAAATCCTTCTACCAATTACTTTAAATTTATGCCCCCTAAAGTGACTACACTTCAAAATAATTAATTGGCTGGGCCCCGGGTCACGCTGTGCTAGGCTCCTCCCCTTTAATAAGGGGAGGAAGGCCTGCAGTACCGCCGCGAGCCAAGAGGCAGGCGGGGCGCTTCCAGTAGTGCTCTTGGGGCGCTACCAGTGAATTTCAGGCGCGGGGCCACTAACTTTATCGGGGCGTGACACAATTTTGCCCCCATGGAATTTTGGAATGACAACCAATGGATCCGCTATCTCTCTACTTCTTCTTCTTAGGCAGTCCCTCGGAACCGAGGATGACTTACTTCTACATTAAAAATGAGTTCGCAGGTGACTGATGAGTCCAATGCAGGACCTACAGTCTCTGTCACAGGTGGGGCAGACAGTGGTTGAAGGGGCGGGTGGGTGGGGTGCTTGGGTTGACATGCGCTCCTTGCGCTGCCTGCACCTGGCTTCCGCTTGCTCCCGGCGAAGAGACTCGAGGTGTTCGGCGCCTTTCCGGATGCTTCTCCTCCACTTTGTGCATTCTTGGGCCAGGGATTCCCTCTTATAGCCACCTCTTCAAAACCCTAGGACATAGGCCATCAGGTCCAGGGGATTTATCGACTTGCGGTCCCATTAAATTATCCAGTACTTTTTTTTAACTACAGGAAACTTTGTGCTATCCGGAGGTTGAATGTCCGGCAACTTCGATCTAACGGCAGAAATCAGCAGCCGTTTTGGTTTGTTTTTTTTTCTTCTCCTAGCATTCTTTTCACAGGCAGGCTCTGGAAAGCATCTTTGTAGCTTAGCAACAGCTTCAGAGACGCTTCCAAGCCACGGGCCGAGTGTTGACAAGCTGTTGCTGAGCAACAGTCTTTGTTGTCAGATACGGAGATGAAAAGCTCCTATCTGATAACATTGACGCTGGTCTATCCGGAAGTTTTGAGGCAACGGCAGCAGCTCGGTCCCGTGGGTGCCGGATAGCACAAAGTTTCCTGTAATACTCATTTCTATCAGTTCCTCATTCTCGCTAGACCCTTGGTTCTCTACTATATCCGGGAAGTTTTTTGTGTCTTTTTCCGTGAAGACAGGCACAAAGTATTTGTTTAATTTCTCTGCCATTTCCTTATTCCCCATTATAATTTCTCCTGTCTCAGCCTGTAAGGGACCCACATTTACTTTCGCTAATCTTTTCCTTTTTACATACCTATAGAAGCGAGGAGAGATTGAGTAGACTAGGTCTATATTGTCTAGAGTTTAGAAGAATGAGAGGTGATCTCATTGAAACATACAAAATTCTTACAGGGCTTGACAGGGTAGATGCAGGGAGGATGTTTCCCCTGGCTGGAGAGTCTAGAACCAGGGGTCACAGTCTCAGAATAAGGGGTCGGCCATTTAGGACTGAGACGTGGAGACATTTCTTCACTCAGAGGGTGGTGAATCTTTGGAGTTCTCTACCCCAGAGGGCTGCGGAGGCTCAGTCGTTGAGTATATTCAAGACAGTGATCAATAGATTTTTGGATATTAAGAGAATCAAGGGATATGGGGATAGTGCAGAAAAGTGGAGTTGATGTAGAAGATCAGCCATGATCTTACTGAATAGTGGAGCAGGCTTGAGGGGCCAAATGGCCTACTTCTGCTCCTATTTCTTATGTTCTTATGTTCTTAAAAAAAACGCATACGGGATGCTGGGCTTCATAAATAGAGGCATAGAGTACAAAAACAAGGAACTTATGATGAACCTTTATAAAACACTGGTTCGGCCTCAACTGGAATAATGGGCCAGAAATTCGGGTCCCCACGGGTGAGTACGCGCTGAGTACTCACGCGTAGGCCCAACGAAAATGCCAGTTTCGTGCATGCACTGCGCATGCGCGGGAAACCGGAACTTCTGTTCCCTTAAAGGAAGGGGTTCACAGGTTGAACGTGTGTGCCAGAGAGGCAGCGCGTACGCCTGGAACTTCCATTTTTTTTTGCAGGTTTCTCCAGGAGGGTAAGTCTCCAGGAGCTATGCTTGTAAAAAGCAGTCGCAAGACCTGCTTTTAACAAGGTAAGTGGTGAATTAAGTTAAATTAAAACATTTTTTCCACAGGTTTATTATTTATAAATACTTTTGATGCGCTATCAATTACTCATAAAAGACTGAGAGTTAGAAGAGTAACCAAAGGCTTTTATTAACAACAGAATGGAGGTCTGCCTCGCGTGGTCGACCGGTCCATGATACTAAGGGCTGGGGAGCAGTCACCTTTATACTAGGACCTGTGGGAGGAGTCAGCCGAGGCATGTCCAGGCATGTACACAGTGGAATACAAACAGGACAAACAGGAATACAAACAGTGGTTTACCACATTCACCCCTTGTTTAAAATTGAGTCCGGCGGGGTGAAGTGTATTAAAAGTTAGTGTATTGGAGTCTCTCCGGAGGTCTTGTCTGCCGCTGTGATCTGCGTGGCGACGGCAGGGGTAGTGAAGTTTCCGGCGTCGAGTCCAGCGTAGGCTGTGGCACAGGCGTGTCGTCCTCGTAGATGTCGAGCGGGTCGCGGGGCCCAGGCCTGCCGTCTGCTGGGGCTGGATATCGGATCGTGGGGGGGGGTGGTAGTGGGTAGTGGGTTACTGCGGCCCCCGAGGGTGCAAGGTCTCTTATGGAGACTGTGTCCTCCCGCCCGTCCGGGTATGCGATGTAAGCATACTGGGGGTTGGCGTGGAGGAGGTCGACCCTCTCGACCAGGGGGTCCGTTTTATGGGTCCTCACGTGTCTTCTCAGTAGGACCGGCCCTGGGGACGTCAGCCATGGCGGTAGCGATGTCCCCGATGTGGACTTCCTTGGGAAGACAAACATTTTCTCATGAGGGGTGGCGTTAGTGGCAGTGCAGAGCAGTGACCGAATAGAGTGGAGCGCATCGGGGAGCACATCCTGCCAGCGGGAGGTTGGAAGGCCCCTAGACTTTAAGGCTAGCAGGACGGCCTTCCAAACTGTCGCATTTTCTCTTTCCACCTGTCCGTTCCCCCGGGGGTTGTAACTGGTGGTCCTGCTTGTGGCAATACCCCTAGTTAGCAGGTACTGATGGAGTTCGTCGCTCATAAACGATGAGCCCCGGTCGCTATGGATATAGCTGGGGAAGCCGAACAGGGTGAAGAGGTTGTTCAGACATTTAATGACCGTGGCACTGGTCATGTCCGGGCAGGGGAAGGCGAACGGGAAACGGGAGTACTCATCAATAATATTGAGGAAGTACACATTGCGGTCGGAGGAGGGGAGAGGCCCTTTAAAATCGACGCTCAGGCGCTCAAAGGGGCGAGTGGCTTTTATCAGGTGGGCCCTGTCTGGTCTATAAAAGTGCGGTTTGCACTCAGCGCAGACTTGGCAGTTCCTGGTCATGGTCCTGACCTCCTCAATAGAGTAAGGCAGGTTGCGGGCCTTGATGAAGTGGAAGAACCTGGTGACCCCCGGGTGGCAGAGGTCATTGTGGAGGGCCCGCAGTCTATCGATCTGCGCGCTGGCGCAGGTGCCACGCGATAGCGCATCCGGGGGTTCATTTAGCTTCCCGGGCCGGTACAAGATCTCGTAGTTGTAGGTGGAAAGTTCGATTCTCCACCTCAAGATCTTGTCATTTTTGATTTTGCCCCTCTGCTTGTTGTTAAACATAAAAGCAACTGAACGCTGGTCAGTGAGCAGGGTAAATCGTTTTCCGGCCAGGTAGTGCCTCCAATGACGCACAGCCTCCACAATCGCCTGGGCCTCCTTCTCAACAGCGGAGTGTCTGGTCTCCGGGCCTTGGAGGGTTCGTGAAAAGAAGGCCACGGGTCTTCCCGCCTGATTGAGGGTAGCGGCCAGGGCAAAGTCGGACGCATCGCTTTCCACCTGGAAGGGGATGGATTCATCCACTGCGTGCATGGTGGCTTTGGCAATGTCCTCCTTGATACGGTGGAAGGCTAAGCGGGCCTCTGCCGTCAAGGGAAAAGAGGTGGACTTGATCAGCGGACGGGCCTTGTCCGCATAGTAGGGGACCCACTGGGCGTAATAGGAGAAAAACCCTAGGCACCTCTTCAGGGCCTTGAGGCAGTGGGGCAGTGGAAGTTCCATAAGGGGACGCATCCGGTCGGGGTCGGGGCCGATGACTCCGTGTTCCACAACACAGCCAAGGATGGCGAGGCGGTTTGTGCGGAATATGCACTTCTCCTTGTTATATGTCAGGTTTAGGAGTTGGGCGGTGCGGAGGAATTTTTCGAGGTTTGCGTCATGGTCCTGCAAGTCACGGCCGCAGATGGTCACATTGTCCAGATATGGGAAAGTGGCCTGCAACGCATTTTGATCTACCATCCGGTCCATCTCCCTTTGGAAGACGGAGACCCCGTTGGTGACACCAAAGGGAACCCTAAGGAAGTGATAGAGGCGGCCGTTTGCCTCAAAGGCAGTGTACTGACGGTCCTCAGGGCGGATGGGGAGCTGGTGGTACGCTGATTTCAGGTCAATGGTCGAGAAGACGCGGTACTGCGCGATCTGGTTGACCATATCAGCTATACGGGGGAGTGGGTAGGCGTCCAGCAGGGTGTAGCGATTTATTGTCTGGCTGTAGTCGATGACCAGGCGCTGCTTCTCGCCGGTCTTAACGACCACAACCTGGGCTCGCCAGGGACTGGTGCTGCCCTCAATAATCCCTTCTTTCAGGAGCCGCTCCACTTCGGTTTTAATGAAAACCCTGTCCCCGGCACTGTATCGCCTGCTCTTCGTGGCGATGGGCTTACAGTCGGGGGTGAGGTTAGCAAACAGCTGGGGGGGGGTGACTCTGAGTGTGGAGAGGTTGCACCTGGTGCGCGGTGGGCAGTTTGGAAGCTGCTGGCTGCGGACTGTGAGTGGGGGTAGGGGTCCACCGTACGCCATTGTAACACTTTTAAGGTGGCACTGAAAATCTAACCCCAGCAGGACGGCAGCGCAGAGGTCAGGCAGGACCAGAAGTTTAAAATGATCGTACACGGTCCCGTCTACTACGAGTGTCACCACGCAGTAGCCGCCGATGTCCGCCGACTGGGACTCGGAGGCCATAGAAATCCGCTGTTGCGCAGGCAGGACTGGGAGAGAGCAACGCCGCACCGTGTCGGGGTGGATGAAGCTCTCCGTGCTCCCAGAGTCAAAAAGGCAGATTGTATCGTGACCATTTACCTTAATGTCCATTGTGGAACTGGCCAGTTGGTGCGGTCTCGCTTGGTCCAGTGTAACGGATGCCAGCGTAGGGGTCGGTGTGTCGCTGCGGGTATCAGATGAGGCGGTGTCGGGGGCCTGCTGCGTCCCGGCTGTCGTCCAAGATGGCGGCGTCCATGATCCCCATGTGGCTGGAGGCGTCCAAAATGGCTGCTGTACCGGTGATTCGCACACGGCCGGGGAGGTCCAAGATGGCGGCCCGCATGGCCCACACGCGGCGCTGCTGGGGTTCGGGGTGGCTTTGGCCCTGCAGACGCTAGCGTAGTGTCCCTTCTTCCCGCAGCCCGAGCAGATCGCGTTTTTCGCCGGGCAGCGCGCTCTGGGGTGTTTTGCCTGGGCACAGAAGTAGCATTTCTGGCCTTGGGGCACTGCTGTCTGGCCTTGGGACACTGCTGCGGTAGTTGGGCCATTGTTGGGGTGTGGCTGGGGTGGCACGGCGCTATGAGGCGGTCCTACCGTGTCCCAGGCTGTCATTCCCCGCGGCGTCCACGGTGCAGAGGAGTAGGCATCCATGCCCTGGTAGGCTGCATCCAACGATAGTGCGAGTTCAGAGGCCTTGTTGAGGTCGAGGTTACTCTGCTCCAACAGTCGCTGTCGGGTGTAATTGGATCTGTGGCCCGCTACAAAAGCGTCCCGGATAAGTTCCTCTGTGTACACGGCGGCCTTTACATCCTTACAACCACAGGCCCGGCCAAGCACAGACAGTGCCTGAAGGTATTCCACGGTCGATTCCCCAGGTTGTTGTTTACGACTCCCCAGGAGGTGACTGGCGTACACTTCGTTCACTGGGCGCGTGTACTGGTCCTTGAGGAGCTTGATAGCGTCCGCGTACGAGGTCGCGTCTTGGATGACCGAGTACACTCGGTGGTTCACTTTGGAGGTCAGGACATCCAGTTTGTCCTCGTCCGATTTGATTGCTTCGGAGGCGGTCAGGAATTTTTCGAAACACTTAAGCCAGTGAGTAAACTTGGTGGATGAGTCCGCCTCCCGATGATCTAAGTCCAGGCATGCTGGTGTGAGGATCTTCTCCATTATAAAAATGTTGTTAATAAAATTGATGCGCTATCAATTACTCATAAAAGACTGAGAGTTAGAAGAGTAACCAAAGGCTTTTATTAACAACAGAATGGAGGTCTGCCTCGCGTGGTCGACCGGTCCATGATACTAAGGGCTGGGAAGCAGTCACCTTTATACTAGGACCTGTGGGAGGAGTCAGCCGAGGCATGTCCAGGCATGTACACAGTGGAATACAAACAGGACAAACAGGAATACAAACAGTGGTTTACCACAACTTTAAAGAAAGGTAAGTTTATTTTTAGCCCCGTTAGAAACTAATTAATTTTTTCAAAAATTTAAATTATTGTTTAAAATAGCTATTTTATGTAATTTATAGTTATTTTTAAAATGTGATTTTTTAAAAATGTATTTGAAGTTATAGTGATGTTTTGGGGCTGAATTGTGTTCATAGATTTGACAGGTCTTCCTGTCAAATCTATGAATACAGATTCCCTGCTACCATTGGCTCTCCATGGCCCATGTGATCCCAGGGGACGCTTCGAACTAACTGCGCCCCTGGGATACGCAAGCACTGCGTGCCAGCAGTTGGAGCAGGCCCAGGATCGGAATCCCACACGGGCCCACAGCAACAACGGCCGGCGCGCTAGGTAAGTGCAGGTCGGAGGCTTGCACCCGCGAGAAGCCCCAGATCCAAATTTCTGGACCATTATGTCCAATTCTGGGCACCACACTTTAGGAAGGATGTGAAGGCCTTAGAGAAGGTGCAGAAAAGATTTACAAGAATGGTTCCAGGGATGAGGAACTTACGTGGCTAGACTAGAGAAGTTGGGGTTGTTCTCCTTAGAGCAGAGAAGGTTGAGGAGATTTGATAGAGATTTTCAAAATCATGAGGGGTCTAGACAGAGTAGATAGAGAGAAACTGTTCCCATTGGCGGAAGGGTCGAGAACCAGAGGACACAGATGTAAGGTGATTGGCAAAAGAACCAAAGGTGACATGAGGAAAAACTTTTCTACGCAGCGAGTGGTTAGGATCTGGAATGCACTGGGTGGTGGAGGCAGACTCGATCATAGCTTTCAAAAAGGAACTGGATAAGTATCTGAAGGAAAAAAATTTGCAGGGCTACGGGAAAAGGGCGGGGGAGTGGGACTAGCTGAAGTGCTCTTGCAGAGAGCTGTCACGGGCTCGATGGGCCGAATGGCCCCCTTCTGTGCTGTAACCATTCTATGATAACAAAATAATAACTTGTCATTTCTCTTTATAGATGTTGATGGGCCGCCTGTGCTTGTTAATATTTTATGTTATTTGAGGTATCGGTACAACGCAGTCAAAGTTTGAAGTTTTCTGTTAAGTTCCCTACATTACAACAATGACTACACTTCAAAAGTACTTCATTGGCTGTAAAGCACTTGGGATTTCCAGTGGTTGTGAAAAGCGCTATATAAATGCAAATCTTTCTTTCTTTATTCGGGTATTATTTTGATTTGTGATAAACTACAATTGAGTTTAGATTATCTATGAGTAATTGCAAACCATTACCATTGTGTTGTGATTATGGACACTGCTGTATGCTTTATTAGATTAACCCAATTTGACTGAACAAAAAAGGCACTGCATAAAAGGCAACTGAAAGGTTAACACCAGGAATGAATCGAGAATCAAGGAGCTTATTAACATTATCCTGTGCAGCATAAATTGACCAACAAATTAATGTATGCAAAAATAATTTATATTCTGTAAGTAAACACCAGTGAAAGTCAGCATAGTTAGACTAACATATTCCTTTGACATTTAGTCAATTTGTTAAAAAATGTGTTCTCGGGATGTGGGCAACAGTGGCAAGGCCTCAATTAGTGCCAATCCCTACCTGGCCTGAGAAAGTGGCAGGGAGTCTTCTCCTTGAATTGCTGCTGTCCTGATGCTCCCACAGTGGTGTTAGGCAGAGAGTTGATTTCAGACACCCCAATACTCAAAATAAGATTTATAAGAGTTATGGGGAGACATAAAAATACTTGATTGAGAGATTTGCTACAATGTGAATTACATCAGAGGTGAAATGCATCAGATAATCTTACAAAGGGTTGGACTATATTAGATCAGTCAGCTGCTCTGCTTTTATATTTAATGGTGAGATTTTCCCATACCCATGACTTCAAATAGCGTGATTTTAAGAAAGGCTTTTATCTGATAGCTTTACTCAATTCAAACAACTGAGCAGAGTTTTGATTCATTCTATACTTGTTAAGCTGAAACCAAAAACTGAATTCAGAAGAAATGGTCCAAAAGTGACCATGGCGATTTATTAGAAAAATGTTCTGACTGCAGTATTTTAGGAAATGTGCATGAAGTACTGATGTGCATCATTATCTGCAGATTGGGAAACATCACAATAACACTCAAGCAAGACCAATGACAGTTCAAAGCCAGCCAAGTCTCTGGAGACATCATTTATCATGTTTTTCTCACTTTTAGTGCCTCTCTTTTTCTATAAATCTGTGGCACTGCAGTTTCATAATCTTGCCTCTCCATGTACTCTCCTTCATCACTGTCTTGCTATGTGCTGAAACCAAATCTTCAATCTTACATGGAATCAGGTGCATTAACCCACTTTAATGTCACTACTGTTCCTAATGTAACACAGCTTTATATAGAATTAAAGTAACGTTATTTTTTAACCTTCCAAAGATTAGAGTTTACTGAGAACAAGGGGAAACGGTATCACTGGCCGCGATTTCGCCGACCGAGGTGAGTCAGAGGCGGCCGGGGTCGATAGCACTGTCCCAGCCCACTGCCTGCTCCAGCCCACTCTCTAAGTGATTTTACGTTGATTGGGTTTGTTAAGCCTGCCCAGCGAGGTTCCCGGCCAATTAAAAGGAAGCGGTCTGATGATGTCATTTGATGACGCGTCATCAGCCGGTTTCCTTAAAGGGGCCATGTCCACATTCATTTTGACAGTTTTGCTGTCAGTGTTGAGCAACATTGAGGTGCTGCAAACACTGACAAGCACTGCACAAAGGTGCATGGCTGCACCTAGGCTCTCCCATGACTCCCTCCATATGCTTATGGAGGGAGTCACAGCACGCAGGGAGGTTCTCTTCCCTTCCAATGGGCGGAAGACACCTCCCCAGAAGACCAACACAGCCTGGTTTCACATTGCACAGGAGGACACAAGCAGGGATGTGGTCAGGAGGACCAGGCTGCAGTGGCGCAAACCTTTCAATGATCTCAGTAGATCACGAAACGTTACTGCAAAACCACACTCAACCTCATCCTGCTGTGCCACTCATCACATCCACATCACTCTGCCTTCCCTGCCCTACTCCTGCACATCCTTACTCACACTAACTTACCTTGCATCTCCACCCATCCTTCTCTATCTACATTATCACTTCGCCATCTCACTAGCCACCCCTCACACTCACTCTCATCCTACTGCAAGCATACCTACTAACAGCACACAAGGGTAGGCACTTGGGTGGTTTAGCCACTGTTCATGTGAAGTTTCTGGTAATGCGCTAACAAACATTGAAATCTGTTAGATTAGTCAATTTGTTGATGTTAGTTTATCTCTAGTCATTCAAATAATCAGGATCAACTGCAAACCAATATGGTGGGAATATTGTATTTAATCAGAGTTTAAGACGGAATATAACACACTAGTTATACAGCCTCCAGGAGGGATCTTCACAATCATTACACATGCTTTATTGTTTATATGTATTGAAGGCCTACCTATCGGAATTTCTCTTATCTCCCTTGTTCCTATCCTCCCTAGTTTGGAGTCAGACATGCCATTCTCAGCCATCAAATGTTCGTAACTGCTTGTTATCAGTTATTTATGTTCATGCTGTTCATGCAACTATTGTACCATGGAATGAATCATAAAATTCCCAAAGATATCTTCTATTCTATGTCACTAACTTAAACATTTTAAAGCAGCTTTGTTAAACAAAGTCAAAATCCTAACTTAGCATTATAATATGGTTATTAGTAATAATGGAAGAAACATAGGCGTTGGGCCTCAGTTGGCCAAATCAAAGATACCGTCAACAACCTTTCTAACACACACACAGCAGACAGCTAGTCTGGAAACAAGGTCACCGCCACGGTGTAGAATATTAGAACATCCGCAGGGAACCAAAACATAAGCAGATCCTAAGCATTTATCCAGTTATTCTAATACTAGTCTGAAGAGACTTTTTATCAAGTTCTAATACAATCATCTAAGCACAGTATTATTCGCATAACCCCATATATTTTGGTATACCCTAATTTCTAACAAATCTTTATTTTCAACACTTTGCGTTCTTGGACAGATTTGTGTGCACCTTTGGAAGTGGCTTAGTGAGTTGCAGTGAATGGTGAGACATAAGGGTACCCCCCGCAATGGTAACGAGTGTGAAAGGAATGGCTTGGGCATTATAGAGATGCTTTATGGTGTTGGTGTGGGGTGGTGCCAACGTGACGCATCATGTGGTAGCCAGGGTCAAGTGAAGTAAATCTGGCCATGGTGAGGACATCCCTGGCGTTCCGGGCAGCAATGTGGTCGGGTGCTAATGCCCTGTGTCCTGTGCAGCATCAGTTAATTGCGGAGAAGGTTGGTGTTGATGTTGGTGCTGCTGGTGTGCCCGGTGATGCTGGTGTTGGGGCTGATCGTGGTGGGATTCTGAGGACCAAGGTGAGATTTTTTCAAGGGCAATGATGCTGATGGAATAGATGGCAGGTGAGGTTGAGATGACAGAAGCGATCTGTCAATGGTGAGAGAGGTTGTTCCAATGAGGTGACACTGGATAGTGAGTTTGCTCCAAATACTTGCGAGCTGCATAAAGCTCAATCTGTTTTCCAAATGCAGTAAGCAAGAGTTTCTAACCTTGGAAAGTAAAGACCTATGAAATGGGAGCTTTTATAGGCCATTTGCAGCTGTCAAGTTAGTAATTCATCCCATGCTGACACAACACCCGACCTGCTTACCTGACGTGATCCCCGAGCAGCAGGGAAGCCGTCGGCAAACACTAAAAATCTAAAGGTAAGCTTAAAATAAGACTTAATTGCCTCTTAACAATGCATTTAATGATCTAAATTGTCTCGCCCGCCACTTGGTGTCGGGTCTGTTCAACGCTGACAGACCCAACACCTGGGAGACTTGCATGGAGGCAGCTTGACAGCAAGTTCCCGTCCCGCTGTCAATCTTTTCTATTTTGACAGCTGACCCGCCTCTGACCCCACCCTCTCAGCGCCGGTAAAATTCTGGCCACTGTTGTATAGCACATTGCTACAACATTGCAGCATGTGACTTTAACAGTGGAAATTTTGTTGTACCTGGGAAAGCTCAGTTCCAAGGTATAGCTGTTTGACTGACCATCAAGAATCATCCAATTAGGTAATGAAAAGTCTTTTTGCTTTCCAACTGGCGTGGGAAGGTGGTGCGCCGTATGGATGGATGTGTTGGAGGTAGGAGGTCATGCGCTTAAATCTCCAGGAATACATTCAACCAGAGTTTGCAACTCTCGTCTGCCCTCTCAGATGCCTCTCTAGTCTCTCCGTGTAACTGAAGTCCCTCATCCCTGGTACCATTCTAGTAAATCTCCTCTGCACCCTTTCAAAGGCTTCAACATCCTTCCTAAAGTGTGGTGCCCAGAATTGAACACAATACTCCAGCCGAGGCCTAACCAGCAATTAATAAAGGTTTAATAACTTCCTTGCTTTTACACTGTATGCCGCATGCTGTTTTAACAGCTTCATCAATTTGCCGTGCCACCTTCAAAGATTTGTGTATGTGAACCCTCAGGTCGCTCTGTTCCTGCACTCCCTTTAAAATTGTACCCTTTAGTTTACATTGCTGCTCCTCATTCTTCCTTCCAAAATGCATCACTTCACATTTCTCTGCATTAAATTTCATTTGCCATGTGTCTGCCCATTTCATCAGTCTGACTATGTCCTCCTGAAGTCTGCTGCCATGATCCTCACTGTTTACTATATTTCCATGTTTCGTGTCATCTGCAAATTTTGCCTCAAATATACCCAAGTCCAGGCCACCAATATATATCAAAAACATCTGCCACAGCACACAAAACAAGTGCAAATCCAAGCCACAGCTTCACAGCAGCCATTTTTCTGGCAGCACAAGCAGGTTTGTAGATTCAAAGAGACTAAAAGTCTGTGAAAATCACAAAATCAAACACCAGAAGTTTTCTACTCCTAAATGAAGCTACTGTTCGAAACTATGAACTTTGCCAAAAAGTTACAGAACATGATAACATGGGTCAAAATACGCAAATGCACAGCCAGGAACATTTGTAGCATACAGCCACAAACAACTTCATTGTCTATTTGCAGTTTGAAACTGACGGACAAAATTACATTTTACATTAATTTCCACTACAAGGAAAATAATACGTTTTAAAAACTTACAAAGAAAAATAGGAAACCTGCAACAAATTTCTGTTGAGTATGACTATACTGGGAAAACATGAAAACCCTGAATTCGTTCAGGTTTAGGAGCCCGATTTTTACACCATCTAGGCAAGGGAGTTCTGTTCAGTTGGGTTGTCGTCCTTTACTGAGTCTGTTCCAAAGTTTTGCAGGAAGTGGGACAGGCACTACTTGCACCCTCCCTTTCCATGGGGATGTCAGTGGAAGAGGGGGGACTGGCTGGATTTTGTCAGCTATCTTAAATTCCCCCCAGTTCCACATCAGTTGCTCCAACACAATGCACGAAGCAGGTGAAGGATTTTGGACTTTTTGATGCCTGCTCCGAAGGAGGAATAAGTAAGGGCTGTGGAACAGGAACTGTCAGGGTGACACTCGACCAGGAACCGCGAGATGGATAAAAGAATGGACTTGAAATCCTGGAGTAGCAGGATGAACTTGGTAAGAGAGCATTATGGATTTGAAAGTCTGAATAGCAAATGACGGATAACTCATGTGCAGTCAATGCAATTGAGACAAAATTACAAGTAGACTAATCTGGGATCCATAGTCTACTGAGGAACGGACCGTTTGTATTGAAACACCACTGGAGCCAAGGACTATGGACACTTGACTGAAATCAGAAAGCATGCAAGTTCGAAAAGGTTCATGGATTTATTATTGCTTCAAAATGCCTTGGGAAGACCGTCTGTTTCTCTGTAGGCAAGGACAAAGGATAGATAAGCAACGAATAACAAGGTTAGAGATAAGACAGCAATCTGCTGGACCTTGGTAACAAGACAAAACACCAGCCTGTCCACCCAGTAAAAACCATATTAAAACACAGGCTTACAATGATTTTTAGATCAGAAGAAGCAGTCAAAGAAGTCGTCGAGGACAAAAATTAACCCCTCATCTTCCAGAACAGACAATTCTGAGTTTTGAGTTGCATTCCCTGGATAAGGTTGTATGGCATCTTTATCTGGAAAACTGTTGTGTCTTAATGTCAATAAAATGATTTAGATTGTTTAAAACTATTCCATGGTGTTTCAGCCTCTGTTGATTCTTACCTTACGTACCCTGTAGAGTTAAGAACTCTGCACAGGTATACAGTTCATGCCAGGACAGAATTGTGACAGAAGTTGGACCATCAGCTTTTTAAAAGTTGATTTGTCTGCAACAATTTTAAATTGCTAGCCTTTCTAAGGCTGAGATCAATAGGTTTTTGGACTCTAGGGGAATCAAGGGATATGAAGATCGGGCAAGAAAGTGGAGTTGAGATCGAAGATCAGCCATGATCTTATTGAATGGCGGAGCAGACTTGAGTGGCTGTAGGGCCGACTCCTGCTCCTAATTCTTATGCTCTTACGTTCTTTCAGCTCAGTCTCTTCTCATTTCACCTGGCCAGCTCCATGACTGGTGCGGCAAAATGTCGCACTGACTTTCCCCTTCCTCTACCTCCGCCTTCCCCTAGAGACAAGCACCCTAGTTGCACCAAAATGACGAGGGGGGGGGGGATAGAAAGCTCTGCCCAAAATATGCAAATTTGCTGACAACAGGATTTCGGGAGAGGTCAGCTTTGGGGTCAGTAGGAGGTCACCGCATTCCTGGTAGCGCAGCGGGCTGCCTGGTATTTTGTGGCTGGTGCACAAATTTCCAGGAAAGTTGTCCTCTCAGTCATGTGGTAAGACTGTAGACAATATTAGTAGTAAATCTTCGTAAATAAAGTCATCAGTAATAATTTCTTTTTAATTAATAATTTTTTTTTAAACAGCATATCTATGCCCTTTCCAGCAGAATCTCTTTTAAAATGCCGATTATGCCAGTACAGTTTCACACATTACATGATCACTGGAATTTGCATTAAGCTGCCACTCACCCAGGCAAGTGGCCACAGAGAGCTAAGTGACTAGCTTTACCAAAATAGAGATTCAGAAAATTTCATTTGTATCAACCTATAGAGCCTAAAACAAATTTTCATTCGATGTAAAAGTAGTGCTTAGTCACTGCAGTTAACTTTGTTTTATTTTCAGCTGCCCTCTAAAACGTGATCCATAGTACATTTTTCTGTTCGTGGCATTCACGAGATTACAAGACCAGTTGGGATGAAGAAGGCCTTTCAGCCCAATTTATCTCATCCTTCCGGAATACCTCTCACAACACTGGTCACCTTCCTATGACAGCACCTGCAAGGTCACAAGGTAGATTTTCTAAGTTTAAGAGATATCTATTAACAGATATTTCAAGATAATTACAAGACAGTAATTATAATCACCTAAATTGAGTGCTTCACATTGACCTGTAATTTGCGGCCAGTGTCGTTTGCTGCTGGCCCTAAAGTAAGCTTCCCACAAAGATCTCGCGATTTCTGTGTCGAGAAGTTCGGCTTTTCCGAAGTTCAGTTAAGATCAGTGTAAGTTAATGAGGAATCCCTAGTGCGAGCTCCCGTGATGTCAACAAGCTGCCTAAGCAGCCATGACAATGCAGAATACTCACAGACCAGGAAGTGAATAAACTCCTTTTATTCTAACTTTTTAAAAATGTTATAGCAAGCAAAACAAAGATTGGGGCACTTGCATGGAGAAAAGGTAAACCTGAAATAAAGATGAACAAGCTTAAAAAAAAATTCTGTTAAAGTTTCTTAAAAATTGGAATTTTTATTAAAATGGATAAATTTGACACTCCACAAAATTAAAATTCGTTTTTCAGGGCCATAACATTTGTTTAGCAGTCAATACACTGTTAAAATCCCAGTTACACCTAATCCAAAAGGGACTAACTTAAAGGGGTATTTAACAGCGATATTACCGCAGAAAGGCCAAAGGTTTTGTTCGTTTCACTGATTGCCGGCTATGGGGGGTGGGGACAGAGCGTAGCCAGTGTCGGAGCAATGAATGACTGACCGCAACTTCAGGATTTCTGCATTAGGATGCCCATACGTTCACTCCTTAAGTTGCGGTCAGTTTCAAAGGGGTGATAACAGGATAGTGAAGTTCCTTTTTTTAATTCTTCATTCCTCACCTTCTGTAGCCTTGAGTCCTGTTCTGATCAGATCTGTCAGAGAATGGTACGGATTTAATTTCGTGGAGAAATTATCTTTATAATTGTGCTTTGCACTGAGGGTAATCCAGTTTGATGCAAGAAGCTCCGGTGCACTCTGCTGTACAGCGCTGTCAGCTTGGATTGGAGGACAATGGTGCTTCTGCAGGGCAGTTCAATTGCAATGATGCTTGTGAGGGAGAGAGTGTCATTATTCAGCTTGTATTCAACACTGCCTGTGGTTAGTGGTGGCATTTAGGACAGTGCAGACTCTTTATAACATGCCTTGGAATAATGTGATCCTGCTTATACTGATCCTTCCCAAGAGTATTAAAGAATCCTTTTTTTATAGACAGAGTTACTTATTTGCACAAGAAACGTTTGGGGAGATAGCACTGAGTCGCAAGGAGGACAGAATTCCTGCGACTGTTAGGTGTAGCAAAATCATAAATGTGTTTATGAAAACTTCCTCCGCTATGTCTAGCAAAAATTTCGAGAACGTATGAAAGAGTAACAGAGCAAACATTTAGTAAAGTATTAGCACTGGCAGTAAAGTGTGAGCCAAAATTGAGACAACCAGAAACAAGGATCATGAACAGGTTGCATGCACCCTGTAGAAGATTTAAAAAAATAATATACAGATTATCAATAGGGTGGGCCTGGAGGTAGTCACGTGATAAAAATGACATGTGATCAAACCTCCAGGAATATGTCTAACCCGAGTTGGCATCCCTAATGGGCAGGGAAGGGAAGGGATTCACTTTGCTTGGTTTTATGCCAGCACTGCGTGTTGGTGCTCCAAGTTGTTGATGGCTGATGATGTAAAAGTAAGGCAATTAGCAGCTGATACTTTATCAGGTGGATATGGAGAAATTCTCTCTGGTTAATTATTGAGACATTTTACATGTGGTGCATATTATAATTTATTTAACATTGTGAATACTCTTTTAGAAACTTGTTAACCAAAGGTATTAAGGGATATGGGCCAAAGGTGGGCATCTGCACACAAAATGCAAAACAAATGCAGATGCTGCAAAAAGCTCACAGCAATCATTGCTTTTTATGAAAGCTTTGCTGTATTTTGAATTTAATTTGAATTCCAAAAATGTGTAACAGCTAAAACTATTTTTTTTTTCTTTAGAAAGTTATTTCATCTTCCCATTCCTGGGTTTCCTGCTTCCACTCAGCTTCCTTGACTTAAAAGGCGGCCAAATAACTATTCGCTCCAAGGCATATTTTAATGTTACTCTGAAACCCACTGCCAGTTGTCAGTGTCCCATATGATACAAGATTGGCCAGTCTGAATGTGTTTTTGTTGGCCATGGGACTACAGCACTGTGACAAATATAAAAATATTGTACTGCTAAATTTAAATTAAAGCTTAAAACTGTAGCAATGCAGGTCTAAGATGGAATACACTTGCTTTCTTAAATCTAAAACATCTTTTTTTTTATTAGTTCATGGGATGTGGACGTCACTGGCAAGGCCAGCATTTATTGCCCATCCCTAATTGCCCTTGAGAAGGTGGTGGTGAGCCGCCTTCTTGAACTGCTGCAGTCCGTGTGGTGAAGGTACTCCAACAGTGCTGTAAGGGAGGGAGTTCCAGGATTTTGACCCAGCAACAATGAAGGATCGGTGATATACTTCTAAGTCAGGATGGTGTGTGACTTGGAGGGGAACTTGGAGGTGGTGGTGTTCCCATGCGCCTGCTGCCCTTGTTCTTCTCGGTGGAAGAGGTCGCAGGTTTGGGAGGTGCTGCCGAAGAAGCCTTGGCGAGTTGCTGCAGTGCATCTTGTAGATGGTACACTCTGCAGCCATGGTGTGCTGGTGGTGGAAGGAGTGAATGTTTAAGGTGGTGAATGGGGTGCCAATCAAGCGGGCTGCTATGTCCTGGATGGTGTCGAGCTTCTTGAGTGTTGTTGGAGCTGCACTCATCCAGGCAAGTGGAGAGTATTCCATCACACTCCTTACTTGCGCCTTGTAGATGGTAGAAAGGCTTTGGGGAGTCAGGAAGTGAGACACTTGCCGGAGAATACCTAGCCTCTGACCTGCTCTTGTTGCCACAGTATTTATGTGGCTGGTCCAGTTAAGTTTCTGGTCAATGGTGACCCCCAGGATGTTGATGATGGGGGATTCGGCGATGGTAATGCCGTTGAATGTCAAGGGGCGGTGGTTAGACTCTCCCTTGTTGGAGATAGTCATTGCTTGGCACTTCTATGGCGCGAATGTTGCCTGTGTATCTGTTTATAGATGCTCTGCCTGCTTTACAGCTAGAAACTTTTTGATCCGAGGTGTCAATTGGATTCATCCGAAGGCATGGGGTCAGGTTCCACAAGTACGCGGACGACATCCAACTCCATCTCTCCACTGCCTCTGTGTTTTCAGTCCTGGATGAGCTGCAATTTCCTCCAGTTAAACATTGGGAAGATCGAAGCTATCGTCTTTGTCCCAAGCCACAAACATAGAAGATAGGAGCAGGAGTAGGCCATTCGGCCCTTCGAGCCTGCTCTGCCATTCAATGAGATCATGGCTGATCATCCAAATTCAGTACCCTGTCCCTGCCTTCTCCCCATATCCTTTGATCCCTTTAGCCTTAAGAAATATATCCAACTCTTTCTTGAATATACTTAATGAACTGGCCTCCACCGCCCTCTGTGACAGAGAATTCCACAGGTTCACCACTCTCTGGGTGAAGAAATTCCTCCTCATTTCAGTCCTAAATGGCTTACCCCTTATCCTTAGACTATGACCCCTGGTTCTGGACTCCCCGGCCATCAGAAACATCCTTCCTGCATCTAGTCTGTCCAGGCCTGACAGAATTTTATAGGTTTCGATGAGATCCCCTCTCAATCTTCTAAACTCCAGTGAGTATAAGCCCAATCGACACAATCTCTCCTCATACGTCATTCCTGCCATCCCAGGTATCAGCCTGGTGAATCTTCGCTGCACTCCTTCCATGGCAAGAACGTCCTTCCTCAGGTAAGGCGACCAAAACTGCACACAATACTCAAGGTGTGGTCTCACCAAGGCCCTGTACAACTGCAGCAAGACATCCTTGTTCTTGTACTCGAACCCTCTTGCTACGAATGCCAACATACCATTTGCCTTCTTAACCGCCTGCTGCACCTGCATGCTTACCTTCAGCGACTGGTGCACAAAAACACCCAGCTTTCTTTGCACTTCCCCTTCTCCCAATCTATTGCCATTCAAATAATAATCTGCCTTCCTGTTTTTGCCACCAAAGTGGATAACCTCACATTTATCCACATTATAGTGCATTTGCCATGTTTCTGCCCAATCACCCAACCTGTCCAAATCGTACTGGAGTTTCACGACATCCTCCTCACAGCATAACCTCCCACCCAGCTTTGTGTCGTCTGCAAATTTGGAGATATTACATCCAATTCCCTCGTCCAGATCATTAATATATATTGTGAACAGCTGGGGTCCTAGGACCGATCCTTGCAGTACCCCACTAGTCACTGCCTGCCACTCGGAAAACGACCCGTTTATTCCAACTCTTTGCTTTCTGTCCGCCAACCAGTTCTCTATCTAAGTCAATACCTTGCCCCCAATCCCATGTGCCTTAATTTTGCACGCTAATCTCTTATGCGGGACCTTATCGAAAGCCTTCTGAAAGTCCAAATACACCACATCCACTGGTTCTCCCTTATCTATTTTACCAGTTACATCCTCAAAAAATTCCAGTAGATTAGTCAAGCATGATTTACCTTTTGTAAATCCATGTTGACTTTGTCCGATCCAGTCACTGCTTTCCAAGTGCTCTGCTATTACATCTTTTATAATTGACTCTAGCATTTTCCCCACTACCGATGTCAGGCTTACCGGTCTATAATTCCCCGCCTTTTCTCTACCACCTTTTTTGAATAGTGGGGTAACATTAGCTACCCGCCAATCCATGGGTACCGTTCCAGAGTCTATCGAGTTCTGGAAGATGACCAGCAATGCATCTACTATTTCTAGGGCCACTTCCTTAAGTACCCTGGGATGTAGATTATCAGGCCCTGGGGATTTATCGGCCTTCAGTCCCATCAATTTTCCTAACACCATTTCCCTACAAATACTGATTTCTTTCAGTTCCACCCTTTCATCAGACCCTATGTTCCCCGGCATCTCTGGGAGGTTATTTGTGTCCTCCTTTGTGAAGACAGAACCAAAATATGTATTTAGTTGGTCTTCCATTTCTTTGTTCCCCATTATAAATTCCCCCGATTCTGACTGCAAGGGACCTACGCTTGACTTCACCAATCTTTTTCTCTTCACATATCTATAAAAGCTTTTACAGTCAGTTTTTATGTTCCCAGCAAGCTTACTCTCATATTCTATTTTCTCTTTCTTAATTAATCCCATTGTCCTCCTTTGTTGAATCCTAAACTGCGCCCAGTCCTCAGGATTATTGCTTTTTCTGGCCAATTTATATGCCCTCTCCTTGGACCTTATGCTATCCCTAATTTCCCTTGTTAGCCATCCCCCTCCCTGGGCACCGTCTCAGGTTGAACCAGACTGTTCGCAACCTCAGTGTCCTATTTGACCCTGATCTGAGCTTCCAATCCCATATACGTTCTATCACAAAGGCCAACTACTTCCACCTCCATACCATCACCCGTCTCCGCCTCTGCCTTAGCCCATCTGCGACTGAAACATTCATCCATGCCTTTGTCTTTGATTATTCTAATACTCTCCTGGACAACCGCCGCGCTCTAAACTTGAACTCATCCAAAACTTTGCTGCCTGTTTCCTATCCTGCACCAAGTTTCAGTTGCCGAGCAGTCCTGACTGCTGACCTAATATTGGTTCCTGGTCCCCAAAAGTTAACAATTTAAAATTCTTAATCTCATGTTTAAATCCCTTTGTGGCTTTTCCCCTCCCCTTTCTCTGTAACCTCCTGTAGCTCTACAATCCCCACCCCCTCTACCCTGAACTTTCCGCTGCATCGACTATTAATCAATAGCTTAGTTTTGCTTAGTTCTAATAAAATAGCAAAGCACTTATCTAGGTGAGAACTCACATAACTATAGTCAGTAAGCCCCTCTGTAATCATTTCTTTTACATATTCTTTTCCAGGGTGAGCAACATTACGAGGTATATTTCCAATTGAGTTAGAGCAGGAGAAACCAGAACAAAAGGAAACAAAGTCTTCTAAACATTAAATACAATGGCCTGGATTTTGCAGTGGTAATGACGGCGAAACTGTTAGTGTTCACCATTATTACTCCTCTGAAAGTGACAGCAACTTCTGGAGTCAGCGCACGCGCAGATAAACGTGGAAATCCAGAAGTTGCTATCAGTCATTCCTTACTCCTCCACAGGTTGCACTGTGGAACTCCCGGAGACGGCAATCAATTCAAATCACACAGAAGTCAAAATCTTCCCCTATTACGCTGGAATATCGCTGTTAAACCCACTCCTGAAAAAATGAAACCCTGTTGGAATAGGCATAACTTGGTTTTTATACTGCGTATTAACTGCTGAACAATCATTCTGGCCCTGAAAAACTAATTTTATATTTGTGGAATGTCAAATTTTTCCATTAACATGGTTTTTAAAATAATAATTCTTTATTAAAGTTTATGATATTTCAGTTTCTACCTTAATCCTATGTGTCTGTCCCAATCTTTATTTCGCTCTTTGTAAAATTTATAAAAAGGTAAATTATAATCTGTGCATTTTAATGCCTGGTTTGCTGTCTGTGAAAATTCTGCTTAGCCTGCTTGATGACATCGCTGTTTCTGGGCGCTGGAGATTCACTTGATTTGGTGCCAGATTCAAACTAGCGTCGAGAGCGCAGAAATTCACGCCAGCTAGATCTTTGAGCGCAGCTTTCTTCAAGGTCAACGGCAAGTGCCGTCGCTTTGCCGCTGACCGCAAATTCTGGGCCATTATGTAGGTACCAAATTAATAGGTGATAATGAACATTTTGTCTGTATTAGTAGACTCCATACCATTATCATCATTTTAGAAAACACAGTTTATCTAAATTACACTCCTCCCTCCACCACTAACTATTTTGGTTCATGTGATCCTACATTAGGTGTTTTTAATGCAATATCTGTTATTTATTTTAATTAAAAGTCCAGCTCTCATCATGCTCAAAAGTGTGAAGTGCAATGGATATAGCTGTGGAAAATTAAACATGTTATTTGAGTCGTAGAAGAACAAAATATTTCTGAAACAAAAGAGTCTAAAGTTTTAAAAAACCTCTAATTGCTGGATAAAAGCTGAAATCTATTCCTGAATCAACTCAACTTCTGCACTATTGCGTTAAATAATAAACAGTTGCAAAACAGCTCACAGTAACTGGACCCACAGCAAGAAACCTGTCAAGTGTGGTAATAATTCCAGTGATGGATGCCACAAGAATACACAGTAACATACACAAATCACATGGTGCGCGAGCTCTCATTCAAGCCAATGTTGTACGTGTTTTGCGTTAAATGTGGTTTGTCCTGTTCCTGACCGTGGTCTGCTTGGTTTCTGCCTCTATTCCTTGGATGCAGCCACAATGTGCAATTTAGGAACAGTCCAACAGGAAAAAACAGAGCTCTATAAAATAAACTTTCCAGATGACAAGAAATCTCACTCTTGATGACCATTAAGAGGGAGGAGCAATTTGACTTTTACTTGGTAATATTCGTGCTGTCTTGCACTGAAATTTCCAGTGGGTGGCACTCATTGATTAAAGACTCTTCACTTCTCAGGACTTGCACTGATACTTTTGGTACCTTCTGAAAGAGTAACAATCACTTGAAATATGAAAAGATTTAATAAATACAGATGGAAATGGTGCCAGCCCTGCATCAATTTTGGCATAATACTGCACTTTTTGGATTGCAGCATTTGGCAAACATTAAACACAGTAGGCCAGACTTTCCGATTCGTGATTTTTTTCATTCGTTCTCGGGATGTGAGCATTGCTGGCAGGACCAGCATTTATTGCCCATCCCTAACTGCCCTTGAGAATGTGTTAGTGAGCCGCCTTCTTGAACCGCCGCAGTCCGTGTGGTGAAGGTACTCCCACAGTGCTGTTAGAGAGGGAGTTCCAGGATTTTGACCCAGCGACAATGAAGGAACAGCCGATATATTTCCAAGTCAGGATGGTGTGTGACTTGGAGGGGAACTTGGAGGTGGTGGTGTTCTCATGCGCCTGCTGCCCTTGTCTTCTAGGTGGTAGAGGTCGCGGATTTAGGAGGTTTAACTCCGGCATTAGCCTATTTACTTTAAACTAGTTAGTGCTTACATTAAAATAACACTGCCTGGAAAATCTAGACCTGCGCAGTTTAATATTATAGTTGCACTTTCTACAATATGGTTTCAAAGATACTTACCCAGCTTATGGCAGTAAATAACAAATAAATGATGTGTAAGGTGACATTCTCACAAGACAGAAAATAATGGAGCAAGCTTCTAATATGTTATCAGATGCCAAGATTGTGTTACCGGCCACTGTTTTTCCTGCCGATGGGGCTTTCCCCATTTAAAATTGTAACTGCCAGTGTTGCAATCAAACATTGTGTGTGGGCTTCAGTTACATTGCACAGAATTAATTCTACATTAAGCAGGAAAGCATGAAAAAAAATCAACATGAAATATATTCTACTGAAATGTTAGAACGGGAAAAACCAGAGCTGCCAGTGTTGGGAAAATGCTATTTTCGGTTTTCAGTTAAACACCAGCTGCATACCCAAGACATCATTTCATGCCAATAATATAAACATTGGTAAAAGTGGTGATCTGCGTCCATCACAGGTGTTGCACATGATGATCTGTCCATGTTGTCATCTGAGTGCCTTGGCCCATTATCATTGACGTGGCTGTTCCCACCTTCAATTATCATTACAGTGATCAAATTACATCTCATTGTAAGTACAGGAAGAAGTCCTTTCAGCCAATCATTTATCCAAAATAATCCAGATTTGTTAAAGGCAAATCGTGTTTAACTAACTTGATTGAGTTCTTTGATGAGGTAACAGAAAGGGTTGATGAGGGTAATGCAGCTGACGTGGTGTACATGGATTTCCAAAAGGCATTCGACAATGTGCTACATAATAAGCTTGCCTGCAAAGCCCATGGAATAAAAGGGACAGTGGCAGCATGGATATGGAATTGGCGAAGTGATAGGTAACAGAGAGTAGTGGTGAACGGTTGTTTTTCGGACTGGAGGAAGGTATACAGTGGTGTTCTCTAGGGGTCAGTTCTAGGACCACTGCTTTTCTTGATATATATTAATGACTTGGGCATGGGTGTACAGGGCACATTTTCAAAATGTGCAGATGACACAAAACTTGGAAGTATAGTGAACAGTGAGGAGGAGAGTGACAGACTTCAGGAAGACATAGACAGGCTGGTGAAATGGGCGGACACATGGCAGATTAAACTTAACGCAGAAAAGTGTGAAGTGATACATTTTGGTAGCAAGATTGAGGAGAGGAAATATAAACTAAATGATACAATCCTGAAGTGGGTGCATGAACAGAGAGACCTGGGGGTATGTGTGGACAAATCATTGAAGGTGGTAAGGCAGGTTCAGAAAGCAGTTTAAAAGGTTTATGGGATCCTGGGCTTCAAAAATAGAGGTATAGAGTACAAAAGTGTGGAAATTATGATGAACCTGTATAAAACACTGGTTCAGCCCCAACTGGAGTACTGTGTCCAATTCTGGGCACCACACTTTAGGAAGGGTGTGAAGGCCTTAGAGAGGGTGTAGGAAAGATTTACGAGAATGATTCCAGGAATGAGGGACATTAAGTTACGTTGACAGACTGGAGAAGCTGGGGTTGTTCTCCTTGGAGCAGAAAAGATTCAGAGGAGATTTAATAGAGGTGTTCAAAATCATGAGGGGTTTGGACAGAGTAGACAGAGAAATTGTTCCCAATGGCAGAAGTGTCGAGAACCAGAGGACACAGATTTAAGGTGATTGGCAAAAGAACCAAAGGCGACGAAAGAAAAAACTTTTTTTACACAGCAAGTGGTTAAGATCTGGAATGCACTGACTGAAAGGGTGGTGGAGGCAGACTCAATCACGGCTTTCAAAAGGGAACTGGATAAGTACCTGAAGGAAAGAAATTTGCAGGGCTATGGGGAAAGGGCGGGGCAGTGCGACTAGCTGAAGTGGTCTTGCAGAGAGCCGGCACGGGCTCGACGGGCTGAATGGCATCCTTCTGTGCTGTAACTGTTCTAAGACACCAACGCTCTTCTCGATCTTCCTGGCTGCAATGCTCCATCTCACCCTCAGTAAGCTCCCTGCTGGAGTGGAGCTAATCTACAGAACAAACGGGAAACTGTTCAACCTCCATCGCCTCCAGTTCAGATCCAAGGTCGTCCCATCCTCTGTCATCAAATTACAGCATGCAGACGACGCTTGCGTCTGCGTACACTCTGAGGCCAAACTCCAAACCATTGTCAACACCTTCACCGAAGCGTACGAGAGCATGGGCCTTACACTAAACCTCCGTAAGGCAAAGGTCATCTACCAACCTGCCCCCGCCACACAGTACTGCTCCCCAATTATCAAAATCCATGGCAAGGCCTTGGACAACGTGGACCACTTTCCATACCTCAGGAGCCTACTGTCAACAAGGGCAGACATCGATGACGAAGTCCAACACCGCCTTCAGTGTGCCACTGCAGCCTTCGGTCACCTGAGAAAGAGAGTCTTTGAAGACCAGGGCCGAGAAATTCATTGTAGCCACTTTTGGGGCGGTAAAGTCGGGTGGCCGCTAAAGTTTGCGCCCGGCGCAAAATCGAGGCCACTTCTCCGATATTCATTAGCTTCGCCCTAAGAGTTTGCTCGAGCGCTAAAACTGGCGCTGCACGCCTCTCTTTAGGCGCTAAGCCGGAGGTGCTGAGCGAGAGCGCCGAGGCCGGGCGCAGCGCAGGTGCGGCCATCTCGTGATTGACGGCAGACACCCTGGCGTCGGCCAGCTCTTAAGGGGGAAGGGTCGACTTGGTCTGCTGCCACGCCCTGGATAGTGGAGCCCTCCAGCTAGGCCTGAACACTGCTGCTGGACCCAAATAGCGCCTGAAGCTATGCAGAAGGCCCGTGAACGAGCGCAGCGCTTCTCAGAGCTTGATCTGAGTGTGCTGGTTGGTGGTGTGGAGAAGAGGCGCCATATTTTGTACCCGGACAATGGCAGGAAGGCGCCGGTCCGCGTCTACCGGAGAGCCTGGAGGCATGTCGCCAGCAAGGTGTCAGCCAACAGCGAGGTCCCCAGGACCGGTGTCCAATGCCGCAAAAAGTTTAATGACCTCACTCGGATTGTCAGGGTGAGTACCCTTTCCAGTGTCCTCCTCATCCTTGCATGTGCGCCTCACATTATGGGCAAAGGGACCTGAAAGCCCTAATGGCCAGCCCTCATCCAGCAGCTATGGGACAGGCATGAACATCAATTGCACATTCTGCACTTAACACACTGGCCAAGCTATTCCACCATGGGAGGCAGTGCACACAAGATCAGGGCGACACACTGGCCAGGCTATTCCACCATGGGAGGCAGTGCACACAAGATCAGGGCGACACACTGGCCAGGCTATTCCACCATGGGAGGCAGTGCACACAAGATCAGGGCGACACACTGCCCAGGCTATTCCACCACGGGAGGCACTGCACACAAGATCAGGGCTACACACTGGCCAGGCTATTCCACCATGGGAGGCAGTGCAC
Source organism: Somniosus microcephalus (assembly GCF_052327205.1). Lineage (NCBI taxonomy): Eukaryota > Metazoa > Chordata > Chondrichthyes > Squaliformes > Somniosidae > Somniosus > Somniosus microcephalus. Next base: position 18,339,900 of record NC_140993.1, read on the forward strand.
ACAAGATCAGGGCGACACACTGTACTTAGAGGCCGTCCTTTCTCTTGCAGGCCAAGCTGGCCAATAATAAGAAGAGCCGGACTGCGACCGGGGGAGGCCGACCCCAGATCCAGCCACTCACCGAGCTGCAACATCGCGTGGAGCGCATCATGGGTGGCCGGGTGATTGGCCCCGTTGCATGTGGAGATGCCGACCCTGTTCTGGGCACCAATGGTAAGGACATCACCTTTTGGACCTCTCTCGTCCCACTTGCGCATCAGATCTACATCCTTTGCCACTGTCCGACCAATGCGCTGAATGCCACCACTCATGCATCCCTCGCTGACGCCCTCTCCTCACTCTAAAGCTACTCTTGTGCCTTCCTGCTTTCAGATGGTGAGGAGGAGGTCCCTGAACTTGCCAGTGACAGCCCCTCAGAAGAGGAGGAGGAGGAGGAGGAGCAAGAGGAAGGCGGCCCATCAGGGGAACCCTCAGCCGCGGCAACCCATGCGAATGTATGGGACACGTCTTCCCTGGAGGGGAGCGTGGCGGAAGTGTCAGAGGGGAGGGGAGCTCATGGGACCTGCGGCCTGCAGAAACGCGGGAGGGGGGTGGAAGCTCGGCGGCCTTCTCCCCAGAGGGGGGAAGGGTCGGAGGGGAGTCCAATTGCTGGGCCCAGCGGCGTCCAGCAACGCAGAGGGAGAGTCCGGCCTCCAGTCCGGAGATGGTCTTCGCCGAGGAGATGGAACGCCTCGAGGACTTGTCCGCGGACTCGGAGCGCCAGCACACGGAGCTCATGGGGGTAGTGGCACGGTTGCCTGAGGCCATCGAGTCCCTCTCTCGGAGTGTGACCGACGTCGGGGCCTCACAGGCCATCAGTTTGGCGGAATTCGGGGCAGAGCAGGCAGCGAGTCGGGCGGCATTCGGGGCAGCTCAGGCAGCGAGTGGGCAGCTGATCAGTGGTGCCGTGCAGTCACTGGGTGCTCTGATGAGGTCACTGAACAGGTCAACACGGGCACTCACTGCTGCCACACTCGCTGTGTCAGCCAGGCATCACCAGGGCACCCGGCGCGCTGCAGCAGCACAGCGGTCTGTCCCTCGGCAGATTGGTGCGCATGCTGCAGTGCTGGCCCGGGCGAGTGCCAGTGTCTCAGGCGACCAGCGAGCGCCTGCCATCCGCCAGCTTGCCCCCATTCCTCCAGCCGCCACTGCCACTCCCCCAGTGGAGCTGCCAGGAGCTGCTGCAGCGACTGATGCTGGCCAGCCACAGCTGCAGCATTCAACAGCCGCCCGCTCGACGGCCAGACCTCGACTAGGCCGACCCCCAAGGGCATCTGCCGTCACGACATGTGCCCCTCTGGAGCCTGCCCCCAGCCTTGCAGCAGCCAATGGCCTTACTTTGAGGAGCAGCAGGGCGGGCAGGGGCCACACAAAGATGGCCAAGGCATCGCCCTAGCGGGCCAAAAAGTCGAATGTGTGGCCAGTTGTGTTTGTTTTTTGAGGCCGAGAATTGGATGTTTGTTTTTTGAGGCCGAGAATTGGATGTTTGTTTTTTGAAGGCCGAGAATTGGATGTTTGTTTTTTGAGGCCGAGAATTGGATGTTTGTTTTTTGAGGCCGAGAATTGGATGTTTGTTTTTTGAGGCCGAGAATTGGATGTTTGTTTTTTGAAGGCCGAGGATGTGATGTTTGTTTTTTACGAAGGCCGAGGATGACGGCCATTTTAGTTGCACTGTTTTGTTAATCCTCTCCAGGTTGTGGGAGCGAGTAATGTGTTTGAGTGTTTTTTGGGGGTTTCGTCTGTTTTTGGTTTTCATGTGGGAAGGGCCCTGAGTTTGTACAATAAAGCATTTTATTTATTAACATTGTCCATGTTTGATCTTTGAAGTGTTTGTTGCCTTAACCGGCTGAGGGCTTGCGGAGCGGCTGCAATCATGTTCTTTCATTGGCACAAGCCATTCCCTGACAGGGGGTCTAGAAGTGACGTTCAATAAGCCGCCGACGGGCGGCCCTTGGACCTTGTGCCTCCCTCCTGGGCTGGTACTCCTCGTCCTCCTCCTCCTCATGCTTCTCCTCCTGAGGTGGTGGTCCAACGTGAGGTGGCAGTGCCTGAGTCCTGCGGATAGCCAGGTTGTGCAGCATGCAGCAAACGACGACGAATTGGGAGACTCGCTCCTGCGAATACTGGAGGGCTCCCCCGGAGCGATCGAGACAGCGGAACCGTTGCTTGAGGACGCCGATTGTTTGTTCTATGATGTTCCTAGTCGCTTGATGGCTCTCGTTGTATGCCTCTTCAGCAGGGGTCGTGGGCGCGCGGAGCGGGGTCATGAGCCAGGTACACAAAGGATAGCCTTTGTCCCCGATAAGCCATCCTCTTGGGTGAGGCTGTGCCTGGAACATGTCAGCCACAGTTGTCTGTCGCAGGATAAAGGCATCGTGGCTGCTGCCTGGAAAGCGGGCATTGACAGCTAGGATGCGCTGCCTGTGGTCACACACCAGCTGTACGTTGAGGGAATGGTAGCCCTTCCGGTTGCGGTAATCCTCGGCATGCTCCAGAGGTGCCCGCAAAGCCACATGCGTGCAGTCAATGGCGCCCTGCACCATGGGGAAGCCCGCTATTCTTGCAAATCCCACTGCACGCTGCTGCTGCTTGTCCAGGGTCATGGGGAAGGAGATGAATTGATGTCTCCTTCTGAAAAGGGCTTCGGTCACCTGGCGGATGCAGCAATGCATGGCGAACTGGGAGATGTTAGCGATGTCCCCAGCAGTGGATTGGAAGGAGCCGGTGGCATAGAAGTTGAGAGCCACCGTCACCTTCACTGCCACTGACAGAGACGTCCTGCGCATCAGCTGTGGCTGCAGATCTCTGTGAAGCAGCTGGCAGATGTCTGCAACCACCTCTCTTCTGAATCGCAGCCTCCTAACACACATCGCGGCAGACATGGTCAGATAGGAGGACTGCTGGCGGTATACCCTGGGTGGGTAAGGCCTCAGTTGGCGACGCCTGTTGCCCCCTCTGCGTCTAGCCAGGGCTGCCACTCTCTCACGGCGTCTGTAAGCCCTTCTGGCATAAGGCTGAAAGTCAGTGTTGGCACCCAATGCAGCCCCTATTATATGCTGGCAAACACTGGGCTCTCAATGAAGGCAAAGATAATTGCTAAGCTCTGGCCTGAGCCAAAAATACCTGTCCTAGTGTTGGTCCAAACCAGTAAGCTCTCCTCCTTGGTCTCTCTCCAAAAAACCGTTGCACAAGAGTGAATGCTGCAAAATGGCTGCCCTTTATAGTGCAGGGTAAGTGCCCTTTAATTAGCGCTCCCCGCGGCCCGCCTCGGCTGTGTACCGTTCCACTTCACAGTCGGTAGGGCCGCCCGGCGCACAATGGGCCGGCGCGAGTGAAGTTCCGGTTCGGGGCGCACAAAGAGTGTTGCACTAGTAAATGACGTCATGATCTGCGCGCGCAGCAGGGCGCGCTAAGACTTTGCGCCGGCGCTAAATGTGTACTGAAGTTGGGGCGAGGCGCAGATCACGCTGCGCCCGGGCGCTAAGCGCATAGCGCTCGAGATCTACTCCTCCTAAGGCGCTAACGGCTGGCGCGCCCAACTGAATTTCTAGGCCCAGGGCTTCAAACCCAGCACCAAGCTCATGGTCTACAGAGCAGAAGTGATACCCGCCCTTCTGTATGCTTCAGAGACATGGACCATATACAGCAGCCACCTCAAAGCACTGGAGAGGTACCACCAACGCTGCCTCTGCAAGATCCTGCAAATCCATTGGCAGGATAGGCGCACCAACATCAGTGTTCTCGTTCAGGCCAACAGCCCCAGCATCGAAGCTTTGACCACGCTCGATCAGCTCCGATGGACGGGCCACATCGTCCACATGCCCGATACGAGACTCCCAAAACAAGCGCTCTACTCGGAGCTCCGACATGGCAAGAAAGCCCCAGGTGGGCAGAGGAAATGCTTCAAGGCACCCTCAAAGCCTCCTTGAAAAAGTGCAACATCCCTACCGACACCTGGAAATCCCTGGCTCAAGACCGCACAAAGTGGAGGAGAAGCATCCGGGAAGGCGCCGAACACCTTGAGTCTCTTCGCCGGGAGCAAGCGCAGGCAGCGCAAGGAGCGCACGTCAACCCAAGCACCCCACCCACCCGCCCCTTCAACCACCGTCTGCCCTACCTGTGACAGAGACTGTCGGTCCCGGATTGGACTCATCAGTCACCTGAGAACTCATTTTTAGTGTGGAAGCAAGTCATCCTCGGTTCCGAGGGACTGCCTAAGAAGGAGAACCGTTCTAAGATTCTATGATTTTTAACATCGGCTGCAAAACAAGAGCAGCAATGTCTGAAGCCACCAAAAAAGTTAAGCTTTCAAAGTTAAAACAAATTTTTACTATCTTGCTGTAACACCAGTGAGATTTTAACGGCTGAAAAAGAATGAGTATCTTGTCAGCTGGAAGAACGAAATTGCATTTATGTAACAAGTTGGGACATCCCAAAGTGCTCTAAATAAAATGCAATTCTTTTAAGTGCAACAAAAACCAAAAATGCTGGAAAAATACAGCAGGTTGGCTGGCCAGCAGCTGTGGAGAGAACAGACAAGTTTATGTTTCAGGTGCGAAGGGTCCACGCCCTTTTTTTGGCCCGTGGTTCATTTAAATTTGCTGCACGGTATCTTTTCCAGTGGCAGCAGCTGGTGAGCGGTCTGCGCAGCTTAGGGGGAACATTGGTCCACACTCAAAATGTTCCCATCCACTGCTGCATATTTCCACCATTTTCTGTTTTTGTTTCTGACTTCCAGTATCTACAGTATTTTTTTTCTTTAAAGTGCAGCCACTTGGTGCAAAGCAAAAAATCTTTAAAATAGTAATGAGATGAATGACAGCAACAACTTGCATTTATATGATCCCCTTCCCTTGACCTCTTCACAACCTCTCTGCTGTTAGACTGCCTGCCTGACATTTAGTTGGATAAACTGCAATTTCCTTCAGCTAAACACCGTGAAGACTGAAGCCATACTTGTGTATGGAAAAATATCACCTTGCTATCTCTACCAGTAGAACGCGCAATAATTTGGCTCAAAAACTGATGAGCGAAAAAAGCGAATTTGAGTTGCAGAAAGGACGGAAGGGTATTCTACGAGCCGACACCTTTTCCACAATAATCTGCTAAGATTTGCTGCTGTACTGTGCAAACTACTTTCATTCTGGATAAAACCACATGAAGATCCAGTCTTTTTCTTTTACGTGGTTATCTGTTACTGTAAAATGTATTGCCAATTAAAAGTCATGGTTTTTTCCCCTCGCACAAATTTTCTACACACCTTTCCTGAACATACTGCTTGGGTCTGGTTCTTTGGGTGCCAGTGTTCATTATTCATGTGTGATCCTGGACAGTGATGTTGGCAGGCTGTTTCAATCGCAGAGGAACGTTATAGCGAGCCCACTTGGCATCCCCATACCACAAACATACTTTCTCGCAGTGGTCACTGGATTGCTATCAATAGTGGGAAACTTGGCCGATTCCCTTCCACCGCCCCACACACACTTAGCTCAGGGAAATTGAGGCATGTGTTTTGGAAGGGATTCTACTCATTTCTACCAGTATGTTTCACTATTCGAGGCAAATAAGTTGTGATCACATTTCCAGACACTTATACAATTAAGCCGGAGTGTGCTATTCTTCCTTTTACTTTTCACCCTGCTGTCAGTTCAAATCACCAAACATTGGAGGCCAAGAGCCAAGGCTGATAGATTGCTACAAGACAATGAAATACAGCTCTGAGCTCTTAAAGAATCATAGAAATGTACAGCACAAAAGGAGGCCATTCGGCCCATCAGATCTGGTGCCAGCCGAAAAAGAGCTATCCAGCCTAATCCCACTTTCCAGCTCTTGGTCCGTAGCCCTGGAGGATACGGCACTTCAAGTGCATTTCCAAGTACATTTTAAATGCGGTGAGGGTTTCTGCCTCTCCCACCCTTTCAGGCAGTGAGTCCAGACCCCCACCACCCTCTGGGTGAAAAAAGTTCTCTTCAACTCCTCTCCATTCCTTCTACCAATTACTTTAAATCTCTGCCCCCTGGTTATTGACCTCTCTGCTAAGGGAAATAGGTCCTTCCTATCCACTCTTTCTAGGCCCCTCATAATTTTATACACCTCAATTAAGTCTCCCCTCAGCCTCCTCTGTTCCAAAGAAAACAACCCCAGCCTATGCAATCTTTCCTCATAGCTAAACTTCTCCAGTCCTGGCAACAACCTCGTAAATCTCCTCTGTACCCTCTCGAATGCAATCACACCTTTCCTGTAATAAAGGTAAGAGTAGACTAGATGCCAGCTCATAGAAATGTGAGTATTCAATGGCATTGTGGCTACGGAGATTGCTAGCTTTACATTAGAGGGTGTCATCAATGGAGTACCATGTGCCTGCTGTCAACGGCACTAATTCAATGCCAAATATCCCATGAGTGAATTTAGCTTTCTTCTTGGCAATGCATGTAATTTGGTGAAGCACACAGCTTACAGTTCACGGGCACAGAGCAAGTAGAATACAAAAACTGTTCGGAAGCAAACTCTTCCACATAATCCAAACACCTTGGCCGAGATTTTCCATGGTGTCAGCGGGCAGGATCGGTGGCGGGTCGGGTGGGAAAGTGGTTTTATTTTCGACAGCGGGTCGGGAACCCGCTGTCAACCCACCTTACCCAATGTCAGGTCTGTCAGCGCTGAGCAGACGGGCAGCAGCGGGCAACCCAATTAAACTCATTAGCATCTAGTTGACAGATGATTAACAGGTTTTTTTTAAACTTACCTTTTGACTTTAACTTCATGGCCACGGGAACCACGCTGTTTGGGGACCATGGCTGTCAACCTGAAGCGTGAGTTCAGTGGCCATTGCTCCAGCTGATTACTTGACAGCTTCAAATGTACAGTAAAAGCTCCCACCTGACAGAGATCACTTTCTTCAGCCACAAGTTGTTTCCCAGTCCATTTCCAGCACAGATTCTGCAGGCTTTCCATTATCCACTTGTCATGAATCTTATCATGACATGAAGTAACACTGGGCGGCCAGCTGGTGGCGCTGTCCAAGGAGCATAAATACTTGGGCGTGGGCCCAGCTTGCTCAGGATGTTTCTGTAACCAGGAACTAGTGATGTAACTAGAATCTCATGGTTGTGAAACAGTTGATTAAAGCCTTGTTTTATACTCAAACCAAGTGCTCAGTAGTCTTTTTACATCACCACTCTCCATCCAGTCTCACCTCATTGGAAGAATTCTCTCACCATTGACAGAATGCCTCTGCTATCTCTACTTCACCAGTCATCTATTCCATCAACATGGGTACCCTTTATACTCTCTCACCTTGGTCCTCAGAATCCGACCATGATCAGCCCCAACACCAGCAGCACCAACACCACCAACCTTCTCCACAATCACCTGATGCTGCACAGGACAGAGGGCATCAGCACCCGACCACATTGCTGCCTGGGAGGCCAGGGATGGCCTCACCATGGCCAGATTTACTTCACTTGACACTGTACACCCTGGCTGTCACATGATGCGTCAGGTTGGCACCACCCCACACCAACACCATAAAGCATCCCTATAATGTCCAAGCCATTCCTTTCACACTCACCACCATTGCGGGGGTACCGTTATGACGCACCGTTCACTGCAACTCACTAAGCCACTTTCAAAGGTGCACACAAATCTGTCCAAGAGCGCAAAGTGTTGAAAATAAAGATTTCAATGTTTGACAGCACATTAACAGAAACTTTACATGAATATTGGATAAAACACCCAAGTGGCTACCCTTGTTTGTTGTTAGTTGGTTTGATTGCAGTAGGATGAGGGTGAGTGTGAGGGGTGGCTAGTGAGTTGGGGATGTGATATTGTAGATAGAGAGAGAGGGATGGGTGGAGGTGCAAGGGAAGTTGGCGCGAGTAAGGATGTGCAGGATTAGTGTAGGGAAGGCAGAGTGATGGGGATGTGATGAGAGGCGCAGCAGGATAAAAGTGAGTGTGGCTTTGTACTCATGTTTCCTGATCTAATGAGATAATTGAAATGTTTGCACCACTGCACCCAGTTCCTCCTGATGATATCCATGCTAGTGACCTCCTCTGCAATGTGAAACCAGGCTATCTTGGTCTCCTGGGGAGGTCCCTTCCGCTTATCGGAAGGGAAGAGGACCTCCCTGCGTGTTCCGACTTCCTCCATAAGCATATGGAGGGAGTCATGGGAGAACCTGGTTGCAGCCCTGCACCTCTGTGCAGTGATTGTCAGTGTTTGCAGCACTTCAGTGCTGTAGAACACTGACAGCACAAATGTCAAAAGAAAGTTGGCCATGGTCCCTTTAAGGAAACCAGCTGATGACGCATCATGAATGACGTCACCAGACCCGCTTCCTCTAATTGGACCTGGAAACGCGCAGCCCTATCAACGTAAATTAATTTTCCAGAGTGGTATGGAGTTAGCAGCGGGGCTGCGACCCGCCATCGACCCTGGCTGCACAGGACCCGCCGGGGCAAGCAAAATCTCGGCCCTTATCTCTCACTGTGGGGTCGATTTTCATAAAGCTGTCGGGAAGGAGGCGGGACTACAACTTTCGGGTTTTAGTCCCGCCTACATCGACGTCCGGCCAATCCACGCGATTTTCCCTTGATTGGCCTTGTTAAGCCCGCCCAGCGGGCTCAGCAGGCCAATTAAGGGCCACCCGGCAACAGGTGACATCACAGACTGAAATTTCATCTGTCAAGAGGTCTTGACAGATGAAATATCAGTGTTTCACAGCTGTTTGAAGCTGTCAAACAATGACAGTCTGACTTCTAACCTGAGTCCCTCTACACAGACTCAGTTAGAAGTCTCACCGGCAATGAAAGCTGAAGGCTGTCACTTTTGACAGATCGCAGCCATTTTGCTTTCAGTGCCGGCTGAGTGATGGACTCCCGAAACCTAGAGGAAGAAAGGCTGTTAAGGTAAGTACAGGTAATTTAATCTTCTTTACACACTTCAGACACACCAAACACACTTACCTTTGCACTCATGCACCCATCACTCACCTGAACACCGACATCGCGACCCCTCCAAGTCCTTCAACCCGACGGCCCGCCTGCTCTAACCTGGCGTGGTTTGGAGCCGTCGGGAATCCCACATGACACCCCTCAAAATAGGGATTAAGCTAAAAATTGCCTGTTAACTACCTGTTAACAGGCAGTTAATTGGCACTAATCCCTTCCCGCCTCGGGTCAGCGGGTCCCAGTGCGGGGTGGGTACCCGCCTCCCCTGAAACTTACGTGGAGGCGGGTTTTGGGCGGGATAGTGTTGGGACCCCCAAAATCGGGATTCTCCCCCCCCACACGCCTGAAACCCCGCCTGACGGCTCCAGGAAAATCAACCCCTGTGTCTCTGGGGACATTTTAACCCCCCACAGAATGGGCGGGAGAGGGTTAAGCTGTGTCAGCTGTGGCTCAGTTGGTAGCACACTCACCTCTGAGTCAGTAGGTTATGGGTTCAAGTCCCACTCCAGGGACCTGAACACATAAAGCTAGGCTGACACGCCAGTGCAGTACTGAGGGAGTGCTGTACTGTCGGAGGTGCCGTCTTTCGGATGAGACGTTAAACCCAGGCCCCGTCTGCTCTCTCAGATGGACGTAAAAGATCTCATGGCACTATTTTGAAGAAGAGCAGGGAAGTTATCCCCGGTGTCCTGGCCAATATTTATCCCTCAATCAACATCACTAAAACAGATTATCTGGTCATTATCACATTGCTGTTTGTGGGAGCTTGCTGTGTACAAATTAGCTGCCGCGTTTCCCACATTACAACAGTGACTCCACTTCAAAAGTACTTAATTGGCTGCAAAGCGCTTTAAGACGTCCGGTGGTCATGAAAGGCGCTATAGAAATGCAATTTTTTTTTTCCTTTAAAATTTTTTAAAATGGGAAACCCGACTCCAACCCGGCCTCTGACTCTGTCCCCTCTTCCCCGTGATTATCGGGGCCTCTGTGTCTCTCACTCTCTCTGGATTAAGTTTCCCTGTGATTTCGGCATCACTTCACACAGCCCGGCTGAAATTCAGAATACGCCATTTAAAAACCAACATGTGCCACACTGAAGTATAACATCAACTTCAACAGCAAGAGAATTTAACAGAAAAACGTTCCACGGTGCTTCGTAGGGGTGTACTGCTCTCCGGCATGGCTATCAATAAGAACATAAGAATTAGGACCAGCCCCTCGAGCCTGCTCCGCCATTCAATAAGATCATGGCTGATCTTTGAAGTCAACTCCACTTTCCTGCTCGATCCCCATATCACTTGATTCCTCTAGAGTTCAAAAATCTATTTATCTCAGCCTTGAATATACTCAATGACAGAGCACCCACAGCTCCTTGGGGCAGAATTCCAAAGATTCACAACCCTCTGAGTCAAGCTGGCATGTCAAATCCGTTGATGTCCAGCTGAATTTTACTATGAGAATTATGACCAGTACGCTTTTATCGACTGCCCGTGCTTGCAAACATCGTACCACCACACCTACGCCGTGAATATGCAATCTCCAGAGAATACAACCGCTACACCAGCAAAGACATGTCAATCCAGGCCGACTTGAACAACCTACCGCCAACCTGTCTCAAATTTAGAAGGCCATTCTGGACCGTCGCCGAAGCCTTCATGATCTCCCTTCAGCCTTGATGACCGATGGTGAAATGCTTGGAAGAACTGTGACATACCGAATGGATTCCTTATAGAGGACCCCACAGTACATCCTGAAGAATCAAACCTTCCTCGCAAACAGTGGACAACTATCAACCACCTCAGAACCGGTCATGGTAGATGCTGTCACCTTCTCCATAGATGGAAGATTAAAGCACCTCCATCCTGCGACTGTGGCGCTCCTAATCAGACCCTGGAGCACATCATTGAACACTGCCCTCAGAGGAAATTCACAGGCAGCCGACAAGATATCCACACTGTTACACAGGAAGATTTCACCTGGCTATCTGACTTGGATATTGACATTTGATTTGCTTTGCTACTAACATAAGAAAGAACAGGAGACAGAGGCATAAAAACAGCTGATCTAAAGAAGGCGATAGTAGGAAGGGTCCCCAAAGAATTGTCAGAGTTGGATTTTAAGGGGGAGATTGAGGTGGCAGGCCAAAGGAGTTTCAGGAGGGAATTGCAAAGCGTGGGGCTGAGGCAGCTATAGGCACAACTACCAATGGTGGGGTGAAGGGAGAGGACAAGAGGGCAGAATAAGAGGAGCGGAGAGTTTAAGAGGCTTATAGGACTGGAAATTTTACAGAGATAGGGAGGGGCAAAGCCATGGAGGGATTTAAACACAAGGTATGAGAATTTTAAATCTGAAGCATTGCGGGGCTTGGAATCAACGTAGATCTTTTGGGCTTCTCATAATGGGAGAATGCACACCTCAACCCTGTGATTTTCTGTCCATTAGTTTTAATGGAAATCACAGACTGCAGGTATGCAATTTCCTGATACCATAGAAGACACTAAAAGCATCCCAATAATAATGGAAAATCAAGGGGCAAAAGAGAGGGAGGAACTTAAAACAATCACTAATCACTAGAGAAAAAGTACTAGGCAAACTAATGGGTCTAAAGGCTGACAAGTCCCCTGGACCTGATGGCCTGCATCCTAGGGTCTTAAAAGAAGTGGCTGCAGGGATAGTGGATGCATTGGTTGGAATCTTCCAAAATTCCCTAGACTCTGGAAAGGTCCCAGCAGATTGGAAAACTGCAAATGTAATGCCCATATTCAAGAAAGGAGGGAGACAGAAAGCAGGAAACTATAGGCCAGTTAGCTTAACATCTGTCATTGGGAAAATGCTGGAATCCATTATTAAGGAAGTAGTAGCAAGACATTTAGAAAATCATAATAAAACCATGCTGACTCTGCTTGATTGTATGAAAGGGAAATCATGTTTGACAAATTTATTAGAGTTCTTTGAGGATGTAATGAGCAGGGTGGATAAAGGGGAACCAGTGGATGTGGTGTATTTGGATTTCCAAAAGGCATTCGATAAGGTGCCACATAAAAAGTTACTGCAAAAGAGCTCATGGTGTTGGGGGTAATATATTAGCATGGATAGAGGATTGGCTAACTAAGAGAAAACAGAGTTGGGATAAATGGGTAATTTTCAGGTTGGCAAACTGTAACTAGTGGGGTGCCACAGGGATCAGTGCTGGGGTCTCAACTATTTACAATCTATATTAATGACTTAGATGAAGGGACCAAGTGTACTGTAGCCAAATTTGCTGACAATACAAAGATAGGTGGGAAAGTAAGTTGTGAGGAGGACACAAAGGCCCCGATTTTCCTGGAGCCGTCGGGCGGGGTTTCAGGCGGGCGGGGGCTGAAAAAAATTAAAATTAAAAAAAAAAAATCGCGACCCCCTCCCCCCCGCCCGATTCCCCGCCCCGCCCAACTTTCGCCCCGGTGTTTCAGCGCGACCCGAATCAGTCCCGCCCGCAGCAGGTGGGACTGGTCGGCGGGAGCCTAATGATCAATAATTGGCATGTTCAATCCTATTTTCAGGGGCCCTTGGAATGTTCAGCCTTTCCCCACGTAAACCACGCCTGGTGGGAACACCGCTGATGAAGCCTGGCGTGAACAATGTCGGCTTGCTTGCTTTCAGCTGCAGGTCAACCAGGCATGAAGAGATTTAATTAGCCAGCATTTGTAGGCTGCAGGACCTTGTTGCTCAAGGCTTGGGGGAACTTGTTGAAGGCTTAGGCACAGCTGTGGAAGGTTGGAGCCTCACACACTTGTCCAGTGTGAGCTCCTGGGAAGCCCCTCTCAGCACCCTAACTCAGCGCTTCCTCAGCGGAGGCATCTGCCAGAAGCATGGGAGGCCTTTTGTTCCTTCCCTTCTTGGCATTAGAGGATCTCCAACAGCAGAGGAGGCTACAGCAGATCCAGCAACAACAGCAGATCCAGCAACAATAGCAGATCCAGCAACAACAGCTGCACCAGCAACAGCAGCACCAGCAGGAGCGACAGGCTGCGGCTCATCCACCTGAGGCAGCACAGGCCAGAAGGGGCCAGCGCATGGAAGGCCGTCGGCGCAGGAGATACCCCCCAAACAGGGTCTACAGACACAGGGTGAGCTACCTCAACATGACTGAGCAGCCAAAGGCGGCTCCGACTTTCGCGAGAGGTAGTGACTGACATCTGCGCAATGCTACAGCAAGACCTGGAGCCCAGAGCACCAGGTCAACACTCCTTACCAGTGGCCATCAAAGTTACCACCGCACTCAACTTTTATGCCTCAGGCTCCTTCCAGGGATCAGCAGCAGACATCAGCGGCATCTCCCAGGCGGCCGCACACACTTGCATCAAACAGGTCACCGATGGCTTCTTTGCCCTCGCACACAATCACATCCATTTCACCCGGGATCGCGTAAGTGTGAGGGCGCGAGCGCGTGGATTAGCTCAGCTGGCAGACTTTCCAAGGGTGCAGGGCGTCATTGACTGCACACGTGGCCCTTAGGGCACCCCATTGCAATCCAGGAGTTTTTGTCAACCGCTTCCACTCCCTTAATGTTCAGCTGGTGTGTGACCACAAGAAGGAGATTTTGCATGTTTGTGCCAAGTACCCTGGCAGCTGCCATGACTCCCTCATACTGTGCCAGTCTACTGTGCCTCCGCTATTCAGTCCACCTAACGAACTTCAGGGATGGCTACTTGGAGACAAGGGATATCCCCTGTGGAGTTGGCTAATGACGCTTGTGAGGAGACCAGCCAACGAAGCCGAGGAGCGCTACAACTCCAGCCACATTTCCACCAGATGCATAATCGAGCAAGCCATCGGATTGCCAAAGATGCGCTTCAGATACCTCGACAGATCAGGTGGAGCCCTACAGTACTCATCAGCCAGGGTCTCCAAAATCCTTGTGGTATGCTGTGTGCTTCACAACATGGCACAGCGTTGTGACTTGCCGATTCCGCAGGACCAAGAGGCTCCTCACAGAACCGCCTCGGATGAGGATGATGCTGAGGAGGAGGAGGAGGAGGACGGAAACGAGCATCCTGCAGAGGCCCGTCAACCAGCGGCACCAGTGTGCGAGAACATTGCTGGCCGGAATGCAAGGAATGCACTCATCCTGGACAGATTTGCGTAGCCTGGTACCTCAAACACTGTAGCCTCACTGCTTCTTAACTGACCATGGGCAGTGGCCCATCCCTGCGCATTTCTACCTATTGGACCAGCTTGCTGACATCTGCAAGTAATCCTAAGGCCTCAATGTGAAATCCCCATTTGCCAAATGACAGACGCCACAACTGTAGCAGTTGCCACCAGATTTTTTATGTACAACAAACTGATGGCATTAAAACTATGTACAAGACTTTTCACCCAAGTTTTTTTAATTCAATTCAATTTTATTTGCCATATGTACTCGTACAATGGAATGCTTACTCCCCGTAGGGACACATCAGCTATTTTTACAGCGCCGTGTACAGAAAGTCAATTCTTTGGCATCCAGTGGCAGTGGGAGCACGATGTCCCTCAGCTGCTCCGTCCTCCTCGTCACCACAGCCTCCTCCTCACTGTTGCCGGCTCAGCTCCTCGTGTGGTGGCCTGCTTCTCCCGCTCACCCTCTGGCCACCATTCCCGGCTCCCCTCCTCCCAGTCGGACTGCGAGTCGTCGTGGCTGCTGCTGCTGCTCGATACACTGTGCTGCCTCCGCCCGACTCGCCGAACACATCCTCTGGTCGCCGCGGCCTCCACCTCACCGTCGCCGGCTCCACGGTCCGACGGCCCGGGCCTGCTTCTCCCGCTTCCGGTCCGGCCTCTGGCTGCTATGCTCGGCTCCCCTCCTCCCAGTCGGAATGCTTCCCCGCTGAGGAGCAGCCAGCCGACGTGCTCTAGCGGGTCGACGTGGCTGCTGCTGCGTCCCGATGCGCTGCGCTGCCTCCGCCCGACTCGCCAAACACCTCGCTCCCGTTGCGGGAGCGAGCGACGAGAGCGGGCCGCCCGAAGCAGGGAGAGTGCACTAGCGCCGGACCGTCTCGGTCGCCATCTTGACTACCCTTGTGATTAGTGGTGCTTTATTTTTCTCTTACGCGTGCTCCTACGTAGTGGTACCCCTGTGGCTTCAGCAGATGTAGAGGCCCCTTGCTCACTTTCCTGCTGCTCCTGTCTCTACACCTTTGGCGGGCGTCCTCTGGGGTGGCGGAGCCTGTGAGGGCTCGCCAGCAGTCTGCTGCTCCTGCAGCTGTGCAGGGGTTGAGACTCCTATCTCACTTGGGTGTGGACTCCGGCAGGGCTCTGACTGAGGGCTCTGAAGTGGCATGGAAGTGTGAGCGCGTGGAGAGGAGCCCCCACTTCCTTGAGGTGTGCCAACAACCTCCCTCTCATGGGTCAGCTCCCCCTCAGTGCCTGCAAGTGGCTGGAGAGCACCTTGCTGCACATCAGGGGGGCCATGGGGACCCGTATCTGCACTGGAAGTCCTGCTCAGAGGGACTTCCATGAAGGTCTGGTTTCGGTGCTCAATAGATGCCCATCGCTCCTCAAGAGATGTCATTCTATTCTGAGCACTCACTATGTTTTCGATACCCTGGCGACTAAGCTCCTCCATGGCCGCAGCCCTCCTCTCCTCGGCCGCAGCCGTCCTCTCCTCGGCTGCAGCCAGCCTTACCATGGAGGTAGCCATCCTTTCCGTGGTGATGCTTTCATGCGCCAATGACTCCAATAAGGCTCTGTTCATGCTCGCCATGGACTCCTCCATTCGCTCCACACTCGCAGCGACCCTGGAGACAAAACCTGCCAGAGATTCCTGCATCTGTGCATGGAGATCCATCACTTCCTCTCTTGCAGATGGACCCAGAGGCATAGGGTCGACATGCAGCTCAGCTGAGCTGGCAAAGGCCTGTGCCCTCCGACGAGGACTTTCCACTGCTGTCCCTGTCTCCACAATCTGCTGATGCTCACTTGTGAGCTGCGATACACCAGGTGACAACACTACTCTATCTCACAAAGGCCCCACCGAGGTGTGAGTGTCTGCGCTGGTGCTGGGCGCGCTGAATTCTGCTGACGCTGCGCCCTCAGAGGTTGAAGCTTCCTCTGAGGCGTCTGGCTGCTCAGCCTCTTCCTCCTCCGCAGTGGGGACGAGGGCTTTGGATGGTCCTGTGGGGGAGTGAAGGAAAGAGTTAGAGATGTGATGCCAAGGTTACATGCACATTGGATTTTGCAGATGCTCATAAGGCCAAATGATGCAGCTTCAGATTCGTTACAGCGATTCATGCTATGTCAATGAGAGAGATGGCAAACTATTCTGTCACCAGCTTGCAGGCTTGCTCCTGTCTCTCCTTCCCCAGCTTCCGGAGCGACGTCACCCCCAGCAATCTCCATCACTGCTTCCTCCCAGGGGGTCAGGCGCGCGATTGAGGGTGGCCCTCCGCCAGTCCTGGCTCGCTCTCTCCTGTTGTGAGCTCTCTTTTCCTGCAATGAGGGAGACAAGTGGAGTTTGAGTGAGAGTGCAGGAGTGAGTGTAGAGATTGCATAGCATAGATACTTAGAAGGAGACAAAGATGGTGTGAGGCTGCAAGACCAACGGCCCTCCCTATGTGCTGTCAGTTGTGTTCCAAGCATCAGAGTGAGAGGCAGTGTGAGGGCTGCATGGTGGAATAGTTATGTGAATGTGAACATAGATAGAGAGGGAATGTGTAAGGGTGCATGGATGTGGCTGTGAAGTGGGATGTGGAGGAAGAGATTGCTGAAGCTGAGTGCTGTTGGGGAAAGGCAATGGGGATCAGGTTGAGGGTGATGGAAACTTCATACTTACTTTTCCTGTACGGTGAAGGTCATGGAAGCGCTTCCTGCACTGCATCCAGGTCCGGCGGGTGACTCCCTGAGAGTTGACCTCTGCAGTCACCTCCATCCATGCAGCCCTGGTCTCTTCCTCCCTGTGCTAGGGAAGAGGACCTCCCTGTGGGCCCTTACCCCATCCACCAATGCCTGGAGTGACGTCTCATCAAATTTGGCGGCAGCTCGGCCTCTGCCGCTGGCAGCAGCTGGTGCAGGCTCCTCTGCCATTCTGCAAGACTGGTTGGGAAGCCTGCAGAGGTTGAAAAGCTTGCTGGACACTTTAAAAGCACCACGAATGATGACATCATACTGTGGGGCTTTCTGACTGGAAATGGACAATTAGCAAGGGTGCCCACACGCTGGAAATAAATTGGCCAATTGAGGGAAAATTGCGTGCAGCTGGTTGACCCATTTAGATTCGGGTCGGAACCCGACATTCAGAGAACCCGACAATTCCCCACACCTTCTGGAAAATCGGGGCCAAAGAGCCTGCAAAGGGATATACAGGAAACTCTCTTTTAACCGGCACCTAAATAACCAAAAATCTCTCTTAACCGGCAAAATTCAGGAGTAGGTTCAGGTAAGTTTTACTTTATATTAGTGGCCGTGTAACCGGGGTTCCTGGATCTGTGGCCATGTAACCGGGGCTCCTGCACCTGTTGCCATGCAACAGGGACTCCTGGATCTGTGGCCGTGTAACCGGGACTCCTGCACAAGTGCCGTGTAACCGGGGCTCCTGCACCTGTGGCCATGTACGGGGCTCTCATACCTTGGTAAGTATACCTCTCTGTAATCCGGACTTTTTGATCAACCGGCACCACGCCGGTCCCCTCGGTGCCGGATAAAAAAGAGTTTCCTGTAGATAGGTTAAGTGAGTGGGCAAAAATTTGGCAGATGGAGTATAATGTGGGAAAATGTGAGGTTATCCACTTTGGTAGGAAGAATAGAAAAACAAAATATTATTTAAATGGAGACTACAGAATGCTGCGGTACAGAGGGATCTGGGTGTCTTCGTACATGAAACACAAAAAGTTAGCATGCAGATACAGCAAGTAATTAGAAAGGCAAATGACATGTTGGCCTTTATTGCGAGGGGGATGGAGTATAAAAGTAGGGAAGTCTTGTTACAAATGTACAGGGCGTTGGTGAGGCCACACCTGGAGTACTGCGTACAGTTTTGGTCTCCTTATTTAAGGAGGGATATACTTGCACTGGAGGCAGTTTCACTGGGTTGATTCCTGGAATGATGGGGTTGTCTTATGAGGAAAGGTTGAGCAGGTTGGGCCAAAACTCATTGGAGTTTAGAACAACGAGAGCTGATCTTATTGAAACATAAGATTCTGAGGGGGCTTGACAAGGTAGATGCTGAGAGGTTGTTTCCCATTATGGGGAATCTAGAACTAGGGAGCATGGTTTCAGAATAAGGGGTCGCCCAGTTAAGACGGAGATGAGGAGGAATTTCTTCTCTCAAGAGGGTCGTGAATCTTTGGAATTCTCTACCCCAGAGAGCTGTGGAGGCTGGGTCATTGAATATATTCAAGACGGAGATAGACAGATATTTGAGTCAAGGGTTATGGGGAACAGGCAGAAAAGTGGAGTTGAGGCCAAGATCAGATCAGCCATGATCTTATTGAATGGCGGAGCAGGCTCGAGGGGCTGAATGGCCTACTCCTGCTCCTATTTCTTATGTTCTTATGATATGCATGTTCAGTTTGCACTGAGAGCACAGAAGTGGTAAATTTGCCACTAGATGCTTTGAGGCGGGAACGTAAAGAAAAATGCCAATGATGGGGAAAGCAGTGGGGGGTGGGCACGTATCTGAAAGTGCAAAAGGGTTGCAGATGAATCGAGAAAGTAGGCTGATGGGTGGGGATGCGGTGGTAAGAAGGTAACTTGATGGTCCAAAGGGAAGACGGCAATTCGGGTCCCATTCTCCTGAGATTTCTTCAAAAAGGCAGCTAGACAATGCTCCTTTCTAATACTTACCAGATCCAAGAAAACTCCTCAAGCCTCCCAAGTGCACCAAACTCCATCCTCAGTCCAGCTGCACCATAGGATCACCTTGTCAGACAGTCTCAGTGCCCACTGCCAGATCCCAGGGCTCCATCCGTGTTCACAAACCCTTAAAATGCATTTCCAGCGCTTCCTGATCCCATGACCAGCCCAATTCTCCCAGATCCTAGAACCTGTCTTCCAGTGATCCTAGAGTCTAAGACCCATCCCAGTGTTTCTGGAACCTCACTTTCTAATGTTTCCCAAAACCCCCATGGAGTTTTCCTAGTCCCCGAGAACCCCTCAAAGTACTGCTAACCCACAGACCCTGCCCAATACTGCCAGACCCAAGGCTCCTTCCCAGTGCTCCCAGAGCCACCCCAATGCTGAAAAGTCAGTGTCCCTGGTAACACTAATTGACATAACAACCTTATTCATATAAAATCTCCAAATTTCCATGAGCAACACCATGGGTGTTACGCTAGTATTAGAAAACATTTTGACATGCTGGTATTCATTTTGCCAATTTTTTTGTCAGCTGTGGTTCAGCTGGAAGCACCCTTGTCTCTGAGTCAGACGGTTGTGGGTTCAGGTCTCACTCCAGAGACTTGAGCGCAAAAATCTAGGCTGACACTCCAGTGCAGTACTGAGGGAGAGCTGCACGGTCGGAGGTGCCATCTTTTGGATGCGACGTTAAACCGAGGCCTCGTCTGCCCTCTCAGATGGACGTTAAAGATCCCATGGCACTATTTTCGAAGGAGAGAAGGGGATTTATCCCCGGTGTCCTGGCCAATATTTAGCCCTCGATCTACATCACTAAAACACAGACTATCTGCTCATTATCACACTGCTGTTTGTGGGAGCTTGCTGTGTGCAAATTGGCTGCCACATTTCCTACATTACAACAGTGACTGCACTTCAAAATGTACTTCATTGTCTGTAAAGCGCTTTGAGACATCTGGTGGTCGTGAAAGACGCTGTATAAATGCAAGTCTTTCTTATCTTTGAGTGCTTTTTAGTTTGGAGGATTTGTAGAGCTCTGCAAGAGAGCTGTATTAATGTCAACATGCAAGAAGCATAGAGCTACAAAGCAAATGTATTGTGAACCACAAATGAAAATGTGTGAGGAAAAGTGTTTTGTTGAGGTTGGCATCACTTCTCGGTTGAGAATCCACATTTTGCCTTTACTTGGGTGAGAAGAATATGGATTTCTGCTCAATTGAAATCACCAAATAGCTACTGTAAGGATAGAAAAGTAGCTTAAGAGATGCAAAACGGAAACAAAATTCCTTCCACATTGAGCCACTATTCACTTCAGGAATGAATCTTGGCATCAGGATGGAAAAGGCTATATTTTAACAGCAGCATGTGTGACAACAGTAACACTAAACTTGAAATGTTGCCACTGCTTGTTTACAGTATTTTGCAATGCGTTCTGAAAACAGAAACAAAAACAGCAGAAAAAGGGCTAACTTAAAGGAAGGAAATCCTGGGAGAACTGCACCATTATTCAAGTGAGATGGGGAGCTGCTGATAAAAAGTCCCGAATTTAGACACGTTATATAAGTAGAATTTGTGTTTTTTTAACATTAAGTACTGCTTCAAAGCTAAAGAATGAAAGATGCAAATTCTTTCCTTAAATTTTTGAATTATATCGTTATAAAAATCCACTCCTTAACCAGATAGAAAGATCTGTTTATTCAATATTTATCAGTCAGCCTGATATATTCAATCTCCTTCCTCGTTAAGATTTGAAAGGCATTATAAGTTGTATTTTGCTCCTAACACTATTTAGTGCTTCTAGCTGCAAAGAAAGCATACAAGATGATCATGCAAGGTAGACAAGGTGGCCCATAATTTGCGGTCAGCAGCGAAGCAAAGTTGTTCGCCGCTGACCCCGAAGTAAGCTTCCCACAAAGATCTCGCGATCTCTGTGGCGAGAAGTTTGGTTTTTCCGACGTTCAGTTGCGATCAGTGTAAGTTAATGGGGAATTCCTAACGCGAGCTGCTGTGACGTCAACAAGCTGTCTAAGCAGCCAATCACAATGTAGAATTCTCACAGACAGAGAACCAGGAAGTGAGTAAGCTCCTTTTATTCTAACTTTTTAAAAGTGTTAGAGAGCAAAACAAAGATTGGGGCTCTCACATGGGGAAAAGACAAACCTGAAATAAACATGATTAAAAAAAATTGTAATTTTTTTAATTAAAAATCAATAAATTTGACACTCCACAAAATTCAAATTAGTTTTTCAGGGCAACGTTTTTTTAGCAGTCAATATACTGTTAAAACCCCAGTTACACCTAATCCAAAAAGGTCTCATTTATAATGGGGTATTTAACAGCGATAAATAATAAACGGCTAGTAAGAGGAGGGGTCGGACCAATTAGGGACAATAAAAAAGGCCTATGCATGGAGGCAGAGGGCATGGCTAAGGTACTAAATGAGTACTTTTCATCTGTCTCCACCAAAAGAGAAGATGCTGCCAAAGTCATAGTGAAAGCGGAGGTAGTGGAGATACTGGATGGGATAAAAATTGATAAAGAGGAGATACTAAAAAGGCTGGCTGTAGTTAAAGTAGATAAGTCACCAGGACCGGACAGGATCCATCCTAGAATGCTGAGGAAAGTTAAGGTGGAAATCACGGAAGTACTGGCCATAATCTTCCAATCCTCCTTAGATACGTGGGTGGTGCCAAAGGACGAAAGAATTGCAAATGTTACACCCTTGTTCAAAAAAGGGTATAAGGATAAACTTAGCAACTACAGACCAGTCAGTTTAACCTCGGTAGTGGGGAAGCTTTTAGAAACGATAATCAGGGACAAAATTAACAGTCACTTGGACAAGTGTGGATTAATTAAGGGAAGTCAGCACGGATTTATTAAAGGCAAATCGTGTTTAACTAATTTGATCAGGTTTTTTGATGCAGTAACAGAGGGTTGATGAGGGCAATGCAGTTGATGTGGTGAACATGGACTTCCAAAAGGCATTTGATAAAGTGCCACATAATAGGCTTGCCAGCAAAGTTGAAGCCCATGAAATAAAAGGGACAGTGGCAGCATGGATTCGAAATGGGCTAAATGACAGGAAACAGCGAGAAGTGGGGAACGGTTATTTTTCGGACTGGAGGAAAGTATACAGTGGTGTTCCCCAGGTGTCAGTACTAGGACCACTGCTTTTCTTGATATATATTAATGACTTGGACTTGGGTGTACAGGACACTATTTCAAAATTTGCAGATGACACAAAACTTGGAAGTATAGTGAACAGTGAGGAGGAGAGTGATAGACTTCAAGAGGACATAGACAGGCTGGTGAAATGGGCGGACACATGGCAGCTGAAATTTAACGCAGAAAAGTGCGAAGTGATACATTTTGGTAGGAAGAACAAGGAGGCAATATAAACTAAAGGATACAATCCTAAAGGTGGTGCATGAACAGAGAGACCTGGGGGTACAGTATATGTGCACAAATGGTTGAAGGTGGCAGGGCAGGTTGAGAATTGGTTAAAAAAGCATACGGGACGCAGCCTTTATAAACAGAGGCATAGAGTACAAAAGCAAGCAAGTTATGATGAACCTTTATAAAATGCAGGTTCAGCCTCAACTGGACTATGGTATTCAATTCTGGGCACCCCACTTTAGGAAGGATGTGAAGGCCTTAGAGAGGGTGCAGAAAAGATTTACGAGCATGGTTCCAGGGATGAGGGACTTCAGTTACGTGGATAGATTAGAGAAGCTGGGGTTGTTCTCCTTGGAGCACAGAAGGTTGAGAGGAGATTTGATAGAGGTGTTCAAAATCATGAGGGGTCTGGACAGAGTAGAGAGAGAGAAACTGTTCCCATTGGCGGAAGGGTCGAGAACCAGAGGACACAGATTTAAGGTGATTGGCAAAAGAACCAAAGGTGACATGAGGAAAAACTATTTTACGCAGCGAGTGGTTAGGATCTGGAATACACTGCCTGACAGGGTGGTGGAGTCAGACTCAATCTTGGCTTTCAAAAGGGAATTGGATAAGTACCTGAAGGAAAACAATTTGCAGGGCTACGGGGAAAGGGTGGGGGAGTGGGACTAGCTGAAGTGCTCTGGCAGAGAGCCAGCACGGGCTCGACAGGCCGAATGGCCTCATTCTGTGCTGTAACCATTCCATGATTCTATGATTGTACCGTGGAAAAGGCAAAGTTTTCTTCCGTTTCCCTGTTTGCCGGCTGTGGGGGCGGGGGGAAGCTGGGGCCAGTGTCGGAGCAGTGAATGACTGACCACGACTTCAGGATTTCCGTGTTAGCAAGCGCTAAATCCTGAAGTTGCGGTCGGTTTCTAAGGGGGTAATAACAGCGAACGCTGTTCATTCGCTGTTATTACCCATCTCTAGAATTGAAAGAAAAACTTGGATAAATTAGCAAACCAAAACCTCGCTCATATGCTTCAGTTTGTATAAGAGGTCGAGCAAGTGGAAATTTTCACATTACAGCTTTTGGTTTGTTGAGGAAAATACCTATTTTCTAAATAGTTTACATATTTGAGATCTGCGCTGATGACCTGCTGCAATTAAAGCACTTCTGCAATAAATAAAAGTTGTTTTTAACCACAACCAGCTGAGTTTCATTTGTGTGTGCGTGCATGCATTATTAAAGAGAGAGAAAGGGAGAAAACTTCTCTGCTCCCTATCGTAACTCAAATATAACTAATTTAAAAACATCAATAGCTTAACAAGTAGAAATGATAGTACGTGATATTTATCCAATGATGAAATGCGATGTTCCAATGCATTTGCAATAATATTTTCATGCATTAATGGCTCTTGAAGCAATCCATCAGGTCTTGTAGCTGGACAACACCATATACAATTGAACCCCAGCAAATCTTCTTACAAATAGTTGCTTCCAGTAACTGAAAGGTAAATACATAATAGCATTCAACAATCTGGCATAACAGACGGGTAGTACTAAGCTACAAGGTAGTAACTGAATCAAACTGTTCCAATGATATCAAACTGTCAAAATGCGAGCAATTTATGGATGTCAAACAGAAACCTGAAACAATACGATATTATACGATGCGTTATTCCTTTATATCGTAAATCAACAAGGCTCCCAAGAGCTTTTCAATCCCAGATTATTGGTAAACATAATGGGCCAGGAATTGCTGGCAAGTCGCTAAAAGTTTGTTGTTGTCGTGAGGCCCCTCACTGAACTTAATGGTGATTGTGAATTTCATGGTGGATTTACAACATGAAGAAGAATTATTTAGGGCTTGTAATTAATGTTGTAGACTAGGACCCTGGTAATGACACAAAGGCGTTCGACACCGTCAACCATGAGGGATTATGGAGTGTCCTCCTCAAATTCGACTGCCACCAAAAGTTTGTCACCATCCTCCGCCTGCTTCATGACGACATGCAAGCCGTGATCCTGACCAACGGATCCACCACAGACCCAAGTCACGTACAGACCGGGGTCAAGCAAGGCTGTGTCATCGCACCAATGTTCTTCTCGATCTTCCTTGCTGTAATGCTCCATCTCACCCTCAGTAAGTTCCCCGCTGGAGTGGAGCTAATCTACAGAACAAATGGGAAACTGTTCAACCTCCGTCGCCTCCAGTCCAGATCCAAGGTCGTCCCATCCTCTGTCATCGAATTACAGTATGCAGACGATGCTTGCGTCTGCACACACTCGGAGGTCGAACTCCAAACCACTCGATCAGCTCTCTGGAGTGGGACTTGAACTGACAACCTTCTGACTCAGAGGCAAGAGTGCTACCCACTGAGCCATGGCTGACATTGGGTGTTCCACCATTTCTGATCATGATGGACAGGGCTGCTGGTTCTATACTTCATGGGTCAAAAATATTTGTAAATTTTGCACGCCTACCCTGCCATTCATTCACTCATTAACTTCTCAAACACCTTCACCGAAGCATACGAGAGCATGGGCCTTACACTAAACATCCGTAAGACAAAGGTCCTCTACCAACCTGCCCCCGCCACACATTACTGCTCCCCGATTATCAAAATCCATGACGAGGCCTTAGACAACGTGGACCACATTCCATCCCTTGGGAGCCTACTGTCAACAAGGGCAGACGTCGATGATGAAGTCCAACACCGCCTTCAGTGTGCCAGTACAGCCTTCGGTCACCTAAGGAAGAGAGTATTTGAAGACCAGGACCTCAAACCCGGCACCAAGCTCATGGTCTACAGAGCAGTAGTGATTCCCGCCCTTCTGTATGCTGCAGAGGCATGGTCCATGTACAGCAGGCACCTCAAAGCACTGGAGAGGTACCACCAACGCTGCCTCCGCAAGATTCTGCAAATCCATTGGCAGGATAGGCGCACCAATGTCAGTGTTCTCGCTCAGGCCAACATCCCCAGCATCGAAGCTTTGACCACGCTCGATCAGCTCTCTGGAGTGGGACTTGAACTGACAACCTTCTGACTCAGAGGCAAGAGTGCTACCCACTGAGCCATGGCTGACATTGGGTGTTCCACCATTTCTGATCATGATGGACAGGGCTGCTGGTTCTATACTTCATGGGTCAAAAATATTTGTAAATTTTGCACGCCTACCCTGCCATTCATTCACTCATTAACTTCTTAAGGACTAATACAGCAATTCCCAAACACAACTGGGTTACAATGTCTTTGTCTGCTTGTTCTTTTTTATTTTTTTTCTTACTTTTCCTTTCCGGCTCTCTATTCGCTCTCTCTCTTAATCCACTCTCTTTCTTTCCCTCTCTTTACTCCTCTTCCTGTGTATATTTTATTTGACTCTAATTCACCCTATTTTCTTCTCCGTCTTTTGCTCTGTTTCTTTCTCTATCTTTTGTTATTGGTTAAGGAGCCAAGCCATCGGGCGTGACACCCATGACTTCCCAGATACGACATTGACATCGCTGCGCTGTTATCGCATCAACATTCCAGCAATTTGCGGTGCAAATATAGCGCAACATCAATGGCGAGCAAAAAAGGTCCAATTACGTCAGTCGCTGCCAAACCCATCATTGCAGCAATTTCTGGCCTACTACTGTATGTTTTATTCAACAGCCCAACAAGTAAAACTGATATCTAGTCAAGTCAACAAACTGAATTTATTCATTGGCAATTTTATATTTTTATATATTGCTATATAAATATGACAGCTTGCAGCTTTAAATGAAGATGGAATGGAACAAGATCATGAGCAGCCTGTAGCAATCTTTTGATTTATATCCACCTAGTGGCAGTTTAGTTCTATCGCAGCAGTCATGTATTTCAAATGTTGGACAGAAGACAAATTAACTAAAACTGTCCAAAATTTCCACAAGAGTCACTGCTTTCAGCAAGAACTGTCTACAGAACTTACCTTCTACCTTAATCATAATCATGAACAGGGCTACAGGAAAGATGTGATTGCAGGGGCTACAGAGGAGATTTACGAAGATGTTACCAGGACTGGAGAATTTTAGCTATGAAGAAAGATTGGATAGGCTGGGGTTGTTTTCTTTGGAACAGAGGAGGCTGAGGGGAGACGTAATTGAGGTGTATAAAATTATGAGGGGCCTAGATAGAGTGGATAGGAAGGACCTATTTCCCTTAGCAGAGAGGTCAATAACCAGGGGGCAGAGATTTAAAGTAATTGGTCGAAGGATTAGAGGGGAGTTGAGAAGAACTTTTTTCACCCAGAGGGTGGTGGGGGTCTGGAACTCACTGCCTGAAAGGGTGGTCGAGGCAGAAACCCTCACTGCATTTAAAAAGTACTTGGATATGCACTTGAAGTGCCATAACCTACAGGGCTACAGGCCAAGAGCTGGAAAGTGGGAGCAGACTGGATAGCTTTTTGTCACCTGGCAGACACGACGGCGGACCTGGAAGGAGTCGGCAGCAGAACTTAAACAGAGCGGGACCCGGAAGTACAAATCCAGCGAATTCCAAAAGAACAGCAAAATCAAGGAGTGGCGTCACAGGACTGCAGGTAGGTGATTGGTGAGTGAGTATTAGCGTTCTATTCTCTCTAACTTAACTAAATAAACTAATTAACATAACTATAAATAATCGTGTGAATAAAGACTTTAACTAAGAGAGCAAGAGAAGCGGCCGGGGATAAAGGTAGGCCGGACTTTTAAGACTCTTAGTGGGCGAAATTTCTCTCGTTTGCGCCTCCAGTGGGAGGCGTAACAGCTCGCAAACGGCTCCCCCCCACCACCCCCGACTGCTGCAGGGGTCGTGAATAGTGAGGCCTGGCCGCTCGCGGGGTGCCATTTAAAGTTGCGGTGGCCGGCCGGCATGAAAAAAATTCGGCAATTTAAAACAAACATTTTTGCACGTGATTTAGCGCTTCACTTCCCTCTTGGAGCAAAAAATGGGAATTTGTCAAATGTTTGAAAAGGTTAGCACCTGGCATGGGGAATTTCTCCCCCTCAATCTGAAGTTTATTTCTGTAAGTTTTTTAATAGTCGAATAAATGGAGACATGACAGGGCAACTCAGTCCCGCGGACTGCACATCCTGTGCCATGTGGGAAATCCAGGACACTTCTCCCGTCCTGGACAACCACATGTGCAGGAAGTATCATCAGCTGGAGGAGCTCGAGCTCCGGGTTTTGGAGCTTGAGCAGCAGCTGGCATCACTGCGGTGCATCAGTGAGGCCGAGAGCTACATGGATAGCACGTTTCAGGAGGTGGTCATCCCGCAGTGTAAGAGTGTGCAGGCAGAAAAGGAATGGGTGACCGTCAGGCAGACAAAGAGGACCAGGCAGGTAGTGCAGGAGTCCCTTGAGTACATCTCACTTTCCAACCAGTATTCTGGCGAGGGCAATGGTTCCTCTGGTGAGTACAGCCAGAGCCAAGTCTACAGCACCACGGGTAGCTCAGCTGTACGGGGGGGGGGAGGGAGGAGGAAGATCGGGAAGGCAATAGTGGTAAGGGATTCAATAGTTAGGGGAACAGACAGGCGTTTCTGCGGCTGCAGATGTGACTCCAGGATGGTATGTTGCCTCCCTGGTGCCAGGATCAAAGATGTCACTGAGCGGCTGCAGAACATTCTGAGGGGGGAGGGTGAACAGCCAGAGGTCGTGGTCCATATTGGTACTAACGACACAGGTAGAAAAAGGGATAAGATCCTGCAGGCAGATTTTAGGGAACCATCGCCCTCACCAGTATTCAGTTCTGACAAAGGGTCATCGACTTGAAATGTTAACTCTGTTTCTCTCTCAACAGATGCTGCCTGAGCGGCTGAGTATTTCCAGCATTTTCTGTTTTTATTACAGGTTTACAGTGCATGTGTGTAAACGCACGAAGCGTGGTAAATAAGGTTGGTGAGCTGCAGGCGCAAATAGCCACATGAGAATATGATGTCACGGAAACAATGGACAACTGGCCCAAAAAAGGGCAGGATTGGGTTTTAAATATTCCTGGATAGAAGGTGTTCAGGAAAGATAGGGAAGGATAGAAAGGAGGTGGGGTGGCAGTATTGATTAAGGAGAATGTTACAGTGCTGGAGAGAGAGGATTTCCTGGAGGGGTCAAGGACAGAATCTATTTGTTCAGAGTTAAGAAATAATAGAGATGCCATTATACAACTACGTGTATTCCATAGGCCACCAACTAGTGGGAAAGATATAGAGAAGCAAATTTGCAGGGAAATTAGAGAGAGGTGCAAGAACTATAGTGTAGTAATAATGGGGGACTCCAATTATCCTAATATAGGCTGGGATAATAATAGTGTAAAGGGCAGAGATGGGGAAGAATTTGTGTTCAGGAAAACTTTTTTGATCAGTACGTTTCTGGCCCAATGAGGAAGGAGGCATTGCTGGATCTGGTTCTGGGGAATGAGGTTGGTCAAGTGGAGCAAGTGTCAGTACGGGAACATTTAGGGAACACGGATCACAGTATGATAACGTTTAGATTAGCTATGGAAAACAGGGAGCAATCTAGAGTAAAAATGCTTAATTGGAGGAAGGCAAATTTCAGTGGGTTGAGAACGGATCTGGTCTGGGTAAATTGGATTCAAAGATTGGCAGGCAAAACTGTAATCGAACAATGGGCTGTCTTAAAAGAGGAGATGGTTCGGGTACAGTCGAGGTACATTCCCACGAGGGGGAAAGGTAGGGCAACTAAAACCAGCGCTCCCTGGATGACGAAGAAATACAGAGTAAGATGAACCAGAAAAAGGGTGCATATGACAGATGTCAGGTTGAGAATACAAGTGTGAAACATAGAAAAATAGGAGCAGGAGTAGGCCATTCGACCATTCAATATGATCATGGTTGATCCTCTATCTCAATACCATATTCCCGCTCTCTCCCCATACCCCTTGATGCCTTTTGTGTCTAGAAATCTATCTATCTCCTTCTTAAATATATTCAGTGACTTGGCCTCCACAGCCTTCTGTGGTAGAGAATTCCACAGGTTCACCACCCTCTGAGTGAAGAAATTTCTCCTCATCTCAGTCCTAAATGTCCTACCCCATATCCTGAGACTGTGACCCCTCATTCTAGACCCCCCAGCCAGGGGAAACATCCTCCCTGCATCCAGTCTGTCTAGCCCTGTCAGAATTTTATACGTTTCAATGAAATCCCCTCTCATTCTTCTAAACTCCAGTGAATACAGGCCTAGTCGACCCACTCTCTCCTCATACGACAGTCCTGCCATCCCAGGAATCAGTCTGGTGAACCTTCGCTGCACTCCCTCTATGGCAAGTATATCCTTTCTTAGGTAAGGAGACCAAAATTGCACACACTACTCCAGGTGTGGTCTCACCAAGGCCCTGTATAACTGTAGTAAGACATCCTTGCTCCGTACTCAAATCCTCTTGCAATGAAGGCCAACATACCATTTGCCTTCCTAACTGCTTGCTGCACCTGCGTGTTTGCTTTCAGTGACTGGTGTACAAGGACACTCAGGTCCCTTTGTACATCAACATTTCCCAATCTATCACCATTTAAATAATACTCTGCCTTTCTACCGAAGTGGATAACTTCACATTTATCCACGTTATACTGCATCTGCCATGTATTTGCCCACTCACTCAACTTGTCTAAATCGCCTTGAAGCCTCTTTGCATCCTCCTCACAACCCCACCTAGTTTCATGTCGTCAGCAAACTTGGAAATATTACATTTGGTTCCTTCATCCAAATATTGTGAATAGCTGGGGCCCAAGCACTGTTCCCTGCGGCACGCTAGTCACCGCCTGCCACCCCGAAAAAGACCCATTTATTCCTACTCTCTGTTTCCTATCTGTTAACAAATTTTCAATCCATGCCAGTATATTACCCCCAATCCCATGTGCTTTAAGTTTGCACACTAACCTCTTATGTTGGACTTTATCAAAGGCCTTTTGAAAATCCAAATGCACCACATCCACTGGTTCTCCCTTATCTATTCTACCAGTTACATCCTCAAAAAACTCCAGTAGGTTTGTCAAACACGATTTCCCTTTCATAAATCCATGTTGATTTTGTCTAATCCCGCTGATTGACTTTGTCTAATCCCGTTGAATCAGGCTGAATATAAAGTTCAGAGGGGAAGTGAAAAAGAAAATTAGAGGAGCAAAGAGAGAGTATGAGAATAGATTGACAACCAACATAAAAGAGAATTCAAAAGTCTTCTATAGGCATATAAATAATAAACGGGTAGTAAGAGGAGGGGTGGAGCCGATTAGGGACCAAAAAGGAGACCTACGCATGGAGGCAGGGGGCATGGTTGAGGTACTAAATGAGTTATTTGCATCTGTCTTCACCAAGGAAGAAGATGCTGCCATAGACATAGTGAAGGAGGAGGTAGAGGAGATACTGGATGGGATAAGAATTGATAAATACGAGGTGCTGGAAAGGCTGGCTGTACTTAAAGTAGATAAGTCACCAGGACCGGATAGGATGCATCCTAGGACTCTGAGGAAAGTGGAGGTGGAAATCGCGAAGGTACTGGCCATAATCTTCCAATCCTCCTTAGAAACAGGGGTGGTGCCAGAGGACTGGAGAATTGTAAATGTTACACCCTTGTTCAAAAAAGGGTGTAAAGATAAACCCAGCAACTACAGGCCAGTCAGTTTAACCTCGGTAGTGGGGAAGCTTTTAGAAACAATAATCAGGGACAAAATTAACAGTCATTTGGACAAGTGTGGATTAATTAAGGAAAGCCAGCACGGATTTGGTAAAGGCAAATTGTGTTTAACTAAATTGATTGAGTTTTTTGATGAGGTAACAGAGAGGGTTGATGAGGGCAATGCGGTTGATGTGGTGTATATGGACTTCCAAAAGGCATTTGATAAAGTGCCACATAATAGGCTTGCCAGCAAAGTTGAAGCCCGTGGAATAAAAGGGACGGTGGCAGCATGGATATGAAATTGGCTATGTGACAGTAAGCAGAGAGTAGTGGTGAACGGTTGTTTTTCGGACTGGAGGAAGGTATACAGTGGTGTTTCCCAGGGGTAGGTACTAGGACCACTGCTTTTTTTGATATATATTAATGACTTGGAATTAGGTGTAGAGGACACAATTTCAAAATTTGCAGATGACACAAAATTTGGAAGTATAGTGAACAGGAAAAACTGTAATGGAACAATGGGTGATCGTTAAGGAGGAGATGTTCCAAGTACAGGCTAGGTACATTCCAACAAGAGGGAAGGGTAAGGGAACCAAAGCAATGGCTCCTTGGATGACGAGGGAGATAGAGAAGATGATGAAACAAAAAAAAGAGGGTATATGATGCATGTCAGGTGAATTCTTCAAGGGGGAACCAGACCAAATACAATAAGTTGAGAGGGGAAATGAAGATGAAAATAAGATTGGCAAAGAGAGAACATGAGAGTAGAATGGCGGTTAACATAAAAGGGAACCCAAAAATCTTCTACCGGCATGTAAACAGTAAGCGGGTAGTAAGAGGCAGGGTGGGGCCTATTAGGGACAAAGGAGGTGATACATGCTTAGAGGCACAGCACAAGGCTAGAATACTAAATGAGTACTTTGTACCGGTGTTTACTAAGGAGGTGGTTGCTGACAAAATATCGGTATAAGTGGAAAAGGTAGAAGCAATGGAAGGGGTGAAAATTGATAGACAGGATGTACTAGAAAGACTGGGTATGCTTAGAGTGGATAAGTCGCCTGGTCCAGATGGCTTGCATCCCAGATTGCTAAGGGAATTGGGGGAGGAGATAGCGGAAGGGCTTGCCATAATTTTCCAATCTTCCCTAGATGCAGGGGAGGTGCCTGAGGATTGGAAAGTGGCAAATGTGACACCATTGTTCAAGAAAGGGTTTAAGGACAATCCTAGTAACTACAGGCCAGTCAGTTTAACATCAGTGGTAGGTAAAGTTTTAGAAACAATAATCAAGGAAAAAATTAACGGGGACTTGGAGAGGTTTAAGCTAATTAAGGAGAGCCAACATGGATTTGTAAAAGGCAGGTCGTGTTTGACTAACCTAATTGAATTTTTTGATGAAGTAACAGGGAGGATTGATGAAGGGAATGCAACAGATGTTGTCTACATGGATTTTAGGAAGGCGTTTGACAAAGTACCACATAGAAGGCTGGTTAACAAAATTGAGGCTCATGGAAAAGGTGGGTCAGCGGCAGCTTGGATAAGGAATTGGCTTAAGGACAGAAAACAGCGAGTTGTGGTAAATGGCTGTTTTTCAGACTGGAGGATGGTAGACAGTGGTGTTCCCCAAGGGTCAGTGCTGGGGCCACTGCTTTTTTTGATATATATAAATGACCTGGATATTGGAATACAGAGTAGAATTTCTAAAATTGCCAATGACACCAAACTTGGGGGTGTGGCAAACAGTGAGGATGATACCAATCGACTGCAGCAGGACATAGAAAGGCTAGCAGAATGGGCAGACAAGTGGCAGATGGAATTTAATACAGAGAAGTGTGAGGTGATGCATTTTCCCAGAAGGAACAGGGAGAGGCAATATACACTTAATGGCACAGTTTTAAAGAATGCACAGGGACAGAAGGACCTGGGAGTTAATGTGCATAGGTCCCTGAAGGTGGTGGGACATATTGAGAGAGTGGTTAGCAAAGCATATGGGATCTTGGGCTTCATAAATAGAGGTATTGAGTACAAAAGTAGAGAAGTTATGCTGAACCTTTATAAACCGCTGGTTAGGCCACAACTGGAGTATTGCATCCAGTTCTGAATGTGAAGGCCACAACTGGAGTATTGCGTCCAGTTCTAGATGTGAAGGCCCTTGAGAGGGTGCAGAGGAGATTTACCAGAATGGTTCCGGGGATGGGGGATCTTAACTACAAGGACAGGTTGGAGAAGCTGGATTTGTTTTCATTAGAGCAAAGGAGGTTGAGGGGTGAGTTGACAGAGGTGTACAAGATTATGACGGGTTTGGATAGGCTAGACGGGGAAAGGCTGTTCCCACTAGTTGATGGTACAAGGACTAGGGGACACAGATTTAAGGTTTTGGGCAAGAGATACGGAGGTATGTGAGGAAAAACTTTTTTACGCAGCGAGTGGTGAGGACCTGGAACTCGCTGCCGACGGAAGTGGTGGAAGCGGAGACACTCAATGTTTTCAAGGGGAGACTGGATAGGCAGTTGAGGGAAATAAACTTGTAGGGTTACGGGGATAGAGCGGGGGAATGGGACTGACTGGATTACTCGACAGAGAGCCGGCATGGACTAGATGGGCCAAATGGCCTTCTTCTGTGCCGTTATGAATCTATGCCTTATGACTCTATGATAGACTTCAAGAAGACATAGACAGGCTGGTGAAACTTTATAAAACACTGGTTCGGCCTCAACTGTAGTTTTGTGTCCAATTCTGGGCACCGCACTTTAGGAAGGATGTGACGGGTACAGAGAAGATTTACGAGAATGTTTCCAGGGATGAGGGACTTCAGTTACGTGGATAGACTGGAGAAGCTGGGGTTGTTCTCCTTAGAGCAGAGAAGGTTGAAAGGATTTGATAGAGGTATTCAAAATCATGAGGGGTCTAGACAGAGTAGATAGAGAGAAATTGTTCCCATTGGCGGAAGGGTCGAGAACCAGTGGACACAGATTTCGGGTGATTGGCAAAAGAACCAAAGGCGACATGAGGAAAAACTGTTTTACGCAGTGAGTGGTTAGGATCTGGATTGCACTGCCTGAAAGGGTGGTGGAGGCAGACTCAATCATGGCTTTCAAAAGGGAATTGGATAAGTGCCTAAGGGGAAAAGATTTGCAGGGCTATAGGGAAAGCGCGGGAAAGTGGGACTAGCTGAAGTGCTCTTGCAGAGAGCCGATACGGCCTCGGCAGACTGAAATGGCCTCCTTCTGTGCTGTAACCATTCTATGATGGGCCAAATGGCCTCCTTCTGTGCCATAAATTTCTATGATTCTATGACTACCATCCAATTGGAATTGTTGCACATTTAACCTACTGGCAAACGATAAGCAATTTTGTTTGGGATTAGCAGATTTTCTTTTTTTCTTACTTTCAAAATTAGCATCAACTTATATTATCATTACGCTTGGCAGCAACAACTGTAGTATAACGGTCACTCGTGTCCAACAAACTAATTCAATGGGGTATATTTTCCAATTGGGCCTTTTGTTGGACGTTGCATTGCTCACAGCAGCTAGTCCAATTTCTCAGCCCATATTGAGCCTGGTGTCAGGAGCTTGCTGGGGGCACAGTAAATTGTGTGTAAGCGGCTCTTCAATTGGCCACTTGAAGCTAAGAGGCCACACATAGGAACATAGGGCCAGGAGTAGGCCATTTGATCCCTCGAGCCTGTTCCACCATTCAATTAGATCATGGCTGATCTGTATCTTAACTCCATCTACCCGCCTTGGTTCCGTAACCCTTAATACCCTTACCCAACAAATATCTATCAATCTCAGTTTTTAAATCTTCAATTGACTCCCCCCCACCCCCAGCCTCAACAGCTTTGTGTGAAGAAGTGCTTCCTGACATCATACCTGAATGGTCTAGCTCTAATTTTAAAGTTATTCCCCCTTGTTCTGAACTCCCCACCAGAGGATATAGTTTCTCTCTATCTACCCTATCAGCTCCTTTAATCATGGGAATAAAAATGTTGTTAGCCTTATTATTTCTCACATATATATTTCATACTTTGCAAAGGCTATTTGGGTAACAGAAACACAGGAGCTAGCACAATAAAGATGCAGGCAGGAAACAAATTCTGTGGCCAAGTGATGGAATAGCACAACACTGGTGACGTAGAGGTGGTACAGGATGAGGTGGCAGTAGGGAGAGTGGGCCTGCTTGCCATTCCAGGGCTCTCACCCCACAGGATAGCATTGTAGCAAGCATGGGTGGAGGGGAAAGAGAAGGGTTTGAGGGTGCAACTGGCAATTACTGCCTCTGCTAGTTCCAGCCCACTGTTGCATGTGCTTGCAAAGATGGCACAACTCTGCATCTGGCTGTCTGCTGAACGTAGCCAGTTCTGCAATCATTAACAGGCATCTCTGCTAACTGTGGGTGGGAGGGTACCGACAGGTGGACAGAGTCTGCCTTTGGTGCAGCCCGATTTGCACTGTACCTTTCCATTGCTCCTCCTCTTCTTTGTCCAAAAACCACATTGTTCCAATAACATGGATTTTCCAAAACAAATAGTCGTGAAAGAGCAGTTAGCATAAACTCTCAAGACCCAACAAACTGAAAATAGGAAAGAAATAAAAGCAATTCAAGAGGTTCATGAAGTCTCAAAGTGCTGCTCCAAATCTTACTTTTGGACTGTTTAAATGAACATCCACAAACAGCATATCTCAGCAGCCCTGAGTGCCCACTTTGTATAAGGGCAGATAGATGACTGAGCGTTATACTGACGTAAATCCCAGGAACTGCGTGAACATCAAAATGTCATCAGTGCCTAACTTTAACATAATTAACTATAAACTGGCAGGAACTTCTGGCACCAGAACAAAATCTAATTGGAGCATCAATTTAGCAGAAATCGGCTTTAATGGATTGCCATTAATTTTCCAATTGATTCGAATCACCTTATGCTGCAACTAAGTGGAAAATTTACCCTAGGCTGTATAATCACAAAGCAGTATTTAGAAACCACGCAATAAATCACCACATAAAAAAAACATTTCATTACAAATCAGATTATACTGCCTCTCCATGTTGTTCCTCCCAAAGTGCATCACTTCACACTTATCTGCATTAATTGCATCTGCTGTGTGTCTGCCCATTTCACCAGTCTATGTCCTCCTGAAGTCTGCTACTCTCCTCCTCACGAGTTACTACTAATAGCTGCCATCCTGCTGATCTGTGGGGCCAAAGATCCAGGCCCCAAAGAAATGGTGATGGCTGAAGTCCGCCTGCCCAATACTGCCGTCTCTCAACACAGCAACATGCCAGACCTCCAGCTTTGCCCCATCAGAGCAACACAGCAGCGGAATGTGTGACACGTTACCAGGTTGCCAAAGCGCACGCTCCAGAAATGCAGAAGCTCTATGACAGGAGCAACCCGAGACGAGGGCCATCTCAGTCCTATGACCTTTCTGTACAGCAAGAGCAGCCAATCATTTTGTGCAATCCTGGCCCTCAGGTTGCACCTAGGAGACACCAGAACAGGTGAAAGAAGAGCACATGTAGCCACCCGGGGGAAATACAATGTTAATAAAGAGTATGGTTGGCTTGTGTTCGCTGGACTTCACTGGATTAAAATAGAATATGCACTGACACGGCACTTTATTCATGAAGGTTACAGTCATACAGGAAAGAGTGCACTATATGGGTGCTGACTTATTTACTCAGGTAATGATTATTGCATGCACATGTAGGGGCAAAAAGAGTTTTATGTGTTGTCATGTTGTGGGATGGGTAGTGGATTGAGTTGACAGTCCCGTTACTGGAAAGTGGAGGAGAAGGAGATACGATGGTGGTATCAAAGGCAGACTGTGTTACACAGAAGAGAAGCCTTGAGTGATGAAATGTGCTCTGATGTCCCTTGCACCAGCCACTGAGCAGTTCTCTGACTATTGGTCATCATGATATTCTCCGCTATGTAGTTCTGGAGCCAAGGTCTCCCAGGCTGCAATGTCAATGTCCAGCCCTTCTGGAATGGCGAAGTTGTGAAGGGGAGGCTACAACTACTCATGACACACATTCTGAAGTGTACTCTTACTGGAGTCATTATCCATGGGAGCAAGGTAGGCTTCATCACCCAGAAGCCATTCACTGATGTCTTCCCTGAAGCAGTGAGGGAGGATTAAATTTCACAGTATGAAGGCATTATGACAACTTCCAGCTATTTGGGCAGTTACATGGAGGATCTTCTGCATGTTGTCACACACAATCTTCACATGGAGTATAGAAGCCCTTGTTAAGGCAGTTGAGAGGGTGTTCTATGGGAGCACACAAGGCAATGTGGACCCTGAAGCCAGCAACCCTGCAAAAGTAGTTGACCCTATCTACCTGCTGCCTTGTTGTAATGACAAAGGGTGATGAATTCACCTGCTCTCCTGCAAAGCACGTCAGTAACCTGACAAATCCATACTGTACTGCTGCCTGGCTGATATTGCACAGGGCTGCCTGAAAGGAGCCTGTGTCACAAAAGTTGAGGGTAGTGGTCATCTTCATAGGCAGAGAGAGAGAGAGAGAGAGAGCAGATGACTGTGGCTGTTGGTCCTCTTGTAGTGGGTGACAGAGCTGCCCTACTACCTCTTTGGTAAAGTATACTATTCTTATGAACAACTTCCTAGAAAGGTCCTTCTATGATCTGTGTTGCCTATGTATTTTATAAGGGGGGGCAATATCTGGTAGGCTGCGTCCTCCTTAAATGTTGTCTGATTCTCCTTTGCTCCAACCTTTACTGCTGCTCCTCCTGCTCCATGCTAATGGC
Source organism: Somniosus microcephalus (assembly GCF_052327205.1). Lineage (NCBI taxonomy): Eukaryota > Metazoa > Chordata > Chondrichthyes > Squaliformes > Somniosidae > Somniosus > Somniosus microcephalus. The sequence goes on from NC_140993.1 coordinate 18,377,479, forward strand.
ATACAAGGGCACACCCATAGGGAATCCCATATGTGCTTCAGAGAAGCCCTCACTGTGGGCAAGGGGTGGGTGAAAATCTGCCAATAGTCTGGCCCTGTCAGAAGCAGCGAGAAGCAAGTCCAGGTGTCTGTAGGCAGAGTGTCAAAAAAAAAACACTTTGAAAATCATTTCCTAGCTGAAGAAGTCTTGTGTGTCAGGAACTTCTCACTTCCACTATGATCAACTGATGTTGGCAGCTGCTGCATATTATCAATCTCAGTCTACATTACCTGCAGTGCATCTGGAGTATAAAACCAGGGAATTGGGAGCGGCAGAGCCACTGGCCCCTCCTTTGACAGAGACAAACGAGGTCAGTCAGGGCCTGGTGGGCAGACTGAGGAAAGGGTCACAAAGTGCAACAACGCAGGAGAGTGTGCTGATCGTATACGTCGGACTGAAACAGCTTCATTCCAATGTTACTGCCTAAAAATAATTCCTATACCGTTTATACACGGGTGTTGCGCTGAAAAAGATGTGGAAATTAAGCCCCATTATTTCTAAAGATCATGCCTGCTGGATTGTGACTATCTCCGTTTAATTAAGCTGAGGCCATATTATGCACGTTGTCTTGATATAGCTGTTCAGGTTCACATCCTGCAGACTCCAACATCAGCTGAACTGGACATGAAGTCCTCATAGAATCATAGAAATTTACGGCATGGAAGGAGGCCATTCGGCCCATCATGTCTGTGTCGGCTGAAGAAGAGCTATCCAACCTAATTCCAAATCCCAGCTCTTGGTCCGTAGCCCTGTAGGTTTCGGGACTTCAAGTGAATATCCAAGTACATTTTAAATGCGATGAGAGTTTTTGCCTCTACCACCCTTTCAGGCAATGATTTCCAGACCCCCACCACCCTCTGGGTGAAAAAAGTTCTCCTCAACTCCCCTCTAAACCTCTGACCAATTACTTTAAATCTATGCCCCCTGGTTATTGACCTCTCTGCTAAGGGAAATAGGTCCTTCCCATCCACTCCATCTAGGCTCCTCATAATTTTATACACCTCAATTAAGTATCTCCTCAGCCTCCTCTGTTCCAAAGAAAACAACCCCAGCCTATCCAATCGTTCTTCATAGCAAAAATTCTCCACTCCTGGCAACATCCTTGTAAATCTCCTTTGTACCCTCTCTAGTGCAATCACACCTTTCCTGTAATGTGGTGGCCAGAACTATACGCAGTATAGCTATACGCAGTTGTGGCCTAACCAGTGTTTTAACTGTTGCCGGCTGTGTTTTTGTCACTGGGAAGAGATTAAGACCCGAGGCTGTGCAGGGATTACCACAGCAATGTCTCCCTACACAAGAAATGTGAAGCAATACTGTGATAAAGCACTTCAAAAGGTGAAAAGCATCTCTGGAAGTACAGAACAAATTGAGCAAAAGTGGCTGCCTCATTGGAGATTTTCAGTAATAAATATAGGCAAGCAGTGAAAAATGCAATGTGACAAAATGGGGAGATTCTGCATTTTATTTCAAACAGTTTTGAAGTAGCTAAGAGTTCAAATGAAAGCTGTCTTCCTTTACCCAAGTTTTAAATGAAGGCTCATAGATAAATAGTTTATAAGAAACAGTGAGATTGATTGAACAGAAAATCATACAGAGAGTGTGATTTTGGTCTGTCAAACGTCGCATTTCGTGGTGTGAACATGGCGGTAGCGAGACCAAAATGGCAATGGAATACTTGCCTGCTTCCAATTCAGGTTCAAGCCTTCAAACATGCCCAGAAACAGGCAGGAACCTCATTACTATATGCAAATCAGGGTCCTAGGATGCACACAGGATTCCAATGCAATTTTGATGGGAAAACACACTGTGCCCACGTTCTGCAAGCCCTGCCCACTAGACCGTAGTGGAACGAGGCCAAAAACCAGCATGCCTTAAAGATATCATAGGAGGCTGCTGAAAAAATGGGTGCTGCATGCTTTTTGGAGCAATATCTGGGAGCCAAGATGAGCATAGTAGCTCTTCTTGTACCCCCCCACAAAAAAATGTTCAATACACTTACGCACCTCCAGCTGTGTGGCCCAGCCCTCCATTTCAAGTCGAAACTGCCAGTTCGGCTCCACAGATGGGCCACCCGATGTATCTCCCACCTCCTTCTCCCCCCCCCCCACCACCGCCTCACCCTATCAGCACCAAGCTGCATATCAGCACTGGAAATGCACAAACAGCTTGCTTGTCATATTTAAATGTGGTCCAACCATCGAAATGGTTCAGGCCTCCCACTGGTGACAGCAGGTGGGCATCCCGATCACTCCACCCACCGTCTGCCCAATGTCCGCTATGTATCGAAATTGTCACGAGCGGCTAATTAAATGCTCAAGATTAAATTCTACATGGTCAAAGCATTAATGGGTTCCCAAAAACCAGATAGTATGTGAGCACCTGCTCATCAGTGTCCTGTACACTAGTCTTTGATCATGGATGATTGACAACTCTGACTTCAGAGGCCTTAGGATCGGCTAAGTTCTGGAGATTTCTCCCATGGTTGTTAAATTCTGCCAAAAGATCTGAACTGTACGGTTAACTGGAAATTCATGGCATCCATGTGCATCATCATACTGTGAAGGTCGATGAAAGACTGTTTCATTCAAAAGTCCCACCACGTATATAGCTGTGCAAGAACTATGTTCTAAGATTGTTTTATCTTCTTAAGGACTAGTTTCAGTTTTATTGTTTCTAAGAATTGTGCTGACTAAGTATCTTGCTGTATCATTCCACTTCTGTGTATTAATTAAGCTGTAACTAAATCTGATCAAGTATCTTTAGCTGAAACACACTGGTTTGTCAGTGTGGGTTTTTTTGCCTTTGGGGGGAGACAGAAGATGATGGTGGGTATCCCACTTGATTTCCAGTGTATTACATATTGAAATAAGGGGTAACTGGTAGACATGAGATGCCACATACAGCTCGTATATGTGTCATGTACTAAACTTCTGGCGCAGGTTTCAGATTATACAAGACTCAGCCTGCTGATGGAAAGCAAACTATTGATGTAAACACAAGACAAAAGTTTAAATGTATCACTATCCTTTGTTCATCTAGACAGGTTGGAACTCAGAATCAGTTAATTAAACTTATTGAACCATTGAATTAACTTATTAAAATACATATTCAGCACCACCCCCTTGGCATCTCCCATTGCCTGCCTACGCCCGTGGTCTCGATCACAGGCAAGGACATCTCCAACCAGTTCCTTGTACTTCACCAGTCACATCTCTCCAATCAAGTTTCTGACCCTCCCACAGCACCAGAATGGCCCTAACCAAAGCCACAAATGACATTATCTGTGACCTTCATTATCCTCTCTGCAGCCTCTGACATGGTTGACTACACCATCCCCCTCCTAACTCTCCTCCATTGTCCAGTTCAATGGGAATTCCCTCGTTTGGTTCCACTCTTACCTATCCAAATGTAGCCAAAGCATCTCCAGCAATGAGTTTTCCTCCTGCCCCTGCACTGTTATCTCCAGAGTCTTCCAAGAATCCTCCTTGTTTCCTTCCTCAGCATCATCTGCATGTTGCCCCTTGGTGACATAATCTGCAGAGATGGGGTCAACTTCCACATGTTTACTGATGACACCTAGCTCAGCCTCTCCACCATCTCTCAACCCCGCCACTCTGTGCTGTCAAACTGCTTTTCTAACTTCCGTCTTTGACGAGTTGCAATTTCCTCCAGCTAAACGTTGGGAAGACCAAAGCCATCGTCTTCGGACCCTGCTACAAACTCCGTACCCTTACCAGTGACTCTATTCCCCTCCCCACACTGCCTCAGACGGAACCACACTGCTCAGAACATCGATGTCCTATTTGACCCTGAGTTAAGCTTCCAACCCCATATCCTCTCCATCACAAAGACTGCCTACTTCCACATGCACAACACTGCCCATCTCCAGACTTGACTATTCCAGTGCTCCCCGGCCGATCTCCTTTCCTCCACCCTCCGTAAAGTTAAGCTCATCAAAAACTCTGCTGCCCACATCCTATTCCGCTCCATCATCTCTGTCCTCCCTGATCCACACTTGCTCGCAGTTCTCCCAATGCCTCAAATTTTAAGTCATCATCCTCGCGTTTATAAATTCCTTCATGGCTTGCCCATATCTCTGTAGCCTCATCCAGAATTACAATCCACTCAAACTCTCCGTTCCTCTGCCTTTGGTCACTTGTGCATCCCCCTCTCCCTTTGCCCCACCACTTGGCAGCTATGCCTCCAGTCTGGTTCCACTCTGCTCTACAATCTGGAATTACCTTTCTAAATCTGTTCACCTCCCTTTCTTCTTTTAAGAGCCTCCTTAAAACACACCTCTTTGCTAAACTTTTAGCTCATCTGTCCAAATATCTCCTCCTCTGGCTTGGCGTCCTTTTATTTTGTCATTACACCTTTGTGAAGTACTTTGGGACATTATTATGTGGCAAGGGCACTAAATAGATGTAAATTGTTGTAAAAAATGACCATCAGTCTGAAATATTCAGCTTTTTTACTTAAAGAAAATGCATTTTTCTTACTTTTCATGGTTCCATCTTCTTCATCTTCGTCACTGTTAATCACCATGGTCCCCAGGTCTGACTCTAACATAGTACTGTTGTGCTCAATCATGGTTTGGGCTCCTTCACTCATGGTACTGGTTGCCCTCATGGTGCCAGTGGTTGCACGACTAGTCTTCATCATGGTGTAAGAATCCACCTCATCTTCATCCTGCGGATTGCACAAAACATTAGCAATAAGTAGGCATGGTTGCCTGGAATTTTTGCGGATCTTTGATGGCAGATCAGCAGAAACCGGATAGAAATGGTTTCTCAGGAATTTCCACTGTGCTTTTGCTGAAATAACAGTGAGAGATTGGGGAATCCCTGCAGAAATTCTACCTGGATAATTTCATTCTTTTAAGAAAAAAAACTTTTGAAAATGAAAATGTGTTTTTTTTAAACTCAAAGTTAAATCACATTACGTTACATAAACAGAATATTTGTGTGATGTTGCTTTCAATTTAATTAGCAGTCATGGGAAAGAAGCATAAAACGCACAATACTTTTTCTTGGCACAAAATCACCAAAAAGTTCAGGTGAAAATAGTTGAGAACTATACGCAAATTTATCCAAAGAACTGTCATTATCTGTAACTATGTCCACCAACAAATCTCTAGGTCTTATCAGAAATTGAACATTTACAAAGTCAGAATGTAGAAGCTGTCATGAATTTTTTTTAAAGTGTAAATGACCTTAAATTCTTTGCCAGATTTTTCAAAATCTAGTAAGTTTTACAGTAATCAGTTTGGCCAACTTGAAATAGTATCCCTTTCCGTGTGTTATATTTGGAATTGAAGCTAACCACCACATTCCTAAATAATCACTAGCATACAGCAGGGAAATAATGAATGGCACAAGCAGCAGATACATTAAGAAAGTCCAATTTCTTCTACAAGAGAAAAGAAAACCTACTGACAGATTAGCTAGTCTTTGATTTTGGCATTCATTTCCTTATTCCTTCTTTTATTGACGAGTTACAGCAAACACCGCCCATATGTTTTATAATGCTCCTTAAACCGGGCATTCTGTAGATGCAGTGGATTTGCCTACTTAAACAATCAATTCAATTTATTGCATGAATTGTTTTGAGGCATTTTGATGTGAAAGCCGATATGAAAATGCAAATTTTATAAGAACGTAAGAATTAGGAGCAGGAGTAGGCCATGCGGCCCCTCGAGCCTGCTCCGCCATTCAATGAGATCATGGCTGACCTTCGACCTCAACTCCACTTCCCCACCCAATCTCCATATTACTTGATTCCCCTAGAATCCAAAAATCTATCGATCTCAGCCTTGAATATAATCAACGACTCAGCATCCACAGCCCTTTGGGATAGAGATTCACAACCCTCTGAGTGAAGAAATTCCTCCTCATAATGGCCGACCCCTTATCCTGAGACTATGCCCCCTAGTTCTAGACTCTCTAGCCAGATGATGGTATTTATTTTAAAAAGTTAAAAATAATAAGAACATAAAAATCTTACATTTCTCTAGCTATTATTGGAGCAAACTTCCCCATGATGAAGGAAACATTATTGGTGAAACTTGATTGATTTCTCATAATTCCATTTACAGAAAATACTAAATTCCTGGTGCACCTGTGTGAAAACAGATACTTAAGAGTGTCTTATAAGGTTATAAAACAGTTAAGGTTCAAATGATAACACAAAACACAAGTAGATGATTAAAAGAAATAGAAAAAATAAAAACGGAGAAGTGAGAGTAAAATAAAGCATTAGTGAGAAATAATGTTATTAAAAGGTAGTGTTCAGATCGAGTCTCTGGATTGAAATGAAAAATATTAAGGTTTGCAGAAGTAATAGAACTGCAATAATAAGGGATTTTAACTGTTAATTAGACAGGAAAGTTGGCTGATAAAACAGCAGATGAGCAATGGGAAATAATTAAGGATGAAGTGAGTAGTGTGTAGCCTAAACATACTGTGACCACGAGTAAAGGGTTGTGGCAAAGGCCTGAGTTTCTTGGATGATTAATTCAAAAATAAAGTATAAGGAGGCTATTAATATAGTATGATTCTATGATTCTAGAATAAACCAGGATAAATACCAAAAGCATAGAAGAGAAGCAAAAAGGGGAAATAGAAGGGATAAAAGAGAGTTTATAACAAAGATAGGCATTCAATATAAAGGCATGTCAAAAGCAAGAGCATAGTCAAAGGGATGGGACCACTAGGGACAAAAAGAGCAATCATATTAGAGAAAAAGAAACAGGTATTTTGCCTGTGTATTTATAGAGGAAGAAGCAGGACTGCAGGAGTGAAGTGGAGAAAAGATACAAAAACTTGATGTTATGTTGCAGATCGGGGCTGGTAGGTGGGGGTTCAAGTATAGACACTGATAAGTATAGTCTGAGTATGGATAAGGAAGAAACCTTGGGGATAGGGATGAGAACCCCGATGTGAAGGAAACCAACTATGGGTGTCTGCTATAGGTCACCATGGTGTGGAGATGCCGGTGTTGGACTGGGGTGGACAAATGTAAGAAGTCACACAACACCAGGTTATAGTCCAACAGTTTTATTTGAAATCACAAGCTTTCGGAGCGCTGCTCCTTCGTCAGGTGAAGTGGAGAGATGCATAAAGACACAGCTTATATAGTCAGAGAATAATGCCAGATGATTACAGGTAATCTTTCTAACTGCCATTTGTCACACCTCGGCAGATAGTCAAAGCAATCAAAGGTGTGAATGGTGTCCAAACAGGTTAGTCAGGAAACCTTAAATCAAAGAACAATGAGGTGGGGTCACAAGGGGTCAAATGTTGCAGATGCTGGGGTCTGTATGAAAAACAAAAACAGACAAAAAAACATTTTTTTTGCTGGAAATCACAGCAGGTCCGGCCGCATCTGTGTAGAGAGAACAAGCCAACAACGACTCGAGTCTGGGTGACCCTACGTCAGGTGGGGTTACATGTAGCGTGACATGAACCCAAGATCCCGGTTGAGGCCGTCATCATGAGTGCGGAACTTGGCTATCAGTTTCTGCTCTACGATTTTGCGTTGTCGTGTGTCTCGAAGGCCGCCTTGGAGAATGCTTACCTGGTATCCGTGTTGATGATCTGGCATGTCTTGCAGAGGTTGCCGTGGCAGGATACCATCATCACACGTGAGGACACCACCCACCAGGTACATGGTACATACTCATGTGACTCGGCCAACGTTGTCTACCTCATACGTTGCAGGAAAGGATGCCACGGAGCATGGTACATCGGCGAGACCATGCAGACACTGCGACAACGGATGAATGGACACCGCGCAACAATCGCCAGGCAGGAGTGTTCCCTCCCGGTCGGGGAACACTTCAGCAGTCAAGGACATTCAGCCTCCGATCTTCGGGTAAGCAATGATGAGTAGATGAAATTTGTAGACAAATAACAAGCTAGAGTTGCCAACTCTCGTTTGAGGCATCCTGGACATTTGATCATGTGACATTCTGATCAAGTGAACACATCTGACTTCAACAACTTTAGAACTTAACCACCGCTCCCATTTTCCCTCAGACAGCAGATGCTGGTAATGGAGGAAGGCTGCACCAGAGCCTTGTAGTAGTAGTGGAGGAGATGTGGGCTGGTGCTTGGGGTGGGGATCCCCTATCGAGACACTACACCACTGGGGTCTACTTGCCTTTCATCCAACACATTTCCCAGGATACGGGAGCCTTCCTTCCTTTGCCAGATATTTCCATGCCTCTCTCCTCCTCTGCTGTAACCATTTACACCTCCTCTGAACCCATCTTTTGCTTCTATACTTGTCTCATTATCACTTCATCTTGCTTTGCACCATCATCACTTTTGTCATTGAATCACTCCTACCCTCCATATTATCACAGACCCTTTTGTTCTTTTCCTGCCCCTCCTTGTCCCTGGCTCTGCATTGCTGAAAAGCTGTTCATCTCGAACATTTATCTGTTCTGACGATCTGGACGAGGGAATTGGATGTAATATCTCCAAATTTGCAGACAACACAAAGCTGGGTGGGAGGGTATGCTGTGAGGAGGATGTCGTGAAACTCCAGTACGATTTGGACAGGTTGGGTGATTGGGCAGAAACATGGCAAATGCACTATAATGTGGATAAATGTGAGGTTATCCACTTTGGTGGCAAAAACAGGAAGGCAGATTATTATTTGAACGGCAATAGATTGGGAGAAGGGGAAGTGCAACGAGACCTGGGTGTTCTTGTGCACCAGTCGCTGAAGGTAAGCATGCAGGTGCAGCAGGCGGTTAAGAAGGCAAATGGTATGTTGGCCTTCGTAGCAAGAGGGTTCGAGTACAGGAACAAGGATGTCTTGCTACAGTTGTACAGGGCCTTGGTGAGACCGCACCTTGAGTATTGTGTGCAGTTTTGGTCGCCTTACCTGAGGAAGGACGTTCTTGCCATGGAAGGAGTGCAGCGAAGATTCACCAGGCTGATACCTGGGATGGCAGGAATGACGTATGAGGAGAGATTGTGTCGATTGGGCTTATACTCACTGGAGTTTAGAAGATTGAGAGGGGATCTCATCGAAACCTATAAAATTCTGTCAGGCCTGGACAGACTAGATGTAGGAAGGATGTTTCCGATGGCCGGGGAGTCCAGAACCAGGGGTCATAGTCTAAGGATAAGGGGTAAGCCATTTAGGACTGAAATGAGGAGGAATTTCTTCACCCAGAGAGTGGTGAACCTGTGGAATTCTCTGCCACAGAGGGCGGTGGAGGCCAGTTCATTAAATATATTCAAGAAAGAGTTGGATATATTTCTTAAGGCTAAAGGGATCAAGGGATATGGGGAGAAGGCAGGGACAGGGTACTGAATTTGGATGATCAGCCATGATCTCATTGAATGGCGGAGCAGGCTCGAAGGGCCGAATGGCCTACTCCTGCTCCTATCTTCTATGTTTCTATGTTAAGTCATCGACCTGAAGCGTTAACTCTGTATCTCTCTCCACAAATGCTGCCTGACCTGCTTACTGTTTACAGCATTTTCTGTCTTGATTTCAGATTTCCAGTATCTGCAGTAGTTTGCTTTTGTACCCAATCTACAGGCCTCACAGAAGCTGCCCTCACTCTCTGTATGAGCCCTGCTCCACACTCATTTCAATTCCTGTCCTGCTATCCTGTACTGCATCCATGCGAAGTCAGGGACTGCTGCAGACTGAATTTTAAGCCAGTGCACAGACTTACCCCATGTTAGAAGTGGCAGGTGCACTAATTTACTGAACATTTATCTGATTGTTTCTCCACTTTCTTTTAAACAAGTAGCAGGATCATCTTTTAAACAAGTAGCAGGATCAACTTTCCACTAGTGAGTGAGCCTGTCTTCATTTTTCAATGATATACAGTGTTTGCAGTCTTTTAGAAATATGAATCTGTTCCCTCCTGATTGAATGAATTCTTTGTATGCTACCATTTGAAATACCTAGTACATGGACAGGGTCCACAGCTTGTCTGATCTCATCATTCCTCAGGATCTCTTAAGGTGTGCTTGTGAAACCTTTCTGATAGTCTCTGGATCCCATGGATTTGTAGTAACACTGACTAAAACATCTGCAAATTCCTGCAGATTTCCCCCTACCCAGGTCCCAAATAAGAAATAGCCTCACATTAATGTGAGATGAGGCCCAAGATGGTCTGGATCCATGGGATGATTTCCAATGACAGTCTTTGGAAAGATATTACATAACCTGTCATTGACTAAAGGGGCTTATGTTTAAGATCCTGCTTCTATAGCTATCCCTAATGCAGCACAAATGCTCCACTGGTGTCAAAAATGCCTTTCCCATCAAAGGGTAATTGTAAAAATTGCTGCTGCAGTTTCCATAGCAGTAATAATAATCTCACCTTGCTCTGGCGCAGCAGTCTGCATTTGGTCCTCAATTCAAAGCAATGAGTAATTTTAACAATTGTCCCAATCTGTTTTACAAATTGACTGGAGCTGTGTGGCCCTTTGGTGAACATATCCTGTCCAAAGGGGTTGGTGGGATGCTATCCTAATCTTTTTGGATCCATGTTGGTAAATTCACCAACTGACTACATTTATGCATTTGGACTATGTTGGGAGGTTCAGGGGTCATCTCTTTCATGGTGAATTTCTGAAGGCCTACGCTATAACCTTTGAGTCTATGATTGGTGTAAAATAGAAGGGTTCCAGTGACCCATGGCAGACCCTGTAAACTCAGTCTATTTTAGGACTAAATGTTATAGCTTGCACATGCTAGCCTAGATCTTTGTGCCCATGATCCATAGAAATGTTGCAGTGATAAATACTGTTGTAAAACACCTGGGCCTAGAAATTCGGTATAGCCGCGTTTGGGGCGCTAGTCCTGGCGATGCGCAAAGTTTAGCGCCAGGCGCAATTTAGCGCCACCCATTAGGTTGCAGCGCCCCTAAAGGTGATTGCGGTGCTAAATCAGGCGCTGCACGCTACTCTTAAGGCGCTAACCCGGCGGCGCAACCCAATTTTGCGGCGGCGGGGCGCAGCGAAGGCGCTGTCAATAATCACTGTCCCTGAGACACACTGGCGCCGGCCAGCTCTTAAAGGGGCAGGTCAATTGGCATCACCAGACACACTCACTGCCTTGTAGGCCTTCAAAGCGGTGGGAGCCTACCTGTGGCGCACCAGCCTAGCAAGACATGGAAAGGGTGAGGCAGAGGGCGGAACGCCTCACTGATGGGGCATTGGATGCTTTGGTTGGCGCAGTGGAATCAAGGCCAAGGAAGATGGTCGGAATGTGATTTATGTTTTGGACAGTTTCCCGGGTGTGAGAGGCAGTTATGTGTCAGTGTATTAGTTTTGCTTTCTGTTGCCATAGCTTTCTCATGTTTGAAGGAACCACATTTTGTGTAATGAAACACTTTCTTCATTTACAATGGCCATGCCTGCTATTTACATGCATCTTGCCCTTCACAGGCTTGGGGGTATCAGACCGGTTCCATTCCTCTTCTTGGAATGGCAGCAAGCATTCCGTGAGAGGGGCCTGGAAGCTACTTCTGATCAGCCTCTGACGCGCAGCCTGAGAAGAGCCGCTCGCGTAGAAGTTCAGGCCAGCAGGCATCTTCTCAGCCACCGACAGAGATGTCCTGCACCTTGTCTGAGGCTGCAGATCTGGCTGAAGCATCTGGCACAGCTCAGTCACCACCTCCTTTCTAAATCGCAGCCTTCTGACTAGGGTTGCAAAATTCTGGGAATTTTTAAAAGAGGAAACTTTCCATGGGAATTTTCAGGAATTTATGGGAATTTTGAGTTTTTTTGCACACTGATGGTTTTTGTCTCTGACCCGTATATTATCTTTGTCATCAAAATAGACATACTGTTCCATACAAATAAAAACAGGCTTTCAAAACTTTATTTAGGTTATAATTTTGAACTTTATTGAACCCCCACAAAAGACCCATCTAAAATAAAATAAAAAGAGCGTCAGCTTATTTAGCCTGTAATTTGTCCTTATTTTGTCCCTTTGAGTCTTCTACTCATGAATCTTCTGAGTCTTCTACTCCTCATTGCTCCTCCTGATTCTCTGACTCTGGCTCTGACATGTCCATTTCCTCCTCTGTGTCACTGTCTAGCTGTGTGGTGGACACTTCTGTATCTGGCTCAATAAGTTGTAGGTTCGCCCGCATAGCCACCAGTTTCTCCACTCTCTTGTTAGTCAGCCTGTTGCGCACCTTTGTATGCGTATTCCCAAAAAGTGACCAGTTTCGTTCAGAGGCCGCTGATGAAGGTGGGATTTGGAGTATCACCGATGCAATGGGTGACAGGGCCTCAGATGCACAAAGTCCCTTCCACCAGGTATGTGCACTGATATGCTTGCATGATTCCCATATCCCGTCCCCATTCCAAAGACCTTGCTCAGTAGAGAACTTTGCCAGACTTCCCAGAACTTTGCCACCCCATCTAGTGTTGCTGGGCAGCTTCAGTGTGGTGTTCTTGTTCTTTGTCATTTGCTTGGAGTTGTAGGTTGCTGCAACTACCTGTTTTCCCCTGACATACTTAACAACTTGCTTGGCTCTCTTGTGCAGTGTTTCCATGGTTCTCAAACCCATGATGTCCTTGAGGAGCAGGTTCAGCCCATGAGCTGCGCACCCAATAGACATAATATGAGGGTAGGCCTCCTCCACTTGAGCCCAAGCAACCTTCATATTCACAGCATTGTCAGTAACTACTGCAAAGACCTTTTGTGATCCAAGATCGTTGATGACCGCTTTCAGCTCATCAGCAATGTATGTGCCTGTGTGTCTGTTGTCCTTCGTGTCTGTGCTCTTGAAGAACACTGGGAGAGGAGTGGAGACGATGTAGTTTATGATGCCCTCCCCTCGTACATTTGACCACCCATCTGAGATAACTGCAACACAGTCTGCCATCTCTATCGTTTCTTTGAGCTTTCCTTCGACTCTGTTATACTCAGCCTCCAGCAAATAGGTAGACAAAGCATGTCTGGTGGCAAGACAGTATGCAGGGCGAATAACATTGAAAAATCTCTTCCAGTACACATTGGCTGTGAGCATGAGGAGTGAGCCTGTCGCATATACAGCTCGAGCAAGGCACTCATCTGCATTCTTCTGGCTATGGTTATCCATTGTATCAAAGAATCTTCCAAGTGGGTCAGGAGTTGCTGATGATAAGAAGCCTAATGCTGAATGTGAACCATCATCTTCTTGAATGGAAGCAGAGGAACTCTGGGCTGACTGCTGTGAGCTTTGAGTGAAGTTGTTGCATTTGGATAAATGCTGCTGCATCTTTGTGGCATTCTTTACATATGGCTTTGTACAGTGTTTGCACATGTACACAGTCTTTCCATCTTTAATGCCTGGGGTAAAATACTTCCACAGATCCGACGGTAAATGTGGCATTGTTCCATGCAGAGAAATAAAGGGCATTCGTCTCTGTGTCAAACTGCGGTTGATCAGCACGAATGCAACAGGGCGAGTAAATTTTTCCTGATGCTGCATGTGATGGAAGCATGACCTGTGCACACACAACGCTACATCACCAATAGAGGGAGCTAATTGCTCATCCAACCGCATTTGTTCACAGTCACACACAAAACTTGTAATTATTAAAACAAACCAAATTAAGATAAACATATATTGATTAAGAAATTCCTTAATAATTAAGATTCCATCTCTGTTAGTAATTTAAGAGAGGACCTGTGAAAAAAATGAAAGAAATACAAAAAAAAACAATATTATGCTAGCGTGTGCTTTTTTGGGCAAAATTCCCAAGCTAAACTTCCCGTGGAAAATTTCCAGAAATTTACTGGAAACTTTCCACCCCTTCGCAACCCTACTTCTGACACACTGCTCCTCCGGCACGTTCATGTAGGAAAACTGCTGTCAGAAAACCCTGCCAGCGTAAGGTCTGCTGTGGCGACGTCTGTTGGCCCTCCTCCGTCTGGCCATGCCTGCCCCCCTCTCCCAGCGTCTCAGTGCCCTTTCCAGATGATTCAGCAGCAGGACGTTCCCCTCCAATGCAGCCCCCATAATAAGTGCCCACAGGAAGGTTCCCCGTTGTCAAGGCTCACCAACAGCAAGGTGATGGTCAGAAGGCTGAAGATCGTCTGCCTGCGCTGGCTCAGTGGTCAAATGGCTCAGTGTGCAGCTCAGCAACTCTTTGTAGCTCTCGAGGAAGTTGTGCTCCAAAAATGGCTGCCGCTTTTAAACCACACCAGTCCCCTTTAATTAACGCTCCTCCAGCCCGAGAGCGACTTGGTAAGGCTCCAGGTAAGCTGTCACTATTAGCGCCAGGCGCTACGGAGGGGGGTGCCACTGAATTTCCGGTCCGGGGCGCCCAAAAGGCGTTGCACACTCAAATGACGTCATAATCAGCCTGCGCCCATGAGCGGGCGCTAAGATTTAGCGCCGGCGCTAAATGCATGCTCAATATGGGGCGAGGCGCTAGGCGCCCTGCGCCCGCCCAGAAATTGGCTAGCGCCCCACTTCTCGGCCTCTTTAGGCGTTAATCGGTGGCGCTAACAACCGAATTTCTCCCCCCTGATGTGATCTATGCAAGACGAAGTGGGAGGGTTCCACTTAAGGCTCAGGAACCTTAAGAGCCAGCACACCAAGGACTTAAGTAACTCTAATTTAAAACTGCTTCTGCAATTTGAACCTTTGGTCTAACAATGAACACCTGGGCAATTCATCACCATGTTCCTCTTCTTCCCTCTGGGGACAGACCTAATCACAATCTCCTACAGATAGATGCTGGCATCCTATAGCAGGCCTTGGAACCTCTGCTAGTTGTGGAGATCTGTCCTGTTATGTTTTGACTGCTTTCAGCTTTCTAACATACAAAAGCTGAAACTAATCCAGAGTAAGAAGGGCAGAAAAGACCCAGAAATGTAACCAGAACCATTTGAAAACTGAAAAAGAATAGAAAATACAGTGCAAATTTGAGAGCCAAGTAAAAATAGTATTACAGTACTGTACATCTGAAATAGAACAATGGAAGATGCGGTCTCCTCTACATTGGGGAGACCAAACGCAGATTGGGTGACTGCTTTGTGGAACACTTCCATTCAATCCATAAGGGTGACCCCGAGCTTCCGGTCGCCTGGCACTTGAATTCTCCGCTCCACTCCCACTCTGACCTCTCTGTCCTCTGCCTCCTACACTGTTCCAACAAAGCTCAACGTAAGCTCGAGAAACAGCACCTCATCTTTCCATTAGGCACTTTACAGCCTTCTGGACTCAACATCGAGTTCAGCAATTTCAGATCATAACCTCTGCCCCTATTTTTTCACATGGCAGCTGTTGATGAGTCTGCCATTCCCAGTTACACCTCTTCTAGAGTCATCTTTCATTTCTTTACTTGTCCCATTACAATCTCCATTTACCTTGCACCATCATCCCTTTTGTCATTTAATCACTCCTGCTTTCCACCCTATCACAGACCTTCCCTTTTGTTCTTTCCTCCCCTCCCCCCTTTCCCTGCCCCTGCACTTGCCTAAAATCTGTTACATCTCTAACTTTTTCCAGTTCTTACGAAAGGTCATTGACCTGAAACATTAACTTTATTTCTCCCTCCACAGGTGCTGCCTGACCCGCTGAGTATTTCCAGCATCCGCAGTATTTTGTTTTTGTGTTGTAATGGAAGAATGTGCTGTATTGAGGGATAGCTGCCCATCACAAAGTGCACTGCCTGAACAGGACATTGCACAGCAGTCCGCAAACCAACACATGCACACTGATTTAAGCTGTCCAATTTTGCAGGTCACATCGATCATATGTCAACATTTAATCAATCTGTTACTTTGTAATGTATGGAGCCTGTAATTCAAAATGTTATTTGTTCTAGCAAATCAATTGGGGGAGAAAAAATGCTGCCCCAATAACGTTTGCCTCTTAAGCCTTCACATTCTATTGCAGTTTTCAACAGCACATGAGACTCGCATGTGCTTTCATTTTTCAACATTTAAAATTGGATGGACCATTAAAATAACTCTGGTTTTAAATTATTTTTATTGCTTTTATATAATGAACAACTTCTATTGTTGGCCAATATAGGCTGAATTTAATAAGTATATATCTTTCATTCATCACAGATGTCTCAACAAATTCAGTAAAGTTTACAGTTCTGTAACAAATTTCTTCAGAAAAGTTGTTTATAATGTTGGCAAATTGCTTTAGCGGGATTATGTTTAAGATACACTTTTTAGATATATTTGTAGATTTAAAAAAATGTCTTTGAAGGCCGACAAAAAGGAACTGTAATCAACTGAATGTCTGTGTCAAAATCTTGCACAGGCAAGAATTTCAAGTAAACAACCTGTACTACAGTAAGTCATCAATATTAAGCCATCATGCTAATGCAAGTTTTTTTTTAATATCCATTGGGTCAGTTCATTTCCAACAATCTTATCCGTCTCCCCATTTTGATAGATGAAATGGTGAAATTTTCCACTTAAAAACAAAAACTGAAAATCTAACTGCCTTACACGCTGACTGTGTTTTCATTTTGATCACTATCTTCTAACAAGCCTCTCGTGAGGCATCTTACTGAACCCACAATCTCTTGACTCGGAGTCGAGAGTACTCCCAAACAATGTTCCTGTTAGGCTGCACAGCCGTGCAGCTGTCTGGAGGTCCTGCGCAGACCGCTTGCCGGTTTTACAATCGGAAAAACCTCGCATACGCGGAAATTTGAACGGGCTACGCAGCCCTTTAAAGGGGTCGCGCACCCATAAAAAATGAAAGGGAACATTGCTACCAACTGAGTTACAGCTGACACCTCACAGCTGTGTACTGGCAGCTTGCTGGTTTTAATCAAATGAGGTACGAGAATATTGCCAGTGTCTCTCGCCCACATGATCGGACATATGGAGCAATCGCTCTATGCATTTCCTGAACAACTATGGGCCTAAACTAATTTCTCCCTATTGCCTCACACTTATCCACATTAAATTACAACTGCCACCTGTTTTCCCATCCACTAACTTATCAATGTCTTTGTGAAGTCTTTCACAGTCTCCTTCGCTGTTTGTCAAACCCCTACTTTTGTGTCATCAGCAAGTCCAAATCATCTTTATATACTGGGGACACACATACATTTACCCTAACTCTTGGTTTCATATCTGTTGAGCAGCTTTTTATCCATGTGGCCACATTTCCTCTTAGATTATATCCCTGTATTTTTCTAACAAGCCCCTTGTGAGGCACCTTATTGAATGCCTTCTAAAATTCCATATACTCCATTCTCTTTTTATCTATCCACTTCTTCAAAAAAAAAACTTATATTTGTCAAAGGTATCCTTTAACAGGTATCCTTTAACGATTACTCGTGCACCTGTAAATGCTCACTAATTTTATCTTGAAGTCATGACATGAAAAATCCTGTTGTGCATCTAGGCAGAAGATTTAAATCATAAAATGCAGGAAAAGATGAGTAGCATTTTGCACACATTTGTCTCCTCATAATATTAATATTCTGGAGTACGTGGAGCTCTCTTTGATTAGTGTTCAGTGAACAATCTAACAAATAATATCCAAGCCATGAAATAATGATAAACAATTAACTGGATGTAAATTATATTTTTTCCTCATGTGGTCAACACCTGTTTCTTAGAAAAATGGCAAGTTGATGTAAAATACAGTTTCTAATTTACACATTTAATTATCAGTGTTGATCTTTGGATTTGTTTATATATATTTCTTGTCAAACAAAGCATAACAACTTCATGTGGCCTAGCCTTGATCCTGAAACATTCCGTGACTAAAATATGAAGTTTTAACCTGTTTAAAACCCACTTTAGAGACTCTGTCAGGAAACAATTGCTGGAAAGGCTGAAGGTTATA